>NC_081518.1:12156996-12882829 GCF_030273125.1 Centropristis striata
CACGCTCCCACTCATTCTCACTGTGCTTGTTGTGCTTGTGGATGTGTGTGGAGTTTTTTTTCCTCTGTCCTCTGAATCTTTCTGAAGGCAGAGGACCCCTCAGTCTGTCTCCCCTCCCCTCCTCACTAAACTCCTGCCAATCCCCCCTTCTCTTTCTCCCCCACTGTGAGTTTCATAGAATGGGTTCGAGAGCAAGTCAGCCCTCAGGGCAAACTGTCTTGCTAGAGTATTTCTCCATCATTTCTCCCTTTCTTTTTCTTTCTTTCTCTCTCTTGCCCCGTCTCCTGCTGTTTTCTTTTTTTTTTCTTCCTTTTTTTGATTTGGCATGGCTGCATCCCAGAAGATAGTTAACTCCTCACCCCTACTGCCACCATCTCAGTCAGGTTTGTGTGCAGAGCAGGCGGCGGAATAACACAGCGTGTTTGTATTTGTTCGAGTGTGTGCGTGTGTGTGTGTTTGTGTGTGTGTGTGTGTGTGTGTGATGAAGAGAGAGAGAGAGAGAGAGAGAGAGAGAGAGATGGAGGGAAAATCTGCTGTCAGCGCAGCATGGTGAGCAGTCTGTGCGCTAGGCTGCACAAGCCAAGTTTCCTAGACGGACACACAAATGCACCCACACACTCGCAGACAGAGACAAGGACTCTTATTTTCAGAGAAGAGAATGGAGGCGGGGGATCTTTTATATTTTCCTCTTCCAAACACGTAGCTGTTCTATTGTGAGCTGCCCTTGAAGACCCACGGCACTCTATCTGCACTCTCTATTGGTTGATGCTTTCCTACTGTCTGATACAGTGTGAACAGATGCTCCCTTGATAGTCGTTGGCCTCTCACTGTCACTGGGGCTGTCCAATCAGCTGTCACCCTGACTCCAAATTGAACTGTGACCACTCTCCTCCTCGGGTGAAGCATCAGCACCGGCCGGTATTTCCCTCTCATCTGTACCCTCGCCTCTTCTATCTTTTCGCTCTAACACCACCACCACCACCACCCCCTCTCTCTCTCTCTCTCACACACACACACACTTTCATGCTATCTGGCTGTGTTGTTGCCTGGAGGGAGTTCATTCTGCCCTCCTTCTCTCCTCCTCTCCTCCACCTCCTTCTCTCCGTATCAGCAGTGAAAGAGAGGGAGAAAAAAAGGGAGGGTGAGAAAATCGAGAGAGCGAGAGAAGAGAGAGAGAGAGTGGCAGCAGTAGCGGAGGAAGCAGAGCCGTCTCTCCTCTGATCATCTTTCTTGGATAGAGGGATAAAAGACAGTCCCAGGAATCAGTCGTCGCTCTCGTCTGCAGGATTTACCCAGCCTGTATTTTATCCTCCCTCCTGCCTCCTTTCACCTCTTCCTGGCACTGGACCGCTAGCTTTTACATCTTTCTCCGGCTGTCCCGACTCCCCGGGTGTGTGTTTGTGTGTGTGTGTGTGTGTGTGTATGTAAGAAAGAGCTGGAGAAAGCGTGTTTCCTGCTGCTGCTTGGAAACGGACAGCGAGTGTGTGACCCTTTGCCTCGGGGATCTCGAGCAAGAGCGAGGGGGTCGAGAGCGGGGGCGTGCTAAGGGGTTGACCCTTGCACTTCTCTGTCTGTGTGTATCTGTGTGACTGTCTGTGTGTTTGTGTATGTGTGTGTCCTAGCTGGCTGGGCGGTCCCAGCCTCACGCTTGGTTAGCGAGGACCAGAGAGCGGGGATGACAGGCTGAGTCCCAGCCCAGCCTCCCCTCACACAGAGCCTCGTTTCTGGGTGGCTGCGAGGGCAAAGCCCCTCTCTAGCTCTGTCATCCAGGACAGGACGGCTGCCTGCACGTTTGAAACAAGTTGCTCTCTCTTCATGACACTCAAACAGTAACCATGTTTGGACTAAAAGCACCACTTTACTACTTGCCAGGTAAGCTAATGGTAATTGAGTTTGATGTTGAAATTTTCATGTGTTTTTATACTTATATATTTGCAAATGTATTGTTTGTATGCATAGTGGTATAGGCTGTATGTGTATGCATGTCCTCCTTTGTGTGCTCTGAAAAAGTGCACAGGAGGTTTGAGGTTAGCTCTGGAGTGCATCTGAGGAGATGCTTGTCTTTGTGTTGCCGGTCCGGAGGTTGGAACCTGAGACCCAAAGCTGGTAATGCTGTGTGACAGCAGCTCTCACTCTTTTCGTTAAGCTCTCAGCCCTTTATCAGCATGGAAGTCAGCAGGTAAACAGCACACTAAGTGGCAGCGTGTGTTTTATTAAACACAACCGCACGGCACATAGGGAAGAGGATAAAAATTGTGCTTTTGTACATGCGATCTGTCTATTTGTATCTGTCTATGTGTGATTCTGTGTGTCTTTGTGTCTGTGCCAATGACTGTATGCATGCATGCACACGTGCATATTTGTGGTTTTGTGTCTGTGTGTCTATGTGTGAAAAAGAGTGAGTAGCCTACTAGGGCAGCATGAGGTTACCGCCGGTCGGCGCTTAAGTGCGTCTCACGGCTCACTGGGCACTGATTGTGGAGAGGACAGCCAAGAGAGGGCAGTGAGAGAGGGAGAGAGAATGACGGACAGAGAAGGGAACTCAAGAAAGGCAATATATTTCTCTGTGTCGTTATTGGGCTCATTCAGCCATATTTTCTTTTATCTGTGTGTGTATTCATTTGGAATTTTGTCCACAAATGTATTAATGTTTTCCCTGTTCCTTGTTTGCTTAACATGCACATTGTGCACTTACATAGTGTAAATAAGACCAAAATATCTGCACTATTCAATGTTGGGTACAACGTATGCAGTGTTAACTGTGTGATTTAAATCTGTGCAAAGGTGCTCCTCCTTTGGTTAATGTGTGTTTTCATCATTGTGTGACTGTTGTCCCCCTACAGCAGAAGTGGGTACACTCTACTGACACTAAGCAGAGATAAATTATTAATGCGCTTTGGTCAGCAGGTACAGAATGCAGTTAGACCACAATCACCGCCACTTTAGTTTTGTCCCTCGCATTTCATTCTACAACCCCACAGCCCGTTCTAATAGACCTCTTTACCTGCCAGCTGCAACTCAAACATTACCTGCCCTCCTGTGCCATTATTATATATTATTTATGAATATTTAATTTTTTTTGTTGAGCTTTTTTCTCTCTCTACTTATTATTTCATAGTTTTGCTAAACCCTCAGACACAAGCATGTATTATTAATTAGTAATGGAATTAAGTTTAGAATTCTTTTAGTTATTTAGTTTAAGTTTTTACTAAAGCTTAATTGCTGTCAAATAATAAGTATGTGTAGGCTGCAGCTGGTAGTGTTATAACAATTAAGCAAAGGGAAAATATAATATTAAGAGAGTTTACCATAATAGCATTTTTAAGGGCACAGTGTAGTACTTATACACAGAAGGAGAAACCATTTTTTCTCTCTTGAATAAATTCTTGTTGTATCATTTATTTTTTAACATTTTAACATTTATGACTATAGCATTAGGTTCTCATCCCAAACAAAATAAACACATATTAAATGAGCTGATATGACTTGAAAGCATCTGTAGCATTCTTACTTTAGACAGATCATTTGTAGCACCTCTCTACCTGCTACAATCCACTATTTTTTGTTCTTTACTTTCTCTTCATGACTTCTGTGTCTTGCAAGCCTATCTCTCTTGTTCAGAAGAAGGGTTTGAAATGGAAATCTCCCAGTAAAGGCCACAGAGCGCCTGCTGTGTCTGTGTGAGGAATAAAGACAGAAAGGACCCCGGAGAGGTGTGTGCGTATGTGTATGTGAGGGGGTCATATAGAGGGAGGAAGGACTCCGTGCAGTACTTTGCTACATGTGTCAGAATTTCTGACCACAGTCAAGGTGACGCTTGGATCAAACAAGGAGAGACAGAGAGTGATGCACAGAGGAAATTAGAGAGGAAATAGGAAGGATGAAGTGAGATAAGAGAAGTGAGGGATTCATGTGCTGGCTTTAACCTCCTCTGTGTCCTCACCTTCCTCCTCTGTCTCATCTGGGCTTTTTCTTTCTAACTCCCTAACTCCTCTCCACCACTCAGCAGTCAACTCCTTCATCTCCCTCCTCATACTTCTCGTCCTCTTCCTCTTTCCTCATGGTACCTTTCCTCCCTCCCAATCACTGTGTGTGTGCATGTGTGTGTGTTGCCCCTTTTGACCCCTAAACCTCCCACACTAACCTACCCCACAGCAGGAGAGCCACACAGATTGGAGACACAGGGGCAGGGTCTTGGTTGCGACAGTGGCCAAAGCTGGTGAGGTCTGTGTGTGTGTCTCCTTCTCTGTCTTATCGTGTGTGTGTGTGTGTGTGTGTGTGTGTGTGTGTGTGTGTGTGTGTCCAGCACTGTGGGTTGCTTCTTCTCTTCCCCCTTCTTTCATTCAGCCACTGAATGAGCCCCTGCCTGCCTTCCCGTCTTAACCGCCGTTGCCTTGGAGACCATGTCAGACACATGCTAGTTCTCTGTGATTATTTGACAACAAAAAAGGTTGGGTTAAATAAAGAGGAATGAGGTGGGAGTGTGTGTGTGTGTGTGTGTGTGTGTGTGTGTGTGTGTGTGTGTGACGGTGAGGGAACAGAGAAAGAAATGGATTAAGAGAGAATAACAGTGAGGGAGGCAGAGATAAAGGTTGAGAGGAGAAACACTTGAACTTGGGTTGCTTTTACATTTACAGCCGAGGTGGAGCGGAGCCAGAGAGCAGCCACTTCAAAATGGAGCATGGTCACTCCTTCTCCATATGCCTGCTTCTGACTTTTACACTCCTCCTTGCCTTACTTCTTTCTATCTGTCCTTCCCTCCATCCTTCCCCGGTCTGTATCCCTTCTTCTGCTTTTTATCCTCCTACGTACCTCCCTCCTTTAATTCTCCAGGGTGATTTCAGAAAGATAAAACCTTGTTTAAACCTCTTGTACTTTGTGTGTGTTTTGTTTGTGATGCCCGTCTGCATATCTTTCTGGTATGTGTGTGTGTGTGTGTGTGTGTGTGTGTGTGTTTGTGTTTGTGTGTGTGTGTGTGTGTGTGTGTGTGTGTGTGTGTGTGTTTGCTGTGTGGTCTTGTATTGTGCGTGTGTTGAAGTTAACTGCTCAGATCTACGGGATCCTTCTCTGTTGTTGCTGTTGTTGTTGTTGTTTTCCCCCCAAACCTGTCCGTGCTTATAGCCTGGGGGCAAAGCAGTAAGAAAGAGGAAGAAGAAGAAGAAGAGGAAGAAGAATAAAGAAAGTGGGATGGACAGACAGAGAGTTAGAGAATAAGAACAGGCAAAAAAAATAATAATAATAAGTGATGCCGAAACCTCAAACCACAGAGGGAAGCAGGAGAAAGGGGAAGTGAGGTTTAAGAGCAACAAGGGCTGTAGTTTTGTTATGACAGGTCACAGACAAGTTTTTGTTGTAGATTGCAGATACTGGGCAGTATCAGGTATTGTTCGCCAGTGTTTCCCTTTGCTCAAAATGGGTTGCGGTAGAGAGATTCATTTTGACGACCCATTTGTAATCCAGTCCACTAGTCCGGACTGGATACAGATGGATACAGAAGACAGATTGAAATAAATGTGTAACTGACTTTACATTAAACTGAGGGCAAGGTAAGAATAACACATAAACAAATTCCAGACTAAACCAGCCTGATTGTTGTGGTCGTCTCTCTTCCCGTCTTCCTGGCTCGCTCTGAAAATCAATTCTTAGAGAACACGGCGAAGTGGACAAAAAGCCTTTCTCTTCTCACACACACACACACCAGGGTAATCAATAAATGTGTGCGAGAAATGCAGGGTGTTGAGCCCTTGATCAGAGTGTGGACTAATCACTGGTGATTACTGAGCACTCGTTTAGTACCAGAGAAGAGTGGTGCGAGTGTGGAGAGCTCTTTTTTTGTGATAAATGTGCATATCTGCTTGTGTATATTCAGAGCCATCCCACACTGGTAACCTTTGCCAAGGAAGAGCACTCATTGATAAAAATCAGGAGTCCATACTGTGCCAGGAGATTATCTGTGCAGTAGTGTAATCATTATATGCAATTAACTACAATATTTTCCGTCTCCCTCCCTCGTTCCTAGCTGAAGCCATCTCCTCCGATCAATTCCCACAAATCTCCCCGCTGCATCTACTACTCTCTTTATATTGGCATCTACTCATGTGTCACCGGCCTTTCTCCATCTTTCTCCTCTCTCCTCCCTCTGTGCTTTTATCCCCCAGCTCACTTTATCATTGTATCCATTTATCTATGTTACTCCCCCTCTGCTGCTCGGCCCTTCCATCCCTCCATCCCTCCCACTCCATGTGCTCTGACAGCTCTGTCATTAGATGGCAGTAGCGGCAGTAAAGCAGTCACAATGATGAACTACTAGCTCCCTCACCCCTTTCTCTCTCCCGCTCTCTCTCCCCCTCGCTCTGCCCTTGCTATAAAAGCTCTGACCCACTCTCAGTGTGGCATCTGTTCCACGCCAGTCCGCAGGTGGCACTGCCCCGGTCATGGCTGTAAAAGTCGCCGGTGGCGTGTCTCACCGGCTGCCCCGTTAGCCTCCTCGTAAACCCGGCGCTGTTAAACCCTGACCCTGCACACCTGTGGCCTCGGCTTCTCTCTGGATGTAAGCCACAACCAGCAACAGTATCGGGGGAGTTCCAGAAATATACACACACACACACACACACACACACACACACACATTTTTGTACGACTATACTTGTGAGAACCTTTATTGACTATGTATCATAAATGCACAACCTCAAACAGATCCTTAGTTAAACATGATCATTTAATGAGACAGTTTAGCACTTTCGCCTGACTCTAATCTTTATGCTATGGTTAACTAAACATGTCTTCACTCAAGCTCTGCACTTAAAGAAATAGTTCAATTTGGGACATGCATGAATTTGCTTTCTTGCACAGAAGTAGAGGAGAATATCAATATGGCTCTAATGTCTATGAAGCTGGAGCCAATAGACTTAGCTTAACATAAAGAATGTTAAACAAGTTTTATCTTTTTCTTTTAATCTGTATGCATACTAAAGTATAACACATTATAATTTGTGGTAATGTGTTGGACTTCTCCTAAAATAGTGCACTATTCATTTAATTAATGCACAGATATGAGAATGTTAACACCTTTTTTTAAAACAATCTTACTCCCAGAATGAAAGCTATAGAAAGCAAAAATAATTTCTGTCAGGACATTTGGTCCTCCTGCGCTGGAAAAAACACCTGCACATACAAAAAAGAAAGAGGATAAACTCAGACAGTAACAGTCTGTTCCAACAGATACTCAGTGAGCTAACAGGTGCAGGGGGTAATGGGGGCTTTGCCGGTATCATGGTAGTATACTACTATGATTTATGGACTGCAGTCAGCTCTCTTCCTCCCTTTCTGTTCCCTCTGGTAGTCTTGTCAGTTTGGCACCAGGGAGACGCAACGCTGTTTGTGTAGTGCATTGTGTTCTATGTGGGTTTGTTTGTTCTGCTCCTCCGGGCTGCGGACGACACACACACATACAGAGGCAGCAGTGGGATGGGTAACGGTTTCCTCACAGCTGTGTGTATGCAGGGATATCAGTTGGCAGGTCTTGTGTCTCACACTTAGAGTGCTTGTCAAACACTCGGCTATCATGACGGACACTCACCTCTGCTCTTTCGCATTAAGTCACTGTGAACTGACATGAACCCTATTTGGAATGCACGAGCAATGAGCATGGGGGCTCACTTGCATTTGTGGTGTGTGTGTGTGTGTGTGTGTGTGCGTGCGTGTGTGTTGTCACCTCTCTCCTGAAACATTATTCCAGCAGCAGAAATAGTCGAGCTCTAATTGCCTTCATCTTCCTTTGCCTCCACTAATCAAATTAGACTACAGAGAATTCTAATTAAACCCTGCCTGCATCTGATGGTGCTGGGTTCACACATACACACACTCTAGGATCCACATCACTACACACTGACACATGTGCATGAAGTCAGTATTATTTTTCACTTATGTGCACTCAGATTAGTCAGTAGCGGTTTAATATTAGAGAGCAGAGTGGGGACTGGTTTGTAAGCCTCCCACCGGCTGACCACCAGAATGACTATAGTGCATTAAGAATGGGTGTGGAAGCATCGAGGTAATGGTGGTTTGTGTCATTGATTTGTTATAATGTAGTAATGTAATGATAAGGAAGAAGAAATGACGGGATGGGCATTCCAAGTAACTACTTAATATTCACTGGTATCTATTTGTCGATAAGTGGAAGAAGTGGCAAGTGAAGAATTAATGTGACTTTTAATGTAATGTTATCTGAAAATGAAGTGTGTACTGTATCACTGCAGATTACCAGCTGAGAGGTGTGTGCACAAGTCTGTCTCACCAGCAAGCATTGAACAGGACTAATGAGAAAAATTGGACATAATGGACACAGTTAACAATGTTGTGTACAACATAATATACTGATGTTAAATATCTCTGGAACGCTGTGAGAGACTATTTTTGCCCAGAAGCTATCTGCCATGCGGCTCCAAGGTGAGACCAGAGGTCTGTAACACAGCCTTGAACTGCAGTGTTGTTTTGGAGGCTTTATAAAATAAATCCATAATGATTAAACTGACACAGAATGTCTTCTGTGGTAATTATTTATGTTTCCGTGTTGAAAACAGTCATTAAGGACCTTTCCACTGTTATTGTGAGCAGTTCACTAGCTGTCCATGGGGTCTTGGATTGAATCTGTTGACCAATCAGAGGCTGTGTTCTTCTCTTTAAAATCATGACCCATCCCTAACATACATAAAGTCATTGTGTGCCCGAGAAAAAGAGAAACACGATTTAATGTGAAGATATATAGAATGAAGAGAGAGAGTGAATGTGAGGGAGATGGTAGAGTTTATATGATCTATTTAAGGTGAGGACTTTCTATTGATTTTGGCCTGTGGCACTGAGACTTTACAGGACTGTTGACACAGCATGCACCCTGACACCATGTTGGACTCCTGACTCCTGAAGGTTAGAGTTGTGCTCAACATGATGCATGTTGTCTCATCAGACTATTGCTCAAGACAGACTGGGGCTGGATAATGGTTTGAGATAACCCATTAAATTTTCGCTTTTCTTAACATTGCAAAATTGGGCATTTGTGCTGCATACATTTGGTGGGAATATGTGTTCCGGATCATATTTCATAGCTAACCTGATTCCTTTCTTATGGTTTAAATTCTCTGAGCAATAAAAAAAACACATCTTGTTCGCAGTGTCCATGTTATGACACATATGACTTCCCAATCGGGAAATCTAGTTTTGCCCTTTTTTTTTTTTTTACCTCAGTCACATCCCAATTGTGGTGGGATTTACACAAAGGAAGACTTTTTTTTTATTTGTTAAAATGAATCTGCATTTGTAAAAAAAAAAACTGTGTTAGTCTGTAACACGTTACAGAAAGGTATTTCAATCTTCATACCTTTACACTCACACACATGCATAGACAGACAAACTGACATAGTATAGTGGATATCTGTTGCCAGATGACAGCACAGGTCGAGTTACATTTCGTCGACTTCCTTCCTGGCAGGGCACCTGCTGGCTGAACCAGCAGGCATCAGTGTTCAGCTGAGCAATCAGATCCTCACACTTAAAAGTTTTAATAAACATTACACCCTGACTTCCGCAGACGCGCGCGCACACACACACTTGAAAATGTGCAAATGCCATTGATCTCAAATGTTCCCTGCCCTTTTAACGGCACCATAAATGCACGGCGGGAAGAGAAACAAGCACAAAAAAGGAGATAGATGAGGTTAGAGGGAGAAGCAGGGTAATCCTCCCTCACTTCCCGGGGTAATTAGGAGTGTGTGAGGCTAAGATTTATGAGGAAGAGGAGTGGAAAACAGAGAACTGTACCACCCAGAGAGAGGGTAATAGGGATTTGGAAACTGCACTTTCTCTGGCTCTGTAGACTGTGTGTTTGTGTGTATTTTAGTGTACCATTTTTTTGTAGTGGATGGGGGCGGCCTTTTAAGCTGGCAGCCTTCCAATCATTAGTCGATGGGATTTCAGAGCTTAGCCATCAAAGCAACCCGTTTGCTTAAGACAAGGAATAAAGAAAGTGCAATTTGCCTGTGTTCAATCCCCTCTCCTCCTCTTCGTGTCAAGCATTTGTCTTTCTTATATAGACAGCTACTGTCTCTACATGCTTTTTGTGATATAATTAAAGCTAGTATATTTGCACCTATACCTCTTTGATGAGTATCTGCCACCAGCTCTCTGTTCCCATGCAGTTATGCTCAGGAGTCTTTCTCTGGGCCAGGTGGGTCCCTCTCTCGTCCCATGACCAGAGAGTGTTAAAGCAGAGTGCTGCAGTGTTTATAGACAAGGTTGTAAATACCTGTGTCACCAGGGGGCTTCTCTCTACTCAACATGTGAGTGTTGGAGGGGTTAAGGAGGAGCGGCCGATGACCTCAGAGTGTCAGCAGGAGGTGGAATTGGTCGGAAAGGGTTGGCAGGTCCTTGGTTGTCAGTTATCTCCCACACCAGGGGTGAATGACCTGAGACTTCACCACATTCAGTCGTGTAATGAATGAATGAACGCTGTCGTCTACTTGATTTGCAGAGGTTCTTGTTTTGTGTGTGTGTGTGTGTGTGTGTGTGTGTGTGTGTGTGTGTGTGTGTGTGTGTGTGTGTGAGTGTGTGTAGAGCTTGTTTGTGTACCTCGGTATGGCTGATTGGTGCCGAGCTGCCAGCCTCTCGGCACACAGGAAATGGAAATGAATCATGGGAGACAGATTAAGAGAATGGCGAGAGCTCATCACATCCTGTTAAATACTGGAAATGACTTGAGGCAAGGTCTCTCTCTCTTTCTCTCTCTGTCACACTCTTCTTTTTCAGCCTCTCTCTTTATCCCCCCTCCTGTCCCTGTCCATATCTTAACCCACTCACTTAGTCTTTCTTTCACTGTCTGTTGTTCTCAGACAGTGGTTTGGCATGGGGCGAGTGATCAGTGACTGGCTCTTAAACATCCTATTAAAATTAGCGTCACACACTGAATTTGTGTGCAAGTGAGTGAGTGTGAGACGGAGAGACAAGGGAGAGACTCGATGATGGATGATATATGATGGCTGTGACCTGAATAGATGGCTCCGGGCCGGTCAGATGACTTCCTCAGGAGGAGGAGTAATGAGGAGAGGGCACAGGATTACCGCTCCATCACTCTGTGTTTATGGAAGCCTTACAGCAACCACAAAACAAATAGCACAGTGGCTATAGCTGAGTATAAATCTCACACACTGTGTTTGCACATACAATATGTGCTTAAGAAACAACGCCCGTCTTTTCTTTTCTGAAAAAAAAAACAAAAGGAGGGCAGAGGGTTTGGTGATATATCTCATCCTCTCTCACATCCAGCCCTATGGGCGCTGTTTGTGTGTTTACTTGTGTTTATTTGGCTGCTTGGTGTCAGAGTGTAGCCTCGATAGGGGTGGTTTCACACCCTCAGGGAAAACTGTACGAGCTGAAAGGTCAGACAAGGTTACATCAGCAGAGCTAAGTGAGTGGACACACATAAACACACTTCCCCTCACACACTCACACTATGTGTTGATGCCCTGAGCCCAAGAGACGAGAGTAACTTGCTAGCAGTAAAATACACGCTCTAAACCCATGGTCTGCGAGTGGCTTTCCCTATAAATCCCAGAATACAACCAGTTGAAGGATGATGCATCAATCTGATGTCCTACACTCTGGTGCTGATTGATGTGGCCTGGCTCCTGGCTCTGTGAGTGTCTGCTCTGGTCTCAGAGCATCATGTCAAAGGAGGTCTCAGAAAAGAGGACAACTGGGGAATGCTTAGGAGGGCGGAGAACAGCACATGAAGGTCAGAGGGATGCAGAGTGTAAGGTGAGAAAAGGGCCAAAGGGGGAGGATGAAGCACACGAAAAGATTAGACAAGTCAGTGTGAGCGGGCTGCTGAAAGTGCTTCACCGCTTTGCGCGAGACAGGCGGGAGGGCTGGCACGAGAGGTATGAGGTCAGGGGTGTGTGTGTGGGAGAAGAAAGGCTAGGGGTGGATACTGATGAGCGTGGGGGAGGATGGGTGGTGGGGAGCGGTAACAGATTTGGGGAGGGCTGGCCAGCTGAATCCTGGTGGGGAGTGGCAGGAGTAAGCTGGCATTGCGGAGGCGGGCATATGGAGGGCAGGTTGGCACTTTGGCTGCCACCGGAGCGTGCACCTGCCGACAGGGGGAGACTCTGCCAAGAGGAAGGGAGGGAGCAGAGAGAGCGATGGGGTGTGCTTCTGGTATGTGGCAGAGAGGCAAAGTTTGGGGCTGCTTGAAACAGCCTCTGAAGATTTTGGATATTAATGAGGAGTTTAAGTGTATCAGACAACTGTGAGCCCTCTTCCAATGGAGACACACACATGAACGCACACAGGTGGATACATGCAAGCACACATTCCCAACACCAAAACTGCTAACAAACCCAAACACACTCCCACACACTGGTATTTAACTCACTCTCAGTCTAAAACAAACTTACTCTGTTTTCATGTTTGTCTAAATCTAACAGTCAGATGCACCAAGTGTCTCCTGGTAGAGAGCAAATAAACAGCCTTGATAATCAGGATAGCGTTTAAAACCTTCCCGACACTACAACACACTCCCTAATTGGACTCAACTGTTTTGCTGCTAACTAGCTGCTAATTACATTAGTGAATTCTTCTCACCCCCTCATTTGCTTCGAGCAAACTGAAGTGTTTTACTGAAAAGTGCAGAGTCTTCCTATGTGTAGTGGGAAACAAGTAGATTATTTGTGTTATAATAACAGATGTGGGGCAGTGTTAGCCCGTTTCCAATTTCCTGCCAGCGGACCTGGCCAACTTTCTGTCTGCCCCTTTAGAGACATGCCCACTTTATGCTGATACAATTCAGTTTCCTGCATGCAGTACAGATGTGTTATTTTCAACCTAATCTATGAATATTTCTGCTTATGGGAGTCCCTAAAAAAGCTTTGAATGGCATACATTAGCGATGATGACTCTTGTGGATAAAATAAGCCCAATTGTCCTCATAGTAGCCATTTTTCTGTTGTGAGATTTTATTAACTTAACCTCACTGTATAAATGTTTAAACCTCTCGGACAATGACACCCTCATGAAACTATAAAAGGCTTTCAGAGGCTGAATGGTTTTCAAGCTGAATGTTACTCCATAACAGTAATAATCCCTGTCCAATTGCAGAAAAATGCAATTCTTGCAGAAATCTCCAAAATTTCATTCCAGATCACAGCATGTATTTTTCTGCCATATGTGGCATCTTCTGTTGACCTTTTATTTACCCCTGGATATCCCCGGTCACCCATCCCCACCCCTCTAAAAAAGGGTCTGAAATGGTAAGCTGCACGTGTATAAAATACTGAACTGACAATTTAGGCATAAATATGCTTTTACATACATTCAAGTTTTTATTAATGGCTGTGTTTGTGTGTTTTGGCTGCTCAACACCGACACAGATGCAGGAGCCAAAGGCCAGTGCCCTCGTTAAGCCGCTGTCAGAGAGGGTTTGTAACAGCCCACTGGAGCCCATCTGTATCCTAACAGAGACCCACAAACAGATCATTTCCTCTGTGTTTGTGCAAGCATATAGTATTTCATATTTTGTATATACATAGCATTCTTTATTTTGCTGTTTTGCTTGTCACTGTGCATGTGTTTGGAAGTGTGTGTATAGGTGGGTGTCCACAAGTCTTTGCTGTAGGTGAATGGTGAAGGGCAGTGACTCTGTGCTCTGGTTTTAGCCTTGGCTGTGGATACTGTGGAAGTCTTTTGGCTGCCATGTTTTCCTCTGATCTGCCTCCCCTCTTTCATCACGAAAACCACAGAGAGCAAGGCAGAGGGAGACGGAGAGGTTTAAAGGCTGGCAGCAACATCATGGCCTTGAGGTGTTATCTCTGCCCCTCACCGTGTTGGAGAGAGAGGGTGGAGGGGGGTGAGGAGAGAGAAATGGACTGTGGGAGTGATTGCAGCGTAGCCTACTTCTCTTTTTTTTCTTCCTGTGTGGAGCAGGATGGTTAGCAGATGGTCTTGTTACCAGCAAAATGAAAATGAACGCAGTAAAATTTGCTTGTGTTAATTTCTCATCCCCCAGGTGAGACCTCGAGCACTCGCGTACACAGACGAGCACACTCGTACACACACACACCGACGCGCACAGACTTGCCCTGCTGGCTTTAAACACACACCATCTGCATGCGGGGAAAGTGTGTCGGAGGAGTGTGAAGCGTGTGCTTGGCTTAAGGAATGTGTTTCTAATGTTCATAGCCATAGCTTATGTTGCTTTGGAATGTAAAGAGTGTTAACAAACACTTCATGTCATCAGTCCTCAGTAACCCAGTTGTCCAAAGTCAGGGGGTGTTTAAGGGCAGGCTGACAGAGCTGAAAAGGGGACTGAATTGGCAATTAAAGGTAAAGGGAAGTAAGGGAATCTGTGCTAACGGGGAGGAGGAGATGGCATGTTCATCCGCAGATGAAGACTAAATCCTTTCATTCTCTCCTCATCTTCCCTCCCTCCTTCCCCTGCTTGCTTAGCGGTGAGATGAGAGCTTCTGCTTTGTAACGTCTGCTTCTTCATGTTTGTGTGTTTCCAGGATCCGGACTAGTCCATAGCTTATCCTTCCGAGTGTGTGTGTTCTGCAGGGATAGAAGTGCCTTAGCCTTCCTTATCGTCTTACAGGGTGCTAGCTATTGCTGTGTGAACCCCCCAGGGGAAAGAAAGAAATGCATGGAGGGCAAGTGAGGAAAGCATACCTATACCTAGCGTGTAAAGTATCCTAATCTTTTCTTTCATTTGCAGTGATTCAGAGAGACCACACCTGTTTTTCTTGTTAAAGCACAGTCATAGCTGGCTATGTCGCAGTGGGTCATGATGATTGATGTTGCATCTCTTTGTAAAGCACAACAGGCAAATTACATCACTACAGCTTCTTTTTTTTGTAATGTAGACCTTTCTATCACCCAATTTAATAAACAGGCAGAGAGCTCGCAGATTTTAGAGATGGCTTCATTGACAACAAGCTTGAATAAAAACTCTGTGACCATCAACTCCTGAAACTACAGAGAAAAGGCTGTGATAGAAAGAAACCCTTAAACCACTCCAGCAACATATTCAGTGGATGATCCTTGACACTCTCCTTGCTCTCTCCCTGCCTTTGTGAAATGACAGCCTTTTCATGAATGCAGATTAACTTACCTTGGAGCCCTGTGTACAAACGTTGCCACGTTAACGCGAAGCAGTGGTGATGCTGATAGCGAGTGGGCACTGATGGTACTGCAGTGAGCTTTGGGCGAAACCCAAATGACATATGTTTCACTCATATGTATGTACAACAGGCACACTTGAACACACTAGTGTGTCTGTGGTGTTAATACCAGGCCTCTGTACTGCCCACGCAGCCCTTGAATGTGAATGAAATGAGTCATATGTGAGGACGCTCTTCACAAACATTGTACACAGAACACATATGTTCGCCTTGGACATACAAAACACTCCCACATACATTGTGCTGATCACAACCAAAACAACCTCATGCCCTTTCTAAAATATTACCGACACGCTCAAAATACATGAAAGGGTGAACTATATTTACCGAACACACACATACAGAAATTTACCACATCTCCTGTTGCTCTTTAACTAGCATGGCAGGTCTCGGCAGAGTCCTTGATGTGTGCAGAGGAGTGATGATGAGCTTAATGCAGTCTGTCTGTGTCCCGGACGTGACCACCGCATTAATATATCACTAATACAACGTGCTGTCTGCAGCATGCTAATCACGGCACACTCTTTCTCATGCTCTCTTTCTCTCATAAAGTCTTTTGTTGTGAGTCTTGTGAGATGGAGAGGTGAGAGGAGAAAGACTTCTAAAGGCTGATTGGATGTAACCTGTTGGCTGTGATAAGACCCCCACAACAGTAGATGGAAATTTCATGCATTACCAGTAGGGAATGTAACAAAACACTCAACTCGTGATTTGATACAATTGACGATGCTTGGTGATGCATGATGCGATTTTCTCACAATGTCTTGTGTTCCTCAGACAAGAGAATATTGTCTTATCTTTATCAAATTTACAAACCTTTTGTTTTATTCTGAGGTAGGGCATGTATGCAGTGCAATGCATATTTACTTTTTTGTTGAGGTGAAGCTAAGACACATTTTGCCTAAATAACAAAAAACTAAATATAATTTTTAAACATAACCCAAATCTAATAAATAAATGAATAATACAAAATGTAAAAAATATCTTCAAATAATCAAACCAAGGCTTGTCTTGCATTTTTCTTCATGAATATCAGCAGAATGACATTTTCAGGCAGAAGCTGAGATCTCTGGACACCTAGCACACTGTGTTTGTCTTGTCTGTTATATTCTCTTGTATTTTATTGTTTGGTTTTCCACCGAACCACTTCAGCGTGCTCAGCTTCAATGCGGCCAAGTGGCTCTCCACTAAAGGGAGCCAAATGCTGCCACACCTCCTATTTAAAACAGGATGCTGCTTCCTCCATTTCAAAATCTTCACCTGCGGCTGCCACGTCTCTCCGCCATGATACAGGTACTAAAGTGGGTTATGTAGGCAGCTGAAGAAGTGAAGTCAATAGTAGATAGCCTTCTGCTGTTTAACAAGAGTATCGCAATTGATATTTAGGCTCACGTATAACAATTAATTTTTTATCTCACCGATTGTAATTATCACATATTTGTATTTTGGATCAGCTTTCTCGCAACGTCATTCATCATTACATTCCTAGTTATCAGAGAGCCAGATGATTTTTGTGTACCTGAAGAAATGCTATTTACATTCTCATATTCATTTTGGTTACAGAGATTAACAAATACTGCTCACACATGCTTTGCTTGGAAATGCTTTGTTTGATCACAAAATTTGAATTTGTCTAGCATTACTGAAAAGTACACTTGTTGATCTTCACTCTCAACACACACTTGCTACACCAGATGCATAGAGAGGAAAACATAAAGCAGCCCAAACTGTCGATAGAGTTGAAATGACTGTTGGTTCATTTCCACAATATTTTGAGTAACTTAGCTGCAATGGGAGCCTCCACAAATGTCCAGAACACCTTGAATGAAAAGCATGATTTGGCCTTAACACCGGTTGTTAGGCCTTGACATTTGGTCCACTGAAACAAAGCCCTCCCACCCCTCACTCCACCACACACAACCACATCTCAGGCTGGTTGAATAAACAAGACCACTTCAAAGCAGCTCAGTGGCCGTGCCAACAGGCCTGAGAGCAGGAGAGGGAGGGAGGGACTGCAACGCCGGAATGAATCGGGAGGGAGGGGGGTGGAGGGATGTGAGAGCGTGACTGCTATTAATGGCCTAATAATGTATTTGGCTGATTTGGCAGTTGTGAAAAGGGTGAAGGGGGGCAGAGGGTAGAGGAAAAGGGGTTGACAGCGTGTCATGGCTAGTTAAAAGCAAGCTGGGAGAAGAGAGAAAGGCCTTGTTTGTTGGGCTAAATGCTGTAAATAACATCAGAGAGTGCAGCTAAATGGAAATCAATGCAATTACCCTATTAGCATGAGCTTGAACTCACACTGGCGGCTGCTACATCTCTCTCTCCCTCCCTCTCTCCATTTCCTGTACATGCATGATGTTAAACATCTGCAGAAGTCCTTTCAAGACAAACCAGTGAAACCGTACTTTAAACATAGCGGTGTGTGCATGTTAGGAACATTCAGTGCTGACCCGTCAAGTGGGCACTCTGGGTTGTCCCTGTTGACTCCACTGCAAGCGTAATGATTTTGTTTAGATTTGCATAACCCCCTTAATCACCCCTATTTTAATACCTAACAATTGTGGAGGGAGATTATGCTGTTAAGTGGTAAGTCATAATTAGATAAATAATTGGTTTGGCTATCATCGTCCCTGTGCCATCTGTTTGAGGGTATGTGTGTGTGTGGGGGTGGGTGAGAGGATAGTGGGGTGAGTGCTTGTGAGAGGGCGGGAATAATGGAAAAGATCCAGAGTTTTTATGGGTTATGTTTTGATTTAAATAAATGATCTATAAGTCACAAGAAGAGTGACCTTGTAGGTTTGAAACACTCCCACTCTTTAGCTTCATTCCAGTGGATCCCCAAATAATGTGTAAGTCTCCATGTTTAGTTTAACTTCTGACAGAGATATTGGAGACTCAGTGACACACCGAAGTCCTTGTTTACAATGCTGAGCTCAGAAGAGCTCCTCATCTGTTTCGATTTCATCTGTTTGCTGTCAAATTGTTGTATTGCAGCCCATTTGCGAGTTGTTGGCAGCAACAGAAGATGTTGGCATTGTACATTTTTGCAAACCACGAAACATTGACTACAATTTGTAATGTTAAATTCCATGTAGGTTCACAATTGGCCAGTCGGGGTGGCACCAATGAACCCAGGACTTTAAAGGGAAAGGCCTGTTGTGTTTCTTAACCCTAAACCTGTTTTTTTACCTAAACCAAGTGTTTTGGTGCCTTACCTTAACCAAGGTATTTTAAACCGCAATCGCCACGTTTAAAACATGGTCATGATCAACACATATTTACAACATGTTGTGACTTAATTGTATCATGTTAGCGCTCATCACTTGTCCCATAGGGAACAGGCTGCAGCACTTCAAAAAGATTCATATTGAACATATGTATGGTTCAAAAATGTAGCGATTCAATGTATCTGTGGTTACAGAAAGTAATGCCAACATTTACTCTGGTGGCCGGGTTGTGTACAGCATTGGAACTTTCATTGCTATCACAGCAGTGATTGATATGCTGTATGTTAGAATGTGTTCACACAAATTTACTGGTGCTTATGAGTGATGGTATATGTAAAAACAACCCTTTGCTGTGTGCCTCCTCCACCTCACAGGTTTATTTTTTCCTCCATCCTTTACAGAAACATACAGTCACATCTGCTGCTTACTGACGTGCATCCACATGTCTCCATCTGTACCAGTCCCATCTCTTTGCTATCCCTCCTCCCTCCCTCTCTCCGCACCCTTTCCCCCTCCCTTTATTCATCCCTTTTCTGCTGTAAGCATGACAGTAAAATAGTAATTTCTGTAACCCTCCATTGTATCTGCTTCCCTCTCTTCATCTTTTTTTCTTTCTTTCTTTGTCAGAGGGTAAAATAGTTATTCTGGTGCTTCTCTCTGCTGCTGTATTAAGGGGAACAGGCGGTGGGGCTTCATCTCTACAATGAGAGTGAGGAGGGAACAATTTGATCTAATTAGCAGCTGAGATATTCTCCATAAGGACTTGACTCTTAACTAACTGCTGCTGCAGTTGGTGCAGGTTAGCGCAATGTATAGAAAAAGAAACTGAGGAGCAGTACGTGTACCTAAATGTATGTGTGTATCTATTTTGTTATTGTCTGTTTGTGTGTGTGTGCACGTGGTGCATAGAGGGTTCAGGGTGTCTATGTGCTCTGAACATTCACACTGACAGCTAACAATTAGCTGCCGCCAGTGTGGCTAATAGAGGAGTGTACATTGTTAATTATGTCACAGCAGAGAGGTGGGAAGGTGGAATACATTTGAATAATGGGAGGAATGATATAACAGAGGCTTTTAAATTCCTTGGTCCTTTTGTATGTGTAATGAAGGGTGTCTGTGGATGCGTTAGTCCACTCAGACCCAGGGGCCTGTCAAACATTCATAAAGATAAAACAAACAGACACATTTACCACCCCCCTCACACAAACACACACACACACACACACACACACACACACACATATCCTCTCTCTCTCTCTCCCTCACACACATACCCGGTAACACTGAGAGGCGTGAGAGATGGAGGGTATGTCTAAGTAGTTCGCTCGTGCCTGGTTTTCCAGATCAATGATGTGTGGCTGGGTGATCGATGTGAGGGCTTAGCGGAGTGGAGAGAGCTAATGGGCAGGTCAGTGGCTCAGACACATCCTGGCTCCCCCTGCCTATTACCACTACGTCTGTTAAAAGGCCTCACCACACTCCCCTGTTGCTCACACACACATACACAGACGCTCGGATAGTAGGAGGATAGCAGGGAGGGAACACAGCCAAGCATGCTCAATCCGCAGACCTACTCCTTTTCTTAACCCGTCCACACGTTTCCTTTTTTTCCCTCAGCTTTAGTTTCTTGTTCTGTCTTGTGGCCTTTGACCTGTTTTTACATTGAGGCTGTGGAGCTACACCATATGGTGATGCATATGTGAGTATGTAAATTAGGGGAGGGACAGATAAGCAGCATATTTAGAGCCATGTAAAGTAAATATGAAAAAGATTACTCTGCAACCCTCATTTAATCTCCTCAAAGACTACTTTAGCACGTATACTGCCCACCCCCATGCATTTCTAATTGGCTGAGGGATATGTAAGTGTGCTGTGATTGGTCCTATGTGACTGTCGGTCAGGTTCGGCTGTGAGGCTGAGGTCTAGGTCAAAGGATCAGGCAACCTAGAAAAAACCTGCTTGTTCTATATCACTAATTGGACTGTATAAATCTGGGTCAATGGCAGAATAGACAAATCTTAAATCCTTGTTTAATTTTCTTCTGGGTCACATTAAGAGCTGAAATTAGTAGTGAATTCGTTTTTTTTTTTCAAAATACAATTGCCAATCCAAGTATTTTTCTAGTTGTTTAAGGGGCAATTCACTCCCAAATCAAAAATATACATATTGTCTTTCCTTGTTGTGCTCAGAGTTCCAAAACAATCCATTAAAAAAAAACTCAAAAGCAATGTCTCTTTCCAGAAATTCTGACCTATTTAGTCAAGATAATCCACAGACCTTGTTGTGAGCAATTTCGTGCAGAATTATTCTTTTTAGTATAGTTCCTATATGATATATATTTGAAAATGCAGTTGCAATGCCATATAGTCGATAACATGTAAGAGCAGACATATTTACGCTGATATCTCCAACACTCAAAAAATCCATATTACTACAGGTAAGTGGAAAAATATGTATTTCTGATTGAAGGTTTAACTGTCCTTAAAATTCCTTTTATAAACCGAACAATCAATCACAAAAATGATAATCCTATTAATTGATAATGGAAATCATTAGCTGCAGCTCTCTGCTTTCTTTCTGCTTCTACACTGACACCATTATTCATGTGTGTAGGACAGCTGTGCACAGCTGTGTGGCAGCACAATGATGACAGCAGGTCAGTCAGCGAGGTGAAAAACAGAGCAGACCATCATTCTTTCTTCTTATTTCTCTCTTTTCTTAATCTGTCTTTCCATCATCCATCCCTCTCTCTCTCTTTCTTGCTTAACCTGTCACTTTGCGTAGCCCCTCTTCTGTCTTCCGTGTGGCATCTGATCTGCATGTTAATTACCTCTATCGTCTTAAATTAATATCTGCCTGCGAAGAATGTGGAGCACACACCCCAGAGGCAAAGTATACACCCTGCAGCCTTCACTCACACAAGCACATATGCTTGTACATGCATAGACATACACAAAGCTACTTTTCTTTTGCATTTCTGTGCTTGCTTGGATTTCTAGTTTGTTGAGGTGATTGGCGGGTAATGGAGGCAAAGCACTAGCATAGTCTGGATAGTAGGCTCAGAGTGAAAGGGGGCCCAGGCAGGATGTCCACAAGGGGGGCTGAAATCTTTTCTAACCCATCCTCTCTGAGTGTGTATCCCCATGGCTGAGGCTAAAAGGGCTGCCACTTGTCGTCCACATAATGGAGGCGAGGCAGGAGGTGGGGGCGTTTGTGCCATTTGTCTTTGAGAGGAGCGAGGGAGTTCAAAAAGGAGGTGAAAGAGCCATTCTTTTTAGATGCCGAGGGGGAGAAAAGCGTGCATGCTTTCACAGAGCTGGGCAATTCATCCACCAGACGCCTCTCTCCACCATCAATATGCATACTGGCCTGCACAAGATGTATATGCTGACACACACATACTGTACGTATGATACAGACTTTCTCACCTGCTGTACAACTAACTCTACACCACTCAGCATTTAACTCGGTAGAGCTGGAGTGAGTTGTGAGTTCACAAGGTGTGTGATTCCATCATAGCTCTAATAATTAGAACCATTTTTTTTACAATCTCCCCAACATACACACACACTCTCGCTCTCTTTCTCAGCCATGCAACAAGGCTGTGTCTCTAGTGGCTGATAGATTGTAATGAATGTAACAGCAGTCAGATCCTTCAAAAGCCTCTCAAAAGCTTAAGCCCCTTTATTAAATTAAGCTAACGATGCCTAAGGCCAGGCCCACTGCTGAGAGAGTGAGAGAGAGAGAGAGAGAGAGAGAGAAGAGAGAGAGAGAGAGAGAGAGAGATTGGGGGCTAGAGAGAAGGAGAGGTGGTGCATAGGGAGGTAAAGGCTGCAGAGATAAGGATGTGGGGGAGGAGGCAATGTTAGGAACAAGGATGTGAAATGGCAAGTAGTCAAATCAGTGAGGGATGGTGGGAATGAGGAGCGTTTAGTATCAAAGAAAGAAGGTGGAGGAGGTAAAGGAGGGCTGGTGAAAGAGGACAGGAGGAGGAGAAGAGGAATACCCTGCAGCCTCCCGTAGTTGCACAGTGGTGCACCTGCGGCTGAGAAGAGGAATAGCAATTAGGAAAAGGTTCATTGTGGGAGATTAAGAGTGCAAATGTTTATTTTTAAGAATGTAACGAAAACATAAATGTTTAACTACTCTGAGGAGTTTTTAAGTGGGTTAGGCGTTTTACAAACTCTCAGTGTTAATTACATTGTGTGGTAAAAGCAGAATCTTTTTTATATTTGCAACTGTATAGAGAATGCTGCATTTATGAGCATACATGTTAGTACACAGTCATCTATTTTCTAGTGTGTCTACCTGCACTGTTCATAATAGTGAGCATGTGTCTCCAGTAGAGCTGCCCTTGACAAAAAAAAAATTTCAGGCGCGTTTCTTTTACAAATTCCCTAGTGGATTTAATTGAAAAAATAATGTTTTTCCAGCATCAGATGAATGCAGTCACACTGAGAGATATGTTGCTTATTAAAGACCAAAATCATATTTGTAAATATTATTGTGATGCCAGTGATGTGACTATCATTTTCTTGTAATGACTTATCCCCTAATAGCAATGACTAATCACTAGAAATGACTAAAGACTAATAGCTCATTAGTGATCAGTGATAAAAAAAAGACCATAGAAAATGGCTAATTGACTAAAAAATGTAGTCAACTAAGAAATTTAAATACTCAAATGACTGATTATTTGACTAATTGAACAGAAGGGGTCTGCTTTGCTGTCTAGAGAGCTGTCCTGGGGGTAGCATGTGTACAGACAGCAGGCAGATCAAAGGCTGAGGTCTCAGTGCTGCATCGTTAGTCCGGATACTTTTCCTACCTGCTCGCTCTCGCAGGTCAAATAGAGGTGAGGGATACACTATCACTTAGATGAAAGACAAGACACGCAGGCATTTTCGTATACTGCACAAATGCATCTTTACACACATATTGTCACGAAAGAGAGAGGATCATGCTGCCTAAAAATCCACACTGTGTGCACCTTTTTTTCTGTGCTCTGCTGTTGAGGACAGAGAAGTGGGTTGTGGCATAATTCTTAATTAAGCTTGCATTTGATCCAATGCTTCGCAGCAATTAGCAATTCACATCACAATGTGAAAAGGGCCTCATCCTACTTCCACCCCAACCATCACCTGCTTAATCCTTATTTTCATCCCTGGCTTTGAGAGCACATCCTGTCTTTACTGCTTACAAGTGTGGCTTTGATTTTACAGCCTGTGCAGTCGCTGGTATCTAATCCACAGTAAAACCATTGATAAGACAGACAGGGGTAGAGGTTGTCGACTGAGGCTTCTCTGTGCTTTTGGTGGGTGACTGTCCCCTTGTGGTCATTTGATGGAATTACTCCCTCCTTGATATCAAGCTACTGTATACTGTATGCTCATGCAAAATTAGTAACTAGCAAAATAAAGCAGTATTATTCATTAATATCTCCTGGTTATTGCAAACTGTGGTTAAAGCTCAAGTTTAACCCAGGATGAACTATGAACTCTATAGTGCCATACCATATGCTTTTGGATATACTAATAGGCTGTCATAACTCATCTTCTATCCTTGGTTTTACTGTAGGCTGTTATTTGAGAAATACAAGAATGTACACACGTTTTTGTGTAAACATTAAGGACCAGGACACTATTATTTACAGAAGGAATTCTGCAGTATTTCTTCAGTGTGATGCAGAGATGTTTAAAAAAATACTGTCGGTCTGCTTTGCATTTTGCATGGTAGCATCATAAACCTGCAGAAAATGTGTTGCATTAATAACAACTTAAACATTCTTATTGACATCTAATCACTGTTCAGATCATTGCCTTACCTACAAAATATGGTTTTGATAGGTACTGCATTTTTTCTAATGCATTATAGGATTTTGAAAATATAAATTAAAAACACCAAAAATTAGACAATGTTGTCTGATAAAATATAGATACAGTGTAATTGTGCTATTAGAATATTAGCTAAATTAAAAATAAATGGCTGTTAATTTTGTCTCCTTTCATTTGCCATATTGAACTTGTAGATATTAGTTAGTCACAGGTTAGTGGTTATTTTTAAAGAACAGGAAGTGCCCCTCTCTATCCTGGTTGAGGATGGACAGGACATTCTTTATCCTATTGGGGGGACAATGCAGGGTCAGCCCTGTGGACTGGAGGCGTGCCGGGGGGGGGAGCAGGTGCTTCTATCCCCCGCCCCCCTCAGGCTTGTCTGTGTGTCTGTCCGGCCCCCGCCGGAGAGGAAGCCCCACCTCCCGGCTCCCAGCAGCCGGCCGCCTCTCTCCTCCTCTCCCCGGCGCTCTGCTCTGCTCCGTGCCTGTGGCCTCGCTCGGCGTCGGAGCTTCCTGCGTGACAACAAAAGTGCAGACTCTCTGTTCTCGACGGAGGGATGGATCCCCGCTTTCACCGCTAACCGAGGGAGAAATTTACTCATTTATAAAACACTGGATTAGCCCATACTTGTTTGCGGTGAGTGATTCTTTGTAAATCTCTAGTTAGGCTATGTTTTTAAAACCCGGAGGTTGTTTGTGTAAACGAGCGAGCATACGGCGAGGGTTTTGTTGAGGAAGTCATTACGATATCGAGGAAACGGGTGCTATTTTTTTTTCTCTCTTTTTTTTCCGAAGGTCGGTGCCGAGCCCTTGTGTATGTACGCGGGTGTGCGCGCGTGCTTTGTGTGTGCGTGCATGCTTTTATGTGTGTGTGTGATAGAGGGACAAGAAAGACAAGAAAGAGAGCCAGGGCAAGTCAGAGAGGAGCCACTCCGGTGCGTTCAGGTGGCGACATAAGCATTTTTTTTTAAATAATTCAGTGTTTATATGTCGCCGCCTTGTTAAGGATTTTCTAACAATCATGTTTTAAAATGCAGATTAGCCTGAAGGACTGAACGGAATAGCGGGCGACCCCCACCCCCTCACATTAACTTCTTGTAACATTGTTACCGGTGCGCTTTTGTGATTATTATGTAAAGCACAGCCCAAAGGGGTTTCTGTGTAAGCCATTTACGCTCACTGTAGGCCCTTTATGTAAAATTGTATTATTGGCTTTACTTGGCTGCTAATTCGCCGTCTCCAGTCATGCTGGCTCCTTTAAAATTATTGGAGAGCGTCTGGTCAGGGCTGCTCCCTCAGAGCAGGAAAGCCTGTCTGTGAAAGGGGCATTTCTCTTTATAAATGTGACTGTGACTGCGATAGTGACACATGTTGACCATTTGGTGCTCTCGGGTGAAGGCTCTGACCCTCTGTTTGTGTGTGTACGCGTGCGCGTGGCAGGTGGACCGTGTTGAATC
Source organism: Centropristis striata (assembly GCF_030273125.1). Taxonomy (NCBI): domain Eukaryota; kingdom Metazoa; phylum Chordata; class Actinopteri; order Perciformes; family Serranidae; genus Centropristis; species Centropristis striata. The sequence goes on from NC_081518.1 coordinate 12,182,738, forward strand.
ACTTCCCACGCGCTCCTTCACTTCTCTTGAACTGCAGGCGCGTACAACAGCTGCTTCTGTAGGGAACACACACACACACAAACACACACACAGCACTCATCACGCTCATCATACACCTCTTGGGCTTAAAACACGGTCTACAAACACAGCCTTGTGAAGCAACAGGCTTTACTGAACACACTGTACTGCGGGTTGAGTTTATCTGCAGCCAGAAGGAGCCTTGTTGTGTGTTTTAGCTGCTGCTGATAAGGTTAGCCATAACTGTGAGAACAGGGAATTAGAGCCTCCTGGTTCTTATAGTGAGACTTCCCTACTGGTGTCTTTAAAAGCATCTTCTGGCTGCTGCTGGAAATGGGTCATATATTACATGGGCATCTGGCTGCCATGTATATGTGCTGTCCATTATTAAGTTGCTGTTGCTTACATGATTTTCAGCCTGTTTTTTTCTCTCAAGTCCCAAAGACGGACCCTACAGAGGCATTAAAAATGATTGAGGGGATACATTTATTTTCATCAGTTGACACTGGAAGAAATTTGGATATTTCTATTTCACTTGTCGCTGACACTATGCAGTGTTTACTTTTTCCCCTACTCTAGTCTCAAAGAAACAAACAAGAAAAACATTGGAAATATTGTTATGGATATTTGTTTTTGATTGTTCTTTATTTCTATTTGAAATGACAATAATTATTTCACCAAGGAGGCTATAGGTGTCAAAACAAAAATTTGAAATAAAAGAATAGGATTGTCATAATTTAATTACATTTTTGATTGAAACCTTCTTTTTTTCACTAAAGGTTATGCTATTGTAAGACCATGGAGTCTTGATTCATAAAGATCAACAGAGCATTGGTTTTATGTCTTGAAAGGTGTCTGACAGCTACATGGTATCACGTGTGATATGACCATATCCAAAAAATATTTTGGGGGGGGATGTACCACACTATGGCCATATAGTCAAAACAAAAAAATAAATTTAAATATGATAAATAACAACAATACCTTAGTAATTAAACAAACACAGAAAACAATCCAGGGGAATTGCTGATCCTGCTTTTGATTTAGAATTTGAATTGTGACACATCTAATTCAGAACGATGAACATTTTCACTGTTTTATTCATTGGAGCTAAAGAAAATATGACACATGGAACATATCCCCTATGGTTGTCAATCACTATGTGTGTTTTGATGAAGGTCTTGATCCAGATTAAGCCATACTGGGTGTATGTGCTCTCAGAGGGCTTTCTAGTTGTATTAGTGATTTATCTTCTGTCTGAACCATCACCTTTACCACCGATGGCAGCCAGTGTCACCACTACACTTTCATATAGGAAACCTCTGCATGAACACACGCTTAACCTGACAGTTGACCCCTGACTGCTTTCCAAGGTTAATCTCTGATTGCTGCCCTTCAGTATTATCAGACTTCTTAACCAACATCAAATATTTTTCATAAACTTATTGGTAAATACATTTGTCTTGACATCTTTCTAATGTGTTATTGTTAGTCTGAGGCTGTGGAGCAGAACAGAAAGCATGCTAGGGAGCTGCTAGATTAGGATCAGTCACTGCTGTAAGATATGGGAGCTACAAGTGAGTTTGACTCATGTCATAGATGTTAACTTAAACTGGATGGAGATGATGGAGGCACATGTGGGCCATTGATGTGTTGTGGCCTGTCTGCCTGTTACACTTTGTACAGTGTGTCACCTTTATCATCATACACACACACACAGTATACGTATGGTAGCAAGACATAGTGATTTATATGCTTCTTGTAAACCAAAAAACACAACTTCTTCCCAGTTTAGTTTGTTCCCCCACCTGGCAGACATCCACTTTGCATGGCACAATTTAAGAGAACAAACAGTAATAGTGAAATGATCTCCAAATTGCTTTGACCTATGCTTAAATTTGAACTCTTATATAATGCGTTCTTGACTTTTCAAACATTAAACACAGCAAAATTGTCCAGTGCAGTGCCAGAAATCTCAGATCTGGATCACTTCAGAAATGCAAAGAAGCGTTCTTCATCTGTCTACCAAATTTCATGGAAAAAAAGAAAAGAAGTTTTTGTCAGGTCTCTTTAACAAAGAGAAAAACTAAGTAAGGGAATAAACATAACCTCCTTGGCAGAAGCTGCGCGTTAGCTAACTTTGGGTGGATTTAATCTCCCTTGTCACACACTTGCATGTGTCTGATGGTTCGGGACATGATAAGGGCGCAAGATTACTTATGCAAATCTCCCTCCAAGGAACAGAATTTCTCGCTTGTGTTCTGCCATTGAAAACTTGTCGCACCCTTATACTGTGATAGTGCCTATACTAGTAGGTTGGCATGTTTTCAGGTGTCGTCGTGCTGTTTGTCATGCTGCGGTAGCCTGCAGTGCTGTGAGTGTCTGGGGGCTAGACGGCAGCTGTGTTGAGCAGAGTGTTGGTGACAGTTTGTCTGTGGCAACAGCACCTGGCTCTGTTTAGAGAGTGATTAGGAGAGTCCCAAGCAGCTCCCCATACTGTTTACACAAGGAGCCTGGAGTTAAAGGTGACCCACTTTGCATTTCCTTATCAACAGCCCCCATTGATAGCTTTGAATAGCACAGACTGTAGAGAGGTTTTTGCATGGGTTTACATAGTTCCCTATTAGAGAGAATGGGATGTGTTTGACTGGGCGAGGCTCAGATTTGACTAGCATTACAACAATGTCCTGAGGTGGTATGAAAATGTGGGTGCACACACCGCTCTCTTTTCTTTGTGTGTCAGGGCAGGGCTGCTGTGTGGTCTGCCTGTGTGATGGAAGAGAAACCACCGTTGGATGTTTAGGAATACAGGTTTTCCACATGCCTCCATCTCTTCTGCCGACCCCCCATCTCTCTCTTCATCCCTGTCTGCTTCCCTATTTCTCTCTCATCTGCTGTCTCTCTAGCTCTCCAGGTATGCCTGTTAGATGTTGTGGCAGTGGGCCCTGTTTTGTGCATTTCCCCATTTGCTTGGAGAGAATAAGTGTGAGTGATTGTGTGTGTCTAGGCGTCCCCTACTGGGTGTAAAAGCGCATAGTTAAAGGTAAGCCGTAAATGTGATGACCAGTAAAGACAGCTGAACAAACAGGTCATAAAGTATTTATCTGAAGTGGAGACAGACAGACAAACTGTTCGCTGGACATAACACCTGTGCAGACAGACAGATTCACAGGTAGAAGAAGAGGTTGTGAAATAGAGAGCCAACTCTTCCTGTAGCTCAGGATTTTTGTTCTCATACTTTCTGCTTTGTGCTTCATATTTCAATGATAAAGCTGCTTATCACTTTGTGTTTATTCTCCGTGTGTGACAGCAAGCCTAACCTGCTCGGTAAGCTGGGCTGTGTAGAGATCCATGTCCCTGTGGCACCCAGCACTGCCGTTAAACAATGCTTAATTTTTACCCCCAGGTACTGTCTGTGTGTGTGAGGGGGGTGATACAGGCTTCCAAAGATGTTCAGGGTGTGGTGCTCATTTGCTTGTCACACAGCATGACACACACTCACACACCTATTTACATGCCACATAAATTCATGGCTATGTAATTAGTTGCGCATACAATGAAACTTGTTAGAGATCACGCCAAAGAGTGGCCTGATCTCTCGTGATAGCTGGGAAGAAGTCTGCAGCTTATTTAAACAAGGGCCCAATACAAATTGTACAGTTACAGTTAGTACGGATACATCTGCTGTTTGTTGACAAGTAGATGCTGCTTTTGTGAGCATTTAAATGAGAATCTTAGCCCCAATTTTTAGGCTCAAACCTATGTAACAAACTTTGCAAACTTATCTCATACATTTTGTCTACATGTCTCTGAGAGATGAGTATTACAATCTAGAGCTTTACATTATTATGCATATTATTTACATTATATACACATTATACTAGAGCTTGACAAACTTATCGGTAAAAAGTAACACATTTTAGCTCATTTCTGTATTTACTTGAGTCCTGTTCCATATGGCAAGTTAAACAAATAAGCCAGGCTTAGTTTAGTTTCTCATTTTCAGTTGATTTGGTTTCATAAAGCAAATTCAGCAAAGTTCCCAGAATATATGTTGTCATGTTAACAGGTGACACTTCCTGAAAAAAAAAAAAAAAAAAAAAAAAATATATATATATATATATATATATATATATATATATATGTTTTGCATATATATATATGACATTTAACACATATTTAAGGTGCAAGAAAAGCTTGAAAACAGTGAAAAGTGCTTGGATTTTGGAAAATTTGTGGGAACCCTGTATGGACCTGAGTCAACTAAAAGTTGTCAGACTAACCAAAATGAACCTGGTTTATTTGCTAAAGTCTCTTCATGGAACAGATCCCTGGCAAAATAGCTTATTCAATGTGGAGATTTTTGTGAAATCACCATCTTTCATGTTCACTATCATATCTTTATCTGTGGATTTGCATGGGTGTGGCAAGCAGATCTAAACAGGTGCACAGTCACCTGATTTGCTCTGTTTCTCTTCAGGAGCAAGATAATTGAGTTTATGTTGTTTTTTCTTCAGCTTAACCGCTTATTGTACTATTTATCTTGGTTTGGTTTGATTGCATCCTTCTTTTTATTGTTGTTTACACACCTTGTTACTTTCCCAGTCTCCCACTTTCTGTATTTTTGTTTGCCACTGTTGGACATTGAACTGGTTTTACTCCTAATTACACTCAGAGTCATTTGAGTTAAGGCAGAGTCACGCTGGTCTTTCTTTGTGGTCATGAAATCCCATGCTTCATGCTCCGTTCACTGAACTGCTTTGGACACGTGCTGCTTTCGTATCCAATGTGATTTTAACTAGACAGCAGCACGGTGCTCAGCAGTGGAGTAATTACCAGAAACCTTTTCACAATGTTAACTTTGTTTGTATTCTCAGTCTTCAGCTTGGAAAAAGTTGTCTGAGGGCAACTGAAAAAAAGCCATTTTCATTCGCATAAAAAAAGAAGTCAGTCTTGCTTCATTCACCAGACCAGTCCATGTTCTAGATAACTTTAGATTGTGTGTGTATGTTTTTGTAGCTGATGTTTGTTGCTGTAGTTTTCATACCCCAGGGCCCGATAAGCATTGGCCAAACAAACACAAAACAGGCAACATGAGAACAGTAGATAAGCGAATCATACACTCACTCAATACTGGCCATACTTGACTATTGCCCTCTCCAAACAGGGCCTCTGTCATTCAGCATTTTTTTTGTGTGTGTTCCTCTGCACATATACTATGTGTGTGTGTGTGTGTGTGTGTGTGTGTGTGTCTTGTCTTTGTGCTTTCTCCAGTCACACTCTCACAGTATAACCCAGCATTGTGCTAAAGGCTACTCTTCAACAAAGGCCTTTTCTCTTGCTATCACATCATCATCTCTCGTTTCCCCTCTATCTGTGTCTGCTTCTATCTCTCTTCAACATGTCTGTCTGTTTCTCTCTCTCTTTCTCACTCTCTCTCTTTCTGTGTGTGTGTGTGTGTGTGTGTGTGTGTGTGTGTCCGAGATATCAGCTATATCAGCTGACTGTCATATTGTGTGTGTCTGTTTGTTAGCATGCCTCCTTGTGTATGAGGGCAAGGTCAGATGTGCGCCTGAAGAAGTGAAGTGGGTTTTGTGGCCGCGCGTTTTAATCAGATCACGGACAGAGCTGCATGCCTGTGTTGGTGGAGGCCTCAGTTTCCGTGGTAAACGTGCTCTCACTGATGATCTAGTTGCCAGCTCGACTTGTTTTATCTGGCTGGTATTTGCATTACTAAAGGATATCCATTTTGGGGCACTGTACGTGTTTTTTTTAATCTCATCTCACATCTTCCTTATATGTAGTTTCTTATCTCAGTTTCACATAAACCATATGTACTTCCCCTTTGCACTGCCGTAAAATCTAAATACATTACATGAATACAGCGGAAGGAAATAATCCGCATGAGGCTATTGCTTGGTTTTCACATAGCATTAAATAATAAAAAAAAACTATTACATGTGTAGGGCTGCACTACCAATTGTTTTTGTTGTTAAAAGATTAATTGTTTGGTTGGTGTCAGAAATAGTTGAAAAAAGGCCAATCTGTGATACCTTGATACCTCCAAAATGCAAAATTTTGGGTTTCATGACTTCAAGTCAAGTCAAGTCAAAGTGTATTTATAGAGCACATTTAAAAACAACCTCAGTTGACCAAAGTGCTGTACAGTTATTAAAATAAAATAAATCATACACAAATAGGTATAAATAAAAACAATGAAAACAATAAAATAGAATAGTAATAAAAACTCAATCCAAAACAGAGTTAGAGATAAAAAAAGACAAATAAAAGGGTAAAAAAAAAGTAAAAAGAAAGCCAAGGATTCTTGCCTAGCTGGGACTGATATACGTAGAACTGCAACAGTTCGACGATCAACAGACAGCAACCATTCTGATTATCAATGAATCATTTAAGTAATTTTTATTTGCAAAAAAGCAAAAAATGCTGTTTCCAGCAGCAAAGTATTATAAAACTGACTATATTTGGGTTTTGGACTGACGAAACAAATCATTTAAAGACATTACCTTGGACTTTGAAATCATGATTTCGTAGCAATTTTTTGCATTGACTAGGGAAGTCATGAGGATTTGTTGTTTTTTTTTTGGAAAGAATGGTCAATTGACATTCATTTGTCAGCACAGAGCACATTCATAACAGATGGGGTTGCACACATTCCACAGGTCCAGCTAACAACCAAACAATTTCAGTACTAAAACTGATTGTAATCCTACTCTAAAATGAGATTTTCAGAAACACAGGATCTATTAATAGTAATCTGGTTTGACCCTCAGACATCTTGTGGAATGGTAACATTTTAGATGAACTTGTATTCTACAAATGAGTAGTAAAATACTTAAAGGATAAAGGAAAGCAAAGGTCTTAGCTCTGTGGCCAAAACAAACCTTGTCTTTGTGGCTACTCACTGAGATGTGTGACCATGGTGATTGTCCCCTGCTTGCCTGTAGGAAAGAGGTCCTCTTATCAGTCCATAAAACATTCAGACACACACACACATGTACAAGCAGGAACACACACCAATTATACCAATTACAAGACTACAACAGGGCAACTCTCAGCAACCAGACCCTGCTTTGGAAAGTCAAGTTGCTGCTGAGTGTGTGAATGTGTGTGTGTATGTGTGTGCGCGTGCGCTGTGGAGCCGCTTGGGAGTCCAGGCCCATGCAGAGCACTTGGAGTGCTAATTAGGCAACCACAACCCAGCAGAGTACATCACAGAGGGAAAGAGAGAATAGAGGGGAGAGAGAGGTTGAACAGAGGATGAAGTGAGGGGTGCATGTAGGGTAGCTGGCAAAAACAGCGCTCATATCCTGAGGAGGCTTGTGGAGGAAGAGAAAGAGCGTGAGAGATGAAGAGAAAAGGAGGGAGAAGGTTGAAAGATGACGATAACTGAAATATGTTACATGCAGCGATGTCCCCAGGCACTGAGAGCTTCACAGTAGAGAACAATACAATTTATCCAGGTCTGTGTGGTCTGTCTGCACCAAACAGCATCACAGGTGCATAAAACCATGATAAGCTTCAATGGCGGATCCTGCGTTGTACATGTTTGCTTCTATTTGAGATCTGCAACATCTGCCATAACTCCCTGCCCTGCTGGGAAGAGACACAGTGCCACCTTTCCTGTCTCTGTAGCAAGAGAGGTTGATTAAAAGAGAGAGTCGACAGGACTCAGTGACGGTGATGATGATGACGGTGAGTCAGAGCTGACTCCCTACCTCCTCTTTCTGTCAAACAGCTGGGCTGGGGCTGAAGCTGGCCCTCTCATCAGGGGAGCGGCAGGGCTGCGTCCCCCTCAGCGAGAGGCTACAGAGGGCACAGCCATACAGACAGCAGCTTGACTTCTGGGGCATGGACCACAAAGAGCCTGAGACACAGACAGAAGGCTCTTATGTGTGTTTGTGTGTGTGTGTGTGTGTGTGTGTGTGTGTGTGTGAGACTGTGTGTGTGTGTGTGTGTGTGTGTGTGTGTGTGTGTGTGTGTGTGTGCGTGTGTGTGTGTTCACACTCTCTAAGCAGTGTTGTGAAGCGTAACCAGACTGTTCTGTCATACGCCCACGCTGGTGTCTCAGAGAACACAGCCACACACTCCCCAGATGACATGCGTGCACATGCACACACACACACACACACACGCACACACACACACACACACACACACACACACACACACACGCACACACACACACACAACCCCAGCAACCCCTACCACAGCCGCTATGTAATTAACAGACAGAGGAAATGGCGCTGTTGGGGTGGGTGAGTCGGATACAGGGAGGAGGAGAGGAGAGAAAATCATCTCAGCTCGTGCCTACCCTCAAGACACAATCTGCTTATGTGTGGCTGTGTGTGTTGGAGAATAAAAGAGAGGAAGGTGAAGACAGGGAGAGAGATGCCGGCTGGTCTTTTGAAATCTCTGTGTTTTTGTTGCAAGCTGCTGGCAGGGAGAGGGGTGGGGTGGGGAGGGGTTAGAGTGAGTGGGGGAGAGGAAGAGAAGTAGGAGGTAAGGGATGAATAATAAGGTAAGGTGTGCGCCCACATGCACACTCATACACAGCCGTATCATTTAAAGCCACACAAGGCTAAAAGACAGGAAGACTGCTCTCCTTTGCTCTTTGTACGGAGGTGTGTGTGTGTGTGTGTGTGTGTGCGTGTATGTGTGTGTGTTGAAAATGGTGACAGCGAGCCAGGTCAGAGGGAGATGTGCTCTGTTCTCTGCTGTAGCTCCATAATGGAGGCCTGCTGTATAATGACAGCTCAGACACAGGCAATACTCACAGTCTCTCTCCTTCAGCTTCTTGATTGATCTCTTGCTCTCTCTCTCTTTTCCTCTCGCCCCCCCCTCCCTGGTTTCTCTCTGTCTCTTTGTCTCCTTTTTCTTTTTCTGTCTTTTCTTCTTTTCTCTCATTCACCAGTGGAATTGTCGCCTTTGATTCTGCTGCTCTGCAGCCACTGTGCTGTTTCAGGATTTCTCTGATATCAGGGTTTTTCTCTTTGGTATGGTGTAAAAGAGATGGCATGCAGTGTGCACACCGACGTGCACATGCAGGTGTGCGTCCATGTGCAAATACACACACTTACACGTACACATCCGTTCTACAGTGCCTGAGGGTAGATTGCTCTGACATCTCATCTCAGAAGTTAAACAAACCTGGAACTACCAGAGCAGGTTTATCCTGCTGTGCTTCTGGATAGTGTGTGTGTGTGCATGTGCAAGTTTTGTGTGTTTCAAGACAGAGATCATGACGTGCATCTATTTGTACAGTTTAGCCCTGGTATTTATGTGTATGAGCATTTATAGCTGTACTTGAGGTTGGGTTCCGGGTCTCTTGTTTGGCCTGTATGAACTTTGCTTTGTATTTTTTAAACGCCTACCTGTCTAGCTTGAAGATCATCCTTTGTTTTTTTATCACAACTTCAAAGACTGCTTGTAGGTACAGTACATGACTGATATTTACAGTAATCACTTACAGTGTTAATTTTGTCAGTTATGCCTCCTGCTATCATTCAGACAGTACCACATGTAACTTTAAGCTCACCTTAAGTTGAAGCACTCCTGTGATGTGACTGTTGTACTGGCCATATTACATCCTGTTTTGCAAGGTTGGTTGAATCCACGTTGCTGCATCACTGGTATTTTAGGCACCCTCATTATCCATCTCTTTCTATCTTTAGTCAAAAGTTTCCTTCATGCTGAACTTCTTTCACACCCTCCTTGCATCCTTTTCATCCCCCTGTCAGCACATCTTTAGCCAGCTCGCTAGTCAGTCAGCCATTCATGATGACGTGTACTCATCATGCCGACTTTAAATCCCTCGTGTATCAGTGGCTGAGCTACTTACTCTGAGTAATTTCAGCAGCGTGGCTGTTTGAACCTGTGTCCTCTGTTTGAAGTATGAGTGATGTCTCCATTTTTGAATACCTGCGCTGTGCTATCATGAGCAACTGTGATCAGAGTTTGTGATCTGAGAAATGAGGGGGTTTTCTCTTATCTACGACAAGATGACATGGTATAAGATATGTTGCTTATCTTGATGTTGGAGGCTTGCTGGTCTGCACAAACTGCAGTAAACATAAGTCACCTGCATTCTTCACCTGATAGGTTCACTAAGGCTACATCTTTTACTATTCCTCCCTGCAGTATTTAAAGTATTTAACCCTACAGTGTAGGGTCATTTCAGTTATCAGTCGTTTGCTAATCATAACAGCAAACTGGGTAAAAAATTCCCGTAGCTGCCTCGCAATAAAAGCCTTCCAGTTGGTTGCTGGTGAAAAATGGTTTAAAGTGAAGCAGCAGTAAATGTTTGTTTAGCAAATACAGCTCTGATAGTACAGCAAAGAAGAGATTATCAGAAAACAGCGAGGGTGCTATTTGTTAGAGGAAAGTAAAAACAGGAATGTAGGAGTGGAACAAAACACCAAACCACAGAAGCTATGTTACACCGGAGCTACAAAAGTATTCAAAGCTGAGCACAGCGAGACATTTAGAAATGGTGCTTTAGTCGCCTGCTCGACCACACATGTTGAGCCAGCCAGTTTATTACGTTGACATATTTATTGCTCATTTGAGGGCAGACACTGACCGGGTTGGCTCCGCTCCTAAGCAGCGCCACAGTATTGTGGCATAGCTAAAGTGTGCTATACCAAGCCACTGAAAAAGAGGCATCTGCTGCCTCAGTGAAGTTAAGCGTGGATACACAGTGTGGGCAGTACAGTTCCAAACCATGCTGCGTTGGACTTGGCCAAACCAGGTTGGTGGCTGGATCAGATAGATGGGCCAACAGCACTGCCCTGCTAGTTTTAACGAGCTGATAGGCAAATCCCTTCCTGGTTAAAGATTAACCACTCGCTAGAGCTGCCACTGCATTATCTCCCTGCTGGCCGGGGCATACAGGAGCCAAGAGGATTTACTTTATATGCGTGCATGTGTGCGAGTGAGTGTGTGTGTGTGTGTGTGTGTGTGTGTGTTTGAGAGAGAGAGAGAGAGAGAGAGTAATCTGCATTCCAACCAGCAAAAGGGTGGAACTGTGTGTGTGTGTCAGTGTGTTTGTTTGACTATGGGAGTTAGTGATCGGCTTTACTCCCAGCGGGGTGTTAAAACTGTGTGTTTACTGTATGCCATTTAGCAGTCAATCTGCTGTGTGTGTGTGTGTGAGTGTATGGGCGGGATCATGTTTGCGTGTGGTTTGTTGTAATCTACATTCCTTTTCTTTCAGGGCTTTGTTTTGTTTTCCCTTAGGGCGTAACGGCATTCAAAGGGTTAATTGCATCAGGAAGCTTGGTGTGTAACAGACTCCTTTAACCCTTGGGTTGTCAGCAAAAAAAAATCCTTTTTTATTCATTTTTGCAACAGTGCCAAAAGATCAAATTTATTCATCATTATCTCCTAAGACCTTTGCATTAGGGTTCTAAACCTTGCAAGTGGATGCAGCCTTTGTCCATTTCATAATCCACAGCAATATCATTTAAAATCTTCTTTTTCCCTGTTGTGTATCACTGGATTAAAGGGCTGTGACATATGCTGTTTCATCTACACAGACTCCCTCTGATTAACTGGGAGACAATGCCATCTGCTGGATGTTTTAAATAATGTAGAGCCAGACTGTTGAGGCTACTGAGCAAGTGTGTCGTAACTGAGTGATGTTAAAAGGTGGAGGCAGGCTCACTTATCTGGAATTTCATAAGACGTTACTCATGGCTTGCTCAGATCATGCTATTCATCATTACTTACTCTGAAGAGACATCCTTGACGTGTGTTTTTCTCGTTTGGGGAGAAAAAGTGAATAGAGCACTCTTTTGTAAGACCATGAACACCCACATAACCTTAATACTATCATTGATTTCCACTTAATCCTGTTGTGCATGTTTTAATCTTCTGTGCCTTGAAGTAGTAAGTGTTTAACCATGCTGGGGTTTAACTAGAAAGCTGTGAGCTTTGAGCTGTTAGTACAGGGTTTTGCTGATTTCTTGTTAAGCCGCTGTTCTCTTTTTGTGTGTTTTGTGTATCCTTGTCTTTATTGGACGCAAGACTGAAGTCAGTCCCTAGGCCACCAGGACACCCCATGAGCAACTCTTTTTTATTATTATTATTATTATTATTATTATTTTTTAATTATTTTTTGGAAAGCAATGTTAGCACCTGCAACCCCCTCAGCCCCTACGCTGCCATGAAATGGTCTGATACTGTGGATGCTTCATCCAAGCTTCTTCAGACAGAAGACAATAGCGCAGACAGCAAAGTGCCACTCTTCTCCAGAACACTGTGATCCTCATGATGCTAGAGGAAAGTGGTGGAAGAGGGGGACAAAGACAGAAGGGAGTGTGACGATCCTGTGTTTTCTCAGGGGAGTCCAGAGGAACAGAAAGGAGCTTTGTCGAGAAGTGGCCTTTGGCACAATGCTGGCCACCGTGTAGCTCTACCCCAAAGATAATCTCTCTCCCTGTCATCGCTCTCGCTCCCTCGCTGTGCTGAGAAGAGAAGCGACTGACGGAAGGAGGAAATGACTAAAGAAGCGACTCATTCACACCCCTGCAATGACAGCAGGACGGACAGAGGGGAAGTCAAACCCACGCTTTTACCCTTTTCCTGAGCCCTCCACCCCCGTCAACTATTACGCATTAGTCTCCTCCACCCTGATAAGAATAATTGTAGTGCATGTGCCTGCGTGTAGCCTGTGCATGTGTGTGCTTCTGTTATGGTTTGATAGCACATTTTTGGTATGACTTCCTTGTTTGTATGAAATTGTTATGGTTGATTTAGAGAGAATAGATCAATTTTAGAGTATTTTAATTTGTTACAGAACCATTATGCTAATAAAGCAAATTGAATTGAACTGAGGCAGCTATTCTAACACAAAAGGTTTTCTCTTTTTTATGCTGTTGGGGCTTGACACAGGCCAGGACATGTCCTCTTTCTTTCGCTTTCCTTCTCTTTTTGTGTTTCAAAAAGGGAAGGGCACTTCACATATTTAAACCCCCCCCACCCCCCACCCCCCCATCCATCTATATACATAGATACTGCCTGTCGCTCCCCACCATTGGGGTCAGATGTGATGACCGGCTGAGCACTCTCCTCGTCCTCAGCTCCTCTCCTCTTCTCTTCCTCTCCTCTCCCCTCCCCCCTCCTCCCGCTCGTCTTAGCAGGGCATGCATGCCTGTGTCTGTTATCTACAAATGGCTGAGGAATTATAGGTTGAGAGGGGAGGAGGAGGAGGAGTGAGAGAGAGTGTGAGAAGGGAGGGTAGGAGGGGAGGGGGGTTGAGGGTGGGTGAGGTCATGTGACATCGCAGCAGCTGCTAGGCTAAGAATTTCTGTTTTCTCACTTAGAGAGAGGGAGCTAGAGCAAGGAGGGGAGAGATAGGCAGCGTGTGTGGTGTGTTGCTTTGTTAGATAAGCTCTAAACGGTCTTTGTGAGCGGCAGCGCGAGAGACAGGAAGGCAGGCAGGCAGGCAGGCAGGGAGAGAGGGTGGACGGGCGAGAGGAGATAGATAGACGGAGACAGAGAGAGAGAGAGGGGAGCAGGAAGATGGTGTGTGTCCTGTCGGTGGCTGCCGGTGTGTGCTGGGCTGGGCTCAACGTGAAGATGCAGCCATGGGGGATCCAGGCGGCTCCACTCCTTTGTGCAGTAAGGAGCTTCGGCCATGCTTTTAATCCGTCAGGGTGGGGGTCATGAACTGCTGCCAGACCTCCGGATATTTGCCTCCGTCTGTTTTTGTCAAGCTATGTCCTTATCTGTCTCTTCTGTAACTCTGCATGTGTGCCTGCTTGTTCTGTTGTATGTGTGTGGCTTTAAATACAGTGTGTTACTGTCTTTGTAATATTTTAGTTTTGCAAAAAGTTCCTTGTGTATTTCTTTGACTACTTTTTCTGACTTTCCTCTGAGGGAGGCATGAGAGAGTGTAACAAAGTCACATTACTGGACTGAGGTGTGTGTGTGTGTGTGTGTGTGTGTGTGTGTGTGTGTGTGTGTGTGTGTGTGTGTGTGTGTGTGTGTGTGTGTGTGTGTGTGTGTGTGTGTGTGTGTGTGTGTGTGTGTGTGTGTGTGTGTGTGTGTGTGTGTGTGTGTGTGTGTGTGTCAGTGGCGCCGTGTACGTTATTCAGACAGTAGTCCTTGTTGATCCCATTATTAATTGTGTGCTGGGTTCATTCTGAGTGCACTGGGTAACTGGGAGGTTATAGGCAGGACAACTCAAGAGGTGTTGGGAATGTTATTCACTCTCTCATGCCTGACTTGCCGCTGTGTGTGTCCACTCAAACAACACACACAGACACACACAGGGTGCTGTGCCTCTGCTCTCCTCTCAGGAGGGAACATGATCTTTTTATAGCCCTCTCAGCCTCTTGGGTAAACCCAGATATAACTCCTGCTTATCTAATTGTGCTATTGATATACTGTTAGTAAGCAGCTTCTATGCCTTTGTCTTAGAAGTTGTTTGGTTAGCTGGAAGTTTACTTTGAATGTTGATTTAGTGTGTGTGTGCTTGTGTGTTTTGATGTAACGCCTAATACCTCTGCCACGCACAAACTATGCTAATCTGAGTTTACAATGTACTCCAAGTCACTCTTAAAATGTGTGTGTGTGCGTTTTGCCCCAGCACATAAGGCTATCACACACCGTTCTGGCATTTAGGGATTCCACTGACCGAGGGGCTGTCAACACGGTGTCACCTTTCAACACACACACGCATGCACACACACATGGACAGGAAGGAAAGGGACAGCCGTCTCAGCCCTCCTCCCCCCCCAACCACTACAAAGCTCTTATAAATATGAGGCTGGAAAAATCACGTCTTTGGCTGTTGCTGTTTAGTTGAGACTTTATCTCTCTACAATGTAGGAATAACTTTACTTTTTTTGGATTGAACTGAAAGTTTTCTTTTAGTCTTTAGTCGTAGAACCACTGACTTAAGAAATCCCAACATTCATTCAAAATCCACTGTCTAAATTTAGAAATATCCAGCTGGCAATATTTGATCATCACAGTTTATTTCCTCTTGTTATAATTCTCTTCCTTCCTGATTAGAGAAGGGTCTTAGTAGCACCTCTCTGGCAGCATTAATTGGATCAAGCGCAATATAAATGGGACACTTTCTCTTAAGTGATAGTTGTGTGAGGAAGCCAATGAGTTGCTAATTTCTTCACATTCACATTTTAACAGATGACAAAGGATATTTTTGCACTGAATTTGTGAAAATCTACAGAACTGTAATATACTACCACTAAGAAGTAATGTCAGCCTCGTCATGTTGGAGCATGCTCAGTAGAGGTGTTGTGTAAACTCTGTGACCATGGACCTCCGGCAGACACACTGACAGACTGGAGCTCTTTGAGCACGGAGAGGGTGACCTGCCCTCCTAACCTCTCACCTCTGACCCAAACCATACAACCAAAGCCCCTCATCCCCAGCTGTCACAAACAGATACCCAGCACCACACTCTGCCCTGACTGTCTCTGTGTCCAAGAAAACAGCTATGTGCCTCACTTGGTATTTGCATATTTCTTGCAATATATGCGTCTGTATGTAGGACTGAAGGTATTTTTTGTTGGTTCTTTTTGAATATGATATTGATTATAAATACTTTACCATTCTCCTCCCTTTTGTCCATTTGTAGGCATGAGCCATGAGCCAAAGTCACCATCGTTAGGAATGATCTCCACGGCGACCCGTACCACGGCGACGGTCAGCCCCCTCACCCCGTCGCCTCTCAACGGCTCAATCGTAGCCAATGGAAGCCCCGCTACCCAGTCTGCTCACTCTGGATTTGCTGCAGCCCTCCGTAAACTGGCCAAACAGGCTGAAGAACCTCGAGGTAAAGCCACACAGCCTGTGACGGGGATTTGACGTTTATGACAATGTCAAGTTTAAGTCTGCTTGATGGCAGCAGTTTGGCTGTTTAAGTAATGAAGAAAATGGTAACAGTCTGTTTGCACTACTTGTCAAGTGCAACTTTATAAACCCAGTTGTGATCTGGCAACATCATGGTTTGCAGATATATATATACTTTTTCAGTATGTTTTAGTTTTTTTTAGGGATGTCACAAGAACTTATACTTTAGTACTAAGTTGATTCTAAATTCTTAAAAATGTAACAGTACTCGTTTTTCTACGGTGTCGCAGCTACCAGAGGGAACTGGGTATGCCTAGTGTTGCTCCATGCCGCTTCCTCCGCTCACCCGTCAGTAAAAGTCCGTCGGATGATGCGTGCCGCGGGACGGAGAGAAACCAGGCTTAGTTTCTCTTTTACCCTAAGATCACCACCGTTGAATTTCAGCCTGCGTGCACGTTTTTTAGACTAACGTTGCTGAGACATAGCAGCTAATATTGGTAGCTAAAGCAACAAGTTATTGAACTGCAAAGTTGTTGCTGCACCTTTCTCTCTGCTCTACAGAAAGCAATCCAAACAAGTGCTACAGGTGTAACATAGGTTGTATGAGATCTGGATGGCTGCCAGTGTTCATTGTCATCCAGTATTTTATTTTTTTTATTTGTATTTTATTCCGTCCCTGGCAGTCACGAAGAATGAAATGGCTTGTATTGTCTTGTTTTTGTTTTTTACTGTGGGCATCATGATGTTTCACTGGTATTGGTATCGACTACTTAATTTCTGGTATCATGACATAGTTTTAATGTATGACTGCAAAATCTTTTGCTAAAAGAATGTGATGTATCAAACCATGATCCTAGTATCCTGCTGTGTCTTAAATCCATAATAAGAGCTAAATGCAAAGTTACATCTAGCCAGTCCTTTACTCCCAAGCCTGATGGATTAAGTGTCCTGTGCCTCCCGTACTCCTGTCCTGTGTGTGTGTGTGTATGTGTGTGTGTGTGTGTGTGTGTGTGTGTGTGTGTGTGTGTGCGTGTGCGTGCGTGGCAGGGGTCATATAAGTGTGTGTGCACTGTGCCATGTTCTATGCCTGGTTTGTGTAGCTGAGTGGAGAACTGCTAATAGCAATGGGATGATATCCACACAGGATTGAATTAGTTGCTGTCCCTGGAGATACTGGGACGAAGACGAGCCACTCTAGCTGACCCACTTAATGTGCTGTGTGTGAGTGCTTGAACGCTTGGGCGTGCTTGTCAATGTGTGTATCATGGTGTTATAATTCACCTACATACATTTGTCTTTGTCAGTGTCTACACACACACACACACACACGCACACACACATATGAAACATGCAATAGAATACCCAACTCTCAGTGCTCTATTCCACTGTTGTATTAATATGTGATAAGCATCAGGTGGTTGAAATGCTGATTTTTAACTCATGACCTAATGTCAGATATTCTGAACTATCGCTTTAAGGTAAAACATGCTTGTTCTAAGACCCATGTAAATGTTTGTGTAGCTGCCCAGGCAGTGGTTTGTGGGTTTCTGGTTTGTTATTTTTTCCCTCCCTATACATATATTAAGTAAAAGACACATGTACATGCGAATACTTTTTAAACCCACATACTTAGTGTCTGTTAATTAAGCATAAAAAGCAGAGCACAAAGCAGGAGTGCCATCGTAGGAAGTTTGTGTGTGTGTGTGTGTGTGTGTGTGTGTGTGTGTGTGTGAGAGTAGTGTGTGTGAGTAGTGTGTGTGTCCGGGCCTCTCCTTGGCTCCGGAGAGGCCCGGCTACCCCAGCTGTCCACCCTTGCTCTGGCTCTTAAATCAGATGGTCCCCTACTTCCTGACTGTCCCTGGACACCTTGCTCCCCAACCCACTGCAGCCTGGGACCCAGAACCCTGCAAATGATTTATTACCCACACAGAGAGAGAGACTCAACCCAACCTCCCCTAACCTCCCTCTCAATCCTTTTCCCCTTCATCTCTCTTCACTCCCTCAACCCTACATGCCAGCCCTATTACTTTCCCACTCTGTCTCTCTCAAACAGAAAAATCCACTTCCAGAGTTCAGTCCTGCCTTTTCATTTTATCTTTTTTTATTGGAATTATTCCTTCTTGTCTTTGCTGCTCATTCCCTTTTGTGTCAGCTGCAGCTGGAGAACACAAGGATTGCGTTCTCTTAGTCATGTTTTTTTAATACTTCTGCTTTTTTGTATTTTTCATTGTGGTGCGAGGTGAGAATATGTGTGCGCTGTTCTATTTGTAATTCACAATCTACCAAGGCAGAGAGCTCCTGTCTGTGTCTTTGTCATACAAACAGAAAGCAGATCCTTTCTGATTAAGCTCAACTACCTTTTTATTAAAAGTACAAAAAAGCCCCTTTGTTATTTTTGAGGCCTGCTGACTGTGCCGCCTGGCTGGTGTAGGCAGTGATGTGTGGGTGAGTCAGCCGTCAGGCACAAGGGGCCACTCTGCCCGTGTTAGGAGCACCGGCTCCAGGGTGGGCAGAGGCATGTAGCCCCTGGAGCTCCAGTCACCTCTCTGTCTGCAGAGCCTGTATTTATAGGCAACACACACACACACCCAAACACCCCCACACATGCAAACAGTTGTCTTTGCAACTGTGTAAGCCTCGTGATTTCTTAGCATGCTGCAGCCTGCTGTCCTTTCATTAGCTACTTTGACTCAACCTCTTTTTCTTTCTCTCTGTCTCTGTCTCTCTTCGCCTGTGGTTCATGCTTTGAGGTGAGTAGTGCAGTATATATATGAGGTGCCATGACTCAGTGTCCTAAGGCCTCATGGAATTACTTAGGTTTGAGTACTAGTATCACTGCCACCGGCGGCTTCACTGATTTAAGACCCTGAGCACGGCTGCTGTTTATACACACGCCCATACACACACACACACACACACACACACACACACACACACAGACACATACATTGTCACTTGTCTGTGGCGAGTATAATGAATAGCTCTGTGTACTGAGTGCTGCGTTGAGGAGGGGAGGTGATGGGTAATGAGTATTAGAGCAGCGTAAAGGACACACTCTTATCCCATGTACACTCACATGAACACACGCCATAGCACTCACATCTGTGCACAAACACACAACACACACAGATAACACACTGCCTCAAAAAGGCAGGCCTGCTGATATCTGATTAATTAGGCAGACCTGGGTTTAATCCTCTCCGTTGTTTCTTCTTGCTCACTCTTAGACACGTACACACCAGAGTGTCATGACTGCGTTCATACCAACTGTAGTACACAGCCTGGAGAGAGAACGAAGAGAGGGAGAATAAAGGTGTACAAGGTAGATGGACTGAATTGGCTGCGAATAAGAGGAAATGGAAGTAATTAGTAGATTTGTGAAAACCTGTGGTGTTTGTCAGATTGTGAGTATCTGTACATGATATATGTGTTTGTGCATGAGCGTATGTGTGTGGCCGGAGGCTCCCCTTTTTTCTGGGAGCCCAGAGCATGCTGGGACATCGGGGCACTGTGTCTCTGACCTCTCCATCTGGAGCCTGCCTGGGGCTCCCACAGCCTTACTGTGCTGTGTGTGTACGTGTGTGTGTGTGTGTGTGTGTGTGTATGTGTGTGCGTTTCTTGAAGGCAAAACCCTTCAGGCTGTGACTGTCCCTGAAACACTCACAAACAAGCTCATTTGTGTTTCCTCTCTCTCTTTCACTCTCTCCATACACAGCAACCTTACACCTCATATGACTCTGTTCAGTAGCAAAGCGGCATTTACGCATAATATACAGTTTGTACAGTCAGCAGAAGGCATAGAGGATTGCTCCTCTTATTTCCATCCGCCATCTTGTACCGTCTTTCTTTCCCTCGCTGGCACAGCAACACATACTGTGTGCTTCTCCCCTCCCCCCACTCAGTGATGCAGATTACAGGCTTTGTGTTGTGTTGTCAGTGCATGGCCAAGACTGTAGTAGCAGGTGTGTGCGTTGTTTGTGTGCATCACTGGTTATTGTGTGTCTGTGTGTGTGTGTGTGTGTGTGTGTGTGTGTGTGTGTGTGTGTTGTGTGTGTGTGTGTGTGTGTGTGTGTGTGTGTGTGTGTGTTAGAGTGCACGCGTTGAGGCTTGTGCTGCTGGTGGGGTGGCATATGGATGCAGGGTTGGCTGGGCACTGCTATGCACACCAGGTGTGAAATGGACTGTTTAATTAAGTGCTGATGTTGTTGTAATGCATGCTGGGAGGGAGCGATTGGAGGAGGGGGTGTGGGCCTGGGGTGGGTGTGTTGGCGGGGTGGAGGAGAGCACCTCCTGCCTGGCAGGGCTGGGGCTGGCTATGCTTGGCTGTTTTGGCAGAGGCTATGGTGGAGGTGGTGGTGGCAGAAGATTGGTAGGGGCCATTTGGCAATGCTAAAACATTTCTGTGTAGTGTTGTCTTCCTATCAAGGCTTAGTGATCCAGTGGGATTCACTGCTATAGCTGCTGGACTCCCCCATTGAATGAAATAGCATGCTGAAGAGCTGTGGTGGCTTTTGATTGGGTCAGTGGCTGAACTACAAGGTGCCGTCTTTGCAGGGGCATTTGGCCACAGCCTCTGACCACAGCTTGGTTTGTTTGTTTGTTGCCGCTGTTGGTTGTATCTTTTGTGTGTGTTTGTGTGTGTGTGCGCATGTGTGGCTCAGCTTGAGCGGTCAAGTGTGGAGGCAGTCTGGGAGAGTGGGACTGGTAATAGAGGAGGCGATAGAGAAAGGAGCTTCACATTAATCACACACAGCTTGGGACTGAGACAGCGCTTTCTTTCTTTCTCTCTTTTCCTCGCTCTTTCCTTCAGTCTCTACCTCTTCTTTCTCTCTGTCTCTGTGCCCCCCTCCCGACCCCATCACCACACCCCACACACACACACACGCACACACACCTCTAGACACCAAGAAAGTGACAATCAGTACAGCTAATGAAGTGCAGGTTGAGAGCTGATGAGCCTATTTTAGACTCTGGGGATGGAGGCTGTGCTTCACTCCTCCTCCTCTGCCTCCTCTCTCTCCCTTTAGGACCAGCATGTATGGCCATCTTTTCTCTGTATAGAAGAAAGGGGAGGAGCATGTGGCAAAAATGACACCAGCTTGCTGCCAATCACATGCCTCATATATGATTTTTCTCCTATCAGATGGCACTGTCCTGTGAGGGAGGGGCGAAGAAAGGGATTTGTGCGGAAATTGGAGTAGGGAGTTTGAAAATGAACAAGAAGAAATGTTGGAGGAGGAATGGAGGCTTGATGAAGGAAAGAGGCTTATGGACACACATGACTTTCTGTGGTTTAAAGAGGAAGATGGTGGAAAACATACACATGCAAACATATAACCACTCTCAGACATTTCCTATAAGCCCTTACCGGCTTTAAGTACTGTAAATGAGTTTATAAAAATTGCGCGTTGAGTCTGACAGATCTACGTCTGGTTGGCAGGCACTGTGTTTAAAGAACAGAAGGAAAAGGAATTAGCGTGTATGAAGAGGTGGTAGGTGGGTGGTGGTTGTGTGGGGTGTTGTTAAGAGGAGGGGGAGGCGGGACTCATAGAGGAATAATAGCTGTTTGTATTTTTTGTGTGTGGATACGTGGCAGGAAGGACACTTAGATATGAACACAGGTTCTGCAAGCTGCAAGAAGAGAATGAAGTCATTGGTCGATGGCCCTTGTCTCTTTTATTTCCTTCTTCCCTCACCTGCTTCTCTTTCTGCTCTTAATTATTTAGTCTGCCCTGCCTCTTCTCCAGTCTGCTTTGCCTCTACATGGAAAAGGAGGAGGAAGAGGAGGAGAAGGGAAGAGGGGGGTGAGAGAAATAGATGGAGTAGAGGTCTGTTGCTTAGCAGTCCTCTCCTCTCTGCCTCTTCCCTCCCTCCAGCCTTATTTGTTCCCCCATCCTTGTGTATGCATGTTGTGAGTGTGTGTCTGTGTGTGGTGAGTGAATAGGCTGTGACACTAGAGCTGTATTAAGTGTAGCTCCATTCCCCAGGCTGAGTGGGCTGCTATTGATTGGCCTAGTCTTGCACGGGAGAGTAATGGCTCTCCGAGGTGAGGGGGGGAGGATTAGGCCACTAATTGCCATTGTGCAGACAAGATATGCCCCCCCCCTCAATATCCCCCACCCTGTCCCCACCACCCACTCACCCATCTGCACCCCTTATCTATCTGCTTTCCTCTTCTCTCCATGTCTCACCTCACCTTGCACCTCTTTTGCACTCTCACTTGCTGTTTTTTCACCCAGTCGCTCCCCATCTCATATCATTTTTCATTTTCATGTCTCACCTCACATGTATCATCACCACCTTTATCTCATCCGCCACTCCTTCCTTGTGCCGCTTACCACCAGTCAAACATAGATTTTCAGATATTCTGTAGACCGTCACCTCGCTGCCATTATTGATCTTTTCCATTATTTAGTGGTATTAGTTAGAATGAGATGTTTAAAATCAGTCAATATCCTGACCGCACTTACCATAAGCCGACGTTGTCTGTTAGGTTATGTTTCCATGGATACCGAAGCAGGGAAGAAATGGCGGTTGGGTAAGAGATCTGTGGTTTTTATTCAGATGGTGATAATTGGAGAGGAACTAGACCTGAAACTGGCCTGAGGTTTCCGCTGCTGCGGTTGCATGTAAGCACGTTTATGCACAAAAGCACATTACCTGCACATGCACACACATAAACGCACATCTCCTGCTGTCCTTGCTGCAGTGCTGAAGTGTGTGTCCCATTGAGAGGGTTGTGACCCAGTTTGACTGTGTAATGCTGCTCTCACTCTGAGTGTAGCACACTGTACTGTCAGGAGAAGAGACAGAGGCAGGGTGAAGGAAAGAGGAAATGTAGAGACAACACACAAGTTAAAACGTAAAAAAGAAAGAAAGACAGAGGTATAAAAAATGACAGTGGACACAGTTAAGAAGAACAGAAGGTGAAGCCTGTATGTGCAGAGGCAAAGATGTAATGTTGGAAAGATGAAATTGCATTGATGAACGTATGTGAATGTGAGCATATCATATGAGAGCTTTGAAACTAGAGAGAGAGAAAGCCCGATGTGTGGAAAGCGAGGCATGTGACCAGACCGTGACCCTGCGCTACAGGGTTTCCCTGGAGGGCTTTGTTAATGTGGCACAGCTACAGCGCAGCAGAGAAGCTCATTGGGCCAGCTTTTCACCACCTGCTGTGTGTGTGTGTGTGTGTGTGTGTGTGTGTGTGTGTGTGTGTGTGTGTGTGTGTGTGTGTGTGTGTGTGTGTGTGTGTGTGTGTGTGTGTGTGTGTGTGTGTGTGTGTGTGTGTGTGTGTGTGTGTGTGTGTGTGTGTGTGTGTGTGTGTGTGTGTGTGTGTGTGTGTGTGTGTGTGTGTGTGTGTGTGTGGTGGAGGGAGGAGTTCTGTGTGTGGCTGCAAGCGCCACTGACTGTATATATGTTCTGTATGGGTGTTCACTCCCAAGCAGTGTGTTCTTGTGTGTGTGTGTGTTTCCTGCATGTCAAGGCTGTGTGACTCTCACAGGGCTGCTCATCCTGATCACTGTCACTTCATAATAGGGGCCTAGGGCCATCCATCTGGCCCTCTGTGTGTGAGTGTGTGTACGATATTTGTTGCTGTTGTCGTTCTGTAACCCCATTTTATTTCCCGGTGAAGGAGCGAAAAATATCATACTGTTTTTACATTTGCCTTTTTCTTAAAATAGCAAAACACAGACTGTTATCTTATATTATGTGCTTTCTTTCACTTTACTGATATCATTTGTTTCTGTCTTTCTCTAGCTGCGTCCTCCATCAGCAGTGAGTCTTCTCCAGTGTCCTCCCCAGCCACCAACCACAGCTCTCCAGTCAGTACGCCCAAGAGGGGTCCCCTTGGTCCAGGGCCTGTCCTGGTTCCCCCAGTGGGCCACAGCGTGCCAAACACTCCACCTGTAGTCACCATTGCTCCAACAAAGACTAGCAACGGCCTCTGGAGGAGCGAGGGACGCCAGGTAAAACCATAATCAGACACCATAACACTGACCTTGAGCTTTCTCTGTTCCTTCTCGTTCTTCCCTTTTCTTCTTTCAGTGGCTCTCTCTGAAGTCTCGGATTGCTCCGATGTATTTTCTCTCTTTGTATTTACCTTTAAAACAGCAAAAATGTGTTCATTCTTCAGCTGTTTTCCAACACAACCATGGACCCAGACAGGCTCTCGAGGGATTAATGGATTTTGTAGATGGCCTTAACCCTTAGTGTGGCAGTGCAGCTTTGACATATGAACGTGTGACATAGCTGGCAGGTCTATGAATGTCTGCTTCCCTTAAAACCTCATGTCAACTACCTCCCCATTGCTCCATGTGTTAAACAATGCCAGCTGCCACTGGGACGTCGAGGTGACAGCCTCAACGGCTGCTAACATCTGTGCCCTTCCAGCCCCCCTCCCACTTAGCCCTCTTGCCCTTGGCCCAGCCCCTCCCGAGTCCCAAGCCTTTAGCCTCCTAAGCCTGCCCATCCCCACCTCCAGCCTCACTCTCTTCACTCAAGCAGTCAAGTGCATCCTCCGCCTCGTCACTCCGACACCCGCTCTCTGTTACGTAGTGGGGGAGAGAGAAAAAGGGGGAGAGGGGGAGAGCTGCTTGCTTTGATAAGGAGTGGATTATGGATTATGGCCTTGCTTTAAGCCTTCTTATCTCAGCTCAGGGCTAATTTTCGAGGCCAAGCACACAGTTACGAACAGCACTCTGCAACATGCGGAAACTCTCTGAGACACTTTGACAGTTCCCCGGAGATGGGGAGAAGGGGGAGAGTGAAGGGTGAGTGAGGAGGTCAGCCAGCCAGCAATGTGTGGTTGCACTCAAGCTATTGTCCTTTCCCCTGGACAACCCCCTCCTGACCCTATCCCTCTGTAGCTATAGCTTTTACGAACTGACCCTTGCCTCAGTTCAAGGGTCAACCAGAGCTGGGAGGGGCTAGAGAGACATAAGAGCTCTCCCATCATCTGTTTTGCCATTCCTCCAGCATAGTGCATGAAAAAATAAAGGGGCAAAAACATCTTCCCTGTATGTGTTTGTGTGCATTTGCACGACGGTTGTGTGTGTGTGTGTGTGTGTGTGTGTGTGTGTGTGTGTGTGTGTGTGTGTAAGAGGTCAAGCTCAAATGGAAAAAGATCGCGTCACTGGGTTTGTGGTGCCTCCAGCAGTGCGGGGCCACCCAGCTAAAGAATGAGGAGGTTAGGGGGGTGATGTGGACAGGAGGTTGTGGGTAGAGGTCGGGGGAGCAGCAGCAGGGATGCGTCACCAAAGCTGGCGTCATAGCATCTCCTTTATTTCCAAGGAGCCGCCTCAGCAAGCACAATATATAACGCTGTGGTCACAAAGAGCTACAGGGCCGTAAAGGACACACACATACATACACGCCATCAAAATGTCCTTCTTTAACAAAGATGATATTCTCTGGAGCTTTGCTTCCATTGCTAATCACTGATCAGGAACGATGCATCACGGAAAAATGGTCTGACCTCTTTTACTTTGCCCAATTGCCCTTTACCCTTGTCTCCCTCTACGTCTACTCTTATTATTCGAGTTTTGTGCAAAATTTTCTTTGGGGCAAAATCTGCACCGTGTCATGACCAATCCAAAGAAGGGGACACAAAAAGCCAGTAATTGAGATTTAAAAACAAAAGGAGAGTCTGATATAGGGAGGAGGAATACAGAAAAAAATGTTTATATACAGAGGCAGGAGTCTGTTCTCTGGATCCTTTCAAGTGTCAAAGAAAAGCTTGTTTCTTGCTGTGTGTACATTGCATAGCTGTATAGTATGAGGAGGGTTGATTGGTGCCTCTCTGGCTGAGATATGAGTCTGTCTTTCAGAGTGGGGGGTGATAGGCAAGGCAGCGCAGGAGGGAGGGCTTGGTGCGTTGGCATTTTGCTTTAATGACTGCAGGAGTCTGCTCCCGCTGCTGCCTGTAATTGCTTTTTAATTGGCAATTTGGATTCATGGCTCCATCTGAGAGGCGTAAACGAGCGCTCTACAATGCGCAGGGTCTCCCACCCTCAGTGGGGGTTACAGGGGCCTGGCTCACACAGAGGAAGATGGCTGTTAATGGATGTGTCTTTGAGTCTGAGTGCTTGTATTTGTGCTCTGTACTTTGTATATGGCATGGTGTTGGTGAATAGTGAGTGTTATATAGAAGGCTGTTTTTTGGCAGGTGGTAAAAGGTCAAAGTGGGATGGCTGGTTGGATGTGTTTGTGCCTGAGTGGCTAAGGTGCCTCTCTAATGGGGATGGAAGGTTGTATCTTTGTGGTGTAGGTGCTTTTTTAAGGTGCTGACCTGTTACACCCACACCTTTTGCATGTTTTTCTACAGACGTGCATCACACATACACATACACACACAAACATGGACTAAGCTGTACACATTACCATTTATAAACTGGTTTCTACATTCCTTTTTTTACCATCTTGCATGTAAATGGGACTTGGTTTTTAGTGACAATAGTAATTGTAAAAGCAGGATGCAGAAGCAGTCAGTGGTGAAATTGCAGCTCCACCACCATGCTTTGTTGTTTTACAGACATCTTTGTTCCATTCTCTTATGATGGGATTTTCTGTGGAAATTTGTTGAAAAAAGAACAGTTGATTCAATTGTAGTTGTAATTTGTGTCTGGCAATTGCACCAATTGACAGTTATTGAGTCATAGCCATGATTATGAAACCATGCTTCTGTCACACACACATTCTGTGTATAATGCAGGATATTTAATACAGGTTCATCTACATATCAACTTCTGGTCACCTGATAGTCACTTACATTTATAAATGTATTATAAACAGGCTGTGCCTAATTTTATTTGCCAAGAAGGTGTTTGTGTTGTTATGCCATCAAATTGGCGTGTCAGTGGTTAATCATAACATTTATTGTCTTGTTTGGGCTCAACATACACACTGGGACACAGATTGAGGCAAAGGTGCTACACGGGTCTGCACCTCACACATAACAAACATGCATGAATGATACATGGACCTGTAGCATCAGTGGTGTTAGTCGAGCATTGATGACAGCTTTGCTAAACACAAATCACTTGGTTAGCAAAGCTGTCATCAGTGTGATTATAGCAATTGATTAACTGACAGTGTGATAGAAAGCAGCCTATCACTGACGAGGCATTGCTCACCAGTAATGTGTACCTGCAGCAGTACATGTTTATTATACTCAGGAGTGGATGGACTGGAGAAATACACACCATGCACGTATACAAATCAATCAAATCAAATCAAAATTACTTTATTCATCCCCGAGGGGAAATTCAGTTAGTCTAGTAGAATCTCTTGAGGAATGAGACAGCCTGATGGCTGTAGGAGCAAAGGATCTTTTGAATCTCTCCGTCCTGCAACGGAGAGAGGAGCCGTCCACTGCTATACATGTAAACATGGTTTTATCTACAAGTTCATATTGGTAAAGAAAATACATTTGAAAAAAAATGTGTGGCTGCTTGCTAGGGCTGGACGGCTGCATGTAAATCAACATTCAAATGTTGTTATTTTTCATTGTTTTTTTTATTCTGCTTAAGCCTGGTATAAGGATTGGGCTACATTGATATCATATTAGCATTATACTATACTTGTATTTCCAATGATTACAGAGCGTAGTAAAATCCGTCAAAGTCAAGTCAAAATTTGTTGAAAAAACAATGTAGCCCAAAATGTAAATCAGCTGAGGGCACCCTGGGCCACCTCTTTTGGTCTCGCCCCAAGCTAAACAAGTTCTGGTTAGATATTTTTGAGTGCTTTTCTGAAGTATATAACTGTGATATTACACCAGATCCTTGCACTGCCATTTTGGGCGGGACCCGACATCTACTAGCCTTAACCCACTTACAACAGAAGACATTACAATATGGCATGGTTATTGCAAAATATTTTAACCTTTGGAAAAATGAAGATGTGCCTTCTTTCAAAACCTGGCTAGCAGAAATAACCAACTTATTACATATGGAAAGGGTTCGATATCGTGTTTCTCTCAGCCCTGCAATCTTTGACAAAATGGGGCAACAATTTCTGTCCTATATATCCAGAATAGCCTAAAGTGCTAGTGTGTATGTATGTAAGTTTGTACATATACATGTGTATATAGGCTGCCGCATATGTGTACAGACATCCATTCAGTGGCTGGCGTCGACTGTACAGTATTATATTGCTTTGAATCCTATAAGAGCATTTGTTGTTTTGTATTGGCCTCATTTTGTTTTGTTTGTTTGTTTGTTTTTCCCATTTCTTTATTTCTGAGGGTGGGGTGGGGGGCTGATGTTTCCCTTGTAGTTGTGATGTTTGTTTATAAAACTGAAAACTTATAAACAAAATATGTAAAAAAAAAAAAAAAAAAAGAAAAAACAATGTAATAATTTTCGAAAATTCATTCAAAAGTTCTCACAAAATATTGTGCTTTAACCTATAGCTGTTGGCGTGTAGCTTTACAACAGCTTTTACCTATTAATAGGGCGGGCTATTAGCATCATAAATTTCATATTTGTAACAACATATTCATTAAAGAAAGTAGATTAAATAAATAATATAAAAAACACAAACTCATTAAATCTAATTAATCACTTTGTTCAAATAAAGAATTTTGTTCCTGGATGTTTTTTGGTGTTTTTTTAGGGAATGACATAAAATATGATGACAACAAGGCAGATTAAGAAAATAAACTTTGTGAAAAAAGGAGAAGGAGCAAACGGAAATCTCTGCTTCTTGAATAAATGTGCTCCCAGGCCACAATCTGATATTGACTTCTTTGGACATGTATGAACCTGAATATGAATCTTTTTCAGTTAGTTGCCAATTGGGAGGGGTTGCCCACCTTCTCCCTGTGCTCATAAAGCTTTCAAAGGATGGAAGTGGCGAAGGGGGTTTACAGGGACACGAGCTCTGAGGGAGTAGAGTGCCTTACTGTTTAGTGGAGCACAACAAACAACAAGGCGAAAACAGTAACATTAAACTGCTGCAATGTGGGGGCGTATAAGAAACAAAGGGGGGATGTGGGGAGTCTAAACATTAGAGGCGTTTAAGATTGGATGTTAGCGCATCAGTGTCAGCCTGGGTCAGTGGCTGCAGAACAGGACGTGGAGGTAATGGCTCCCTAAATTGGATTTATTTTATCAGAGACAGTTGTGAGAGAGGACAGTGCTGCTGTAAGGTCTCTCTCTAATCCCAGGGAGCCCAGAGGTTAATTTAGTGGGTCAAGAACTGCCTTCTCCTCTCGTTCCCCTCTTCTTTATGTCTTCGTCTCTGTATTTCTTTTCTTCTTTCTGTTCTTTCTTTTGTTCCCTTTCCAACTTCAACTTTAATTCTCATTTTTGGGAGATAACTGTTCCACCTTACCTGTGAAAATCCTCCTCGACTGCATATCCCTCCATAAACAATTTCCTTGTACAACAAGGGTTGTAAGTTTCTCTGTTCTGCGATTGCATTTGTAGGCAAAGGGAAACCAAAGCTTCAGAAAATGCACTCCCACTCCCACAGCAGGATGTCTTTGTAGCTTTGAAACGGTGTGTGTGCCTGCTGAGTGTGTGTATGTGTGTTTGTTGTGGGATTGGATAAGTGAGACCAGGCTTGCTGCCAAAGGGAGAGAGGGAGGTGAAAGAGAAGAAGGAAGAAAGAGAAACAGAGGCAGAGGGATGTTGCTTTTTGGACTTTGTTGTCTTGCTTGTAGATGTTAGTGTTTAAGTTATGTGCACACTCTCACAGGCACACATGCACACTTTGCCAACATCAAAGTCATCATCTCTCTAGAAGTACTGCTGTTGTACATCTATTACCTCATCCTCATCGATCATAAGGATGACATCTCTTGTTTCCAATTAGAGAAAAACTGTGAGGCTGTTTTTTTCCTCTACCTGCTTCCTCCATTTTTATCATGTATTCCCCTCGGAGGAATGTTGATCCGTCTATTTTTGCAGTGGTTTCTGTGAGAAAGTGAATAAAAGTGCCTGAGGTAGGAAGAGCGATTGAGTGAGGCTGCTGCACCATAAACAGGTCTATTCTTTCCCCTGTCTTCCCCACTCTCAGGATGGGCTCCATGAACATTGACAACCGTGACGGTCACAGGTCTTCATGAACAATGACTAAGACTCTCTTTCTGTATCTCTCTCCAGGCTGACTCGGGGCCTCGTGGGGCCAGCAGGGAACGTCTGGGTGCAGAGGGGAACCTCCCACAGGAAAAGGGGGGCCCCTCAGTCCCTGCCCACCTCCTGGGAAACCCCTATGCCTTTGGTCTCACCCCCAGCGCTGTCATGCAGGATTCACGTTTCCAGCCCCTCAAGTGAGTTGCACACTGCTCTGCCTGTGTCTCTGGATCTGAGGAGTTTACATGTTTTCAATTTAACCTCTACACGAGGACGGCGGTGTCCTCGGCTGACATCGCTGTCTTTAATATGTCTTCTTCTATTTTTTAAAAGAGTCCCTTGTCCTCTCAGCCCAAGATATCTGAATGAAAAAGGCATTATAAATGTGTTAGATTCATCTATTCTTAAAATGGTGCATTTGAAAAAAGAAAAGAATTCCGCAAAATGCCAAAAGTTTTTGATACCAAATCTCTGCATGGATTTTTGTATGATGTTTGTCAAGGTCTTGGTGTCTTAATGTGGTATTTTGGAGGGGTTTTTGACCATTTTTATCCATTCTGGAGTTGTAAAGTAAGCCTTAAATAATTTCAACAAATGACATCAACCCAAAAATTGCTGCAAAAACTTATATAATATAAACCTGAAACATTTGAAAAGGTGCTTAACCAAAACACAGATACAGATGAGCTGTGGTTCCCAGCTTTAAGATGATGTGTAAGACTTCTTTGTGGCATAAACTGTTGACCTGCTATCTCCCCCTGCCCCCCTTAAAAGAAAACAAAAACGGGTCTGTGGTAGGGAGGGAGGAAGTGGAAGAGGCTAAAAGGAAGTTTCTACATGCGTTGTTGAGTAAGTGTTTGATCAATAGTTCATGGGCATATTAAACTCACTGGAATAAGCACCTACAAAAACTGACAAACATTTGTCTTGTTGGTGTTGAGAAACAATTACTTTTTTAGGTCATATGTGTGTGTGTGCAACAGTGAACACATACAAATCAGACTAAATATGGCATTTTTCTATTGTGCCCCTACCCCCTCTCTTACCTTCAGTCTGCCCAGACAGTTGCCTAACGCAGTGCCCCCTGGTCATGTACCAGAAGAGTACCTCCGGGGTTTCCGGCCCTATGCTACGACCGAGGATGCCCTGCGCATGCCCTCTTTGCCGTTGGGCCTGGACCCCGCCACTGCAGCTGCCGCGGCTGCCTACTACCACCCCAGCTACCTTCCCCACCCCTCCTTCACACCGTACAGGTAAGCCTCTTCATTAATTTGTTTTGTTGACTTCGCACCCATTTCCTCTGAGATCAAATTGTGCCAACCAGTTCATATGACTGAACTCAGTATTTGTAATGCTTGTACTCAGCAGTAAACACATCAGTGTATAGCTGACCTTGAATTCATGTTGCTAGAGGTAAAACATTGATGTTGTTTATTTGTATGGGTATAAGAGTGTTGAAAAGAGATGCAACAGAGACAGATGGTGGTACGGAATAAAATAATCATGTTCCAGGTAAACAAAAAGCAAAGTAATAGAAACAAAATAACAGATAGAAAATAACAAAGCTCACAGTATCATGATGGTGCACAATAAGGAAGTCTGTTAAAGCGAAGGTCACAGAGTATCACTTGAAACAATTACATTCTTGCACTGAGCACTGCGGTACTGCTTTGCAGCACAGAAGAGCAGAGTTTATCACACTGGATGCACTGAGTCCTAAATTGCAGCTTAATATTTTGTATCATCGGACAGGCTGCTGCTAAAAAGCCTCTGTTTGGAAAAATCCTGGTCAGCTGTGTCAGAATGCTTTTAATAGATTGATTAAAAATACATGTTCATCACTGTTTATTGCCGAAGGCTGCAGTAATTCCATTTACAACCTTCAGAGCTGCAATAATGATGCTTTATTACTTGCTAAATTGCAGTGTTGTTCTTCATAAAACAAGGAGAAGCACTACTTGACAGTTCTTCATGGGTGCCTGATGTTTTTTTGCAGCTATACAAAAAACAAATCTCTATTTGTTTTATTAATGAAGTAGTTGTATTTATTTTGAAGCTTCTTAAACCAAGCCTGTTAATAGCAAGACCTGTTTCCCTTGTCTTTACCCGAGCTAGGTTATGCTTATGAATAAAATATGAACATCCAAAAGAGAGCCACAGCTGGTTTTGCCACTTAACTCTAAATATCTGGAGCTTGGTCTTGCATGCTTTGTTAGAAATTACCATAAAATAATCCCTGAGCTTTTTATACATCTGAGATAAGATGCATCCTGCTCACTACTATGGTTCGTCCATTCTCTCATGAGGAAAAATGTGTTTTGTTTAGTTACTTTATAGTGTTATTTATTGGAGTGATCATACAGGAAAAACACCATCCGCGGAAAATCAATGTGCAGTGTTTGTTAAAAAATACATTCATTTTACATGTATACAATGTCTGATCATAAAGACTCTGTGCGCGTTGAGAAGGATCCTGCTCGCTTTAGGCTATCACACAGGCTGCGTGCCCCTGGTCTGTCAACCCAGCAAGATCAGAAGACTGCAGCAGCCATCACACACTGCACTGTAATGGATTTAATGAGGGGATGAGCAGTGGATGTCACACACATACACAAAAACACACAGTTGTGCTTCAACACACAGCACAGTCTCTTGCTCGCTGCTGTGTGGTGATTGAGGTTAGCTGACAGACACTGCTGCTTACCCTGAAGGATGGAAGACCCTGTGATGTCGCTTCTTTGGGAGATGGAGGCGCACAGGTTAATGAAAGGGAATGTTGCACTGTCACACAGAGAGACTGACTTCTTCTCTTTCTCTCTCTTCTTTTTTTTTCTTTGCAATCCTTATCTCCCAGGATGGATGACCCGTTCTGCCTCTCTGCTTTGAGGTCACCTTTCTATCCCCTGCCAGGAGCAGGAGGTTTACCTCCCATGCATCCTTCTGCTGTTCACATGCACCTACCAGGGGTCCGCTACCCCGGAGACTTCACGCACCCCTCACTGTCAGCACTGCAGTCTGAGAGGTAAAGTGCCTTTAATTAACGCATATGTATAGTCAAAGTGCATGCATACAATAGATATCAACACACTGCTGTGATTTCCTTCCAACTTAACTGATCTTCTCTTCTGCCTCCCTGTCTACTTTTGCTTTTTAGGCTTCAGCTGGAGGATGAGCTACGGCAGAGAGAGAGGGAGCGTGAACGAGAAAGGGAGCGTGAAAAAGAGAGGGAGCGTGAGGCGGAGAGAGAGAAGGAGCGGGAGAGAGAACGAGAGAGGGAGAGAGAGCGGGAGAAGGAGCTGGAGAGGGAGAGAGAGCGCGAGCGGGAAAGAGAGCGCGAGAGAGAGAGGGAGAGGGAAAGAGAACGAGAGAAGGAGCTGGAGAGGCAGAAGGAGAGAGCACTGAGGGAGAAGGAGCTGCAGGCATCCAAGGCCATGGAGAGCCACTATCTGGCTGAGCTCCATGCCATGAGGGGGCAGGAGGACCGAACCAAGCCTGAGAGACTCACCCCTAATCGGGCTGGTATGTGTCCATGCTGCCACTGAAGCTTCCTTAAGCTACAATCAAAAACACTTGCCACTATTAACATTTCATATCCACTAGAGCTGAAACAATTAGCTGATTAATGAAATAGTCCATTTCTTTATCTGCAACAATTGATTGATTATTCATGATGAATCATGATTCATGACCACCTTGTGTTGTTTTCAACTTGTCAACGTTTTATTGACTAAAGGGATAATCCATGAATCTAGAAAATAATTATAAATGTAAGCCCCAATATTAAAAAAATGTTTACACTGACCTTTCTCCCTCTGCAGATAAAACCAAAGAGCCCAACCCTCCAGCTCCTAAACCAGTTCCACCAGGACTCCACTCTTCAATGGTCCAATCACATCATCCCATCCCTGGTCTAATTCCAGGCCACGGCCTCTACATGGGGTCCAGCGCTGTAGGGTCCGGGCTCTCTGCCTCGATGATCGCACAGAGGAACAATGAGGAGGAGAGGTGGTTGGCGCGGCAACGTAAGCTGCGGCAGGAGAAAGAGGATCGTCAATACCAGGTGTCTGAATTCCGCCAGCAGGTTCTGGAGCAGCACCTGGACATGGGTCGGCCAGCTGACGCACCAGATCACAGGACAGACTCACACAGGTGAGCCAGCAGTCACAAAGCTAAAGTCATTGCAGTCCTGCCAACATGTGCACAGATTACAAACGCACTTTAATCAAATGCAGTGGCAGTATTTATTTCCACATGACTCCACATTGCAGAGTTTTGTTTGCCCATGTCATCTGATAGAGACAAGCAATTCTGGGGTTTCTGTGACACCAAAAACGCATTCATGCTTGCTTTCACACTACTTTTGGGGTATTTGGCTGTCTTTCTCTGCTAGCCTTATAGGGACAGTTGTGCCTGTGTTCTGAAGCCTCAGAAGCTGGCAGGCTTTAGAAGTTTGTTTTCAGGCAGGTCTGGCAAAAAGATAAACCCTGTCAGAAGCATCACGTCTACTCTATTTCTGTCCATGCCTCCTTCCAGGCCTGACATGCAGGCAAACAGGCAGCTATGTTTAGGTGTTGATGCTGGGTGTAAAGTGGGGTCCTGATGACTGCTGTTCATGAGTAGGGGATAGGGCTTTCAAACAGGCAGCGAGTGGGACAGCTAAGATACACAAAGGCTAATTCTCGGCTAATCCTCTCAACCTTGCACAGCGTAAGCCCCCTGCTTACCCTCCTTTGTTACTGTGCCTGTGTTTGTGTTGTTGTGTGTGATTCAGAAGTGAGGCTGCGGTTAATGCTGAACTGGTAGGACAGGAGAGTTACACACGTCTGCTATCAGTAACCCTACTGTTTAATCGCAGAATCACAGCTCACAGGCTGCAGATTGCAGATAAAACACATTTACTCACTCACTCACACACACACAGAATGCAAACACAAACAGGGAGGCATAGATAATTTGACTGGTCATGGATTGTGCGCTCCTGCCAGGTTTCATTTGGACAGACGCTCGAGACAGTGTCCATCAGCCATCTGCCTTTCTTTCTTCCTCATTTTTGCCATTTCTTTTCCGCCCCCATACCATTATTCCTTCTCAAGTATCTCTTTTGACTCTGATTCTCTCTTTACATATTTATTATTATTCCTTCTCATATGATTCCATTTCTTATAATCCATCATTCTCTTCACCCTCCTTATGTCAGTCATTTTCTTCTCTGCCTGCCTGTCTGTCAGGAGAATGTTTTTCCTGGCCTCTTCTCTTAGTAGTCCGCTCTCTGGTCTTGCTCTCTCCCACTATGTGTGTGTGTGTGCATGCCACACTACAAAGACCTAACAGATCAAAAACAGGCCTGTATATCTGGAGGACATTGTGTGCCTTGGCCACATCCTCACTCTGCTCTGGGCTACTCTGTCTGGGCTTGATAACACTGCTTTGCACAGACCCACAAACACATAGACATACTGACAGGGATGAAGGGAAATAGTCAAGGCATATAACCACTATGATGTGTCTCTGCGTTCTGCTTCTGTGATTGTAAAACACTATTAATCAATTTTAGAGGAGATATTGGTGTTGTGTAGTTTTTTTTCGACTGATAAACATGACCCCTATTCTATTGTATCTCTACAGATCCATACCAAATCACCATGAACCAGGAAGCCGGGATCTCCACCCTCACTTAGGCGCCCCTCCACCCCTCATCTCCCCGAAACCTCCTCTGCCACCACGTGAACACCACCCTCCCACCACCTTGTGGAACCCTGCATCTCTTATAGAAACCTCCTCAGAGTCCAGACGTAACCACGAGCCCTCAGGGATGGGACACTATGAGCTCAGTCGGCTACCCCCAGGGCCCTCCAAATATGAGGATGGATCACGAAGGAGAGAGGGGGGAGCGATGGAGAAGTATGCCCCATTGAGAGGTCCTCCGGGCCTGCCGGAACCCAGCACATTCCTTGCTGATTTGGAGAAATCCACCCAGACCTTCTTCAGTCAGCAGAGGTCAACACTGTCCCTGTCCAGCCAGTACGAATTAGAGGGAGCCATGAAAAGCAATGCAGGACTAAAGGGCCTCCAGGGACACCCGGGGCACAGTAGACATGGACAAGGGCTAGGAATGGTCGCCGGGCCAGGGATGGGACAGGTAGCCACACTGATGGGTCCAGACACGATGCTGATCTATGACGAGTTCCTTCAGCAGCACCGAAGGCCTGTCAGCAAGCTGGACCTGGAGGAGAAGAGGAGAAGGGAAGCCAGGGAGAAAGGTACTCATCATAGGCATACTGTTGTTGCTTTAAAAAATGATAACTTTATCTTGCTTGATGTAACTTTATTAGAGGATTTTAAAGTGGGGTACCGCCAGTAATTACTTTTTTTTCTTGCTGCAGGTTACTACTATGAGCTGGATGACTCATATGATGAGAGTGACGAGGAGGAGGTGAGAGCCCATCTCAGGAGAGTAGCAGAGCAGCCCCCACTCAAACTGGATGACTCCACAGAGGTAAAACACCTGCCAACACATATGCTTTCTGTGCTTTCCACAAGCACCCATGACAAAGCATTTCACTAAGATATTTTTTTGCCTCTCTGCACAGAAATTGGACTTCCTGGGAGTGTTTGGCCTGACCACTGTGGGCCGGCGAGATGAGCTGGTGCAGCAAAAGAGAAGGAAAAGGAGGAGGAGGCTCAGGGAGCGCAGCCCCTCGCCACCTGCCTCGCTCTCAAAACGCACTCCTCCTCCTCCTCCCCAACTCAGTACACGCTTCACCCCTGAGGAAATGGACCGAGCACCAGAGCTGGAGGATAAGAAGCGGTTCCTCACCACGTTCAGACTGTCCCATGTCACTATACAGCAGAGGAGAGGTAAGGGAAATAAAAGTGATGCACAGATTAAAGGGATTGTTCTGATTTATTGGAGTGAGGTTTTATAAGGTACTTAACCATCGTCAGAGTTTCACTTGGAAAAGCAGGCACCGACACGTACTGCTGTGGATGCGGGCAGCTGCAAAACATAGTTAAGCCACCTAAAAAAGGCCCACCTAAAACAAAATAGATATCAGTTTAACAGTAAACTATAAGTATATTTTAATCTTTTCCCTGCTTTATATTGCCATCAGGTAGCTGTGTTTAAGCTGAAGCAGGTGGAACTGAAGCCGTTATCTATGTTCTCATCAAAGCCACCGGACACAGTAAATTACCATTTTTGTCAATGGAGTCTGGTGGCTTTGACGAGAGCTAAACCAGTACTCATGTCTGCTTTTCCAAACTGGGGGCATGCCAGCCAGCATCTGCTGTAGGTAATACACTGACTATGGATAAGTACCTCTTGTCATTAAATCTGAGCTATCTGTTTGAGCCCAATCAATGGAGCAGAGACTCCATCCCACACTTTGACTTACTTAGTCATGTTTGAAACTGATCTTAAAACCCCCTGGTAAATGTATATGGGTGATTCTGTCAAACAGTTTCTCTTAATATGGGTCTTTAGTGTTGCTTACCAACCATTTTGTTTAATTATGTTTCAAGAACTACGTTAATTAGTGAAAGACCTAACTGTGCGTAACAATGCCTCTTAGCTATTCTTAATTAAATAAACTATGGCTCCATTATCGTTTAAGTAAAGAACTGGTTTGCCCAGGAAGCTTATTGCCTTCAGTAGCAACATTTCAGAATTAAGTGAAGAAAATGTTTTTCCATTGACATTGATAAATACTTGAACATTATCATAAGGCATAGCGGAGCATTCTTCAGTGTGCCCCAGGAAGCTAGTTAGGAACAACTACATTACAGAGCGGACCCAGCGCCCTTTAACATACCATACAAACATCCCCATCCATTACTCATATCACGTCTCTTCTCTTTGACATTTCATTTCAGCAGAGTTAAGAAGAAGACTGATTGCATGCTCATTTAGCTTTTAGAAAGTAGTAGTCATTCTCGGTCGGCTCTGCAGCTTGCTGACGCTTCACTTCAGCTGAGCTCAGCCTGCTTTACATGCGCTGCGCTCTCATTAATATGTTGACTCAAGCCTTGAAGGAAATCATAAAGGGGTCAAACTATGATCATGTCAAACTCAAACCCCTATATTAAATGCAGCATTTATTAAACAATGTATGCATAATGTAATGCTTCACATTGCCCTAGTTAGAAAGGTGGACTTGTGTCAAGGTTCTGTTTGTAGACACTTGCAGTTAAACACACACACACACACACGCACGCACGCACGCACGCACGCATATGCATACTGACAGGGAATTGGTAGTGGCAGCAGTGGGCTTACAGTGATCCTAGTCTAATCCTCTTGATTTACTGTTTGCTGCCTACAGATGGCAGCGCACTGCCTCCCACACTGTCAGGCCACACACACACACACACACACACACACACACACACACACACAAGGAGAAATAGGTGCATAAAGACAGGGCTAACTCATTTTCTCTGTCTCTTAGATAATGAAAGGGTGGTGGAGTTGCTTCAAGCCATTAAAGAAAAGAGCGTAACCTTGGATACCATCAGACATGCCCCTCATCCGTTGTGTAAGAGCCCTCCAGCACAGATTTCTGGTGAGACACATGCTAATGAACATAAACATAAGCATTTTCTCATCCCCAAAGTATTGTGGTATTTATTCATCCATATAATGTACCTATATGGGGATGCATCTAAATGAACTACAGTTTCTAATTGCAGCACTCCATCTGTAGTAATGTGGATCTTGACCTCATCACCACTAACACATGTTCAAATGATTGCAGATTCTGCATTTGCCCAGCCTTCCACTGAATCAGAAGGCCACCACAGTGTCAGACCTCATAGCCCCTCCTCGCATTGCCCAGCGTCCCCCAATGGTCATCCAAAACCCCTTGGGGAGACATTAAGACCAAAGGAACCCCCTTCTCCAGCTGTCTACCCAGACAAGGCCCGGGGGCCCGGTGAGGGGACGGTCTCTAAGAGGAGCTCCAGCCTGCTGAACAGCTTGCGGCCCCCACACCCCCTGCAGGCTAAAGAAGGCCTTCACAGCGTCAATGGACGCACCAAACCCTGGGACAGCTTCACCCCGGAGGAATTTGCCCAGCAGTTCCATGAATCAGTGCTTCAGTCCACGCAGAAGGCTCTGCAGAAACATAAAGGTAAGCTGCACAAGCCACGGTTATAGAGAGCTGTCTGCAAGGTGACTAATGTGCAGCAGGACAATATATAGTGTCAAGGGACACCTTTCAGCAGTATGACTATTGACTGTTGCAATCTATGCTTTGTCTCAAAACATAAAAATCAGCAAATCTGCACATTTGCTTGAACAAGCAAATTATAATTTTTTTTTGCATGCATAATTACCTTAATTGATTCTATACCAAAATTGTATCAATTAATGTTGAGCTGAAATGATTTGGATGATAAAAATGAATCTGCAGTCAATGATTATCAATTGATCATTCATTTTTTTGCCAGAAGTTCACCTTCTTGGGATTTTATGAAAGTAAATTGATAATCTTTTATGAACTGGCAATTTGAAAATGTGATTTTGCCCTTTTTGGAAATTATGATGCATTATGTTCACTATTTTTTGACATTTTATAGACCAAACATTTAATCAGTTGATAAATAATCAGCAGATGAACAAATCCTGGAAATCAATAACTGGGAAATTACAAAAAATGGCTGAAATATGAATAAATATCCCTTCTCTCCCGTCTTGTCCTTTAGGTGGAGCAACGGGAATGTCGGAGTCGTCCCACCTCCAGGAGTCCTCTGTTCACTACAACATTCCAGAGCTTCAGAGCGCCCCTGGTCGCCCGCCACAGACGCATTCACAATCTCACTCCAATGCAAATTCATTTCCCCATCCGCTCTCACATGCTCACCCTCAGCCCAACGGGCAGCACTTCTCTGTAGCTCTACACCGGGAGGCCTCAGGGACAAGGGAGGACATGTCTGCTCCAGAGGACTCTGAGGAGGAAGAGGATGAAGAGGAGGAGGAGGCTCCTGTTTCCAAGTGGCAGGGAATTGAATCTATATTTGAAGCTTATCAGGAATATGTTGAAGGTAAGCAGCTACAGTGAACATGCAGTATTGATTCTGCAAAATCTCATAACTCTGCTGTTTTATGGCTCTTCTACCCTGGATCTACCCTACCACGAACAAAGCCATCAATATGTCCTTGCATAGGTTCATAATTTAGTGATCACTTTATTTCTTAAAACATGTAAAGCCTGAGTGTACACTCACATATTAATTTTTAAGTTGTTGTAGTGTTCTCTTGTCACTAGGGGGCAGTGTTCATTCTTCCTCTTCACTGTGCAAAATAAATGTGTGATCAGGATTTGTACCAGAAATTTAGTAAACAGGAGTTAATTAAACATCTGATCAATCTGAGCCTTTTAAAACACATTTTCACTGGTGTATTTAATCACCTATTAAACAGGAAGACAAATAAATATAAAGAAACTTTGATGGTAATTAGTCTAGCATCTGCTGTTTAAATAGCACAAGTCTGAATTCTGCAAAGTGGTCAATGTAAGTAAGTAAGTAAACTATATTTTATAACACTTTTCAAAACAGCAGTGTTATTACTACAGTTACTATTATAAATGCTGAATAGTACGCACCAGGAAACAGCAGATGGTTTTATATTCCCTGCTAAATGCCTGAGGTTCGGACTAATGTTCTTTGAAACTTGGTCTGGGCCAGTGAACAAGATTTTTGTATTATCTGTTAAAAATTCAGTGACATCCAATCCTTGATAGCAGTCAGGCAACAGTGTACAGTATTCAGCTTTTAAAGGGTGTCAGATT
Source organism: Centropristis striata (assembly GCF_030273125.1). NCBI lineage: Eukaryota > Metazoa > Chordata > Actinopteri > Perciformes > Serranidae > Centropristis > Centropristis striata. The sequence continues at coordinate 12,223,470 of NC_081518.1, forward strand.
CAAATGATGCATAACGCTGTAATGTTTCACTGCTCCCAGGCTTAATTATTTTCTCTAACGCAGAATTGTCTTTTTCTTCATTTTCTCTCATTCATCCTCTAGAGCAAAGTTTGGAACGACAAGTGTTGCAGAGCCAGTGTCAAAGACTAGAAGCTCAGAACTACAACCTCAGTCTGACTGCTGAGCAGCTGTCTCATACCATGGGGGTAAGATGCACAATTTGTATTATTTCTAAACCAAACTTAGACATACTTATTACACATTCATTTTCTTATCTTAATTTTAACCATTGTTTTCAAGGTTGGAAATATGCTTAAATTTGAATACAATCCTTGATAAATGCTTGATTTCAACATTATCTGCACAATCAATCATGTAAACTTAATATACTTTTAAAATTTGAAAACAAACGAAACCATCATCCTGTTTGTTTTTTTGTCTCCTGAGGGGTGTTCCATCATTGTTGATTAAGGGAAAGCCTGGCTTATTTTGATAAGTCTCGCTAATTTAAGTGAGAGATGCGTTCCATCAAAGTGGCTTATGTGACTCCCCGCTCAGTAACCATGGTAACTTGCACCGCTGAACTAGCCTGCTCCGGGGCAGACTAAGGGTACATCCCATGTCTCTTATTTCGCATCCCTGCTTCCCTCACTTGCGTCTTAGTCTCGCTCACCGGGCATGCATGGAGAGACGCAAGGATTGAATCAAGGAGAGAAGAAACGATTTAAGAGACATGGGACGTCCTTCCCTCCGAATCGTCACATGAAGCGACGTCCGTTTGTAATGACTGCGGCAGCGGATCACAGCTGGATCAGCTGTCAATCAATTTAACAGCTGTAGACATGCACTAATAATAATAATAATAAGTGTTTTCTCTGTTTAACAAACACCTGCACATGAATAACAGCCTGCATTGTGTATTGATACTCTGAACTATGTCCAGCTCAGGGGCACGGGAATGCCTTCATATTATTTATTTATCATTATTTGCTTCTGTATATATTAGGACGGCGTATTAGGGCCAAGTATGAAAAAAAAATTCGGACCTGGGGGAGGGGGGTAATACTGGTCCATGCCTCACTGGGTCTGTCCGGTGCCACAAATGCACTTCAAAGATGAATAAAGATTCCATAAACCAGCCACCATGGCACGCGTAAAGACGCATCACATGAGAATGCCCATGAGGAATGAAGGCTGGGAACAATAAAAACAGATCACGAAAAGGAAAAAAGCTTCTAGAGCGATCTTCCTCTTAATTTATTGTAAATGTAGAAATATGTTTGTGGTGTTTTTGTTGTTCAGAGCCACAATAAAACAGATTTAACTACATGGTGAATCATATAAATAAAATAGAAAACTTGTGGTGACACACTTTAGTTTAATCTGTGATCTGTCTTCACTCCGGTTTGAAACTACAGCGATGTTGTGATGTATAACATCAGTCCGATCAGCTGCTGCGTCTATTCAATAAGTCAGGGGGGCGGGGCCACCGCTAAAAGACTTCCGCATAGGTTGCTCTCGTGTATCCTCGCTTGTGCCTCCTCCAATATGCCTCCTCTATCCTCCGAGCACAAATAAGAGCTTTGGAACGGTCATAAAGATTTAGAAGTTAAAATCTTAAAATTAAGGGATATGGAACGCACCCTAAGTGTCTTACTTTAGCTGTGTGTCAAATTATTCCCGAAGGGTGGAAACAATATCCCAAAAGTCAGTTCCGCCACGTTTCCGTTTCTGCGCGCGTCATTTTGTCATCACCATGCGGAAAGTTTAGACCTAGTTTTTTTTGTATGTTACAGTCTGGTTTAGAACTTTTTTCTCACAATGTGACGAGGCATGAATTTACACACCTATTTCAGTCAATCTGTTGTTTAATTCATGCAACTTTTGTTTTGGAGTAAACCCTTTATTTGAAAGCTAAACGTGTAATTTAAGAAAAGTGTGCAAAAGTTTTTCAGTAGTCCTTTATTCATTAAGACAAAAAAAAATTAAATGCAGTCTAAACCAGGACCTTCTGCTGTGGTAAAATGTATACTTACATCATTATCTAGTTACTTTATCCCCAATTTAATTATTACATTTTTAGCTTTTTGTGTCCATATTGAGTTTTTGGTTTTCAGTTCCCATAAGCATATGACACTTGCAGATTGCGCCGACATCCTGTAAAAGAAAACCTGTCAAAGAGTAGGCTTAGCTGATTGTGTAGTTGCCAATTATTATTTAATTTCTCAGTTTCATCATTGCTTGCTGCAGTAGTTGTTACAGCTGTGTCCTGCAGCAAGGTGCATGGTTACACACAATCTGAAGAATGAAGTTACAGCCCCAACAGTGTTACGTATTCACTAGTCCAAGTCCTTTTTTGGCTGTTCAGATTCCTACTGTTGATATGTAACAGAATAATGAATATAGGACAGGGTTACTTTGCCAAGTTAGGCCAATTTACAGTAAATTCATTTTAGTTGTGAGTTCTCTGAACTACACCTAACTTTGAACACACAGCTGTTATTATCCAGCCTACTGTAACCAGTATTATTGTATCTAGTGATCTTATTAATTTATTAACAACTACAAATAACACAATAAGTAGGATTAAATTACCCCTGCATTTTATCAGTAGTTTATCAGTTGGCAGAAGTATTGTCTTTTATTGTGACCGTCACTTTATATTCTTCATAAAGCTCCAACAGCATCGTTTGCTCGGCCGCCGAGGAAAATTCAGTGCTGCTGTTCACCACTTTGTGCGACATCTTATTGGCTGCTCCCGGCTGTTCCATGATCGATTAATACGGGCTGCTTATATACTCCGCGCTTGCCGGCTACAATGCCAGCTTGTCTAGTCTGGGTTGAGTTAGCTTTGACTAGACTCGGCTGGGCTGCGTTAGTGGAAGGGCTTTAGCCTGAAGTGAAAGTTGGTGTTAATTCTAACCAGGCTTCTTCAATGAAGCTGCGGTTTATTTAGCCACATTGATGGAACACCCCTCAGGTGTCAGACAGCAGACAAGCAAAGCTAGCTAATAAATAGATTGATCTATTCTATTGATCATTTACTCTGAAACTTGCAAGAATTAACTGCTGGTAAACTTGTAAATAAAGTGTCAATATACATTGACTTTTGAGGGTATAAATGAATCCTGTAACTTTATTTTTCACAATTGCATTCATAGGAAGTAGTCTGGAAAATTATTAATTTAGGTACCCTGAAAAGTGCTTGAATTTTACTCTTAACAAGCTGCTTCAATTATAAATAAGAATCGCCTCTATAATCCTTGAAATAGATTATTTCCCTCCTGGAAAATGATAATAAACAATTTACAAGAATGACATAACTGGATGCTTTATTATTCCCACTGTGGATTCTCCTTTATTTTTTCTATCCACCCCTGTATTGATGCCATGTAACTGTTGTGATTTTGTGTTAACTTTTCTGTCTTCTCTTTGTGCTACCCTCATCATATAGGAGCTGATGTCCCAGAGACAGAAGCTAGCGGTGGAAAGGGAGAAGCTACAAGCAGAGCTGGAGCACTTCAGGAAGTGTTTGACGCTGCCACAGACACACTGGCCGAGAGGCGGCCATTATAAAGGCTACCCTCCCAGGTGACCCCAACACGCTGACCTGATGGCCGCCAGGCCCCCGGCCACTGCCCCTTTCAGACTGACACCCAGAGTTTATTTTTCATGGCCCGGTCCACATGGCTCCACGGAGGAGAATATGGCTGGCTAGATAAGATGAATGAATGAATTGAGTGAGTGGATGGATGATAGATGAATGCACAGGAGACAGGACCATACAGTGAAGGACAGGTAGTCTTTGGATTGTGGCCAGCCAGGGACTGTGCCACGAGCCACGAACGTGTGCCAATGTAGCCAACCCAGAGAGCGTGGGGCAGGAGCACCTGAAGATCAACACAAACACACACGCACCTGCTTGTCACACATTCTTCAGTCCCCCGATGCTCTATTGTTCAGTCCCTGCATCCCTCACCGCCACAGCTACACAGACAATCCTGCCAATGAGGGAGCAGCTACCCCAGGAGGGGTGTTGTCTAGAGACTTGAACGCTCCAAAGGCTACTGGCCAGCTGGGACTGATTTTATCACAGTGGCCGTGTGAGCTTTTGAACTGGAAATGCACTTAAGAATAAAAGCTGAAGAACTACCTGGTGGTACTGTGTTACAACAAAGAACTGTTCGAATTAGGGAAGAACTTAGAAAATGCACATTTTTGGAAAGAATTAAGGAAATGTTTTATTTCGAAATAGAAAATTTGAGAATAAGAATTTTAAAAGGTGCTTCAGCCTTGTATTGTATATAATATGAAGACTTAAAAGAATTTTGTATGTTTTTATTACTTTAATCATTGTTCTTTTAAAGAAAAAGCCTGCCATTTTTATATGTTTATGCTTTTTTGGGTTGGAAAAGAAAGCCTTGCTTTTAGTGTTTGTACTGCTGCTGGCCAGAACAGCTCGTTTTGAGACATTGAACAGAGTGAGAGAGAGAGAACAGGATACACACCTCCTCTTACTCTCTCCAGACCCAGCCACAACCACCTCATCTGGCATCTGAGCTCAGCAAAGCTTACATAGAGACATGACTCCTGCCCTCTTGTCCCCCTTCCTTCACAGCAACATGTGTCTCTGTTTTAACGCCCGTCAACAACTCCTCTGGTCAGCGTCACTGCTGCTGGCACTCATACAAAAACCAGTTGAGATCCACAGTTACATCATTTTTTTGTGTTTTGTTTTTTTTTACTTTGGTGACTTGACATACTTGATTTATTTTTTGTAAAGACATGAAGAGTCTCTTAAGCAGCCAGCTGATGAAACTGGTTCTTGATGCTTTATCCTACCATTGGACCTTTCACTTCACTTAGTTATGACATTATATATCATCCGACTCAAAGGACAAAATGGTTTGCATAATGTTACGCCTTACAAGCCCTTATCAGCAGCCATGAGAGGACACAGTGCCAAATTTAAAACAAAAATTGTAGCATTTTGAATTCTTAATTTTAAATTGAGTTGCAATTAGATAGCCAAACTTTCAAACCAGAATGGCCATCTTTCACTGCTGAGTACCTTTGACCCCAGTCATCTCTTTTAGCACTCCCACTACCCAAAGTTGCCAATCACACAGAAAGTAGACTCAAACTGGGCATTTCCTGGTACATGTAAAATCAGGTAGATTTACCTGGCCTCAGATCGTTTACAACCTCTGCCTGCCCTTCATCCTCCTTGTCGGCTCTGCCCTGGGATTCAACCACAAGTTTTACACTGACTTTCTACTCTGTAACTCATGTTGCCTCGGCCTTATAGTTACATGTGCGATTGGAGACCCCGAAGGCCATCTAGGGGGTGCAGTGATCATTGTTTTGAACTTAAGGGGCTGCACAAGTTATAGTGGTTGGATGGTTGGTGTTAAAATAGTAGGAGAATTTCAGTATTCCAAAAACAATGAACTTTGAAAATGTGCAGAAAGTTGATTTATCCAAACAGAAGCACAGCTACCCCCATGCATACTATTAATTACAAGTGCCTCAAAAAAAATTGGGAGCATGTGAATGAGTTGCAGTCCACATGTTGGGACATTCTACACATAACACCAGTGATCAGGGACTTTACATTTTACATTGAAGTGTCTATTGTATGTCTCACGCCTTTCAAATATGTGCATGCCAAGAACCAACACAGAATTCCTTTATCTAAATGCATCTCCGAGAACCAATTTAATCACCTTTTTAGTATAAATGAGCCCCAAGCCAGTTGAGAGCATCAGGTGGATACAGAATGTAGTCTGTCATTTTTACAGAGCAGAAGAGGCATGCTGAGGGAAGCTGCCAACGACCTGGGGAGGAAGGCGCAGTACAGTGAGCCCCTTAACCAGACTCCCTGTGTCTCCAGCCCACGCACGCCCATGCAATAGCCCCATTACTCAGTGGAGGATGTCTAGATGCTGTGAAATCCTGTTTTTAAAATGTACTTGTTTGAATTCATTGTAATGTAATATATTCTTTGTTGAATGTAGTAATTAGGTATTTATGAATATATGGCTGTGATTTCAGACAAAAAAGAAAATAAAATATTTCAAAAATGTTAAATATCAACCTTTGTCTGTTTGTGGGTGCTAGTACATTTGGCAATATTCATGGGAGGGTAGAATGCTAAAATTAGTGTATGTATGTTTAGAAAGTACTTTTTTTCTCTGCCTGTCCTGACAGACTCTAAATCACCCGTAGGGGTGAATGAGAGCGTGAATAGTTGTCTGTCTCTATGTTTCAGCCCTGCGATAGTCTGGCGACCTGTCCAGGGTTACCCCGCCTCTCACCCAATGTCAGCTGGGATCGGCTCCAGCCCCCAACGACCCAAGGACAATAAATGACTGAATGTCCTGACAATGAACTGTTAACATAGCACTAAAACATCAGGACTCTATCAATATTAACAGAAGATAAACCTTGTCACTGTTATATTAAAACTGTAATGGGTCTTGGTTAGACTGTGGGCTTTCTTTCACCCTACAATATGTGCATTTTAGGTTTTAAAGTAGTCCTTTTCGTGACCTCCACTTCAGCACTGACCTCAGAGCTGGAGTCGCCCCGGGAAGCTGCACTGAGGCTCTGCACTGCTCTTAAGGGTTAGGATGGGTCAAATACAGAGCACACCACAGGAACCTAAAATGTTCTTCTTTTCTGAATAGTAATGAATAATTGTGTACTTATTTAATACAACACCATTATTTTTAAATATTTTACTCACCTTGCCATTATGAGTAACCTGTATGCTTAACTTGAAATCTTATACTAATCTCTCACAGACACACAGAATATTTACCAGTGTTTCCCCAAAAATACACACACTAGTAACTAATACTATTTTCTCTATAAAATGTCAAAAGGTGAAAATTTCCGTTAAAAAGCTCACAGTGACTTAGGAAAGATAAAAGAAAAAAAGAGAGATACAAATACATTTATTTTAACAAATACTGACAACAAAAATGGTGGCAGTTGTAAACTACAGTGAGCATTCTGAATTAAATTAAATATCCACATATTTCCAACAGCAGATACATATAAAGCTGGTTTTATTGCAGTATTGTATTGCAGTCGGAAAAAAATATACCCCGTTAGAAAAAGCTGAGTAAAACTCATTTAGCTTCAATCAGCCATCAACATTAATCTTCGGAATTCAATTTCTGAGAAAACAGTCTTTGAGTATTGAAGGGCCTTGGTGAAAATGTACAGACCTCAGTCCAAGGCTTTGGTTGTTGGAAACATAACCCAACAAACTGGTTCAGAAGGCCTTGATCTCGTGGATCAAAAGTCTTTGAACTGGCCCTTACTTGAACCAGGCTGCAGATTGGAGCGTAGCTTGTACATGCAGTTGAGAGAGTCGAGAAGGAACCCTCGTATGGTGTTGATTTCCATCAGAGTCAGGTTGTCCAGCTATAGAGGGGAGGAAGCAGAGTGAGACAGGAGACATGCTCAGTTTCAAACAAGTAAAAACAAACATTCTTTCTCTAATGACTGCTCTAAATGCGTGTGCTCCTATCTGCTGGACCTTAATATGATGGGGAAATAGGACGCAGTAAGACCAAGATGAGGTGATAAAAGGATAATCCCAATTATTCTGCAAGACACTGTGACTGTGGCAGTTAATCCTGTTGATTAGAAAACAATCACGGTGCTCCAAGAGTCAACTTTACCTAATGAATGTTCAGAGTTTTTCATCACTTAAAGATGCTCTATAAAGCACAAAAATAATGCTTTCTTGAATTCCACTTTACCTCCAGTGGCCATTTAAAATGAGACTGTACATGTACACTGTTACTGATATAACAATTTTTTTTTCTCCATTGTTGATTAATCCACCACAGGGTAACAGCTTCATATTGCTGTACTCCAAAAAATATTCAACACTATTACAGCAAAGTAAGAAAATATACCAGCAAATTTAAACTTTAACCATCAACATTTTAGCATTTTGTTCTTTCAACATTCTAAACATTTTTTCTGTCGATAAGCTAAATAATTATGTAACAAACTGTTTTAGCTCTACAATATTCTATTAACACTCCACAACCCAAATTACAGCTTAAAATAGTGATTTCCTCAATATCACTTCCTCAGTTAAAATTCTGCCAAAAATAATTTGTTTGCAAAAACTATACCCTGTAAGAAACATTAACAGGTCATCAGTCATGTGACAAAAATTTAGCAAAACTTCAACCAAACTGCAGGCTTTTTACACAAAGCAAAGAGGAGAGGACAATAGAGGTTGTTATTGTGAATGTAATATTATAAATACATTTTTTTACCAATATTAGTAACACTTGAGTGTTGACTTCTCCCTACTTCACATGATTGTGACTGCAGTTTGTGGAAAGGAAATGCTTGGTGTGTTATTTTTCGTGATTAGTTTCACCTTGGCATGAGCCTCCAGCTGACTGATGAAGCTGTCAGCGGAGAGGCGGAGTTTGGCAATGCGTGTGTCCCAGATGTCTTTGACCAGCGTGCGGATCTCATCTGCTTTAGGGATGTTGTCAGACGCACTACAGAGACACACAAACCATCATGTGAGGCAGAGTGCCACATACACAGGTAATAAGTGAGCATTTAATTAGTAAAAGCATCATGAGCACAATAAGAAAGAAGGTCTGATTCCTGCTTGGGGATCACTTAAGCTTAAATGACTCACTAGTTCAGTAGCAGTTTGGTCAGCTCCATGTAGTAAGGACTGGGAACAGGCGTAAAAGTGTCCTCTTTCCTCTCAAGCTCTCTCATCTCCTCCAGTTTCTCTGCACAGTTTCAAAAATGGACCACATTGCCAAATGGAAGAAATTCACATAAAAGTCAATATCTCTCAAATGTGCCAGTGCTGGCAGTTCCAATTCTAGTATCTTCAGCATCTTGTACTAAAGATTTTCTTCCTGCGTTGCTGGTTTTAGTGCTCACTCAACAAGGAGGAGTGAAATAAGAAAAAGACATCAGACATCAATAAAGCATAGGTCGGGCAATATTCTGTACTTTTCTTGAGGCAATGAATTGATCCTACAAGCAAGTTCATCCTGTACCACAAAAGCCTGATTTATCTTTTTCCTTAGACCTGTAATGTTGTCCAAACAGCCACACTGATATGCTGTGATAAAAACACATGTTGTGCGTTAACCAATAATTACACACACACACACACACACACACGAGCGCATATACCCAAGTTTCCAAGGATACTTATTAGGCTGCATTTTGGTTAAATGTGTAATATGAGCCAGGAAAAACATGTCATAAAATGTTGGGCTTATATACCTAAAAGAGTTGTTACATGTTGATACACAATTTGATCCCATCTCTAAAAAAATAAATAAAAAAAGTGGATAAGTTTACCGATTCAGAATTTAGGTTGAGAACAATCCTTTAAAGCATTTCACTATAATGGCTGCTTGAAAACATGATAAAAACACTAATTAGTTAGTTATTCAGTTTATATTTCATTGTAATATTAGTATGAATATTTTTTATCTTTTTATTTTTGTTGTAATTTAAGAAAATGTATATCCTATAAAAGTTGTCACCGATACAGTGGCATTTGATATGTATACTGCATTATCCAAATGTGCTGCATCCAGCCCTTTCTTGCTGTACATTTATTTCAATGTATGGCTCTCTTTTATCCATTCATTTACTTAGATTTTTTTGGGTGGTGGTGGTATATGTTCAATATGTCTTTGTATGTTTATTCATTTTCATTCATTATAAACAATGAACAAAGTTAAAAAAAATAAATAAATAAATTAAATACGCTTGCACTTACCCACATCCATCCACGCAGGAGGGATAATTCTACATTTCTGTCTCTGTTTCAAGTTGAGGGCCAGCCACACAGGGACATCGACAGGCAGTCCAGGGTTGAAGGGACCAAGGTCGCCCTGAGGACAGGAGCAGCATCATGTTAACATTAACATTGTGTGGATTAAAGGTGATATGGCTTCATGTTATTCTAACGCCACGGACCCATACAATAACTTTATACAATGAAAACCTCTACAGCCAATGTAACGTTATGACATTTCATCATCAGATTGTATAGTTTGGAGTTTCGTCACCCTGTTAAAATAATCGCCTAAGTCATTTTTGTCAAAATTGTTTTTTTTGCCTAAGTCATCTCCTCATGACGCCGGCCACCTATGGTAAAAATCGCCTACATCCTCAGTTGATCAGATCATGTAATTTTACCTCTTTAAGATCATCACTTCTTTGACAATTTGCCACATTCATAGGCATCAGATAAGAACACAGCAAAGAAGAGCTAGAGGGAGATTGTTTAGTTATCAGTTTAGTTTAACAGTGTTTTATTGTTGACACTAATATTGGTAACACTTTACTCTAAGGTGTCTACATAAGAGCGACATGAGCGTGTCACAAACATGACATGGGATGTGTCATGAACATTAATGACACTGAAGTAACATTAATGCTCATCATACTGGTCATGTCATGTTTCTGACAGGCTTGTGTGACTCTTATGTAGACACCTTCAAAATAAAGTGTTACCATAGCTGGCTTAAGTCACAAAGGCATGTTCAAAAAATTACCTAAGTCATTTATTTCTCTTAAGTTACATAATTTACACACAGTGTTATTACTATGCCAATAGCCACCTTTTGTTACATCCTTTTTGAGTGAAATGATCAATAAATGTCATATGTTACACTTTTGGTGAAGTTTTTTGTGTTTCCTGCAAAACGTGAAAAAATGAGTTAGGCGATTATTTTTAACAGGGTGACGATGTACAAGCGTTAACTATTGTGTTGCTGTGGCTAACGTTAGCATTATGTGAGTTGTCAGTTTCTGAACAAACTCCGACTGTTTATAAACTGAGTAAAAGTATCAAACACAGTTACTTACCCCGATCAAATAGATCCTATCTAAACTGAAATTTGGTATTATCTTCACCATCTCTTTCTCGGCAAGGAACTCTACCTCGGATGGATCCATAGCTGTCTGTTGGCTAGATTGTTTTATTTCCTAAAGCTTTTACTCTAACATCAGCGCAGCTGCTTGTTCCCGCGCTGCAGTCTGCACGAACCTACAAGGAATACGTAAATAGGATGAGACTGCTACGTCACCAACAGACGACATAATGTCGCGCGGTGAGCAACTTATACTGTTGCATGTTGTATGTGATTTAACAACTTCGGTTTCTTTGTATGTACTCCTCTACACTCTGCGTAGGTGAATCCTTAGAGAAAATTATAGCTTGAATCGTGTTTATGGTCGCGTCAGAGTCCGGATGACAATGACGACTTGTCCAGTCCTTTATTTATTTTTTTGCTTTGTCTGGCCCGGAAGGAAGAAGTGGGTCATGTGACAGCAAGGACAGTTGCAGGTAAACGCCACTAGATGGCAACGATCAGGTGACAAACATTAATCTTCTGTGTTAGTTCTTTGGCCATTTTAAATATTTTGAGTAATTATTTGAGATTGTTGTTCTGTTGTCACTTATTCAGATCTTTGTGTCTCTTATACACAGGGCTCTTAGACCTTTTCGTACATATTGTTTCTACTGTTTATATATTCTAATAATTTTTTGACTTGCAGTACTTGTCTAAGTCTCTATTTTTATATTTGGCCTTTTGTTTGTTCTTCTGCAGCAAAATAGCACAGCAAATCCCTTGTATGTGAAAACCTACTTGGCAATAAAGCTGATTCTGATTCTGATGTCCAAAGTCGACTTCAAGCATTTTCAGTGTGCATTTTTTTTTTCCCAGCACCACAGCTGTAGTAAACAGGCCTCTGGACATATTTATAATTAATATATACATCATGCTTATTGTTTCACTTTTTTGTCTGATTCAATTAGATAATATTATCCTTTAAATAACCAAAAGTATGTTTTATGGCAGAATTAAACAGAAGGCTCATGTCTTATACTGTCTCCTGTTTGTTAGTATACTTGACACCCTATACAAACCTTGAAGCAGTTTCAAGTACTTAATTCAAAATCAAAGTGATTTCCAGCACACATAGGCACCCTGTACATAGTAATGAAAAACTTACATTTTATATTTTTCCCTATAATTCTTTTACCCTCATCATTGATGTGCATCCAACCAAGTTGTTATATTTCTGTTGCTCCACAAGGTGGAGCCATGTGGATTAAATATTTTCTTCCAGTAGTTCTGTTACTCAAAATAACATTATGACAAAATTTCCAGCACATATATTTTGAATATATTTCTAGGGATGTAAAACCATAGCGTTGATCCGTGAAATCAAGGTTTTTTATCCAACCTAATTTTAAATCCTTCAAACTCAAGTCTTTTTGAACCTTCTTTGTTTTATTCTCAGACGATCAGGCCTTTTGCAATTTCTCACTGGGATACCTAAAGTACTCTTTTTTGCCATTTTCCTGTATTTCTACTTCACTGTGTTAATAAGCATTGTTTTTTAAAAATTGTCATGCAAACTAAGAAAAAAATCTGAGCAGCTAACATATGAACCTGACATATTACTGATATAGCAGCGAAGCCATTAAGCCTTGAAAGTTTTCAAACATTTATCTACCTTCCCTAAACTATCAAGACACCTAGCTCAATGTCTGACTAAATGAAATGACTCTGACAAAGTCTTGTTTTCAAAAGTTGCTTCATTGTACATTCAGTTCATAAAATCTGTAAAAAATGTGACATCCACAAAATTATTGAATTAGCTCTTACTAATTAACTCTAATCTCAAATACAAAAGGTAGTTTTGTATCCTCACGGCAAGTATTTAAATGTTTCAACATTACTTATTAAGTGATAGGTTTAGAGTGATCAATTAAGTATAATAAAGACCCATTTCTTACAACATATATCCAATATGAAACAAAATTCACACGTTCCTGTTATCAGATTCAGTGTATTATATTTCATAACAAATCTTCCAGAACAACAATCAAAATCCAACACACCAACATGTGCATCATCCAAAAGGACATTCTGAAGCGCACCAGGGACAATAATAGGACACATACATCATAGAAATGTTTGAATAAGCATTAACAATTTAAGTCAGAGCTCTTGAGTCATCTGGTGCATCTACAGAACATAAGATAAAACCATTCTATCTCTCTGGTTATGTTATATTTTTATTTATTTAACCGTTCTTCAGACTACAGTTCTACATGTGAATTTAGTTTCAGGGCTTCAAATAAACTAGAAATTTAATAAAGAACATCTATCTATATCATATCTCAGTAGTACAATCATCTCCTTACGTTTTAATAATTTATTAGGACTTGATCTCTGTATGGCTACTGGCCTTAAGATTTAAGAGAAAAAAATAAATCAAATACTCTAGAATTTAATTTTATGCACCCTACTTAGAATAAACACAAACCATTGCAGAAAAACAGTAAAGTTGCAGTCAAAAACACAATTGTCTTCATCACCTTAGGATCACCTTGTGAAGGTGGACACATGCCAACAGTGCACAAATGACGCTTGCCCTTGAGAGATTTTGGCTCAACCAGTCAGTGCTCCGAAGTTCCCCTCAGTACGAGGGGCTTTTTTTGATGGAACAACGAGCATGGCTTCAGCATTTTTGTACTCCTGCGCTACACAATAAGTAGCATCATGCATGCTGAAACGGCAGCAATATTTGTCTGCGTGTCCAGGGTACTGCAGACTGACGCTCTTAGCACAGATCCAGGACGGACTTGTTGATCACAGGATTGGTCCAGTCGTTCCTCAGATCATCCAAGTGATTGTCAAAGTCAACCAAGTTCTCGTAGGACCTGCCCTCTAACAGAGCAGATGTGATCTTCTGTGCTTCGTTCCAGTCCTCAAAGCAGTCACTGGAAGACAGACAAACAGTTTTTGCTGGTTAATGAGACAACAGGGAGCTTGTATGCCAGAAGCTGCGGTTGAAATATCTCTTAACACAAAGACACTTACGAAGTTACTTCTCTGCTTTTCCACTTGTTTTCATGGTGGTCATAAATAAGCACAATAGGCTCGAAACAGCTTATTGTCAATCTACTGTTGTCCACCTGAAGGGGGGAAAAACAGATTACAAGGGCTTTAGTGGCATACAGACCTGGTACATATGGCTTTACAGGACCAGACCAGTTTCTCGCATGAAATCACTACTAATTATATATAGCCTACAAGTATAATTATATTATATATTTTATATTATATATTATATATATTTTTAACACCTTCCAGGCAGTCATGGGCAATAATTTTGTCTGCAGCAACTTTATTTGTGTCTGTTACCAATCAGTGACAATATTGTTGCTTTTCATTAAAATAATCATTGGATGGCCTAATCAATGAAAGAAAATACCAAACTTAGAAATTTTACAAATGTAAACATTTTTTTCTTTGAAGCATTCAAAATGGTCTGGAGCTACATACTAAATCTCAGACTGTGGAGCGAAATGTTTGCTGTAACAAATTATTATTTAAAACTTAAATGTTTTGAAAGTTAGCAATAAAGCATTTACATAACTTGAGGAAAACATATGAGTGACACCAGCCTATATGATCTACTATTACCATAACAATTGCTGTTTCACTGAAGTTCTCAGAAATCCTGGCAGCCACTTTTTCTGCAACTTGGTTGGGTCTGCAAGAGAGAACGACAAAGATTTAGTGTATCAGAGTCCAGAGGAGTTTGTGACATGGTTTATAACTGGTTGTTTTCCTGAAACAGCAGGATGTTTGTGTCCATTATGATGTCTGTACCTTGAATCCTTTGAGCGTTCATTGGCTTGATAATATCCAGCAATGATGTATTTATTTTCTTTACACCAAGTATCAATCTGAGATAGGAGCAGGAGTTGTGGAGCCAACATGAAAGGACAGAAGGACAGCTGAGGTCAGATCAAATTTAATTTAATTTCAACATGAGAGAAAAATGACTACTTTATTAGCAATTAATTACAATGATTGTAATCTAAAATGACCCTGCAATACATCCTATGTTTATAAAATTCATACCTGTTCAGTTCTTGTTGAAACTGCCTTAAGAAGGTGTCAATTGTTTTGAATTGAATATTAGAAATAGTAAAAGAAAATGTCAACCGATGTCCAAGATGATTGGGTTTTATTTCCTATAACTTAGAGATATTCAGTTTACTGTCACGAAGGAGCACAGAAACAAGATAATATTCACATTTAAGCACCTGGTATCAGATTTTCTTTCTAAAAAAATCAAATTGTTTAAACTACTATCAACATAGTTGTCAATACATTAGATAAGTGTATAGTAATAAAGGTTTAATTTAAAAGTAAGAAATAAATTAATCTTTATAGCTCTATCTTTAAAGCCGTGATAACTTGTGGTGCCATTTCCTTAAACTGAGATTATTCTAATAATTAGTCTTATTCTTATTAGAGGCAGAGGGGAGCGTGAAATGTAAACCACCTGTTAGTGTAAGACAATAAGTCAATTTTGACAGCTGCATCAACAGTCTACTAAATAACAGCAAAGTTGAATTAAATTCCCTATAAACATTTTTAACAAAAACTGAAGTTTTGTTTTGCTGGTGCATCAGCTTCCAATGACCTTACAGATAAAAGCGCAGCTGAGAGTGTATTTTACTTACCAGTGTTAAGGCTACCTCTAGCATTGGTGCCAGAGCAAGAGTACCGTGAAACAGCGGCACACAGTCCACACACAAGACTGGCTCACCGTGACTGTCTTTCTTTTTCTCTTTAGTTTTTTCTGCCACTAGTAATCCATTCACGGCGCAGTGTGGATACTTAGCAGCATGTAAAAGCATTTTACAGTAAGCCTGACTTGTCAGCTGAATAGGCATGTTTAAAAAATATCGGGGGAATCGTTAAAAAAAAAAAAGAAAAAAAAAAAAGACAGATCCTGTCAGAGGACTGATGCCTGCTATCGCTAGCTTACGCTACATATAATGCCCAGAGAAAAGTAGATATCTACCTCAGCAGTCACCGTACTGCCAGAATATGTGGTTGGGATATGCCTACTAACGCGAACATGTAAGCCTTAAAACTACCAAAACTCAAAATAGTCTCTTTTATGCTATATGAGTTGCTCCGTGTCACCAATTATAGCTATAGGAGCTAATCTTACTTCCACCTTCCACTCGCTTCTGCAGCACCGGTGGTGCCGTACATCAGAATGGAAATGTCGCAAAATGACATCATCACGTCTTTGTATTTTGACTGACGTTTTTCCGGTCACAGTCATACTTCCTCTCACAGCATCGGCGGACGGAGCAAGGAAGAGACAGTAGGTCGGACTTTTATTTTTAATCAACGGCATCCTTCTAACCACATACAAATCCATCACATGAAACCACTTACACACTCTGTGATATCTTATGTATTTGAAATATAAGTAACAGCCCACGCTGAATTGGAGTTTAACCGAAATAACCAATTACTTACAAGTGACTTTGTCAGTGGGGACCGGAGCTACAACGGGCTAACTAAGCGGCTATCTATGGTTAGCTTCTAGCATCCGATCCGGGAAGGCAGGTGTGTTGCGCAGACAGTAGCTAAATGTCACAGTGGTCTGTCCGGGGCTTCTATACACACAGTTTCATTAAATAGCAAAGTGTTGAATTGTACAGCACTGGCTCGAAGAAACCGGCATTGCTGTCATTATTTCCCCCGGGCGCTATGACCTTGTGTTTGCAGCTAATGCTAACACCAGAGTAGCTAACGGAAGCCCCTTGTTTTGCGTATACAAACTCGGCAACAAAAACGTGATTCAGCGCACATGTAACTATAAAGTTCGTGATTTTTTAAATGTAAGTAACATGACTTATTTTGAGTATCAAGTATCTAAAATGAATGTCAAATTCTGAGAATTGTATCACATTATATATCCGATCAAACCATTGTTATTGAGGCACACAAAACCTGCTATGTGCAGCTCAACATAAATTAGTGTTTATTCTTAGTCTTTTATATACGTTGTCCCCTGAAGAAACATGTTCATGTTTAAAGACACTCAAAAACATCTGAAAAGATCAAATACATTGAAAGTAGGATGTGTGCACCTGCCAATGTGTTTGAATGTATGCAAGTGTGCTTTAGGAGTATGCTAATATTTGCTTAAATGTCCATTTCCACAGAATGCTGGCCACCAGAGCCCTTCGCCTTATTGGCAAACGTGCCATTTCCACGTCTGTCTGTGTACGTGGCGGACATGGTGAGTGTCACCTGAACGATCATGAAGTGGTTTCTATTTTTGTCTGAAGGGATAACAATAGATCATGATTGTACCTCATATAACCATCATTTTTACATTTATGACATTACATTGATGGATACATTGCAAATAGCATGGTTTTCTGCTACATAAATCCCCATTGACCTTTCAGGGGCCCACAAAGTTCTGTTATCTCGGAAATTAAAAAAGAAAAATCTTAAACTTTACAGTAAATCACTTAGCAAATTTGCTTAAAGTGGTTATAATCCAATAAGTGTGTTTTCATATTACAAAGTGTTCATCTTTATGCAAAGATTACTTTCCTCCCCACTAAAGTCCCAGCAGCACATTTCTATGGTATAATATGAGTTTGGCTGGTGTGCTTTGTGTCTCCTCCTATCTCATCACTACATGACACCTTTATTTTTTACATCTGCTACATTGCCCAAGTTGGATCAGATTTGGCACCCCATAAACATATTTTATAGCCACCAGAAAAGCATTTAATGTGCCTATGCACCACTTATTTAGGTGTTTGTTTCAGTACAGTTTCTTGCACCAATCTACTACAAATAAGTACTTTCAGCTGGATGGGTGCTCTTTCAAAATGACAGACTACAGGATGTTACTTTATTTTACAGTGGAGTACTAAGCACATCCTCAACCAAATCTAAACAAACTGTGTATGTCTTGCTGAATTTTAATTGCTAATGTGACCATTGCTATCATTTTTAGAGTAATTTTCTCTGAGGGGGCTTTTGCGGACTTTATTATGGAGTTGGTCTAAAAGAGCAACTTGCTTCAGAAGCTCAAGAATACTGCAGGGGACATTGCACAATATTTAAATGGCAAGGACCACAGTGCAATGCTCACTGCAGTCAGCTCTGTGCTTTCCCTTTAGTGTTTAACAGCAATAGTCTTACAAAAAGTAAAACAAAACATTTTAGTCTTGTAACACATGACATTTTCTGAGAAAGTTTTCAGTGTTTCAGTGTTGATGAAACTTCTTTAATGAGGCATTTGTTGTCATCTCCAGCAGGTGTTGCTAAGGTAGAGGACTACACTCTCCCGGCCTACTTTGACAGGCGGGAGAATCCCCTCCCGGAAATCTGCTATGTGCAGAACCTGAGTCCAGAGCAGGCGTCCCTGAAGGAGAAGGAGAAGGGCTCTTGGGCTGCACTTTCTGATGAGGAGAAGATTGCATGTAGGACTTAATTGCATTTCACTCTGCTGTTTTGAGATGCTCTCATGTTCAGAACTATTTTTCAACTTGAATCCGTTATCATCTAATTTATTGCATGGATTGTGTTCACTGTAATGTAATCTAGATTTTGTGTTTCCAATGTTCAGTGTACCGCATCAGCTTCAAACAGAGCTTTGCTGAGATGACCCAGAGATCCTCAGAGTGGAAGTCTGTGGTTGCAGGGGTGCTTTTCATGATTGGAGTCACTGGCTTTGTTGTGCTGTGGCAGAGAAAGTTTGGTACGTCTGTGAAAAAAAATGTCTGAAAAATCTGTTCAAGATTTGACAGTAGTGAAGCCTTTGTTTTCAAAATATAATCAAATCAAATAGACAGTAATGCAACTATCTTTATTTTGTCTATTTGCTTGCAGTATTATTGAGGTCACTTGACACATTGTCTCTTTGCAGTGTATGGACCAGTCCCACACACATTTGATCCTGAGTACAAACAGGTGGAGCTGCAGAGGATGTTGGACATGAGAATTAACCCAGTGGAGGGATTCTCAGCCAAGTGGGACTACGAAAACAAGCAGTGGAAAAAGTAAAGAACCCAGAGGACCACATCAACCTACTTGAACATAACTGCAGACCAACTCCCAAGATACAAGAATACCTATATTTCTGTATTTATCCATTGTCCACATTACCTCAGTCTGTGCATTTTTGGAAGACCTCTTCCTCTTAAGGTCATTGTGTATTATAGAAATAAGAATAAAAATGGTTAAACTGATACAACTTCTCAGTTTTAATTGTGTTAACTCTTTGACTCCAATGTAAATAATGCATTTATTTTAAATTAGCATTTCATATCAGAAAGGGGAGATTAAAGGACTATGCTGCTACCCATTTATTTAGGTGAGTTTAATATAAAATTGTTTTAGTAGTTTTCCATCCCATTTTGAATTGTATGTATTTATGTGGTCGTTTACACACTTCTATTTATCTCAAATCATCTTTAAAATAAGTTGAAACTGAATAGTATAGTTAGCATAAACAAGAGTTGCTCAGGTGCCAGTTAACCACAATGAATAGCTCCATCCACTGTTCATTCACGGAGATTACTATGTCACTGAAAATATTTAAACAATTAGCCTTCCAAGTAGGTGGTCAGGAATACTTTTTATTGGCCAGCAGTTTCACAACTAGGGAAGGTGGTGAAACGCCTGACACGCACATGTATACTACATCTGACAGTGATTGTAGGGATAATTTACATTAAGCCTCATTATCCTTAAAGACAAATTAATAGGATAAAGCAATCAATGTATTCCTTTCTGTTTAACAATATCAATAGCATGATATTTGCTCGAATGATTCGAAGTCGCATTAATGTAAATTAACAAATAAATGCATTTATTAAGCCAAACCCACGGCCATGGGTTGGATTCTTTCGTAATTATGCAGAATCCTGTACAGCACACTTTCCTGTAAATACTGTAGAATTAGAAGGTCTACCATTCGTACAGATGAATACTTAATTGTCTTTGTCTGTCATGTTGATGGATATTACATGCACCAAACCCGGGGCGTGGTGGGTATAGAGATTACAATAGGGATTCCGTTATTGTCCATTTATAGATTAACTACGTCATCTTCGTAATGTGTCCAAGTGGGTGCTTCAAAATCGCTACGTCATAGGATGTATGGTTTCCTCATAAACTGCACATTCCTGAATCCTAGCCTGTATGTCTGTGGTATGCATGTATAAGCACGTATGAGGGTGAAGGGAAGTTACAGCTGAGCGGAGGGCAACATGCTGTGATGTCACTTACCGGATGAACCCGCAGCTGCAGTTGTTTCACGTCAAAACAATCCGGAAGACGATACAGCATGACGGAACTGTTGTTGGAGCTGAGACGAGGCTGAATTAATAAATAACAGTACATTTTTATTCAAGGTAGAGGAATTTAATAATGTTGTTTATTAGAAGGCGAACATAGCGGCTCAAGCGAAGGTTGTTCACTGAGTTTGAAGTCGGCCAGTCCAGCTTCGCGTTTGGGATTCAAAGTCCATGTTTAGATATCGTAGCAGAGGATCTAGATATTAAAGCATTAGCTCATCGCAGGCTGGTTCAGAGTCATCATGGGCAATGGAATGAATAAGGTAGGCTTTTGTTTTATGTTCAGGTGCCATGTTGTAAGCAGCTGTTTGATGAAACTGTAAAAAGTGTTGTTGGCAGATGCGTACCTCCCCATTGTAATCATCCAATCTGTGTAATGTGCAGGGACAAAGAATTAATTTTGGATATTGAGTGCAGCAGAGCAGATTGACCTTTGAATGTATCGATAATGTGTAAGCAGCTAAACCTAGACTACCTCTGGGTTGAGATCAGGTCAAAACACTAGTTTCACTTATTATTATTATTATTATTATTATTATATTCTTCTAGATTTATAATGAAGCCATATGATTGTGGTGTGATTGATGCAGACACAGCAGGTTGGTACAATGGGTTGGCAGACTGGCCTTGTTTTTACACTCCTGCTTCCATCCTGCTGAAGTGCAAAAAGCAAAGCATTGACTTCATGACAGGGCTGCTTTGGCTGACCCTGACCTCTGACCATCTGATGAGGGTTCATGCAACTTTACTCTTATGATCAAATAAATATAGTATTGCAACATTGCTATTTATCTATGAAGTTTGCTTAGTATTGCATCTGCATGCCCAATTATGATACTGTGGCATAAACATTTACTTTTCAGATGATGGTGAAATGTTCATTGTTATCGTGTAAAAGTGCATTGATATTGCATAAATTAGTCAGTCAATAGAAAGTAAAAATACATTTTAATAATGCATGTTTAGCAAAATCAGTAGTAGAGTCAGTACAGTAAGAGTTGTATTTATTTTAGTTTGGTCTTAACAGAGAAATTGCCACAGCAACAGTGTGCAAACTGAGTTAGTCATACATTTTATTAGTGTGAATCCAGCATTTCATTCTCTTCAGACACCTGCTGCTCCATGATGCTAGTACCAAAATACAGCAGTACCCAGTGGCTGCTTGCCACTCATCACTTTGCTCCAATAATCATGCATCGTTGCTCCAGGCCTTGTATGGCTGCAGGGAATGATTTGCTGGTGCTTCTGGTGCTTAAGCCGTAAGCCTTAAATCCAATCTGGCTCAACCCGGGGCATTTGTTCCTTTTTAAAGTGAAGATTTTAAAGCTGTACTGGAATGAATATCTAACTTGAATACAACATGTCTGTGGCTGCTGCTTCACAGGTTGTTGATGGGCTCTACCTTGGAAATATAAGAGGTAAGACGAACATGATTTAATTTCATTTAATGTTTGAGGATGTGTTACATACAGTGTTGCTGGGTCGGGTCAGGCTTTCAGGACTGAAGGCAAAAGCCCACTATTATAGTCCATAATGAGGGATGTGAGGATTGATACAGTAGAATATCATCACTTTAGGATTAATACTCCTAAACAGATTTCTTTGTTTTATAGGCATTTTAGTTCAGCACACAGTATTCTTGTGACGAAAATGTCGCACTCCAACTCACTGTGAATGGTTTTCACTTTATGTGCTATCTTACACATTTTAAACAGTTGACTGATACTGAATATTGAACACTGATGTTTATTTAGCCATGTATTTAATTGTATTTGTTTTTTATTTAAATGCCTGAGTATATATGTATATCAATATATATATATATATATATATATATATAGTATTATACTTACTTATTTATTTTATTCATATTTATTATTTATTTCTTCAATGTTAAATTCTAGAATAGGTTGACAATTGTGTGTCTAAAGTTTAATAATATTAAATATTCTTTGATTTAATATTCTTTAAGAAAGCAGTCTTCTTACTACATTAGCATAGTCATATCAGTGCAAAATTCACATATAGAAGATCAATTTGCATTCAAGCTCAAAAATATCGGCCACTTTTTTGGTAACTGGTGAATTTTCCCCCTCAAAAATTCCTTTTTAATCAGGCTCTACTTTTAACTATCAAACATGAGAATGTGAAGCTTAAAGTAGTGTTATGTCAAACATGGATGTCAGAGTATAGACAGGCACATGCTTTGTTTATAGAAGACAATTAAGCAAGAAGGTGCTGCTTCACATAAAATAAGAGTCAGTAGTGTGTCACTCTCTGGCCTGGAACAACCCCTTCTCAGCTACTAATTTGGCATTTGCTTCTAACTTTAGCTGCTGCAATGATGTATTCACATGATGGCACAAGCATAATGGCTAAAATTAGTTCAAGGGACGGGAACAGGTGACCACAAGCTTAACTGTACCAAATTATGTTGCAGGATAGTAAACAGTCTCTGAAGCAGCCTACATTATAACTGGTTGTGTGTTCCTTTGGTGTGAAATTCACTGACATAACTCTTAGATATATTTCTCTTTCTCTTTGTCCCAGATGCAGAAAACAGGGAAAGTCTGTCCAAGAATGGAATCACCCACATCCTGTCTGTGTACAACAATGCTAAACCCATGTTTGAGGTTAGTGGAAAATCCAGGTTGGATGGGTTTAACTAGTTGTACTTCCTGTGAAAATTACATGGAGATTTCGGTATGACTGTGCATGTTATAATGTGATGAGTTCCTTCTGCCAGCTGGGGGTAGTGATGAGTTATGGTTGGAGCAGAAGGAGAGTGTTGTGCCTGAGATGGAAAGTTTAAATGCTGAGTGATGTCAACAAGTTATATTTACAAAAACTGAAAAGCATGAAGAAAAATAAATTGTCAATCCCTTGATGCCCTGGTTTACATGTTCGAAAAGGAGTGAGAAGAAGTATAATCTTATCAATTCCCACCCCTTCTCCACAGGTTAATAATTTATTATTAACCAGCTTGCTTATTGATCTGAACCTATACACTAATACATTTTCCTAAATATGTATACATTTAATATTTTTAATCTTTTTTCTCTGTCGTACAAAAATACAATATAAATTAATTACTGATATGCATATTCTTACCAAAAATATAAATGTATTATCAATCAAAAATACATGTATGTGTGTATATATCTGTACACACACACACACACACACACACTCAAAAAATATATTTATACATACCTCATCCGGAAATCAAATATCTAAAGTGTACTAATTATCATTTACAGGAAAAAGAGGAAGTATTCAAAAATATTAATATATTGTTAATAATAATAATACTATTAAGAAACAAAATAAAATAAATAACAAAATAACATTAACTCTGTAAACACCATCACTTTATCCCTATACCTGGCAAAAAATCTTATCTTTATACATTATTTTGTATAAGTTTGGACATTGCTTTAATGTATATGATGTGTATCTTTATGGACACAAGCTAATAACCTCAGAAACCATGTGAAGTTTCTTTATCCGCTCCAATCTGTGTAACTACCAGACAATGAACCAAGTGTGAGTTTTAGGCACAGTAAATGTATTAATTAATGCTATATTATTAGCGATACCACACAATAAAACAAGAAAATTGTCCTGGGATCCAGATTTACCATAATTTAGCCATTGATAAAAATAAAGTTGAAGATTTTCCAGTAACACCAGGATATGACATGTGTGGCCCATATTTGCTTTCATTTAAGTTGCATGTATGTATGTTTTACAGGACATGACGTACCTTTGTATTCATGCAGCTGATGCTTCCAGCCAGAACCTGTGAGTAAGCACGCACACACGCACGCACACACACACAAAGATACAGACAATCAGATGTTCATGGTATTTATACATCAGATTTGAAATGTCTTGTTCATGCAAATTTCTGATGCTGAGCTGATGAGTCACGTATTCTTTCAACACTGTTGCTCTCCTGACTCCCAGTGACGGCCCAATGCCATCTGTTACAAATGTTATAAAGACTTTGGAAAGTTTAAAAAATGATTGATTTACATAAAATTATTGTGACAATGTGATTTATTTTTGACAGATAAAGTGTGTATCTACTCAAAACTTTATTAATCAATCTCTTCCAAACATATCACAATGAAAATGAAACCACAATTAAGGGAGGATTGTGTCTGAAAAATGATTCCAACTTTATGGGTGACTGTGTTTATATATATTACATATGTAAGAAGTAAATTATACCATGGAATTTTTAAATTGATAATGGAATATTCCAAAAGATTGAGCAATAACATTAGTTTTTATAATGTTAGAGAGAGAGAGAGAGAGAGAGAGAGAGAGACACACACACACAGAGTGAGCATTCAATGTGTCATTTTTCATCGGGAGGCAGACTCTGTGTTGAAAGAGGCATGAGTTGTCCCTCCACCCTTGCAGTGGTCACTAACACAATACATTAGTCATCACAATCCTGTTGATTTCTTTGTGGAGTCTTCTGACCTCATGTAGCACTAGCTGCTGCTGCTACAGTGATTTCTTTTTTATACTTGACACGAGCCGGGAGTTCAGAACAGAAACATCAATCACTGGTAGCAGATTGAGCATCAATGTCTTTCAAACCTTATAGACGACCCACTGTCAGTATTGGAGCTGTTGAAGGATTATGTTGTTGTTGCTGCACCAGTGCCTCCTACTGGTGGGTTACAGTTTCTGCACAGTCAGGCATAGGTGGGATCTCAGAAGGGGTTGCATAAATCTCCAATGCATTACACCATCCCTGTGAAGCTTCTTGCTGACACCATGTGTATTAAAGGGTTCACAATGCTCTCTGCATCATGCACACCAACAGAGGAGTCTGCATTGACAACATCCATACAGTGAGGGGATTAGTCGTAATAAAATATTGATGCATGATGAATAATTAACTTGATTACAACATATTGGACAAAGATGTGACACATTGCTTAGTTGAATGCAGGCGGAACACTATTTGGTGTCAAAAGGATATAACAGTTTTTATTCAAAATTCCTGACTATAATCCAAAAAACTGATAATGCACAATGATGCTGTTAGACTGAAAGCAGATTTATAAGTGACTCAGATAAAAGGTTGGATTTTTCTGGCCTGGATGAGAAGAGTTAACGCTGTTGCTTCCCAGAAATCTGTGCTAGACTTTGAGTTCTGCAGTCACTAAAGTTGTCTGAGGTTTAAACTGTAGTTGCTTTATTTTATTAACAAGAACACAGAGCTTAACATGCAAGTACTGAACTGAGGTTTAGTGTTTGGTTGAATGTTGCTGGTTGGGTTGGGTTGGAGGTGTCTGACCTCCACTGTCGCAATCAAGTGTCCTTCCCTCAGGCAGCAGAGGAAGGAAACCTTAGTGTGACATCTGGCTGTTGGCCTCGACCACCCAGGGCTTTAATAAACCCCCTCTGTCACAATCACTGGTCTGACTGAAGGGAGTGGTGAGGCCAACTGACGCACCGCCATGCTCAGCAGCAGCCAGGGAGCCCCTGTGGCCAGGTCTGAAGTCCCCTCTTTATGTGTAAGGTCCACACAGAGGCTTTCTTTGTCACGTAAGCTCTGTTTTCTGGAGCAACTGTTGCATTCTGAGGCATTCTGAAGAGCCTTAAGCGTACTTCAAACTGCTGTGTCTGCACATTGGGATGGATGTCAGGAAGTCAGGTTCATTTGTATAGCCTTAAATAACAGTAACTGTCTCAGTAGGGTAGGGTGCATCACTTACACTGCAAAAGGAAAAATAAAGACACACATAATGCTTTCTGATGCAATATATCAGCAGCCATAAAACATTATAGATCTGACTTATAATGATTCACAAGTTTAACTGTCTTATGGGTGCTCTTGACTAGTTATAAACTAAATGGTTGACTGATAAAGTTTATAGTACATTATGACTACCTATATTACTTATACACACCTCAACATTCAACTGTAGTTAGGACTCATAGATTGTAATAGTCCATGCGTTACCATGGCTGTGTGTCATGTTAAGGGAAGTACATATTGATGCATCTATAATAATGCATACTCTATCATAACATTTCAATGTTAGTGGTAGGTAACATGCATTGTCATGCATTGAATTTCTATGCAGCATTATAACATTTTATTATGGAAGATGCCAACATGTTAAATGAACAATGCAGAGAATTACAAGTAAAAATGTCTGCTTTACAACTGAAAGCTAATGAAAATAAAACCTATAAATTATATTCAAAGTAACAAAAAGAATAAAAAACATTTTGTCCAGCTTATACTAGGGAATGAAAACGTTGGAAAAATATTACTTATGAATTCTCTGCATTATGCATTATAATTTACTATGAATGCTGTGAAATGCCCTCATAATGCACTACAGATTAGGTAGCGCAGTCTTCATAGAAAGTGTTGCCAAAGAGTCTCACAAAACTATAATAGATAAAACAATAGTTACAGATCTTGCTCAGGGGATCAGAAACATCTTTTTCTGTGATCGGCAGGCATAGTGTGGGTGATGAGCAGGTAAATGTCAGTTTCATCAAGGCCAACTTGGTCACCTTTTGTCAAAGTTATTGTGGTGATGTGATGTCAACACTATGAATACCATGAATATAAAGTATTTCATTAATTAAAATTATCTTACATGATCATTTATATTCTTGGTAATGTTAACATTTGTGGAGGACCAGGGATTCCCCTTATTTGTAAGCATCTCATGACTTGGTTTTAATGTATTCAGTGTGCACTGACCATGAAGGTGTAAACTCATTTGCATAAAACATTTCCAAAATGAGATATGCATTTGTGCAAGCAGTCTGCGTGTTAACCATGGTGTGCTTTGGTTATAACTACTACAGTACACTTTTTTTTTTGTTACATAAGCGTCAATTTCATTATATTAAATAACATTTCACCACAGCATAGAATTGCACATGCTCTTTTTGCATTTCAAATATACAGTAGAATAGTTCGTTTGAGTATCCTTCTTTAGATTCAACTGGTTAAAACCTCAAATCTTTGTCACAAGCTAATTTTCTGCAAATTAAACAAGACTGCCGGAAACCTCTGTGCTAGGAACCCAGAATAAAGTGCTGAGGAGACATCTTTTGAAGAGGAGTTTGGATCTCAGGAAGGAGGAAAAAAGAAAAGTTGCAGTCAATCTATTTTAACCCCAGTCTGTTACTTGTCTGCTATTGAGTAACCAGCATCTGCTCCTCAGGAGACGGTGCTATCAGCCATGCACTTCTTGATTATGCAAAACACCATCAGTGTTTCCTGACAGTGAACCAGTAGGATATTTGAGGATCAGTTGCACCACATTGTGCTGCTTTGAGTTCGTATTTCAGAGAAGACTCAGATGCTGAGGATTTCTGGGATTGTATTTAAGAAATTAGCTATTTTTACAGGGTGCAATATAATATGTATTGTCTCCTTCCTTTGCCTTTCATAGCCCTTTATTGGCTTTAATAATTGAGAAGAGTCTTACTCATGGGTCTGAACTTAGTTTGACTAATAACTTTTAAACACCATCAGGCTGGAGGTTAACTGCTGTATTTTTGTTCGCTTGATTATTTGTAGACACAATGAATGAATAAAGGAGCCTGATGTAAATTTGCAGATAGACAAAAACAAGGACAGTTACTTCCCTACTGTCTGTGCTTTGGTCTACCACAGTCTTTCTGTTTGAGCTGACCTGACCTCTTTCTCACATGACAAATTAGAGTATTTGACAGATAAACCACTACTCATCTGCATTCCTAAAAAATTACAAAAATCTATCAAAACTCTTTTACCCATTCTGGGACTTCTCACTATACAGTGGCTTGCAAAAGTATTCATACCCCTTGGATGTTTCACCCTTTTGTTGCTTTTACACATGAAATCATGGTCGATATTATTTGGCCTTTTTAAAAAGAATTTGCAAAAAAACCCTCTTTAATATCAAAGTGAAAACAGATTTTTACAAAATAGTATCACTTGATTAAAGTATATAAGGTAAAATAAATGATTGCATAAGTATTCATCCCCTATAAAGTAACTGACCTAATTCAACAAAGTTCAACAAATCAACAAAGTTGATTCCAGCAGTGACACAGTTGGAGATCACCTGAGTGCAGTTTATGTGTTTCAAGTGATCGTAGTATTCTCACTCAGATTGTGAGGACGGCCAGCTCTAGGCAGATTTAAACAAATGCCATACTGCTTCCATTTCCTAATAATGGTTTAACTGAACTCTGTGGGATGTCCAATGAGCTGGGCATTTCTTTGTAGCCATCTCCTGACTTACTACTTTTCAATGATCTTTTCTCTGAGTTGCTTGGAGTGTTCTTTTGTCTTCATATTGCAATTGTAGCAGGAATAGTGATGAACCAGAGACTGGATCTTGTTTTTTTTATACTACGATCACTTGACACACATCACTGTGACACTGCTGGCATCAACTAGCTGGAACTCTGTTGAATTAGTTCAGTTACTTTAAAGGGGATGAATACTTATGCAATCATTTATTTTACCTTATATTTTTTTTAATTAATTGATACTATTTTGTAAAAATCTGTTTTCACTTTGATATTAAAGAGGGCTTTTTGCTAATTCTTTTTAAAAAGTCCAAATTATATCGACCATGATTTCATGTGTAAAAGCAACATCCAAGGGGGTATGAATACTTTGCAAACCACTGTATATGAGAGAGTTGCAGTTTCTGCAGTCAAAATCAGAACAGTATCAGGTTATCATAGTTTCAGCAACCTATTTGAAACACAAAGTTGGGCCTCGTCTCAGTAGTTTCAGTTCAAGGTGTCCTTTCTCATATCCTATACTGTGTAATGTATTTTTAGCTTTACAACCTTTATACCACTGTACCTTGGCAAAAACAAGCTGGTTTCCTGATTTCATGAGCAACACTACTCGTGTTATTTTTTATTCAAAACATTAGATTCTGTATTTTGTACGGCAAACCACAGAAAGATTTGTGATAAAAAGTATATCAGTTCCCTGTTTGTTTGTTTCTCTCCAGATTACAGCATTTTAAAGAGTGCATCAGCTTCATCCATGAATGTCGCCTGAATGGTGGATCTTGTCTCGTTCACTGGTGGGTTTTAATGTCTTAAGCTGCAACCAGCTGCTTCTCTGCAGCTGGGGTTTTAAGACACGTTATGTCACTTTGGATGTCAGCTTGTAGTGTGCTTTAAAGATAGAACTGAAGACAAGCCTGAAATAAGTTGTTAAACGTGCATTTTCTTTATGATGTGACCAAGCTGTATGCTTTGCTTTGCTCTGCAGCCTTGCAGGTGTGTCCCGCAGCACTACCATGGTGGTGGCCTACCTGATGACTGTCACCCACTACAGCTGGGACGAGTGTCTGTCTGCAGTCAAGGCTGTTCGCTCCTTTGTCGGCCCCAACTACGGCTTCCAGCAGCAGCTGCAGGAGTACCAGACGACACAAGTCTCAGAGGTAAACACACACATGATGAATGCACACACACACACACACACACACACACACACAATTAGAGCCTCAAAGATACTTCATCTTTTGGGCTGATGCAGATACTGATATTATGAAGTTAAAAAAATTATGTATGAATGTAATGTTAATATTACACTCCTATTTATCCTATGTTATAACGTATAGGCAGAAAAGTCGAAGTAGTTTATCTAAGTTTGCTGTTTTATTTTCCAAAATGCAAAAGTTCCTGTTCTTAACACCATCTGTATTTCACTACAGTGGCTTTAAGGGTACAGGCAGGGATTTTAAGTTTTTATAATGTTTTTCTCACTTACACTTTTCTAACTGTACCTCTGCGATATATCTGCATTCTGTAAATGCCGTTGTCTGTTATGGGCCGTTGTTGGTGAGTCAAAGCCACTTACACATGCACAGGAACTAACAGGATATGATGCATACAGCCATCACAGTGGTGGTTAACCTATCAACCGTTAATAATGGCTCTTGTTGTCCTGGAACATAATACACCTGACAGCTGTGGAGGAATGTCTCCACAGATTATTATATAGTTGTATATTTGTTGTCCTTGCAAAGAAGCCAATGAACAGCCATGGTTTGTTTCACAATTAACCATCAACTCTATGGCTAAGCTGGCCAGTTCAGGACATTTCTTTAAATGTTTGGGACATGGCAATTTTTCCCCCCATTGTCTAAAAAAATTGGACTATTTACCAACTTTTAGGTGCACTTTTTCAACGTTAGCCCAGATTCAAATGCATGCAGTAATCACTTCCATGTACCAACACGAGTAAATATAATGCATTCTATTGCTATTATCAGTACAAGTAAATGTAACAGAGATCTTAACAGCCCATTGCCCAACTTAATTTCTGAGACTAAAGCTGACATAGCATAGAGATTCTCCACTGCTGCCAGAGACGTAACAGTAGCACAGTGCATCAAATAAACAAATGAGCTCATCCTGCTGTTTGAAATAGCTGAAAAATCACTAAAATATTTTTCAATCGTGCATCATTTTAGGACACCTTTGTGCAAAAGTAATAGTTGTTAATCAGTTATTCAGTCACAGTACATCTGTAACACACACAGATTAATGGAACCTAAGATATTTAAGGTCTTATTGTTTATTCAGTGTATGAAATTCCTATATTGTCATCAGAATTCAGTGGCAGTGTCATGTTTAGATGCAAACAGCGACTTCTCAGCTGTCTGATGTTTTTTCGGAGATCACTTTTGAAGAAAAATCGCTGCCCTGCTTAATGTTCTCTCACTTTGAAGAATATCGCCACTTCTAGGAAATATCAGTTCAAACTTTCTAGTTTCATGTTCAGTCTGGTTTAGGGCATTTTTTTTTTTAAATTCAGAGCATGTTGAGCAATATACATTACCTAATATATGACAGATGCACAGTTAAGATGCATGAGTTAAAGTTTATGTACAGTGTAATTCATTACATTGATATACATACATATTTTCTTCTAGAGAACTAGACTCACAAAGTTTCTTGCTTTAATCTCTACATGTGTATTAAACTTCTGGTTTAGGTCATAAGAAAACCAGGATGTTGTTGTTTTTTTTACTACTTTTTCACATTTTAGGGAGTGAGAGAATTTATATTTGTAATTTACTTTGAGCCGTCATCTCCAAAGCATTTGACCATTTGGTTTTGTATATAAACACACTGTAGGTAGCTGTTCACAGCATTTTGCAGCATTTTAGTTACTTGAAGGCAGTGTGTCTGTGTGTGTGTGTCGGTGTGTGTGTGTGTGTGTGTGTGTGTGTGTGTGTGTGTGTGTGTGTGTGTGTCTGTGTGTCTGTGTGTCTGTGTGTCTGTGTGTGTGTGTGATCCCATTGCAATGGCACTGACCCAGCCAGAAGGGGAACTGCAGGGGGTTTGCTGGGATTGCATTAGCTTGGTACTGCTCATCACGTGTCTGACATTACTGTCAGCATCTTGCAACATAGCATGACAAAATGAAAAAATTGTTCATTGTTTGTAGATCTTGCACTGATTTCGAGGATTTAAGGGGAAATAAGATTTCTGTACTTGTGCTTTTCCCACATCTGCCTCAGATAGAAAGTGAGCAATCCATAGGACAACAATGTAATCACTAATACAGCAGTAGCAACATTCACTGCCACAGCATCGCAGTTACAATATTTGAAATATACTGAAGTGTAGATCTTTTACCTGTAAATGCAAATTTGGTGAAGGAAAAACATTCAACCTTGTTTTACATAAACATAATGT
Source organism: Centropristis striata (assembly GCF_030273125.1). Lineage (NCBI taxonomy): Eukaryota > Metazoa > Chordata > Actinopteri > Perciformes > Serranidae > Centropristis > Centropristis striata. Next base: position 12,255,436 of record NC_081518.1, read on the forward strand.
TGTAGATGAGGTATGAAAACAGGCTTCCATAATTACTCAAACTGGGCAAGAAGAATAGATAATAAATAAGGACAATGTTATTGTTGCTACTTAGATTATTGAATTGTACTATAAATGCTAGGTTTTTTTGAATTGTCTGAATGAATCAAAAAGTTTTGTGCCTTGCCAGGTACAATCTGCCTCAAATCCACCTTTCTGTCTTAACTTTAAGATTTTTACTTGAGTTAAAACAGAACAAAATCCACTTTTAGGAGCCTTACCTGCACTGCAAAAAAACCAACTTGTATTTTTTGGCCTAAAACAGTGATTTAAGTTGATAAAATTTGGAAATATAAATTATTGACATTTAGGGCAATAATGTAAGTTGTCTGCTCAAAAACAAGTTGGTGAGTTGTTGTTACTTATATCTTTAAGTTGGGGTTCACAACAAGGGACAATAGTTCTGCTAACTCTTATTTCTTTGTTGTGAAATGCGGGAAAGCGGTGAAATTCTGGCATTAGCGAAAGCTAGCGGCTAACTGATGCTAGCGGCGCTGTTTGTTACAGCTACAAGAGTAGCCATTAGCGTATCAATGCTAACTCAAAATTGTGGTCGCAACATTAGCTGACATTTCATAGCAGCGTTACAATCGTGCCAATTCAGTACATTGCAGAAGTAAGGATTAAAAGTTATTACAATGTAAAATTATAAGTTAGTACACACTTACAGTTGAGTTGACAAAAATCTGAATTCAGAGTTGAGCAAACTCAAAAACAAAACTTAAAATATTCAGTTTAATTGTCCAACTTAAAATTTTATTGAAGTTTGTTGCCTTGAAATTTTGAGTTCACCCAACTTTTTTTTTTTTTGCAGTGTGACTGTAATGTCAGCCCCTTTTGATTTTGATACATTTGACATGATGTTAACGACTTGAAAGCTCTTTGCAGCTTCTAACAAGATTCATTTTCTTTTTCAAGATGACGCAGTGACAATGAGAGCAGAATCTTGCACCTGATATCAGCGTGCTTATTGATCTTATCTTTTATACAGTGCTTTTGATTATTCATTTGTAGATTGTTATGAGTCAGTGCTGTACTCTTCTGGCCTTTGGGTTGAGGGAACACTAATATTAGGAAGATGAATGTGTTACGTTCACAGTGACTTTCACTTCATTGTATTTCGTAAAGAATAAGGTATTGCACAAAACAACTTAGAATTCCTTGACATCATTGGAGAAATTTAAAGGCTTGGCTTTTTTAACCAGCTGTTGTTGTTTTTTAACCAGCTGTTGCCAATCCTGAAAATCTGAAGACTGCAGCATGCATACTCAGAAATATTAGGCAAGGCAAGTTTATTTATATAGCATATTTCAGCAACAAGGCAATTCAAGTGCTTTAATATATATTAATATATGTTTATATTATTAACATGACATTTATGAATAACTACCTTTTATACACTAATTATACTGCTACTACCATCAGCTACAAATGATCTCCACACATACAGTACTGTGCAAAAGTTATAGGCAGATGTGAAAAATGCTGTAAAATAAAATAGAAATGTCAATAATTTATTTTTAGCAGTTCACAAAATGCAAAGTGAGTGAACAGAAGAAAAAAAACTAAATTAAATCAGTATTTGGTGTGACCACCCTTTGCCTTCAAACCAGCATCAGTTCTTCTAGGCATTTTTTCACACCTGCCTAAAGCTTTTGCACAATACTGTACATTTCTGGGAAACCCAAAGTATTAACTGAAGAGGCAAAAGGGCACTTTAGTCCGTTTCTTGGGGGGCCAACATGAATATATGATAGATTTGGGATTCAGTCCACATAGAGTTCTGCATGCCAGTTAACAGAGTTTTAGCGTTTTGTTAACAGTATTGAGAATTTTTGAGTGTGTACTCATTACATATAGGGTTTATTAATTTCCAAGCTGGGAGAAATACAGTAATTTGAATCTTTTTCTATTAATCACCTCCTTTTAAGAAACTTACTTACATGATGGCATACATTTTATTGGTTTTTAAACTATGAAATTAACTTTGCAGTAACGGTTGTATTTTTTTTTTACCTTTCTTTATAAAAACAAACATTAAAAATAACCCAAGTAAAACAACTACAACAATATCAGATTATTTTGACTGATATTGCATTTGCGATATGATGCACAATATTGGAAGAAATTATTATTTTTAAATTAAATTAATTATTCTCATACTTATTGAAAAATATATTTAAATTATTATGCCATTATTATATCTGTGATTTGTGGTCTTCTCTTCTGCACCACAATACTTAATTCAGAATGGTATTGTGGTGTTATATCTGACACATATTTTACCTTCACCTTCAATTTGAATATTGCACCAATCCATATTGCAAATTCTGATCAATTGCGCAATTAATCCAAAAACTACAGTCTCAATGCAAACACAAATTAGCATAATATGGTCAGTAAGGTAATTTACATCATAATGTCAATAATCTTCATACAACTTGCTGATTTACATTTGTTTTCTCTCCTCTTGTCCGCAGTACCGAGCGTGGTTACGGTCCAGTTTCCGTCCCTGTCCATTCAATGACGAGGAGCAGGTGGGTGCCCTGCTGAGCCAGTACACAGAACAACAGGAGAGCCAGAGGAGAGGAGCAGACCAGCGCTGGATAAATCAAGGTGTCTCTGCTCTGCCGTCCGACCCTGATGCTTCTGAGGGCAGCAGCTGAAACACGAGCCCTAATGCTAATGTCCTGCCCTAGGCTGTCTGTAAATGGTAGTAGCTATTATTCTGTACTCAATTCCAAATCAACCCCAAGTTGTATCCAACTTTAAGGCCTTTGTACAACTCTGGAAACATAGGATGTAATAAACCCCCTTAAAAGCCAAGCATATCTTTCATACTTTGTTTGCATCTGTCTAATTATTTTTAATCAATGGAGGTTGATTTAGAATTGGGTTACAGACTTTAATCCACTACCAGGACCTTCCTTACTCCCTTAACTGAGAACAGCCAAAACCGGGGTATCGGTGCTCACAGACGCCTTACTCTAAACACCTCAGCACCTTAGCCATAATGAATAAACTACACTTCCATGTGGACTCTTTACACTGTAATGTTCAGCACGGTAGCCTTAAAAAGTGACTGATTAATGTTGTCTTAAAGGAATATTTTGTCTCCAGTTATGTGGATGTTTAGTCTGTGTTGTTGGACAGTAAAATCCACAAATCTACAACAAGTTTGATGCCGATTATTCAGAGTAGTTATTCTGACACGTATCTGTTTGCATTCCTGTCCAGGTTCCTAATGCTATACTCTTTGATCAACACTGCAGCTCACCAAAATGTATTACGTAGTACATCCTGCTGAAAGAAAGTGCCACTGGTTTCTTGTCAAATGTGTGAACACTTTTGACATTGTGTGTACCAGTAAAATACACAATAAGCACAGAAGGGTAGTGGTTTCCTAAGCAAATTTGCTAACTACTCACAAATGTTATAAAAAACAATACATTTATCACTGCAGCACATCACTGCCCATGCGGTAAACAGCATTTGTTTACACCCAGTTGAATAATCTTCTGTCATTGCAGTTAGTACTTTTTGTTTCATTTGGTTCCTATTCGAAGAAAATGTCAATATGTACCAATGTCTGCAACTGAATCCAACGCTTAAACATAGTGACATGATATTAGAAGTGGCACAATTTCAAAATCAATCGAAATGAGATTTCAATTTCAACAATCAACAAAATTTGTCGATATGTTCTTAATGTATTACATTCCAAATAAAAACAAGGCAGTCACATTTTATACAATGTAGCCTATCTTTTTAAAGAAGAAATTGAAAATGTGAATGACGGTTGTCAGGGCATAAAATCTCTCTGTGCTAATTGGTAATTATAGCATTGCCTTCAGTGCTGAGAAAAAAAAGAGAATATAGAATCTAATTGTGGATTTGGAGAATCATGTCAACACTTCTTGACATTAAGTAATACTTACATTAAGTAAGGGAGGAAAAACTGCAACTTGACCCTGTCAGTCCCCGGCCGACAAACTTCTGTTAACTCTTATCAGGCCGAGAGGACAAAAGATAAAAGTACAACAGCCTAACCCGCTGTAGTTTGTCCATCATCAGTGGATGTCAGATAAACCAGGGGTGGCAGTTTTTTGTAAACTAGGCCACTTTAGTTGTAGAGGACATTGGTCTACCATGGCCATTTAAAGACACAGCAGTGCCTGAAATGGCCCAGTACTGACCAGTACTGAGGACTGGTGCTTCTAATTTTTGTCCACTTGAGTACACTTACCTCTACTTTTCATCAACAGTATTATTAATAGGCTTATATTTAGATCAAGATACACTATATATTGTTATTTACTGGGAGAAACCATGCAGTTCTATGTAAAGTTATAAAAAAATAAAATTATACATTTGGCAACCCCATATGGCCCAAAAGGAATGATCCTTTCTTTCATAACACCCACCACTGCTAAGATTCAATCAAATCAAGCTCCTTAGATCGAAACCATGAAAAACTTCACAAGTAAAGGTCACCCCTACAAGATATATATCTGTATAAATATTAAAATATCAAAGTGAAATTTGAATATCATGCCATGCAACTGCTGAATTAGGGCACTTGCACCTTTTTTGGTCCAATTCATGCACTGGAACACGCAACTATAGGAGTACTATATGAAGGCTGTTTCAAATTTGGTAAAATGTTCCTTTAAGAAATAAGAGCAGGTTGATTTGGGAAGCTACATCAAGTTTTGCTGAGGAAAATTATAAGTACATATGAAGGATCTCTGCAGTCCAAATGCTAAAGTCTTCCTGATTTTACTGAAGCTCTGATTTATCTTTTTATTGTGACAAAGCTGATTTATACGTAGTTTGTGTTATAGATTCATGGGTACAATTAATTGTTTTAATTGTGTATTTATGGTGTTTTGTTTTGTTTGGGTTTTATAATAAAATGCAGTGATTGACAAAAACTATGGAAATGCTAATAAATCTGAACTATCAACACTATGGTATGTGTCTGTGTTTAAGTAAAGAAAACCCCCGTGGCAAAGAAAATTACTATATACACGGTTAGTATTGAAGTACACAGGTCACATCTGCTCGCCTCATGAGGCAGCTTGATAACGACTCTGAGTAAAACACAGAATAGCTTTTTTTCTCTTTCTTAAATGTCAGTCTACTTTCTGAGTTTTACTCAGCAGATCACCTGCTAATGCTGCTTTTTACCACAAGAGCCTGTGTGTGCTGCTTCATTTAAAATAAACAATGTGGTACCTTTTTTACTACTAGACAATATTTATGAAGGATTAAAAATACAAGATTACACACTGGGAGTTTAATGGGTTTTTTTTTTATTGTACAAAGGCAGTTATTTAGTGATTTTAATGATTACACCATGACAACAGACCAGTATATTAGTATTGATATGAGCATAATAATATTATTAATAGTACTGTTATAAGAATAATAATTTGTTCATCCTTTCAATCAAGAATTAAGGAATTAAAAAATTACATTGTATACATTTTTAAAAATAAATCGAACACTTCACGGGAAGAGAGAAGAGATTAACCTGTATAAGTGATGTTAAAACTGAAAACATTTAATACATCAGTTGGCAAATGATGCAGCTCAGCAGTTGTGTATTAAGGAAAGATTACTGTATTTAAATGGTCCTGAATCACAAGTACAGTCAAACTATTTTCACTTAAAAAACAAACATTATGCCCTGGTCTATAGAGACACATCAGGATAACTGAAACTTACCAAAAATGCTCCCTCAAGGTTTTCACTTTCTGAAGAACATCAGCAATCAACTTTCCAAAGAATACATGGCTGGCTTCTCTGGAACAGATTTCTGTGGGGGAGGCAACTGGGGGTGCTTTAATCCCGCTCTTAGTGTATCTCCATCTTTTGGTTTCTAAAGTGCAATTGCCTTGAATTTAGTTAATTTGAAGAATTTTCCCACTACCAATATTTGCTTCTTTTGATTTTCATGGCTGAGTGCCAGTATAAACTGTATGAGTACTGTATCATCAGGTGTTGGCATGATGAGACAGGCTTTTTCCTGGCAGAGAGGTAATGTTAACTTACCTGGAAGCAAGAATTCAGACTTACTGGGAATTTAGTAAAATACGAGGAATGTAAGGCAGTGGAAGCAGTGAGGATACTTTAATCTGTTCGGTGCAATCGGTTTAATTTATCAGTTAATAATTAGGTTAATATCGTTATAATAATAGGCTTATTGATTTAAACCAAATAGGTCTACACAGTCAGCCAAGTTGGAATAAAATATTTTTTACCTCTTTCCATGAAATCATTGTGACAATGTGATTTATTTTTGACAGATAAAGCGTATATCTTCTCCAAACTTTTTTAATCAATCTCTTCCAAACATGTCACAATGAAAATGAAACCACAATTAACAGAGGATTGTGTCTGAAAACCAAATTATTCCAACTTTATGGGTGACTGTGTACTTTCCAAGTTTTTTTTTAACTAAGCCTGCAACTTATAATTATTATTTAATTTTTTTTATTTCATCTTACTGCCTGTGAAGCACTTTGTAACATGGATTTTGAGAAGTGATCCATGAATAAAAATATTATCATTGTTAGAACTTGTATTATTTTCATTAGTGTTTATTCTGCTGATCTTGATGGGTCAACTGTTTGGTTAATAAAATGTCAGAAAATAGTGAATAAAGCCTGTTACAGTGTTCTAAAACCTGAACATTACTTGTTTGTTCATTCAACTGTCTAAAACTCCAGCATAACAAAACTCCAACTATTTATTAGTACATAAGATTTAGAAAAACAATTTTCTTGAAAATTACTTTTACTAAATGTCATCAATTCATAAATGATGAAAATGGTTAATTATTGATAATCTGTCTATCAAATAACCAGTTAATCGACTAATGATTCAGCTCCACATCAGTCGTTATAATGTTATAATATAGTTAAGTTAAAATAAAATAAACTTCATGGAGGATAGACACTGGGAGTAAATGAAAACTAAAACTAAAAACATCCATTTATGACGTTTAATCATACGAATTTATGAGGTAGCAGTGGAGATGATGGATAGAAATATGATGTGGCTTTATTAGGTTACTTAGTCCACTGTGAATCCCCCTGTTTGATCCTAATGACAGATATTAGAATTGTCCTATTCATTCTCTCAGCATCATGGCTTACATTACAGTAATATTATTATAGGACATCTCCCAGAGGGCTTGTTGAATCAATCTATTTCCCCATCACACAGTAGGCTACTGTACCTGCACAACAACTTTTTGAGGTTTCTCATCAACGCTGAGTGGGCGTCGGAGGGACGCAGTACCTTTGTCTGGAGCGCAGAAATCCCCCACAGCACAAGGTAACTTGTGACTCTCCGGGTTTATTCAGCGTTCCACGTCTGCGAAGCTTTTAGCGTGGGCAGGCAACTTTACAACCATCACTTGTGTCAGGCCATTTCTTGTAAATGCCCGCAGTTAGGAGAAAGCGACTTCCGGAATGGGCCGGTCGACCGAAGCCTGAACTCGCTGATTGGTCAGATCTAGGCAGCGCTGTCGAATCATCTCGCAGCTCTTTCATTCATAACACGGAGCACAATAAACCTGACAGGCATGTGTCGGGGAGAAGTCACTCAATAAATCTCACAGTAAGACATCTGTCAACATCTCAGGATATCACACGCAGGGTCCAGAGCTCAGCCGCCTGTCAAAGCGTAAGTGCTTTTACTTTCTCTATTGTAGTGAAAGTTATAATTTAGAATATAATTTATAGGTTTTGCCCTGATTAAAGACACATTCTAATTAAATCTTCGCTAAATGTAAAAAGTACTATTTGACATACTAACGTTAATTATATCCCCCCCACAGGTACAAGTGTCCAACTTTTCTCTATCAAGATGTCAAACTCGGGAGGTCGCAGACTGAAGCAGTGGCTGGTGGAGCAGATCCAGAGCGGCCAGTACTCTGGACTGCAGTGGGAGGAAGAACGCCGCACAATGTTCCGAATTCCGTGGAAACACGCAGGGAAACAGGATTACAACCAAGAAGTAGACGCGTCCATTTTTAAGGTTTGACCTAGCACTCTACGTGGATATATATTACTGTACTGTACTAGTTTTAATTTTACGCAGCACTGCGCGTAAAACCAAAAGGTGATAATGAATCTTGATGTTATGTCGAGCGTTTCCCTTTCGATTAGGCCTTTAAATGTAATGGTTATCATCACAGTACATATAATTTTACTTATATTTACACTTGAATTAAATTGAATATATTTTATTTTATTTTAAACAGTAATACATTAATAGTTAACATTTGGTACTATTTTCACGCTAAATTGTAAATTTTTAAGTTGCCTACAGTTGCCAGTAATTGTCATTATTGTAACAAAACTTGTTTTTTCTCTTTTATTTTATTTTTCTGAATTTTAATCCAACACAGTTACATTTTCAAACATTTTTTCCCTCCACAGGCCTGGGCTGTGTTTAAAGGCAAGTTTAAGGAGGGGGACAAAGCTGAGCCTGCAACATGGAAGACCAGACTCCGCTGTGCCCTGAATAAAAGCCCTGACTTTGAGGAGGTAACAGACAGGTCGCAGCTGGACATCTCTGAGCCCTATAAAGTCTACCGCATTGTGCCCGAGGAAGAACAGAAGCGTGAGTTTGTGAACAGCACTGATGAACTTTAACAAATATATTGCAAAATGTTATCGCTGCATGCAATAATCATGTTATACCATGGACACATCCATAATATATTCTTCTCTCACCATCAGATGGCAAAAGTTCTGTGATGTCCATAACAGCTCCCGCCAGCTCTGGTGATATTACTGATATGGACTGCAGCCCTGAAATAGACGAGCTCATTAAAGAGGTGAGACTTCCTCCAACTTTAAACCATGTATTTTACAAATGTACCCGCACTATCTCAGTATCACATCTGTTGCAAGATGCACTTTGCCTTTGTTGCCACTCTGCTTTTCATATCACAGCTTTTTTTTCTGATTACCACACTGTGCCGTCTCCTCCGACACTTGTTGCATCTAACATGCCTACGCTCCCACTTGATCAACATGACTTTGAAGTGTACAAAGGTGCTTTGGGGTCAGTAGGTTATTATTGCTTTTCTTTTTGCAGGAGGATGGCTGCAGTATCCAGGCCAGTCCGGAGTATTGGTCTCAGGGCATCAATAGTAAGATAAGCTTTTCTACGCAGTTTACAATACAACACACAACACAACCCTGTGACTAAATTATCCCGTTCACAGTTCAGTGAGCGTTGTGGCTAGAAGTCTGTCCAGGCATATCTCTGCCTTTTATCACTTCTCAAGTTAAACGATTGCGTCTTTGACAGCTATGAGCTTTAAAATGTTTGAGATTAACCACAGTGGAAAGCTCAGTGACATGTCCCTGCGACTGTGGGTGCTAAATGGAGGTTCTCTGCTAGTCTGTTGAATTCTGCAATGGAACAGTTGACTAACATCCTGTTAAACTTTGCTGACAAACGGGATTATTTCTTTTTGAGATCGTGCATTAGTATTTCTGATGATGCAGCACAATACTGACATGACAGTGTGGTTGTGTCCACTGTGGTAATAAGGGCCTTTACTAATCTCTTCCTCCTATATTTCACAGCTTTCCCTCTGCATCAGGACCCTTTGCCGTCAGGAAATGTCAGCTCAGGTATTCATTTACGTTATCTGTATAGTGTCATAATAACACAGATATATAGTAAAGTGTTAACAGTAATAATGAATTACTACACACAGGCTATATAAATTATGTCATTTTGTTTTTGATATGTGCAGTTATTCTTTTTTGTATTTGCAAAGCTTACTAAGTGTTCTCTCCTCCAGCGTTCTCCCAGATGATGATCAGTTTCTACTATGGAGGAAAGCTGATTCACACCACACAGGTTACTCATCCTGAAGGCTGCCGGATCTCCCCACAGCAGCACCTGGGTCGTGGGGCCCTATACAGTTCTGACAGCATGCAGAGTGTTCCTTTTCCTCCCGCTGAGCATATTGAGTACGAGCGCCAGCGCCAGGTCACACGCAAACTCCTGGGCCACCTGGAGAGAGGTGTACTGGTCCGTGCCAACCAAGAGGGCATCTTCATCAAAAGGCTGTGCCAGAGCCGTGTCTTCTGGTGCGGGCAGGGGGAAGTGGGCTCACAATACAGCCCAATGCCTTCTAAACTTGAGAGGGATGCTGTGGTCAAGATTTTTGACACAGGAAAGTTTCTACAAGGTGAGTCTCTATGTAATGTCAATTATTTGAAAGCTCAGAAGAGTCAAAATCACCGTAAAACACATACATACAACACAATGATTGAGATTGTCTAAACAGCTGTTAACATGCTCTGTATGTTCCAGCTCTGCAGTTGTACCAGGAGGGTCAGTTTCCTGCTCCTGATCCAACAGTGACTCTGTGTTTCGGAGAGGAGCTCCATGATCTCAATAATGCCAAGAACAAACTGATCATTGTGCAGGTAAGAGCAAACAAATCATAACGTGTCTGACATTTGACAAATTGTGAAACAGAAATGTCTTCTCTGTCTCTGTCTTTTTCAATTATGAAATTTGAGTCTTGAAACCTCCCCAAGACCAAAAAAGACTAATCACTGTAAATGCTACATGTTGACAATAAAAACACATCTTCTGTCTCCCCTCAGATCACTGTGGTGAACTGCCAGCATCTGCTGGAAGCAGTAAATATGCGGCGCTCCCAGCCATACTGCAACAACCCAAACCTTGAGATGTCTGATAACTTGGCCAGTGACCAGATGGCCCGCATCTACCAGGACTTGTGCAGTTATAGCGGCCCCCAGAGGCCAGCCTGCTACAGGGACAACATGCCCATCACTGCCTGAACTGTGAGCAGAGGCACACAGGAGCTCTTCAGCATGTACAGGACTGAATGTACAGCATATTAGGGACATTCCTTATTTTTCTGACATATACTCATAAGGTAAATTCAGATAAAATCCAGTTTCACAATAAGGATTTTAAAAATTATATTTTTTAAAATGCTAATCACAGTAGAGATATAAATTTGGTGTTGCCCATAAAGTTGGAATAATTTTATTTTTAGACACACAATCCTGTTTTCTCCTATTTAAATGCATCGCTTTGGAAGACTGATTAATAACATTTTGAGAAGCTATACACCTTATCTGTTAGGAATAAATCAATCAATTTTCACAATAATTTCATGGAAAGAGGTAAAAAAAAATTATATTCCAACTTTATAAGCAACCATGTAAAAGGAGTAGCAAAACTCTTCCAGTAAGACTTATAAGCTGCATCTCAGCACTATGATGTCCCTAATATTTTGTATATCGGTGATTTTTTTAAAGCCTAACTTCTGCTTTTTTATTGGAGCATTTTCCATCAGCTTAATAGAAAAGTGGTTTATTATTTCATATTTTACATGGTGTTGCGAGAATAAATTCATTATTTTCTTAACAAATCTTCCTCAATCATATCTCTAAAGACTGCTCAAAGCCTCATTAATAACAGTTTGATATAAGACTTTTTGTTCTCTAAGAAGAATTGTGTTTTGAAATTCATAATCATTTTTGTTTTTGCTGATGATCTTTTTTATGAACTGTCAGAAATGGATTTTTGTTCAGATATTTTTCTACTTTTTACAGTCTATAACATTTTATATGTGTTTATATGAGTTAAGAAATTGCATGGAATTTTGGATGCAATGTGCCATTATATTACAGATGGGTTTTACTATCTCACTGTTTTTAATAAACTGCCTTTCTAGTAAAATCAATGTGCTTGTGTCTTTATAACATCAATTTATTTGTTTTGATTTAATTTAATTTTGATTGTTAAATTATTACAAAAGTGACAAATACAACATTGCATAGTGAATGTTAATGTTCCCAATGATGACTATAGGACCATGATTTAGCTCATTAACTACAAATAGCATATAAATTGCTGTCAATAATTGTCCAAAACATATGATAGAAATTTAGTTTTTTTTAGGCTATCCAAGCAACCATTTCCAACCGTATCAATAACTTATAAAACCCAAATGAAATAAATCACAACCATTGGTGCATGTCAGGTTAAAAATTTTTAAAACAGGTAAATTCTATTTACAGCATGTTTTCTGTCTGCTTGTGGAATGCTTGAGTGACTTTATATCACGCTTGATGGATGAAACATTAAAATCTGCAACACTGTTTTAATGCATGCACCGAGATCAAGTAGAAACTTTTAGATGCTCCATGCATCATTTTATTTACATTTTCACATGTTAAGTTCAACTTTTTAAGAATATTAAAAGATGTTTATGATCTTGATGAAAATGTTAAATTCTGCTCCTGTGGTTTGAACAATGCTTGGGTGCACACAATACAAATAGCTGTGGAGTTGAAGCGGTTAAGGCAAATTTTACACTGATGTAAAATTTCATGAAAATTCCATGATGTGAAAAATAATGATATGAACTGTATATTGTCAAGGACAGTGAGGAAATAGTAAAGATTGAATTGAAAATGAATCATTTTAAAAAGTCACATGATCAAGAAAATTTAAATTAAAGAGAAACTGTTATTTTGTCACTTAAGTGACAACAACAAAGTAGTAGTTCAGAGGAAACTCCCTCACTACAGTTTACTATGAACACATAGTGTTTATTACTCCGGCTCAGGAATGATGAAACTAAAACACTGTATGAAACTAAAAGAAGGATCTAAACGAGGCTAATCCCCTTCCATGTCCCTGCTGAGTAACAGAGAAAGGACAGGAAGAGAGGTGACCAACTGGAGCCAGATGATTCACAATGAGACAATAACATCCCTTCTTTGTCTTATGTCTCACGCAGTTGGTCATTAAAGATCAGTGGGCACATGATAGTGTCATCGCACACGTCAAATTGGGTGCATTTGCGGCTATTTCGACAGGGAAGTGCGTTAAACATTTTTTGGATTGAGCATTATGTAGACGCTCACACGCACAAACTCAAAGAAACATTTTCAACTTCAGACATGGGTTTCTAATGGCCGTTATAAATACTGCCATGTATACTGTGCATATATCACTACTGCGAGGTGAAATCCAAACCAAAAGGCAGCCTGGCTCTCAGTCAAATAAACAAAAAGTAAACACAGAAATTAAATAATAAACATTAATGTAAAGTTCCTTAATAAAAATAATACCATTTGTAGCCCCATATGACAATTTAGCTAACATGATTTAAAGGAGATAGAAATGTTTTTTTAGTAATGATAAAAAAAAGTTTCTATAATGACTCACACAGATCACATAGTGAAAGAAGTCATGTGCTTTTCATATGACATCTCTGGATAAAACCTTTCACTCAAATTAGAATATTCAATCAATGGTTCACTGAATAAAAACACAGGTGGGAAATTGTGTGTTTGTGCTTGTGTGTTCATGTGCGCTTGGCATTCGTGTGTGCTCATGTACTTGTGTGTATGTGTGGTTATCTATATGGGGGAGTTCTGTTTAAGTTCCACAGAACAGGAACTTACTTCAAAAACTGTCACAGGAAACTGACTCTACCCCGCACCCCCCAAATAGCTAGTCTGAGACTGGATTACCATAATGTATTAATGATACACATATATATCATGTAATCAGAGATATGATTTCTGAACTTGTGATGTTGGCAATACAGCAGTACAAATGTTTGTTTAAATAAAAGATACCAAAAATCCTGGGACCTTAGAATAAGGTTAAAAAAAGATAAAAGTTTGGGACTGTTTCGGGCCGAATAATAACTTTTCATATGTGAATATTATTCAGTCCTCTAAATAAATTATTCCGTTTTGGTTTTATTTTTTTAATGCTTCTCGTTGTTTTACAGTTTCATTACAGTGTTCTACTTTGTTGTCTGTTTTTTCTGGTTATTCTAGCATTTTTGTTTTAGTGTTAAGCATGATGTAATTCTGTTCTGTCATGTAAGAAAAGTATTATAACAGTTTGGTAGTTTGGGGAAACTTGCCAAGAGTTAAATAAAAAGATTGGCAGCCTGGTCTTGTGTTCCCACACATACAAAACTGCATTGTCAATTATGTTTAGAGGGCAAGAACATAATTTTAACATAATCAGATTAGGTTTGTTCTTGACGTATCACAAAAATGTTTCAAATCCTTTTTCTGTAAGTCGCTTTGGATAAAAAATGACTAAATGTAAATGTAAATGCAAATCAAAGTTTTGTTCATGTCGTGAAATGGCAACTTCAATACATTTCATAAAAATCAGCAAATAATGGAAACACTCTTTCTTTCTTTCACATTATTAACATACCATGGTCCTTTTTTAATTCTGCCTATTTATTCTTGTCCTTAAGGTCTTGCGTTTATACAATGAAGAATAGCTGAATCACAAAAATGTTTTTTGGAGGTATAGGGCAGTTTTCGCTTGTGCATTGAATAACACCTTGCATGCTAACTTAATATTTTTGTAGGGAAGTATTAATCCAATCATGTGGGGATAATTCTGTATGATATAAGACATATACAGGTGTTTATATTGTCCTTCAGGTTGTGATCCTAGAATGTAGCCTGTCAGTGTAAATCCTGTATATGCTAGAGGTGTTTCCAACAGATTGAATTGTTGTTTTTACACTTTTGCACAGATTAAACAAATGAGACACAATAAGTTAATTAGTGAGCTTTAGAGGTGACGGCAGGTGGATTTTGGCGCCTTTGGTCAGTGCCACAGTATCGGTTCCCCATTGTTTCCAGTCTTTGTGCTAAGCGAACCTGCAGGTGGTACCTTCATATTTACCGTACAGATGTATATTGATCCAACTCTGAAATAAATAAATGTGTTTCTGTTCCACAGGGAATCTGACAATCCATAATACAGTGCACAATATTAATTTCCTCCAGAGTAGTTTCAGAAAGCCAGCCATTGGGCCAGAGGATTAAAATACTGTGCTTCTTGCTGTTGAAGACATTATATTATATGAATATTTTTTTACCTGGTCAAACACAAGGTCTAGCGTGACTGTTTCTGAGAAGAAATGACAAAATCACGGCAGACACAGGGAAGGCTATAGAGGAAGAATCCTCTTTCACAGAATGGTTTTACTTTTGATACTCAGTTTATCGGAAATGCGTCAACAGTTTTACGTCTGTTGAATTTTAAAAGTAGCACTTTGTAAAAAGTATAGAATTGCAGTGTTGACACTTTTACTTAAGAGCAAGATTTTATTTTTTTCCCACCTCTTTAGTAGGAATTGCAGTAGGAAGAAAGAGAGGCACATGCTTGGGTGAATTTCTGCTAACGGAGTCTCTTTTCTGTCAAATTTCCAATGTCTGCAGTGTGGTTCTCTTTGTATTGCAACATCTCTTTGTGGCGTCTGAGGCTTCCCACAATAAAACATAAGAGACGAGTGACAAACAGAACTGATGTTGCCACCATACGTAACCATGGCTATCTGCTCCATAACATTTCAATATACTGTGTTGTACAGTGCCCACTTTAAGGAAACAGCGCCTATTTTGTGAAAAGTAACGCTTCAAGGAAATCAAGAGAAGAAAAAGAGAGAATAACTTAAATTGAGATAGATTAAAGGAATTATTCTGTCTATTTTTGTTGTTTCCTGTCTGTATTGCTGACTCTTCAGTCCTATAAAGCCATGTCCCTTTGGCTGCAGGATCAGCACTGACCTTTTAGTGAAGTTGTTGTTTTCCACTGCACGTATCTGCTTTATTTGAACAGGAACAATCAAGTTGTAATACAAATCAAATTCATGAAATACCCTTTTTTTTGGTTTAGAATATATTTTAGAGAATTTTGTTAATCTAAAAAACTTTAATTTAATGACCGTAATTATTGGATTAATATCGTGCCAGGTAAATTAGATAAAAAATAGGCTATGCAAAGAATGCCATGGTGGGAAGTTGTGATTTACCATGAACAGGTTGTGTTATGCAATCGGTGGTGTTGAAGGCGTTGGCGGTGTCTCTGGGGAGAACGCTGGTTTGGAACCAGTGTGGGTGAGATGAGAATAGGCATCCAGAGAGGAACTGGAAAAGCACTGAGGACGCTGTGAGTGGAGAGACAGGTGGACCCACATCCTGGGACGCAGGGAGAAAGCCACCTAACCACATATGTTGTGTAGACACACACGCACACACACACACCATAGTGGCCACTGATCAAGGATCATATCCTCTAATCAGTATCAGTTCATGTCCTTCAAACCAAAGGTCCCTATAAGCCTCGCACCTATGGAGATCTTGTTCAAGGTGTTTTTTTTTGGATGAAGACCTGTAAAAACTGCTTTAAATGACTGAAATAAAATGATTGTACGAGTTCTCTAAAGGTTCTAAATCAAAATGTATATCAAAGTAACAAGACGAATAAAAAGACATGCACAAAACATAACTTGTGTGATGTAGCAGGAAAGACATGCAAAAGTGAAGATAGGGAAGTATGCTGATTTACAGGAAAGCAGTTTATTGTAAAACTGTTTTCGAAGTATACATCATAATGTTATATTATCAACACCAATCTGCTTTTCCTCTTTGTACACAATTTTTTTTTTACTGTTTGATAAGCCAATGCTCAGGACCTAATATGCTGATAAAAAGAACCACAAAGGTTATCCTTGTAACTATTTTTGTAATAAAGTTTTAATATGAATGACTCACATGTGACTTTTTCCACAAGGATTTGTGTCAAAGTTAACATGTAGTTCAACATAAACAAAGGTCAAATCCATGGGTGGATTATAAGACACAACTTCATAGTTGTTTGGCTTCTTTTTTTTCTTTGTTGTTGTTGTGAATGTCTTTCTAGTTATTGTGGTTCTCTGTACTTGTTACACATTATAATTTATTTTGGTCTTTTTGTAGTTATTTTATGTCTATGTTTGTTTTGTCCCTTTTTGTAGTCTTTTTGCATTTCTTTTGTATGTCTTTGTTGTTGTTTTGGTCACTTTGTAGTAATTTCAATCTTTTTGTAGTTATTTTTTTTCTGTGGTTAATTTGTCCCTTTTTGTAGTCTTTCTGCATGTCTTTATTTGGGGTCATTTTGTGTCTCTTTGTTGGCCGTTTTGTCCCTTTTCATAGGTGTTGTGTGTAGTTATTTTATACTTCGTTGTGGTCATTTTGAGTCTCTTTTTGTTTGCTATGTGTCTTTTTGAGTGACATTGTAGGTGAAGGCCAGGGGGGGACCTGGGCCTGTGCCTTGTCAGCCCGTTCAGCAATCCATCCATGGTCAAATCAGTAAACAGAGTAGTAATAATTTAAGAATATATGATATTTAAACTCTGTTAGTGTTTAAAATCTAGGCCCAGATTCAAAGTCATATTACAAAAAAGAAACTGGGTACTTTGAATGCAAATGAGTGGGTGAGGCGACATCTGAGAATTGCATCAGTCTCCGTCCTGGTTGCTGCACTCTTTGACAAGAGTGATCCCTGACCGCCTGATCTGTCTCTGGACAGGAAACACAGGAAGGAGCCCAGGAAGATGTACCAGCACACAACTTCTCCCCAAAAAAGAGGAACAGTCAACACAGAGGCCAGCAACGGAGAAAGATCAAGACAAATAAAGCCATTTGTAAACTTTGGTTTATGAGAGTTGAATAATGAGGGAATCCACACAGTGATGATAATGGCAATTCGTTCAGTACCTTGGAAGTATACAGTGTGTGGGCCAGTTGCACAGAAATACTCATAGGTTGTTTATAACTAAAATCCATGCATGGTGAACTTCTGTTTCATATTCAAGAAAAACAAAACTTATCAGTAGAAAAAGAAGGTGATGGATGTGGAGGTGAAGGGGAAGGCCAGGGTGGGGTGACAGTCCCTGGGGAACCAGAGCCAGGGGAGCATGAGAGCTGTATTATCATGCAACTCACAGCTCAATGCTCACTGTGTGTGTCTATATGTGTGTGTGTGTGTGTGTGTGTGTGTGTGTGTGTGTGTGTGTGTGTGTGTGTGTGTGTGTGTGTGTGTGTGTGTGTGCATGCAAAGCACAGAGGTGACGGGATGTGGCTAGAAAGGTGATAGTTATGAGGTAACAGAAAGCAACCTGAGAAACAGATTTACTGCGTTCTCAATAGATATTAGAAATTTTACTTCTTGCATGAATGCATACTGATGTATATATGATTTTAAAAGTATATTTTAAAAATGGCATACATATTCATATATACTTATACACATATATAGCAAAAAAACAAAACAAAACAAAGAAAAACAACCGGCACACAGAAAGCACAGATTATTTTTTGTACCCTTCTTAAATAATTTGTGAGTATTTTTGTTTTCATTTTTCTGGTGTATCTTGTGGTTGATGACATGAAACTGCATTAT
This sequence comes from Centropristis striata, assembly GCF_030273125.1. Lineage (NCBI taxonomy): Eukaryota > Metazoa > Chordata > Actinopteri > Perciformes > Serranidae > Centropristis > Centropristis striata. The sequence goes on from NC_081518.1 coordinate 12,273,775, forward strand.
TGATTGAGGAACAGGATCTTCATGGTTTTAAACCTTGTTTCCAACTATATCGTTAGACCGACTGTATAAGTTACATTGATTACACAACCTCTTTCTGTGTAAGAAGCCACACTCTGGCTAGGCAACAGGTGCTGCTGGGATGGAGATTATTTAAAGTTGCTCTAAAATGGTTCCAGTGCAGCTGAAGGCGACTGTGGGCCAAGCTGGCTGCCGACCACATGCCTAAGTAGAAAGTACAGTGACAGTACATACTTCCCCCTTTGAAATACCAGAATCCAAACATGACCATCACATGACTGAGGTTGAATTACCTGTTAGCTCAGAGCTAATGTCATATACACACTAAAGATTAGTGTTTTAGTGTTTAGTTCATTTTGTTTGGAAACTGTGGAAGGTGTCCTGCTGGGTTTATTGATTGTGTTATTATGAACATGATGCACAAATACATTTAATATTTAACTATTTTGACAAACTCTCAGTTGTTGGAGGGAAACTGAACGTTGGAGAAATTGTGAAAAATTTGCATGTTTAAAAGCAGCAACCCGATGAGAGGTTAACATATATTTTTATCACTAGATTTGCATGTTGCTGTTCCATAGAAAGAGACCAAAGGTATTAGCCCCGATGAGCACTGAAGCACATCGTCTATGGCTAGTTGACCATGATGGTTTGCACAGTTTACAGTTCACATCAATAAAGAGTGCACACGGGAAAGTCCTGCTTATGTAATTTAGGGCAAAAAAAAGTAAAGCTCATGTCATAAGAGTGCTAAAAGGCCTGAGAAGGAAATAGTGAAACTTTTGAAAAAGAGGAAATAACTTATTGTTGTAAGATGAACTGTTGTTGAAAGAGTTTTCATTTATAATATTATTTCTAATTAGCTTTTTATTGAGTTTTTGCTCCAAGATTATAGCACAAAATGAAAGGCAACATGGACAAATGCACTAAGCTACTACAGCTTCATATTGCCATCTAGTGGAAATATGAAGCCAAGGATTTTTCACACTACATTTTTGTTAATGCATTCAGATAATTACGGTTTGAATAAAGCGTCAAGCTCTGAAATGTATGAATGTATTGTTAAACATATGCATGTACACATAAAGGCCTTTATTCAGTTCACAGACAAAGTACTTAACTGTTTCTCTTTAAAAAAATATAAATAACGTTTAGAATGGCTTTTTCTTTTCTTTTTTTCTGTGTTCCATCAAAATATGATTATAAAGGTTCTAAATGTTGTAATTATTTTGTGGTCCCTTTTAAAACACTTTGTTCAGGATTTTAAGCTTTTGTATCTACTGTATTTACTTTTTGTATCTTGCTATTTTCATTAACTGTAATTATGGTTATATCTGTGATAATCAGAACGTTTATAATGCTATATGGTAACTGCATTAAAAAAAAAATCTATTTCCAAACTGATAACAAACAGGTCAGGCTCTGCTTGCCCATCTTGATGCATGCAACAGTCAATTCCATTCCCTCATTTTCCAAAGTGATTTCTTCAGAAAAAGCAGATCATATCTATTTTTATGCTGTCTGGGCAAATTGTTTGTTTGTTTTTTCTGCTGCATTAAAAGCTTAGAGTGGCCATACACGTGACCACCACAGTTACAGATATTTTCTTGAGATTGCCCTGCATAATATGTTGCACACAAACTTTGCAAAGTCATTATAGCAAAGATACTATTTAGAAATGTAGGATACAAAAAAAGATAGAAATGACAATAATTTTGCATTGTCTGCAACAAGTAGCCTACATTTTGTACAGCTTCAGTGTGACTGTGCTGTCAGAGATGTTGTTGTTTATTTAACAACTATGCTTCTCTGTCAGTCCTGTCTGTTGTTATTTCAACAATTACAGCTGAGCATAAAGGGAAAAGCAAACAAGAAAAAAAGATAGGGAAAGAGATCGTTGCTGTCAAAAGAGACTTAAGAGTCTCAATGGAGGTTATTAAGGGAAAGTCATTAACTGAGGTTGTCTTGTGGAGGATACTGAAGCCTGATGTTATCTGGAAACCAGCAATCATATAAAACCACTGCACACTGATATAAAAGCTCACTGTGGTTTAGTATTAAAGTGACTGTATTTATCCTAATTAAGCTATTTTTTCAACTCTAAAAATAACATTATGAAGATAGAAGTATCTGAGTTTATAATAGTTATTGAACTTTAGCTGGCATTTTCCCCTAAAAGGTGCATATGTAGAATTTAGGAATGATTAATTTTCATACCAGAGATTATTATGTGAGGTTTTAACAATCTGAAACGGCTCAGTATCCATTTAATTCCTGCTTTCCTGTCCTTTTACGTTAACTTTGGTTAAATTGATGAGCTTCACAAGCAGATGGTGGGGAAGCCTGAGTGTTTATGTGACTTGTTTAGAAATGCCTTTTATTACTTAGTCACTCAAGACACGACAGGCAAAATCCCATCTCTCCTTCTCTCTCAGTTACACACACACGCACACACACACACACACACACACACACACACACACACACACACACACACACACACACTTTTCCAAGACTTTCCACATTGAGCCTAACGACGATCTCTACCTCATCTACACCCAATTACTCATTGCCCCTAATTGAATACTTGGCAGAGAGTCCGGGTGGTGATGGCGTGCACTGAGCGAAGGAATCATCAGTCTTGGTCATTGGCCCCATTAGGTAGCTTGAGTGACCTATGATGTCATTATGTAGTAAAGTAGAGGAAACTAATAGACAACGTGTCTCACAGAAAAAGATGCCGCTCACGCTTTTTATTTTATCGCACTGGTTTTAGAGCTTAGCACTAGCTCCAACTTGTCCTCCAACACATGGGCTCTTTATGCCTCTGTGAGAATGGTACTTAAAGTTATTTTTTTTAGTGTTATTTTGGTCATGAAATTGAGAGAGTTCCTTCAAAGTTTGGGGATGTGAGAGCACCTTTAGTGGTTTGAAGAAGCATGTTTCCATGAGAGGGGGATTTTTTTCTTGTGTCTCACGTGGACAGAGGTTTTTGGTTCTATTTTGTTTTAAACTCGCAGATCATGATGGTTGACCTTAAGCAGGGTTCAAAAAGTTGCCAAATCATAGAAAATGTAGACAATGTAAGGCTTTTTCCATCTCACAGTCAAACACAATCACACTCACACTCAACACTGGGTCACGATTGTATCATCCTATCATCACATCCTCTGATGACAAAGAATGTGTGTTAATATACATGAGTTTGTACGTAATGTTTGAAGCATCAAAGAAAAAACAAGCCGTATTTTTGGCTGCACCATATACGGCCTCAGCCCCAGTACAACTTGTAGAGTTTGAAGAGGGGCCAGCTGTGTCTAAAGATTTACTCCACCTTTCCTTAAAGCTCAGCCAAGGCAGCTGAGCTCTCAGCCTCTTCATCGCATCCTGGATCCAGGAGAAAATGAGTGCAGAGCAGAAGAGAGGACCTGGTGCTCCTTCAGCCTCTCCCAGGGGGTGAATTACGATTTCCCGAGTAAATGTGAGCCCAGGGAAACAGCCTGAACGGTCATCCATCAGCCTGGGTGTCTGCATCCTCCTGAACAATGTGTGACCCCTGGGCGCAAAGAAGGTCAGATGAGAGGTGACTTCCACCTTCAAGCACATACACACACATCACAAGCATACCCACACACACACACACACACACACACACACACACACCCCGCCCTGCAGTCAGGAGTCCTGGGAAGAGAAAAAAAACCACACTGGATATTTTTTTTATATCTAAACAACAAGAAGTGTGCCCTTGTAATGTGACCTGACACATAGTAACAGCATCAATGTTGCAGTTTTCATTCATTACGTCTGGAGTTTTTTAAATTTAATTTAAGACTGTTTATTACAGTGTTGCTTCATACATGGCTAGATTTGGTTTTCTGGAAGCAAAATACAGCAGCCTGATATATACACACCACACTGCCTCATAGAGGGAAGTGGACATAGTAATACTTTTTTATGCAAAAATAAGTCATATGGTTGCCAATTTTGATTTCTCTAAAAAAGCGTACACAATTCTTTGGGCATAAAATGTATTCAGTGCAATTCTAGCACAATTGTAGTGTGTTTAGTTTAACTGTTACACTTAATAAGATACCCTAGAATTTAGTTTAATTAATCATAAATCCACAGTACAGTATGAGGAAGTTCTGCTGTATAAGAAAAACATAATTAAGCATCAGACTGAAATTCATAGAAGGATCCTACATTATGTAAATAAAAAAAATAGCAGAAAGAAGATAACTATAAAGATACAGTTCCATTCTTTCTTTTTCATCCTGCTTTCTTTATTATGTGGTTTTGTGGCCACTTTTGTTTTTTCATTCTTCTTTAATCTTTGTTGAGGTTGGTATTCACAGTTTTTGATGGCTTTTTCATTACAGTATATTTTTCCATGGGTAGCAATCACGGGTTGAAAGCAATGTTCATCCCTCCAGCTCTGTCTAATCTCACAAAATTCACAAAAATGAAAAGGACTAAAAACCTTTGCCTGTGATTAAGTGGTCTTTTCCAAGTAACAAAAGATTTGAATCCAATGCTAACATTATGCATAGTGGTAGGCAGAAGGCAAAATTGCACTATGGCTGTGATCTTAATGTGAAAAAAACGTTTTTTTAAATGTATATATATTCGGATGCATGATTTTACGGTTTTGGGGGTCTGCTGATGACCCTGGCACCACAGTGAACTCACCATCTATTGGTCTGATGGTCATTAAACTCGGCTGGTTGGTGAGAAGGTTTATGGCGCTGTGTAGACCAAGTGGCAGTGTGTGGAGGGATGGGATCTATCTGTATCTCTGTCTGGGATCCTGACAGCTCTGGCTTTAGTCTGCACCCAGACCTCCTACATGCATGTCTCACTGTTTACTGCCCCCCGTCTCACGCTCCTCCCTCGCTACACATCTATCATTGCAGCAGGACCACACGCACATACATGACATATACAAATACAAATGCACAAGTACCCTAACTCGAAATCTCAGGGCAAAGGTCATTATCTCTTGATTATAACCTTAACCCAAAACGAAGTTATCACCCTTAACTAAAAGTGACCATAATTCCTATCCTGCCCTATGTCTAATTTCATTTTTAAACTCTTTTAGCAGTTAGGATGAGCAAATATAGCCTCATCTTGGAAATGTATCCTCACTTGGAATGTCTAAAACTCCATTGGTTCTCACAGGGACTGCAAAACATGAGCACGCACACACATACCAACTCAGCCAACTCACTCCCTACTCTAATTTTGACCTCCCCCTGCGTCATCGGGCTCCCCCAGTACAGATGTGTCGTAGGGAGAAAGATTGGTGCTCACACGCAATTTCCTGTAATAAAAGCACTTTGAGATGATGAGTTCTGAGTGAGCTGATGCCGGCTGGTGATACCTGGACACCGGGGAATTCTGCCCACGTCTGACCCCTGAAAATGTTGCCCACACACTGTCGTCAATAGATGTTTACTGGGCCTCATAAAGTTTTTTTTTGGTTAAGTCTTCATATTATATGCAAATCTACAAACCTTGTGTATTTATGGCGTCAAAAGAGCAGATTCTTATGTGGTATTTGTGTTTATGGTTCACACACATAAGGACTGTTTGTATGTGAACTTCTACTCAATCTATGTTAGCAGAAAAAGGGGAGATTGTTAAAGTGTGCTTAAAAACCAGGAAAAAACCCTCCAACTCCTCCACCTCGCGTTTTCTTTCTTGCCCTGTCTATCCATCATTAGCCAAACTGACTGCAGCTCCAGGCCCATGTGCACTCCAACCATTAGCCTACCTCTAACCCTTAAACCCAACCGGCCTTCTACTCTCACCTTTCCCACATTAACAGACTTCCTGGGAGAGCCAGAGCCACACTTTTCTTGCCTCCTCTCTCTTTCTCTCCCTCTCTCTCTCAGGAAATGACTTCTCTCTCTGGCTGCATGCATACTTTCGTGATGTTTTTTTCCCTTTTTCTTCATGCACTCTCTATCACTCTGCTAACCCCTCTGCACTGTGAGAGCATCCATCTGTTTGGCTGGGGAGTGGTGGTCATTTGGGTTATTTACACCTCTTTTTCGCTAAAGTGATAAGTTGGAGGGTAGAGGACATTTCTGGAATAAGAAGTGTTTTGCTCCCTTCGTTGGTGTCATGCATATAAAAGTACTTTACTCACTAACATTGCATTTGAAAGGTCATGTTGTTAAAGGGTTTGTGAGCTATACAAACCATCACCTCTCACTTCACTCTCATGACATTAAGCCATGCAGCAGCATGTAGATACATGGTCGCCCATAAAGTCGGAATAACATTTTTTTTTTACCTCTTTCCATGAAATGATTGTAATAATGTGATTTATTATTGACAGATAAAGCGTATATCTTCTCAAAACTTCATTAATCAATCTCTTCCAAACATATCACAATGAAAATGAAACCACAATTAATAGTGGGGTTTTTTTTGTCTGAAAACAAAATTATTCCAACTTCATGGGCGACCGTGTAGTTTGTTTCTTATTTGTCAAGGTTTTGAGATTTTTTTGTCGTGATTTGAGCTTTAATTGGTAATATCAGCGTGCTAACATGGTCACAATGATTAGCTTGTGTCATGTTCACTATTTCTTTGGTAGACAATTACACACTGCAAATGATTTGGTTCTTACCAAGATAAAAAAAAACTTCGATTTAGAGTTGTTAGATAATTTATCTTGTTTAAAGAGTTAATTTCTTATTTTAAATGTTCAACATGCTTATTTCTAGATTTAACAATCTTAATCCAAGAAATCTTGTCAAGTGAAATTATCTGTCCATGGCGCAAGATAATTTCCCTTAGATTTAGTGTTTTTATCTTGCTTTTAAACACCCCTTTTTTGCAGTGCAGTAAAAACTGTTCAAAGTATGTTCTGTTGAGTGATTATTTATTATGGATGGTATATGAAGGGATATTGTTTCAAAAATGTATTTACTTCCATTGTATTGTGTGGAAGGAGAAAACTCAGACATGAATATCTTAAACCCTATCTTTACAAGATATGTCTAAATATGAAACTGTACAACCATAGGATTACCTCTCGTTGTGTGTGTGTGTGTGTGTGTGTGTGTGTGTGTGTGTGTGAGAGAGAGAGATTGTGGTTTATTTTTTTTGGTCTTGTAGGGCTTACCAGAGCCAGCAGATTGCTGTCTTACATGAACATTAGCTCCAGGTCACACAGACAGGATGTTGATAACATCCTGCAAAACTCCACCTCTCTCCCTATTTCTCTTTCTTTCCATCTCCCTCCACCTTTTCATGCACACACCGGAGAAAGATTTGTCATAGCAAACACAACCAAACAAACACAAACAAAGAAAAGAAAATGCTTCCATACAAGGTTGTAAAATATATTGCTGTAACAGCTATTCATTTAACTTATCACAATAGTAATCTTGATAAACGTACTACTTTGCTGAGTCATTCAGAGTCATCCATTTCTGATCCCACTCACTGTGGCAGACGACACTTGGTTCTTGTTAGCAAATGTTAGGAAATCCCATTATTGGTTAAGATGTTAAAGTTTCACTCTGACTGTTTATACTATACATATACTTACATGTAATCCAAAATAATTGGATTTAAACATATCAAAGCCATATTATACCAACCTAGACGCATTACTCAGAGCAGTGACACTGACCCCCAGAAGAAAAGATGAAAGATTTCTCCCAGATGGATATACCATTCCAATATAAGTAATGGAGAGCACCCTCCCTCCAAAAATGACCCCATGGGTTGTTTGTACAGGCGGATTATTATGACCAATATTTATTTAGTAGTATTTATAGTTTATGTTAGGTGGCGACCTCTAGTAGTAATAAAATGTAGAATAAAGAGTGACAAAGTCCACATGGGGAGATCATGGTCAAACCAACACAGTCCTTTGACCCAGGCTAGCTCTGCTTGTGTGCTCTGTGAAACCAAAAGTCAAAGTTGAGTTCCTTCAACTTACAACTTACATTCATAAGTAAACTTTCTTAACACATTGATCTGATGCCATGTAATGTAGGTTAAGTAACATACTGTTATCCTCATAGCATTTTAGCTAAGTCATATTTTGGCCAAGTTAAGATATCTGCCTAGCTCTACTCTCCTAGGCAGATTCTAAGTCATGCAACAAATGTATTTATTGAAGCACAAATCATGATCTTTTTCTAAACTTAACCATGTTGCTTAGACCTAAACAAGGTGTTTTGTCAACTGCAAGGTTCTGGTGGTTGTGGCTGGAGGAGTTTTTGAAATATTACCTCTACAATATTGTTTTTCACCGTCATCTCATTACATCATTAAAATATTCGAGATGCTCATATTCTTCTGCATATTCGTCTGTCTCTCTGTCTATGTATTTATCTCTTATATATTACTAGATGGTTTTCTCTTTCACATTTCACTTTGACACAGTGACACCCACACAGCCAGAGTTCCTCTCTTTGGTGGAGCCAGTGGAGTCCGAGTCAAACCTAATTAATTGTGTTATTCAACAGCTCTCAGCAGCGTTGTATAAATTTGTCCTCTATGCTCTGACATTAGATCGAGTGTGAGGGTTATGCTGTGTTTACTCGCACGCCTCCCGTGGGTTGGCAGCTGTCCAACGGGCTCAGGACTCCTCTAGCCCCTTGTCGGGTCCAGCCTGTAGGCAGGATCTTCGAGGCCTGATTACAATACTGTCACAGAATGACAGATGAAGGCTCTAAGAGGCTCTATCTTTAGCCCTGGGTAAGGCCTCCACTACTCCAGCCTCCACTTGGCTCTAAGGGAAGAATGGAGGGATGAAGAGCAAGGGAAAGACAGAGTGGCAGATGAAGACTGAAAAAACATCACTTCATGGGAAGAGAGTCATCTATATAATGTTGTTTTACCAGAAAGAATGATTGATACAAGAAGATATAAGGATAACAGAAGTTACTTAAATTATGGCAATCTGCATAATAATAATAACCATCTCTGCAGCCATGAACATCAATATGTCAGAGTACATCTACAGTGAGGGGTTATTCTGCCTTCACTCCCTGAAACAGTTGTATTGCTGTCAGTGAAGAAGACAAAGCAGCATTTACCCAGGCCTCCCTCTGTCTGTCCACCTCCCCTCTCAGACCTCTGTTGGTTTAACCCTGGTGGGCAGCAAGCAGACCTGACAGCACCCAGACACTGTCATGTGATTTATGGCGTGCTCCAAGAGTGGAGAGGAGATGACCACTCAGATTTGACCCCTGTCGCCTTATCAGCCACTCATCAAGGAGGAGACAACACTCAGACTTATTGTCGTTTTCTCCTCCAAACCATGAGCCATGGCAGCACTGAGCATCACCATAGGTAGTACAAGAAATAGAGATAGTAGATAGTAGTGAGATAAGCCATACTGTATATTATTTCTTCCATTATTAACTCTTCATGTTTGTAGTTAACAAAGTTAGAAATCAACACCTAGATTTGTGCAGGAATTATAGCTTACACATGCTGAAAAGGGAGAAAGTATATAATGAGTACAGTATGTTTGAGAGTCTTTTTTTTCTTCTATTATTTCTATTGTTAATTCTCATAATTTATCAAAGTTGCCATATAAAGTTGATTTCCCACTTTAACAATTGGTATTAAATGTGTGGCCTGTAATAATTTACAACTTGTAAGATGTAGTACTAGGAAAATGTATCGTGTTCCAAGGAGAATTCACTTTTTTAGTTAGTTTTTCAGTGAAGATGCAGGTTTTTCTACTTTGCAGTGCAGTCTGTATCCTCTAGGGGGAGTCCTGCACAATGCTATCAAACCAAAGGAATTTCCATAATCAACAGCACCCCACTTGAGCAGACATGGAAGGCTACAGCGGCTCGTCATCAGAAAAGAAACTCTGGTCATGACATAAAATCAATAAAATACTTCTTAAGATATTAATATCTAAATACAGAGACAAGAAGCATATTTTTTGTAAAGCTGTCAAAAATTAGGGCTCGGCTTCATGATGTGAAATCCTTGTTAATTCAACCATAGTGTATATTCTATGTATACCTGGTGATTTCTTTTCCAACCAAAAGAAAAAGAAACATTTTTCCACAGAGTTCACCACAGAACATCTTTCAAAACAAGCACTGGACTGGGTTTAAGGTGATGTAAACACAGATCTATTTCTGTGGCTATGACACACCGTGGTTTCTCTGGAAAGGGAACAGCAGCCCAACATTACAACAAAGGAGGCCACACAGACAGTAGTGGTTAGAGCATCTCTCTGGACCCAGAAATGGACCGACGGGTGGATAAAGAGATGAAGGGATAGACCATCATAGCCAAGTGCAATGATATACATAAATACTATAGGCCTTAGTCTTAAAGTCCATAAGCTATACCGCATGCTTATTTACAGGCATAACCACAAGTGGACGTGGAAATGAGCTAAATTATATACTTTTTCTATCACTATACTTTATCCGTTAAGAGGTCAGCATCCATTGGGGATGTTGGTTCAAGCACTAAAAAATGATGTCAGTGAGTGTAAAGAAGAAAACAGGAAGTAAAAGAGAAATTAGTTTTAGGTTTTCCAGAAATCACTTGCTATGCAAGAGAATGCAGAACTGAGAGAAAAACATTTTAAGCACTGGAGAGGAAGAAACGAGCCAGATCACTGTGGTAAAGTCACACTGACACAGAGACACAGAACAGACAAAGAGCTGCCCCTCGTAAACTCAGCAGTGAGTCTTCAGCACACAGGGACACACACTGACTCACATGCACATTCACTCAAGCCTTAACCAGCAAATATAGGTATTTTACTTATGAACACTGACTCGTGGAGGGAATTTAATCTGTGCGTGAGCTTGTTTTATCAACTTCTTTGGCCACCACGGTGCAAAGATCGATCAGACGGCAGACATTTGAGGGCAGACGTCACCCACACACTCCTCCTTTCAGTGAGCCCTGGCCCACCCAATTTACTCCATCCATCAATGGATGAGGTGCCAAAAACTCTCTTCCTTAATCCAACAACCTCCCCTCCCAACCCAAACACACAAACAAATCACAACAGATCTTGCTCGCTTACACTGCTGACCACGCTGCAGCCCATCTCCAAAGAGCAAAGGTGACTTGAGGGTGTTTTGGATGGTCGGCAGAGGCAGATATCATCTTCACTCGCACTGCACCACACACAGATACACGATCACAAATGTGGTCAGGAGATAAATATAACCAATAAGGGCTCATCTGATCTTTCTAACACAATCTGCGGATTTTATTCCTGTCGGTTCACTTGCCTAGCGAGGTTGCCTAATGACCACACATGCACAAAAATCCACACTGACACGTGGAACAACGCAGGAATTATATTCTCTTCATCACTAAAATGTGGGAGCTGGAAGATAAAGAGCGCAATGTGGGTGGATGTGTGCAATGTGGGTGCATTTTTCTGAGTGTATCCGACGCATGAGGGTTATGTTGCGCACTGCAAAGGTCAAAGGCCAATTCGTTGTTCGGTTCAATGTCTCCTGTGTTTTTTTGGACTATCTAGTTTCAGCTGAGTCAAGACTGAGGCAGATGCCTGGTCAGTGTGTGAGGCTCAGGAGAAGGCTTCTTTTCTGGGGGAGTGCACCGGAGACATAGATCACTGGAAGACAACTATCAGGGCAGGTCAGCGACTCAGTGGAGGCGCAGAAAGATTGAGGGTTGATAGGGTTGGGGGCGTTGTCTGGCTGCTTATATCAATATATCATGTATTTCTCTTTTTTTTATTTTTAACTCTAGGATTTTTCCACTGCTGAGCCACCAATTTATGCTATGACGTTTGCAAAAAGGTGAAAACACTTCCAGCTTGCTGCAGATGCACACGGACGATGACTAACTAGCCACAGAAGCGTCATCAGATTTACAAACAGATAGCAGCGTCCATTTTTCAGAGACATTAACAGTGACAGCATCATTAAACACTGATGTCATCTCCTGGTGCCCCTGAGTGAAATAACTTCACCATGACAGCATTCAACAGGAACACAGACAAAAAAAAGAAAAAAAGTCTGTCTGGACTGAAGAAACAAAAAGTGTCACGGAGTAAAAGCATTCGCTGATACAGATGATGATAAGATTATTGGACAAGTGTCTCGGCACACAGCCTCCTGCCACTATGGGGAGTTGGTACAGTACATTATCAGACAGCCTGGGGTAAATCAAGGTAACACATGTCTACTTTTATTCCCTCCCTCATGTCACTCTTCCAGAGTTCAGGCTCAGCTTCTGCTTTATTTCCACCCCGGTTATGTCGAGTGTGACGCAAATTTCAAATGGCTAGGAAAATAATTACTGCTTTTTATTGCAGTGGTGTCATCTCAACACTAAAGAAACCTCACTAAGGTACTATTTGGGTCTCCTGCCTGGACCCACATGTTGTGCAGCAGCAGAACCAGCTAACACCACAGACAGGAAAAAAGGCTGGTGTGTCTGTGTGGCAAAGCAGGAGGGAAACCGTTCAGTGAAAGGTCTTCTGTATTTTGGGATTCAAGGGAGGTCTGTTGTCTTGATAAAACCAGATTCATGTCATCAAAACACAAGAGATTTCCGTAATAACAAAAACTTTCTATGGACATGCATGGGGTTGCCTTTGAGACTTATACAGCCGCTGCACATTGTTTTATTTTTGTGTTAATTCACACCAAACGTTGCAAAGTTGCAGAATGGAATTGTGTTCTAAACCCGGATATAAGAATGTTTTATTTATTTTTAAAAGAGAGATCTTTATCTTAATTAGCTGTTTCTCCTGTCAGATCTAGCTTGGATTATACCAATTTAATGTCAGCAAAAATGTAACCCTAGCCACAAATTGGGTAACCAGATGCCCAAACACAATTCCCTCAACATGATATTACTGACCTTTTTGTTTGATTCCAGGAAGGAGGATGGACAATGATTATATGACTTTTGGATGGTTGCATGTGCCTTCTGTCCCTTCATTACTTCTGGTACAATGAAAATACTGCAAAATGCTGTTAGATCCTCTTTTTGCTGCCAAAAAGCATCAAAATTTATGGCATTTTGCTGTAAGGGTTAGGGTTAGTAGTTAGTAGTGAGTTAGGGCTAACCCTAACTGAATTTTTACAGCAAATGTTTACAGCAAAAGTAGCAGGTAACAGTAATGTAATTATTTTTTCATAATTGCACATGGGAATTTCCCTAAAACTAGTATATAAATTAAAATTACATACACAATATTTACCATGAAAATGATACTGATACTGTATTATATTTTGTGATGCATGTCCCAATGCACATACTGCATTTCTAAGTCAACAGGCCAGCAGTCAGCCCTCACAGCAGAACACTGAAGTCATGACTCCTGTTAACACAGCCCATTCATTTATCAGCTGTGTTGTTATTGTGCTGACAGGAGGAGTTAGCAGTTCAGATAATGCAATTTATAAGCACAAGTAAAAACAATCTAATAGAATAATGCTGGACTGTGTTGATGTGTGCTTGTGTTTGTGTGCCTGCATGTGTTTGTGGCTATGCCGTACACATGTGTGTGTGTGTGTGTGTGTGTGTGTGTGTGTGTGTGTGTGTGTTGAACTGCCACTGCTTGCCTGCTTGTATTTCCCCTGCAGGGATGCTGATAGTCCTTCAGATAAGCCCCATCTCCATTTACAATTACAGCTCCTGAGATTGAGTCTTTTTTCTCTAATAAGTAAATTACCTCTAATACCTTCTGTGCTGTACTTGGCTGCTCTCAGCCTGCTCGGGCCCTCATGGAAACCAGATGTTACACCAGCCTGCCAGCACATACATACAACGTCTAATGTATGCCGGGGCAACACACGAGCAGCACTCAGCGGCACATACATTCAAATGAATGCTCAATGGATTTGATAAGTAGCAGGTCATCTTTTTTCATTCTCTCATTCAATTTAAGGTGAACCCATAACCTTACCATCAACATCCCTGATTTTATACACTTTCCTCCTCTCAACACCACTTTCTTTCTCTCCTACCTCCCTTTATTTCCTCCTCTGTCACCATCACTCCTTTCCTTTTATCAGCACGGCCAGCTTTATCCCCACTGGACTCATTCTTTTCACACAATAACAAACACAGATTTTGTTTTGAGGTTAGGGCCAAATCCAATTGGCTAATGAAGGTATCAATCGATCTTTAGGTGTAGCACTGCTCCTCTGTGATCAATAGCTCCACCTGGAAGACTTATTTATCCACACTGCTTGTTTGACATTCCTCAAGAGCTGTGTATCAATGATGTAAACAGTGTGAGGCTGTTAACTATTGCTAATGATATATCCTCAGTTTACAGATGTATCCATCACTGGTTGGTGACAACTTCTGGTTTCGGACAGTGGAATGAGAGGGTTAAAACCGGTACCATATGTGGTGCTCCAAGTTTCATGAGTACATGTATTCATGTGTGTCAAATCGTGCATTTCTATATATAATGTACGTGTGAGTGTGTGCATGGTGTTGGTTGGAGAAACGAGGTCAGTTAGTGGACGCTCACACTCACTGATAGTCCGCCATGAGTGCTGTGCCTTATGTGAGAGTGAACATGCTGTTTCATACCATGTGGTTTCCAAAAATACAGAGGTATGGACACACACTCCCCTCCCCTCCCCACCTCCACCCTACACAAACACACGGCTAAACACTCAGCACAGACACAGTGAGAAAGCACAGGCTGACCCTCCATGTATGCTGTTGTCTGTGACCCTTACCTGTTTCTGTGGGTTTTACAGGCGGCTTCACACCGCCGTGTCACGCATCGCCACACTGAAGGCCCCCGAACACTGACTCTTTGTACAGCCACAGCAGTGCGTAGGACGGACCACACCGTCTTCGTGTGTGTGTGTGTGTGTGTGTGTGTGTTTGTGTACATCTCTATCTTCACATTTGATTTTCTAGGCTTTGATAAAAGGTTTTTGTACTCTAATATATATAAAATTATTGTGTCTTTATCTATAACAATATGAGAACTTTTACATTTGATTATAAAATAACCTTTACTTTACAATACAATACAATACAATAAATCTTTTTTTATCCACCATGGTGGAAATTTGCCTTCGGCTCACTGTAAAGATACAGAATTTCATTAAAAACATACAGCAGTTGAGAAGGCAGTTAAAACATAGAATAAGAAAAGAAAAAAACAAGAAAAAAAACAATTAAGAGCAATTACTTGTTCTTTTATTTGAATGCAGAATGTTTTTACATATGTTTATGTCTGATATTGAAATTGATACAGGAGTGTGAAAAAATCCAATAATAATATTATAATTGGATGCATGCTTCTGTAAGTTGATATTGTCAGCGTTAACTAACTTTTTATTTTAAACATGAGGGATATTATAATCACAAGGAAAAGTTTACTGTTAAAGAGTGATCCCAATGCCTCATTTCTTCAAACATATCATTATAATACATGCTGATATTGCACCTTAAACATAAAGCTATAGCTTAAACAATATTTCTGATAAGGATCCCTTAAATTTGACCATTGCTGAGAGCACAGAAGATATTAGAGGTAATGTGCTGTGATTTTTTTGGCTGACATATAAGCTGATATATATTTCCACAATAAGTGTTCCAGCCCTGTTGGTTTATCCGTCTATCTAATTTTTGACATTGTGGTTTTGCTACTTTATTTAAGTACATGACCTGAATAGTTCTTCCACTACTGGACTTTCTCTCTCAGGGAACATCAACTTTTAATGCGAATATTTTCTGTTTCCCCTGTTTTGCCAGTTTTACATGCAAGTTGGTGTGTTCTTTTGAAATATTCCCTGTGTCTGTGTGTCTCATGGGTGTCTGTGTGTGTGTTTGTGTGTGTATGGCCATCCTTGGTGGAGGACAGTGGTCCATGTACTGGAACAGTGCAGGGCAAATGAGACCCATCTGGAAACCATTGGCATACGCTGAAGCCCTGCAGCTAAAAGAGCTTCTGCCCTCCTTATCCTCCTTTCACAGGGCAAAGTCTCCCCCTCTCTCTCTCTTCCTCCTTCTGTCTTTTTTTCTGTCTTACCATTTCTCTCTCTCCCTCTCAGAGGTGCATAAAAACCTTAACGCAAGGAAATGTAGGTCTAAGATGAATAAACTTTCAGAAGGACACATGCAGGAATAGTTGTACATATACACAAATTGACTGACGACACACACACACACACACACACACACACACACACACGCTTACATCCCTGTTATTGGCAGCATCTCTTCCATTCTGACCCCAGAGGGAAGTGGTGGACTGGGCTGGAGATGCCTATCATCGCGGCCCCAGAGACATTGAACTGATTGTGTATGTGTGTTTATGTGCATATGTCTGTGCGTGTGTGTGAGTGGTGGTGGGAGGTGTGGGGGTGGATATAGAGGAGCCCTGAGGCCACAGGAAATCCACAGAGACAGACAGACTGAGAGAGTGAAGCCTGTCAGAGAGAGTGAGGAGACTGTGAGAGAGATGGAGAAAAAGAGGTATAGTGACTTTGTCTGCTACTAATCTCCACTCAGCTCCATCCTTCAGCATCAGTGTACAAAAAGTGATAGTCATAGTCTCTTTCAAAAGTGGGGGTTCTGATAAAGAGGGCAATCTAGTTCCATTATATCTGGATCTCTACAACTGATGTTTCCAACACTTGCACCACAACTCTAGACTGATAAATAGCACTACGGGCAACAGGAAAAATATGTTTTTGGATTTTGGAGTGAACTGTCCCTTCTTTTGGCCATGATGGGTTGAAACCAGTTTCTGTCATGCATATCCCTCCTCTAAATAGTTCTTTGAGTCACTTTCCTGTGCCAGCGTTGCTCATAAGAACGTGGATTCAGGAGGCCGCAGTCTGATCAGCTAACAGCAGCAGCCTCTTATGACTCAAGGCCTTCTGCTTCACTCCACTGCGGCCTGGCTTTGGTTTTCCAACTATTTAAATCTATTGAAACTTTATTAGCCGAAACGTTTGACCCATGTAAGTTTCCCCTTGTTAAAGAGTTGCTTTGTAGAGGTAGAGCGATCAGGCCCATCCACGGCCCCTCAGCATGTCTCGGTGGGACACTGTTTTCCCCTCTCCGTGAAGTTTTTTTCATTTCGGCATATTGTGATTTCATTCAGGCTGCTCCTGCGGCCTTTAACAGTTCACTTCCACTCGCAGTGTAGAACCTTCATGGCCGTGCGCTCTCGTTTCACAAGACCACCCACACACACACATTCATCTGCTGTCTCATTCGCTCTTTTCCTCTGTCTCTTTTATATGAATGCAAACACACACACACATGCATGCATGCATTAGCCAGTGCTCTATCCAAACAGAACAATCATCATTCTTGCATTCATCCTCTCTGATGGAAAAAAATATATAGGGGAAAAAAAGGAAAATCAGTAAAAAGAAAGTGGAAAGGCTGTGTCTCAAATACACTCCTGTGCCTTTCCTCCCAAATCTGCCAGTGGACATGAGTCCTGTCTGTCTCTTTTAATTTAATTACTGGCCTCAGTCTCAGTCTCAGTCTCACTGGACTCCTAATATGTTGGTGTGTTTTCTGTTTGAATGTCTGACTGCTCCATCTGTATCCCTCTCGGCCCCGGCCTGGACTAGCATCACCAAGACAGGCATTAACTGTTGTATGGCTACCGCATGCAGACCATCAGTTGTTTTATATTTAAGGGTCAATTCACCCGCATCAAAACAAATAAATAATCAGCTCACTCTCAATGGTTACTTACAGATTGTGTTGCAATTAACAGGGTAATATTTAATTTTACTGAGGGAAATTATACCTTTTCATTCTTGTGAGCTGATATCAGTTTTCATAAACTGAATTTAAACTGTTTTCTTTATTATAGTAGGAAATAGTGATGTAACACAAATATCTAGGGATATACTGGGGGTTTTTCAAATCTCTGCTAGTGTCATGTGTAAACAAGAAAAAGAAAAAGGGATGCCCACAGACAATGACAATCTTAGATTGTAACAATTCAAGATTGTAACTGTACCCATCTAGTGGTGAACAAATGTAATAATGTATTATAAGTTTTGCCCAGTTGCATTTCTATATCTACTATTTAATTGATATATTCAATTTCAATATGATTTTGTTGTAGGAGAATGAATGTCTTATGTAAGGTTTTATGTTAAGATGCATTCTGAATGGAGTAAAATATATTATACAGTAAAAATATTAAAGAGCCTCTAAATGCTTTGTTTTCATGAAAAAAATACAGTTTTGTGGATACTTGGCTAAAGGGATAGCAAATCTTACTTCCTTAATCAATAGCTTGTTCAGACACAAGCACATGGTCAGAGAAACGTGAAGACACACACAAACACACAGTCAGCCACCCACCGAGGATTTTAGAGCCACAGTGGATATCAGATAGATGGCAGATCCTCTAAAGCTCTAAAACTGAGCTTGCAAATTACCATCACCTCCTCCAGCCTTTCGCATGCCTCTCTCTCTCTCTCTCTCTCTCTCTCTCTCTCTCTCTCTGCCATGCAGGCTCTCATGTTACTTTGTGTAGCTTTTGCATGGTTTACAAGACAGTTAAGTCTAGAGAAAGCCCTGTAACTAAGGCAGGAAGACTAGGGTTGTTCCTGAAAAGGCTTCTCAGTGACACTGTTTTCACTGGCAGTCGGAAGGAAAAAAAATTAGCTAATATAGTCTGCATGGTGTGCTGCCCATCCATTAAAACAACACAAATTCCCTCTACTATCTTTTTGATTTTATTGTCTTCCAGCAAAAGCATATAAATTCTAAATATAAGATTTATGTAAGATATACAGTGTATAATGCTTTTTAATGCATGTGCACATGGTTACTGATGTTACAAATGAACAGGCTTTGAGGAATTAAACTGTATTGTCAGTCTGGACAAATCCATTCTTTATTAACTTAAGGAAATTAATATTTAATTTTTTTTTTATTGTAGTCTAGATTTAACCTTACATGAAACAAAAAAATATCTTCAGGCCAGAAAACACAGATCCTGTGCAAAATGTGCATTGTGATGGAAAAGCAGAGTGCAAAAATTATTTTAAAAATCATCACACTTTTTATGACCTTTGACCTTTGACACAAAGCTTATCAAATCACATATAATCTTATTAGTATTATGTTATACTACTCCAACTAATATGACAACTACTACAACTTCTGCTAATAATGATTACTATAATACTCCTTGATTATTTACTGTTTAATATAGACATTGATATTAATATTTAATGCATGTTTAAGTATGCTGGATGTGAAAGTGAGATGGTGCTCTGGCCCTAATGATGACACCAGTTCCCACTTATGTAAAATGATGTTCAACTATTCATTTCCTGCCTCACTTAAACCCACTGACTCTGTGTGTGTATGAGTGTGTGTGCGTGAGAGAGGGTGCATGTGTTTTCTTCACACGCTTGCATTTACATGCACTTGCGTGGTGTGTGTATGTTGTGTGTGTGCATGCACGTGTGTGAGAAGACAGAGAGAGAGTACCTTGTTAGGTAAACTGTTTGACATTCACGTGGAAGATGTGATAAACAGGAAACAGAGAGACCCCCCGCAGTGTCCCACAGCCACACGCCAGGGTCATACCAAACATCCCCAATATAAACAGGTTTGATACATGGACATTTATATTTTATCAGGCCTGTCAAAACATCAAAGGATAGCATGAACATTGTCTCCTTGCATACAAAAAAAGGATTTTGTGATATGAGACTCACAAACCTGCGGAGCTGCACTCTTTGCAGGTTAACATAATGAGTTTCTTTAAAAATACAGTTTAAGTGACCAGCGCTCATGTGACCAAATACTGCATGCGATTTTACTGAAGCAGTACTCAAATACATTTTAGTGAGAATAAGACCAAGTGGGATCATTGGTCTGAGTTGTTTCACATGATACATATTAAATATCATGTCTGTGGTTCATGCCTAGGCAGCTTCTTCTTTTTTAAAGAAAACTTTTAACTTAGAGCATCGCCATCTTTCAACCTGTCTATAGTCTCAAGTTGATATTGTTGCTCAGACTCACCTCAACCCAGTATCACTCTATAGATTTTGTTCTCTGCGGTGAAACATCAATGAAAAGTCAAAGAGTGAGGCATAAACGACATGTGTCTGTGTGTAGAACATCACTCTGGCAGTCATGTGGTAAATATTGTGTTTCCTGTCTCCTCCTTAACTGTTTTGGTAATTGGCTTGTGTTAACCCTGTGACCCAGTGACTGGCCTGTGTGTGTGTGTGTGTGTGTGTGTGTGTGAGTGAGTCTGCTTTTCATACACGCTAGAATTTTTTGATTGCTGTGATTAATCGGTTAAGGAAAAATTAGTTTGCAGTAACTAATAATTCAAGATTTGTTTCATAGAAAATATCAAAGGGATGCATGTTAAGCTACAGGTCACAATTTATAAATACTGACCCTTTTTAAATACAGTTATTTGCATTTTAAATTCATCATGTTTTTGTTTCATGTTGTTTTAATTTTTGCATTCATGCTTTTGTAATAATTTGTGTAATTCTTAACTTTAGATTGCTCTGATTTGCCATAACCCACAAGCTGAATATTAGTAAAAAAACGAACAACAAGGTACCTCATTTATAAAAAAACAACAACAACGACAATATCTATTACTACTACAAGTACATCTACTACAATAATGATAGTAATAGTCATATAAAAATAGTAATAATAATAACGTTATTTAATTATTTTATTTATTAGTTGTAACATTTAATTGTTGATTTTTTTCTTTTACCATTGCCATGCAGCTGTACTTTATGTGTAGAAATATTCCTTGCAATACTTCTCTGGGACAAATGACGAAAGCAAAAAAAATACAGAAAAATCATTTGATTGGCTTGCATACAGTATACTGTACAGTTTGTAACTGTAACAATTGTAACAAAGTGTTTACATGACAGTCACAATATTTGCAGTGTGGGTTTATTCTGGTGATAATGAAAATATGCCTGTAATGACACTGATTCAGTAAATGAGACAGCAAGATTTAAAAAAAATGAAGTGGTTGTTGCAGATTAACATTGAGGTTGCATTAAGTAGTAGTTGTGTGACAGTTCCTGCCCAACAGCCTGGTTGCTGCATCACTTCCTCATTTGCACTGAAGCTGCTTTCTGACAAATAACAGTTCAAGTTCAGCTGAATCAAGTTAAATCAATTCTTAACTTCTAAAACTACTGGCCCTGACACCGGTCTCTGAGTTAGACTGGGAATTTGCTTTTTATAAAAATGGTCAGGCTGAATATCCAACCTGTTGACTCTCTTTAATCTATTTTGCATGACAGTGTCAGCAAAATGTGAAATTGTAACTCTATAATAGCAAAATTTTACTTGGCTCCAACATCCCTGGTCTGCAATGATTTGTATTTTCCATGTCATGTACACGAGGAAATAAATTATTGTAACTAAATGCCATGATTACAAGTAAACATCTACTGTGTGGGCATGTGCGTGTGTGCATGTAGTTAGTCAGAGCACGGGAAAGCTCCGGGGCTGAGACTGGGGCCGGTTAGTGCTGCTGAGTGGATGAAGATACAGAACAAATGAGCAAATTAGGCAGCTCCTCTGTACCCCTCTTTTGTCCTGGGAGGGTGATTAGATTGGCTGTGACATGCTAACAGGCAGAGGGCTTTCACAAAACTCTCTCATCTCTCTTCCTCTGTCACATCTTCTCTTACACCGCAGTCAAGTTAGCAAAACTTTTAAGGTGGGAAAAGAAAACGTATCAACGTATTAATAGGATCCTCCTCTTTTTGTAGAACTTTAGTTTCAGTGAAATCTGCTCCCACGGATTAGGACTGGCTGTTGCTGTGAGAGAACATTGGTTGCATATGTACTTGCAGACATTGGATTTTAATGAAACAGCACTAGATGAGCCAAATGACATCACAATGGGCCAGCAGTCCAATGGTGTGACGTTTCAGTCAGTGTCCAATTAGAACGCCTGCACTTCCACTCACCCATCCGGCCCTATCACACTCCGACATGGAAGCCAGTCCAAACACAACATCTCTTTGTTTCCACTGGCACTGACCACTCCACGGCGCCGGCTTCTCATCAGCTCTGATCTGTTAGACTCGCTCGTGCTGTAAAACTGATCTAAGACTCTGTCCATGTGTCTGGGTGTAGTGTTCAAGTGTTTGTATTTACAGATGCTGAGCCTCATGTGGTGCACTCTGCAATCCCACACTGAGATTGAAGGGATTTTTTTGAAACGTAGAAACAAAAAAATTGGAGGGGGAAAATTACACCAAAAGTGTGAGCATTTCAACCATTCCTTGAAAAATCACAACACACCTGAAGTAAATTACAGTAAGCGCTGCAACAAATCCTAAATGACCATAAATCAGCAATCGTCATGAAAATGTGATTTTTTTCACATGCCATGAAAAGTGAAACAAACTTTACTGGAAAACGAAAAGCATTTCCCCACAGTCAAGTGATGAGTCATGTCGTCTTGTCGTGCCATGGATGGCGTTACCATGGCAGTGCGGAGGCGGGCTATTATGGTCCATCCCCAAGGAGCAGGACACGACGGAGAGATATGAGCGGTATCTGCAGCTACAGAGTCCATGACCCCAGAGTGTAAACAGTAGGCTTGTGCGTTGTCTTAAGACAGGAGGGGACAGTACAAACGTGTTACTAGTCCCTAAAATACACCCATACACTAAATTCGACAAAAATAAAAAAACCTTGAGGTTGTACAGACTCAACCTGTCTAGCTAGAGAAGCCGGGCTGTGTTACACTGTAGAGCTTCACTTCCTCTCTGAATGCACCAATTATGCCAAATTAAGAGAACAATTCTTACAGAAAGCCAGTATCATATTCCCACAAATCCCACATCAGACAAATGAGGGTAAAATCCTGAACATTTTGGTGGAGATGCCTGCAGAATACTAGAAAACCTTTGAAAACTCCTCTTCCATAGTCTTACTTATCTGAAAGAATAAAATAAAATAAATGTGTCAGAGCATGGTCACGTAATGACTTTCATTTTATGCAAGCAAGAGGGGAAAAAACACATTTGCTTCTGTGGCAAAGGAAATTCACATGAACAGAAATCGCCCAAACCAAGAGCAAAGAAGTGTATGCGATAGTCACTCGCTTTCAGATATTGTCTAGATATTAGACATTTATAAAATATATACTTGCTCTAAGTGTTATATACACTATCGCCTGGAAAGTTGTAATAAAATAATTTTTATCTCTTTCCATGAAATGATTATGACAATGTGATTTATTCTTGACGGATGAAGTTTATTTCTTCTCAAAACTTAACTTAATCAATCTCTTCCAAATCTATCACAATGAAAATGAGCCACAATTAACAGAGGATTGTGTCTCAAAACGAAATTATTCCAACTTTATGAGTACCATGTATTTGTTAGATTATAATGTAATCTATCAACTATTATGGATTTGAAAATGAACTTTAACTTTATGAACTTTAAAGCCTTTTGAAGAAAAATAACATGATTATAAATAAGAATAATATCAAGGTAATTTAAATGAAGTAATGTGGAAAATTTTCATTAACATGCTACTGACCCTGATGTCCCTGGACCCCACTTTGAGAAAGTCTACAGGATTATACTGTTTAGGATATTTGTCTCGTTGCGCTATTTTTCTGCTTTTTGTTCTTGTAAAAATTCAGTAATATGTGAGTTAGTCTTAGCAATAATGAAGCTTTAACATTTATGGCAATAAAACATATTTGATTTTAAGAAAGAGAAAATGCCACTTCACCAATTCCAGAAATTAGAGAGTTACAAAAAAAACATAGGAAATCAGAGACACAAATACTGAGAGACGGGGCGAGCAGTGGAAAGAGAGTGAGAGAGAAGGAGAGAGAGAAGGAGAGACCAGCACCACTCCACTGTTCTCCTGGGTGGTCCCAGTTAGGAGGAGTATAGAGGACAGGCAAACAGGCAGATGTAAACTGTAAACCAGCTCAACTCTACAATGGGGTGAAATGCCGCTGGCAATGACCACAGAATCAACATAAGACTACTGCACTGATATTTCAGGAAAGACACAGGGATGATGACAGATAGAAAATAAAACGCCGAGCACAAGAACATGCTGAACAACACAAATGTGATGAGTCACTAAAGTCCAGAAAGAGAGGGGCAGTGGGAGAACTAAAGTGGGTTTTTTTTAAAGGTAGAATAGTTCTTGTAGTAAACTTTGGATACACAGGTCATATAATAGCCTGCAAACCGTTGGCCGACTAAAGCGATCAGACCGCCACACACATACATGCACGCACACATGTATACTGAGAGCTACAACAAGTAGGAAATGACACAATTTGCTTGTGATTCCAACTGTCAAACATGAGGACGTTGACCCCGGCTGAAAGGGAGCAGTGTAATCTCATAGCAATCAACTGTATGCTTAAACGGAGCCACAGCCCAGCAGTTTACCTCCACAGCAGCACAGAGCCATGAGAATGTAGGGGAGCTGGGGGGGCACTTTGGTGACAAATCCTCTCCTGTGGATGACCTGTTGGGAAACAAGCACGTATAGCTGTCTCGCTGCCTTCTCTGGTACACTGGGAAGCAGGCATGTTGGACTGGCTGGGAGAGACGGAACTGGCTGGCAGGCAGGCAGGCACTCATCATCCCTCACCACAGGAAATTAAAGTAAACAATCAAGACCTCACATCCTGTCCATGAGACCACACTATGCTCTGATCAGAAAAGTTTGTGTTAGTTTGTGTGTGCATGTGCACCTATGAGAAGACTGTAGTTCTAATGGGTCAGTGTGCTCTGTCTACTTCATTTCAGTATCCGTGTTCTTTAGCATGTTTATTTATTTAATGTTCTCTGTGAGTTTCTGGACTTACAAAAATGGTGGTAAGAAATTATGTAATAGTATTTATGGAAATGTGATATGTGTATTATATCTTACATGTTATATTATTATTAATGTGTAAGACTTTTTCAAAACTGGTCTGTGTTATAATTATCCAAATGTTCAGAATTCTACTGAATTGTAATCTGTGTTTCTGTTTTAATTTTCTAATAACTCATCCTTACCTTCTTTAGCAACAAAGAACTTTATGTTTCAGGCCTTCAGGTTTGCTCACTGAATAATTTCTCACAGATATTTTGTATCACAATGTAGCGATAATATATCAATATAAATAAATAAATAGAATAGACATTTTTTCAAGACATTTTTCAAGTTTAAGAGCCAAAACTGTTTAGTTTAGTTTAGTTAAATATCATGGTTTTGGTTAAAATTAGTAAGTTTGTTATGTAAATACCTCAGCGATGTTTGGTTTCACATGTGTCACGAACAGCCATCCATCCCAACCTCCTCCATGCAGCGACATCCACAGAGTCTAATTAAATGCGCTTTTGTTATACGTCAAGAATAAACTTAATTCATGAGAGATTTCTTTCAAAACATAATTGATGCAGTTTAGTTGCATCGGGAGGTCATTTTAATCAGATCAATCTATTCTGGAAAAGATGCTGCAAATAAAATCACAATTCCATTGTATTTCTTTTTTTACTGAGGTGGAGGCATAAATCTCAGAAATGGATATCTCAAATCTGGGGAACCAAAACTATATGGCTGGTTTCATTCCAATAGAGGAAAGTGAGAAAATGTCTTAAAATTTGGTGCATAATGTATTTTAAATTATGCAAACAGAGAGAATAAGATGACCTGCTAATCTGAATCAGCTGCACTGGAAGTAGGACAACAGTTAAAAAATAGTTAACCTGATGACTAACCTGATGAGTTAACCCAAAATGATGTTTGTTCAGCATCACTTTTTTGATTTTTTTCCTTTTCTCAGCTCTTCCTCCTCACCTTCACGTCCTGCCCTCTTAATCCACCTACTTCCCCTGGCTTCTTCTGTCCTCCCTCCTTCCTCCACTCTTCCTCCCCTGCCTCCCCCTCAGGGGTTCTCAGGTTACCACGCGTCACTGATCCAGACAAGCTGGGGATTCTTTCATCGAGCAAATTACAGGCAATTAGGAGCCCAAAGGATAACATTTAGTGTGCAGGGTTTGGCCGAAGCAAGAGGAGAGAGGGTTGTGCTGTGGAACACCCAGATCCTGGACAGAGAGGGGAGAGAAGTGTGTTTGTGTTGTATTAGGTGTATGTGTACATGTGTAGACTAAGTCCTGATAACCAACTCAACAGTCCTGAAGACTTAATGATCCAACAGCCTTGTTCGCCTTCTCCAGTGTTCACACACACACACACACACACACACACACACACACACACACACACACACACACACACACACACACACACACACACACACACACAGTAAATACACAAAAGTATTATCACACAAAAGTATTATCACAAAGTACACAAAGTAAATCCTAAGTGAATAGTAAAGGGACAGATACAGTCACAATGGGAGTGCCACACACACAGGAGTGTTTAGAGTAGCAGCATGGTTAAGTGAACCACAGCCATATAAACTGCAGCATTCTTCAGGACCTCTGCAGCTTCAATCCAATATGTCTCTTAGTTTTGTGTGTGTGTGTGTGTGTGTGTGTGTGTGTGTGTGTGTGTGTGTGTGTGTGTGTGTGTGTGAAAGAGGGAGAAAGAGAGAGTGAGTGTTAGTATGTGCTGCCATCATGCATTTACCATTCTGAACCAACTGTGAGAGAAGACTGAGGAGATTAGATCTGAATTGGATGAATAAAGGGGAATGGAAAAATGTATCTCAGCATCTCCGGGTGATGGGGTTTGATTTCTCTGAGTATCTCAAATGAGTCCAATTTCTGCTGGGGGAGCTTTGTGCTAAATGCACATTTGGTTTGTGTTCTGTTTGAGTGGAGTTCAGAAGGTCAACTTCATCTCACTGATCACTGCTAATAAGATGAGGTTTCATCAAACAATGAGGAGAATATTAGAAAGCGACTCCAGATGGTTACTTTACCATTTATCACTCCGGGAAAGGCTACATCTATCTTTGAAAATCCTCAACAAAGCCTCAGAGAAACTAAATCTTGACATAATTCTCATACAAACAAACTTTGTGACAACTTGATGCCCTGTACTCTCTGGGCGATCACTTGACACATATGGAGACCACTCATTTGGCAGCGGGGTCTGGTATGTTTTCGGTGTGGAATTATCAAACTATTTCAGCAAATGACTCCTTGCTGTAATGAGGTGAGAAAGGAAGAGAGAGAGCAAAAAAGGATGAGTGCACAAAGGATGGTGCACTCTACAGCTGTGAACAAACCGGGGCCTGGAAGAGCTAACATCATAATTCCAGGCCTATCATTGTAATCACAGCTCCATCACAAAATGGATTTTGTCAGGGCACGCCAAGTCCACTAAGAGCTGCTCCAGTTAAACATTAAGCAGCTGCTCTCTCTCTCTCTCTTTCTCTCTCTCTCTCTCTTTCTCTCTCTCTCTCTCTCTCTCTCTCTTACACACACATGAACGCACACACGCAAAGACACACAAATACATTTCATGGCTCTGTTTGTGTATTTGTGAAGGATAAGAAGCTTTTGCAGCAGTGTGTATACCTGTGTGTATGTGCTTGTGTGTGTGTGTGTGTGTGTATGTGTGTGTGTGTGTGTGTGTGTTTCGAGCAAAGCCTGGAGCTGGTTTGGATTAGCTCTGTGTCTTGTTCAATCTGACAACAGTGACATGTGCCCCGGTGGCCTGCACTATTGCAGCAGTGTGAGTGTGCACATATATGGCTGCATGTGTTTGTGTGTTTGCGTGTCCATGTGTGTGCATGAACTTGTGTTTGTGCGTGTACCAGCCGCATCACTGCTGACTGGGAATGCAGGGAATGCTTCTGGCTCTGACCCCACCCCTTGTCCTGCTTGCCCAGCCCACTCCAGGGGGACATTGATGGGGAGTGATGGGGGTGCTCGTAGGGGATGGGTGGGTTGGGGTGGGGGTAGTGACAGTTTAGTAACACTCACCAGAGCCCGTCGTCCCATGTCGCAGAGTGGCATCGCCCACCCTCAATGCCAGAAAGGAGAGTTTATTTTTTTAGCTCCTGCTCTCCCCAGCGCTGGCTACAGAGGACCACCGAGCGCGGGGTCTCTCTCTCCCTCTGCCCTAAGCCTCTTCTCCCCCGGCCGGAAAGAGATTTATTGGGGAGGGGGTTAATGGAAGAAAAAAAAATGCTTGTGACCTCCACTTAACAAGAAGTAAACACACTGCTGTGGTAGTTTAATCAAAAGTGCACGTTCTCCTCTCACTGTCAGAGCAGCGGGGTTATGGGAGGGCTGTATACAGGTTCTACTGTTCAACATATGGGAATGTGGGGATGTGAAGGCCTTTATAAGTTCCTCAAATTGTGAAAATAAATTGAAGAAATACTGATAATTCATTGTACCCAGGACTGAATATGGTTAACAAATAACATCCACACTTGTACCATCTGGTTCGAGTGGCTAAATTTCAAGATTGAATCAAACGTTTCGGATGAGATCTGTCATATCGGTTCACGTTCTTATTTACTCAATGATTACATCTGTGTATAAAAGCACAACTCATCTCTGAGAGTATCTCCATCAGAAATCAGACTCCATCTTCCTGTCCAGCAATTAAATCTCACACCAATAATAACCTACATCTGTTTGACTATATATTTATTTTACAAGGAGGAAGTCTTTACCACCAGTTGTTTGGCTTTTCAGTCCAGTGCTTTTCAGGTCAATCTGTGGGTAGAAGTTTCTACAGACTTCCACAGTTATGATCAATATAACTAATCAATTCTAATTAACCTCCATTAGGGTTATTTAGCTCATCTTGCTCACCTTATATAAACCAGTATGCAAAACTTTTGATATACATAGCTGGAATATATTAAAATAAGAATAAGCAAAATCATAGTGACAGAAATTCTTGAAAATGCGTTCTTATTTGGCTATTTTTACTGACAAGATATCATGTCTTTTTTTTTCCAAATATCTATTCAATGATGCTTATAAATATAAAATGTAAAAATAAAGCGTTACCATTGAGTTTAAAGTATTTAAAACTCAAGCTATACTATGCTATCTAGTCTCAGCAACTCAACAAATACAGATGCTAGGTCATTGCCCTTCTGCATCAGATATGTAGGGACGTCAAATCCTGACACCAAGAGTCTGTATCTAATGAGTTGGGAGTGAGAAAACCTGTATTATGTATTTAGTAATAACCCTTATCACTCACATACAATTTCATGTTTCAAATCAATGTAATTGACAATTTCTGTTATAAAACTCACTGAATCACTGAAATGAATAATTACTTAGAGCTGTTTGATTTTCCAGTAAAATATCTGAAACACAGGTGCATGATTATGCTGATACAGAGCGGGAGTAAGACATCGGTGTTAAATGCCAGTGATTACACCACTGTTCTTTGCACTGCCAACAGTTACACAATGTTTTTAACATATCAGTGAATAAGACAGTATTTTCCATTGGGGCTGTACTGCCAACTCCTCTATCCTTTTTCACTCAAAAACATGGTCACTGATCCCTATCCCACCCCTCGTATCTCCACCTTCCAGTTCACAATTTAAGAAAGACAATAACTTGATTTTCCCAGCTTCACCTTTCTCCATCGTGTTGTACGCTGGCCTTCCACTGACCTCCTCCTGTCTCCCTGTTTCTCTTCACTCCCTGACATTTTCTTGGTCATGAATTCAGTCAGTATAGGGCGCAATGTGGACACGGAGAGATGTGCATCTGAAAACCACCCTGACCAATTTAAAGACCAGTCTGTGGATACACACAGCTCTGTACATTACCGGCACTAAACAAACAGGCTCCTGCTCCTCTGGGGAGCTGGTGTAGGCAGATCCAGCCCTCTGACCAGCTCCGCTCACAGGGTAGTGGTTGTGTGCGGCCTGAGCCTGGCCTTCCTGTCTAGACCAGTGGAGATGGGGTTAATGAAATGCTCAACGCTGTCTAAAAGCTGTCTGAACATTGGATGCACAATCCATCTTCAACTCGTTCCATCCAGACCATCACACCTCAGCATACACCTTTCTTTCTTACGCCCCCCCCCCATCACCCCCCGCTCCCTTTCCCCTCCACTGCCTGCCTCCTTTTCCTCCGCCCTCCATCCTCGTACACTAACTTACACTCACTGTCACTGTGGAATTCTCGCCCCCCACCACCCACGCCTCTTTTCCTCTCACGCATGCGCTCTGTCTTTTCATGGAGAAGAACCGTTTATGAGACAGTCCAAGAATAAATGGTGGTCAGCAGTTCAGCATGTTGGCTCGTCCAGCTCTGTAAATATGGATGACTGAACCCAGCCAGGGGGAAAATGTGTGAGTGTCTAAAACAGCGGCTGGACGGCTCGGCCAACAAGAGCACCTGGATGGTGTTAATCACAGCTTAACACAAACACCGCTTCAAAACGGCTGCACACATACAGCCAAGTGCACGTGCACACAAACTGGGACGCGTACATGTTCGCAGAATGCCACACAGACACTTGCTGATGTAATACACATCGCGCCCACGCAAAAAGCATCCATTATTGCACTTTCCTTAAAAAGAGACAAAAATGAATGCAGGACAGCTCATCCCACCTGCCTGATATTTATAGAGGCCATTTCATGACCACTTCATTATTCAGTCTGACTTTGCCTTTTTCTGTGAGGGGAGGATTTGATTTTGCCTGAGCTAGTGACCGATGTGTCCAACCACTCTAACATTAGTTCAATTAGCCTAAGTTAAGCAATTTACAATGAATGGCAGGTGGTCAGCGTTAAGAATATGACTTAGAATTTCTTAAAAGAAAATGTGCTCTTGCAATAATGACCAACAAGGTATTTTGATATCGGATTATAACACAGACTGTGTATGAGAAGTGGACATATGCCGTGATGTCACCCCTTGGTTTGTGGACTACCGTTTTGAAGCCTCTAGTTCAGCATTTTGGCCTTCAACATCTTGGTGTTTTGGAGCAGGAGGTGACCATGTTTGGACGAGAGGATGGAGCTTTGTTATCAGCTAGTTTGGTTAGCAAGGTGCAAAAATGAACAGCGTAATGAACACTAAACAGGATATTTTTTAGGCGCCCATGTCATAATAAGCTTGAACATGAACTGAAAAAACACTGTGGGAGGGCAAAATTCTAAAACGAAAAACATGAACATCACCATGGTGGCGCCTTGTCAGTCACATGGTAGCTCGCCCTAAAGCAAAGCCTGCTTTATTTTATTGTAAATGGGACCGTCGTTTACAAAATGAACACTATGCTGTTTTGAAGAAGATTTAAAACTAGCAATTAGGACTATAAACTTATTAGGAAAATGTTTACTAAGGTAATAAATCAAGAAAGAAGCAGGATATTTTTCTCATCAACACTAGAAAGAATGCTGGTTTAATAAAGGCACTTCTGCACTGGCTTCACTTTTCATGCTGAAGGTTGCTGGTTGCACAGTGCAAGAGTAAAGTATATTCTGTCCAAAATACTTAATTAAATCTAGCTGTTCCAAAATTCTGATATACACTGCCCAAACTTATGCAACCATTTATGCGATAATGTGCTACTCTCTCAGGTTATTAAAAAGTACAAAATGACACTTAAAAATAAATAAAATAAAGTTTCAGTAGTTATCTTAATGCTGGATCAACACAATTTGTAATTGGATATTGTTTTATACTCTACAATACACAGACAGAGTCTCTCTCTCTCTCTCTATCTCTCTCTCTCTCGCTCTCTCTCTCTCTCTCTCTCTCTCACACACACACACACACACACACACACACACACACACACAAAGGGGGACAGTATGCTCTTTTCGTTTCAAACTGCTCCAAAGCATTTTCTTGTGGAACTTGGCCATCCTAGTATTTATCTCTCTGGGACCTGGACTCAGCCTTAATGGATCATCCTCACTGTCACATAAGATACAGTCAGCTCTGTAATAAGTAAACACATGCTGTCACACATCAGCGCATCAGCCAAAGCTCTCCAGGCTCTCCAGCGGAGGGGGCCCTTGGTCCAGCATCTCTACCCAGCCTGTGTTTGTCGGGGCAAACAGGAGAACATGGCTGGCCGGGGCGCTGAGACGACCATGCTTTATTGCCTAGTGTCTGGGCTGAAATAAACACAGTTAGCATGCCACGGGAAGGTTGTTCGTGCGTGTGTGTGTGTGTGTGTGTGTGTGTGTGTGTGTGTGCTCATCGGTCAAAAGAGAAAGATGTATTATCTGTTTAAACTCCCTCGGTGCAGCCAGGCCACACAGCAGGCCTGCTGCCTATTTAATTTCAGTTTACACAATCTGGCCTTCTTCTCATATCTGCAATACTTAACATTTTCAAGACCTCAACTTTAAATTTCCATTCCTATATGTCCAAACTGTAGTAATAATAAAGTGCGATTGGGGTAGACAAAAAGATGAATCATGATAATTTTCTTGAATTAATCTGCAGTATTTCGGACATATGGATATCTGTAAAAGTTACTTTGTTGAGGATCTGATAGGATTTTGAAACAGAAGTCTTATTTGTGTTTCCTGTTCCTGCCTGTCAAGTTGATCTGTGGTGCCGTGCTGTATTTTTCCCATCAGACTTACCATATGACATTCTCTGAATTGTTTGCTTACCATCTTGTGTAATAAGCCCACAATCTGGAAACCACAGTGTGCAAGCCTCGACCACAACAGACCAGGTCTCGGTTTTCAGGACAGGGTCTGGTTTTACTGGGAAAAGAACAGGATGATGGCGAATGAAGTGAGACCAGTTTTGAAGATATACATCACTGGCAGTGGTGGAAGAAGAATTCAGCAGCACCACAATGTAAAATAGTTTAGATAGAAATTGAGCATTCAAAGAAAAAGTACAGTATTTTCATCAAAATATACAATATAATGTATGAAGAAGTTGTGCAGAATGGTCCCTTTGAGGAAGTTTTGCAAATATTATGCCAGTGGTTTATTATTAGTGATGCATTAACATGTAAGCAGCATTTCAATGTTGCAGCAGGTTGACATCAGCTATGTTTAACTACTATAGTGCTTTATCTAAAATACTATGCCATATGCCATATTCTACACATTAAGTACACATTATGAGTTTTGTGTGTGAAATATTAAACTTTAAAATAACTTCTAACTACAGCTGCCATGAATGTAGTGGAAACGGCAATATACAATGGATATACTTAAGTAAAGTATAAGTATCTAAGAATTGTACTTACGTGACCCATTGCCTTGTCTTTACCCCTGCAAATTTTACAAAGGGAAATAATTTTAGATCTGCTTTGAAAGTAGAATAACGTAAATCTTTCACAAGTTTTTACCCGAATCCTTCTCCAATTAAGTTCACCAGTGATTCACATTGTTTCTCAGCACTGTCCTAGCTGCGAGATTTGTGTGATTTTTCTTTTTCATTTGTTGTGGTTTTGCTTGCATTGCAAGGACTTTGTTTTATGCTCTTTTACAGAGAAACTCGGATTGAACCTGTGACCTTTACTTTATGGGAGGCACTGTAGTGGTCTCACTTCTCCTGTGGAGCCAGCTGGAGTCTCTTCACTCCCAGCCCATTAGCACTCTGTACATCCAGCTGTGTCTCTGTCAGACAACAGGCCTGATCCACGGCACGTTACCAGCTCCTCCTGCTTTGCCTCTCACATGAAGATCAACCACACAGGAAAAGAGGTAGTAAACTAGGATCAACAAGTTAGTTTCAGTGTGTCCCCTCACTTTTTTACCCTATAAAAAACACACACACACGCACATTTGATGACCTGAGTGGTTGTGAGGCCCAGACCTGCCTTGTCTACTCACACATTGATTAACTCTGAGAGTGTTTGGCCATTAGAGCCCGATCTGCAGAAATCAAACCAATATGTGAACTCTGTGATTAGTGTCAAAAGTGTTACAACGCCTTTCACTCAGAAACCAGAGCTCGGTGCATTCCAGTCCTGCTCTCCATATCTCTGGTATGAAATACAAATACTCTACGATGAGGGAGAGAAGCACAGGAGAGACGCAGGGTGGGGGTTATCGAGCAGCTACATTTTTTCCATGTCAATTCAAAGAACATGTCACCCTGGTGTTCCCTCTCTCCCACCTTCTCTCTCGCACAGATACGCACACACAATCAGTTATGAAAATATTTCTCCAACGTCAAATGTCCAGGGGCTACTGAGGCAACACAACTCTCCCCAGTGGGTGGCAGATCAGAGGAGAAGTCTGCACTCTACCTGCTTTACTGACAGACCTCCCTGAAATCCACTGGCTGCCTTTCACCTGTAAAGGCAGCCGTGCCGCACGGATACAATCCAATAACCCCAGAGGGCGAAGGGCAGCAATACAACAGAGGCTTTCTCCCAGTGCAGACGGAGCCCCCTAACTCTGAACACCAGCCAAAGACATAAATGCCTCCTGTATAGCTTACCACGTCCAAAAAACCCAAAAGCCAAGGACAGGAAAGAAGGAGAGACAGTAGGGTTACAGTACAATGGCAGAAGTGATGGAAGGATGGGGAGGTAACAGGAAGGACTTTTACCGCACTGCGTGGGTGATTAGGACACAGAGGCGGTACAATGGCAGAGTGGGGATGTGTATTTACACTAGAGGTGCCCCATCCCCACCTCTGACTCCATGGCAATGTGCTGACTGGAAACTACAAGAAGGTCACTTTCCATTTCATCTGGACCAGACGTCTTTTAACTGTATAATACTCTGACCTCGAGTTGAATATTTGACACAGAGTGGTCCCCCTGGAGTCAGGGGTAGCATAATAATCTAAATTGCAGAGTCATAATTGAGATATGATATCATGTATCTCTCTTAGGGCTGGCTGGCATGAAGGCAGAGGCAGGAAGTTAGCGATAGGAACAAATTGTTAAGAGGAAGGAAATGTTTAAGTCCAGAGGGATGAGAGCTGCTGATTCTGCCGTAACATACCTCTTAGGACACTTAGGATACTATCGAAGCTGTGCAAATGGTGCAGCCACTCTGAATTATGTTTTTTTTTTTAAATCTTGGTAGGAAGAATTTTAACTGAATAATCCATGAACATTTAGCTTTACCAGATACTTTTAATGTTACTGAAACTATAGGCATTTTGATCAGATCTCCCCATAACTCTGACTAAAAAGATGTTTTAGAGACGACAATGCAAAAAATACCAGGACGTTTCAGAAAACAGATGCAGGTCTGATGGCATGGATATATATATACATATATGCAATGTGCACCATGACTTCACGTCAAAAAGATTGCTCAAATGCTCAAATAGCATTAGATAGCAAACAGAAAACTTATGACTAAACTAATTTTCTTTATTTTTTATCTCTGATCCAAACATAAGGACATAAGGACACCAAGGACATAAGCTCACTCCACCAGTGGCATTAACCAGTCTACCAGCCTGCGTATCCTTACTCCTCGCTGT
Source organism: Centropristis striata (assembly GCF_030273125.1). Classification (NCBI taxonomy): domain Eukaryota; kingdom Metazoa; phylum Chordata; class Actinopteri; order Perciformes; family Serranidae; genus Centropristis; species Centropristis striata. Next base: position 12,309,145 of record NC_081518.1, read on the forward strand.
CGTATTTGATGCAACATACCAGCCTTATTGACAAGTTTTTATTGCAAATGGAGTGTGTAACGCAGTGTGGCCGCCCAGGCTGGAAGGTGCACATGTGGGCTGCAGCCCCACAACGGAGGGCTGAGCCTATGGAAGTCTGGAGCTCTTCTCTCCACAGGTTTAGTCTACATGACTAGAGGACTAGGCCCCACATCTGGACATGACCACCATCAACGCCACCAGCACCGTGTCGAGGCACGTGCATCCCTGTACCCACCACGGTGTACGAGAGGACAACACAAGTTACAGGCATAAGTTGAAGCATGGAAAGAGGCCGTAATGCTCTTCTCTCATTGCGGAATTAGGATACACAGCAAACACTTAATATATAGTCATGCCTGTTTTTCTCTTAGTTAAAAGAATGCGCTCGCTGCCTGTTTTCATCTTTCACAATTCAGAAATAAGTAATGTGTAATAATGTGTTTGATGTGTGTGTTTTTTCTTTGTGTAAATGGCTACAGCTATGATGTGAGGAGCCCTACTAAGGTGTTAGGGGGCAGTAAACAGATATGGAGCAGAGCGGACTCTTATGGTCTACCTACCAGCAGGCCACTCACAGTTCACTACACATGGCACACTGGAGTGCTCTTTCTCTTTTTATGAATGTCTGTCTTTCTCTCTGTGTCTCACACACTCTGTCTTTACCTAAGGAAGGGTTTTACAGATAAGATGTAAGTTCATCAGAATGTGCACACAATCTTTTTATATCACTGGCTGTTTCCATACACGCATCTGGTCTCTGCCTACCTCAGCCATAGAAATTGTGAGAATCACTTGGTCACAAAGATATAATTGTTTTCCACTATCTTTCTTTTCTTTTTCACTCTCTGTCTTTTTGTGACACACGTGGGAGAGCAGAAGCATCCAAAGTCACATCTAATGGTAAATTTCCAGCAGCCTCACTCGGATGTCCCCTCTTCCTGCTATTCTATATATGTCACCAGGCCTTTCGGAGGGGGCTCTTATGGGAGCCTTGCTGGCGAGAGATTTGTCTTTGCACACTCACGGACACTTGGCATGCACATATACATGCATATACACAAGTCGCACAGATGCCTGACACACATACTCATGCAAGGAGGGATATATGTGAGGGATCAGTTGCAGGGTCTGGGTATGACTGTGAGGAATGCCAGCCGAGGGCTGTGGTCTGACACCTCTCGCTGTCTGTGTCGCTGTCAGCCATGGGAAACACTGCGGCCCAGGAGAGCTCCAGCCAGAGGGTGACGTGATGGGGCAGGATGTGTTTCCAGTGGTGAGGTTTAACCATGCATGTGGACATGCTCAGAGACCTGTGGAGGAAATTCTCAGCACCCCTTGGCCTCTTCAATCTCGTGGGTGTCGGGAGCGGTGTGCCCCAGCTGGCCACACACACACATTTACCAAAATATCATCTCCTTTACCACAAAACATACCTGGTATTTCAGTTTCAGTTTCACTTACCGACTTAACCTGAAATCTTCCTACCTATTTGGCATTAACTGCATTTTTTTATGGCTAAATACACGCTGACAATTCAGAGAAGCAATAAAAGGTCCCTTGGTGACCATATCGCGGCTTAATAACTCTGCTGAAGTTATTCATCCAGCTCTACAGTGGAAGTTATGACTACTCCCCGATGCTCCCTATAAATCCAAGCTGTGATAAAAGCATCAGTCATTTACAATCAAAAGCAATATGGAATTTTAATTGTTCCCATTGCGCTGCACGTTGATTTCCTCCGACAAGAATATGAATACTTTCTGTCCTTAATGGAGCGTGACAATCCTTCAGAGTCTCACCACACAGCCACACGTTTTTAATCACAATCTGCACCCTTCCATCCATCCTCTTCTTTCTCTCTGCCTCTCACACGGTGTTTATTTCTCTCACCCCCTCTCTGTAACCTATCCCCGCACTCTTCCCTGCCCCTGAAACCCTCTTTCTTACTCTATGATAGAATTAGGGAGTCCTTGAACCATGGTGATCACACTTCCTGAAGCAATTACTATTAAGCAGCAGTGGCCAGAGAGCGTAGCGTGCCGTGCGCTACAGAGGCGGGAGGCTGTTTACATGGAGCCCAGCGAGGAGCCTGGTGACACCCACACCAGAAGCAGCCAGAGGTGCTTTCAGTTGGCTGGCAGAAAGAAGGCGGGTCAGTCAGGGTGTGGGGGTCTTATAGGGCACCGATCTGTTTTTACAGGATCCAAGCTGTCAGGATTTACCCACATGGTATGAAATGTTAGGAAACGTTACATTACAGACAGATGTATCTCAGCTTCACACGGAAAATCAGAGGTCTGGTTACACACACTGTATACAGAAAGACAAGGAATGAAGGCAAGATGAAGAGAGACTGGTTCCTCACATTCACAGAAATGTTCTCATTTTTCATCACATCGCACGGTAAACATGTTTCCAAAAATATAGAATCTGAAAAACAACAGATGCTTCATGCTTATGTCTACATTTTGAGAACCCTTCGATGTGTCAAAGACCCACAGTCCAGGAATAACTGATTTGGCATGAGCCTTTTATAGCTCAGAGTATTGTTGTGCACTATAATAATGGCATATTCATGAAAAACACATAAAAGTTCTATTGAAGATTCAAAGACAAAACGGGTTCATACTTACCCAGTCTGCTCTGAATGGCTTGTGAGAAAAATATGGCTCACCTTTGCAAAGGTGGATCTCAAACTGTGGGTGGAAATATTCAGATGGGGGTGGTATATTCTGATAAGCCTCAATGTGTCATAGACAGGGGAGCCAAATCTGAATGGTTTGTTGCATCCATGTTTTCTGATCTAGGCACAACAAACTCATTGAGGTGAATTATTTCGCAAAGGCCTCTCCTCTCTCTTGTCAATAAAGCCACCTCCTCAACCCATCAGCACATCATTTTATTCAACATCATGGTCTTCAGGACAAATTCAACCATTAACCTGCTGTTTATTTTTGGAATGGTCTGCGTTAAATCTAATTTGTGCAGGATGGGTGCTGGGAGACCCAGGAATCCCCTGCAGCCTTGGAGGAGGAAGAAGAGGAAGAAGAGGAATGTGACCCCAGAGGTCAGCGGTCCCCTCTCCTGGGTTACAGGGGCTCCTGCACAAGGGCTGGGCCAGGGTCACAGGTCAGTAGGCTCACTCATTCTGCTCTGCCCTGGCGCCTGCCGGCACAGCCCTCAATTTGTAAAGCGGTAGAGGGTGACCCCAGAGGGCCTCTCCTGGCTTCCCTGGCCAAACACAGGTCTTAAACACTACCAGCCTCCCCCTGAATCCCTTTTCTCCCCTTGACTCCCCCGTCCCCCGAATAACACACACACACATCCAAACTCAACACCGATCCATCCCTAATAAGAGGAATTACCCCAGGCAGGGGCAGAGAGAAGGGGAGGGGGGAAGCAGGTATGCCGCCATCTCCGCCTCATTACTCAGTGGATTTATGTAGGATCATATGCCCTGTGTGTAGTGGCGCACTTGGGCGCTTAACTCCTTGACCTGCACTGTAAATAAGTAAATTAATAAATACAAAGTGAGGCCGTCTGGGTACAGAGGTGGATGAGAGAATCTTAGAAAGGTTAACAAACCATTCTGATATTTAAATTAATAAGAAATGTCATTTATACTAAAAAAGAAAAGATGTCAGAACAGCGACCCTCAGTGATGCCAACTTCTGCAGCCCAAACTTTGGAAAAAGAAAAGGTAACTTCCAACGTCTGACTGTCTGCTTCTGAGCAAGTTGCCAGTCTGTCTGTTTCCACTGATGAGAGAGACTGAGCTCTTTCTGATACTGACTGTTACAGAGAGACCAATTATCCTGGCCAATGAGGACAGGCCTCTGACAGCATAATTACAGGCAGCCTTGCCTTGCAGCAACCATATGCCTGGGTATGGCTACCAGTCACCGAGCAGTTGGGAACAGGAGACGAGAAGAAGGCAGAGTCGGGACATGGGGGTGGGTCTGAAGGTGTCTTAATCCACCAGGACCCGATGTCCTGTCTTGTCCCAGACTCTGGGGCCTCTCCATGGGCTGCTGAGAATCGGAGCTGGGGCCTGATTTGGCCCAGCTGGAGGAAGCGGGCGATCAGAGTTCAGTTGGTGCAGACAGAAGTAAAGTAAACAGCCGTGGTCACTGGGCAGGCCGTTAGCAGGCCTCGGACAGATGAGCAGGGGGCCGGGAAGACCACACACATACACATACAGCCAGACCACACAGGGGCCGGGGCTCAGGGGCCTACGCACGCAAGCACACGCCCCATCGGCAGGGTTCCCCTGTGGGCAAAAGCATGCTGCAGGTCAGGGAGGAGCAACACGGAACACAGAGGAACAACAGACTGGCACAGAGATGACCTGGGACCCACAGAGACCTTTACAGAAGGAGAGAGACACTGGCAGGTCCGACCCTGTGACTGGAGACATAATCCTCCTATAGAGCAGAGTCGTAAGAGAGCAAACACAAACAGGAAGAGATTCATAAGTACGCTGCTGTTCCACTGCCAAATCTTAAAGTGCAGTTTGGAGACTGTGTACGCCTCCATGTTGGAGACACGCACCCTCTTCTAGGGAAAAACCACACGTACATTAGCTGGGAAATCACATCATGTTGATAAACCAAAAGTCAAATAAGCAATTGTCAACAAGATTTATTTTTTGTTTGAGTTATTTACTTTACAAAATGTCCCTAAAGGGAAAACAGCCACAGTGAGCGGCATCGTTTATTGTTTCATCGATTATTGATCTTCACATTCGGAACTTATTATGTTGCATCATCGTCCAATCTTATTTTCAAATGAATGCATTTGGATACAAATTTTCTGATGGTGAATGGGTATAAAGATCAGATAAGCTTGTGTGTAGTTTTTGGAGTAATTGTAACTTTTTTTATTCACTGGAGTTTTATCTCAAGAAAAAAAAAAGATGTTGGAATAAAAGCTGAGCAATTGTCCCTGCTCCACAAACATGCACATGCACACAAACACACACACACACACACACACACACACAGAAATTCATAACGTAATTATAACTAAAAATACAATGTCGTTTTTGTTTTACTTTCCCCTCAAACTTCTACTATAGTAAAATCAAAAACACGCCAGAAAAACTCTCCCTCCCTCTCTCTCTCACACACACACACACACACACACACACACAGAAAGGACTTTGGCAAACACATTAACACAAAAAGGCTAAACAAAAATAAATATATACCACACAAACACACACTCTCCCTTTTTCTCTCCACATAACCATCAGTCTCTTTCTTTATCTGGACAGTGTCAGAATGACCCAAGGGAGAGCCTGTGAATGTGTGTGTGTGTGTGTGTGTGTGTGTGTGTGTGTGTGTGTGTGTGTGTATTTCACTCTGACATAGGGTGGAGTTAGGAGTAATGCTCTCAATCACAATTACTCCCCACTGCCACCAGTCATGCCGCCTGCCTCGCATCACCTTACCACTGGCATACACACACACACGCACACACACACACACACAGAAACACAAGGTCAGCATTTCCACTGGAAAGACATGATGTACTCTGAGAGTTCGGCAGTGGGTCCAAGCTCACCTCTACCGAGGATCTAGTGCAGCTGTCAGAGGGATCAGGCAGAGCAGGGCTTGGCTGCACCATCTGCCTGCTTACAACACACACCCTCCTGTGTATCAGTAATCCTCGGCACCCTGCCTCCCTCTTCTTTCATCGCTTATCTCCACATTTAATACCACATTTATGATAACGAATGACAGGTAGCTTGGGCTGTGCTCACTCCTCATCTGGCCTTTATCTCATAATGGTACGAGCTGCATTCTTCCTTCCAGCGAACGGCCCTGCAAGCCTTGATAAATCCTGATCACAGGGTGGGCAAAACCACTTGCTAAAAGTTTTTCTGGCTGCAAAGGAGGGTAGTTGAGAAATAAGTGTGAGCATTGCTGCTAGTGAAACATGCAGGCCATGTGTTTGTTAGTAAGATACGTGTGTGTGCATGAGAATGAGAATAAGAGGAGGCACAAGCAGCAGCATTGCTGTATTGTCTTGGGATGCGTTGTTGATCTTAGATTCAACGTCTTTCCAAGTAAAAGGAAGGACTCCTTAACAAAGTCTCATTGAACTCTTAAGCTGATGCTGACGTTAGCTATTTGGTTTCTTTGAGCTAAGCAGAAGTTGACAGTTTGTGTCCGGGGGTCAAGCCAGGCAAGGACATGGGTACGGTTCAGTGTCTGGACAGGAGGCTGGGGTCACCGGGGTAAGAAATGGCGGTGATTTGAGGTCATGGATGCATGTTTGAGGAAAATGATTGGCTGCAGTCTGCAAAGGTAGAAAAGTCAAGTTGTGAGGCAGACAGATGATTAAATGTCGCGATGGTGAGATTAGGTCAGGATTGCGGGGCGTCTGGGGGGTCCGTGGGACTGAGGAGCGGAGGCTCAGGGGGATCTGGACACTTGTCTGCTGGGCAGGGAGCTGGTGAAGGTCACAGAGCAGTGAAATATGGCTGTCAGATAGAGGGGAAGAATAACACAGACTCTGTCCTTCCTGCTTTGCCACAAGAGCGTCTGGGTCCCCGCTGCGTGACACGGTGGGGTCATGGCCTGTACGCAGGCTGAGACGAGGCTCTCACTCACAAGTTCAGCGAACATTCATTGACAAGACCCTCATCCTATAAAAATAAAAGACAAAAACATTTTCTGAAGCATCTTTGCAAACACTGAAATAAGGTAAAGAAGACAAGAGGTACGGCTTTAAAGAAACACAACAATCAAGTTCATCATTTAATTTATTGCATTTATAGAAATTATTTTGAAAATAAAGATAACAATGATTAAACAGATATACAGTATGAAGTTGACGGTACTTTACTTTCTAATTGAACGCTTACACCAATTCAGTCAGGTTAGGATTTTTAAAGTTATAATAGTTTATTATGATGCAAATTATATGTCTACATTGTATTATTACTAGTGTTATTATTATTATTATTTATATAGTATTATATTGTGTTATTATATATAAAGTAGATATTTTACAGATTTTCTATTCTCCATTGGAAAACTGAACTAAAGGATGTTTCTCGTTATACTGTATATCTTTTATATCAAAGGGCTAAAATTAAATAAACGTACACTATATATAACTATATTTAATAATTTAATAATTAAAATAATTGAGACTTGCAGAGGCCTTCTTGGCCCAAACGCTTCTGAGGACAGAATCATGTAAGGCTGTGGTGAGACAGTGACTGTCTGAAAGTTGAAAGACTTTGGCTCTGATTCCTCCATTGTTTGATCAGACAGGAGAAGTCCTCAGCTCTCTAATTTGGTCCTTAATGAGACTCGCACGTAGGCCACTTCCCTTTGACCCCCGACATCCTTACGCTTGTTCCGCGGTTCCTCTTCGGAAAAGGAGGACCGACTGGCGAGGAAACCTTGCTGAGGGGAGCAGAGCTGCAGCGACAGCACAGGAAGGCTCGAGGGAGAGAGAGAGGTGACTCATTTAATTTTTATATTTGGCCATTTGGTCCTAAAATGCATCAACACACTTCCCGTCTTGGATGCTGCCAAAATATGCGTAAACTGCGCATGCATGCGTCTCAGCGACAAACCCTGTGCCCCTGTGCAGATGGCGACCTCGGAAAAATCCCACAATCCTCAATGACAACATGTACATTCAATTCGTCACTGGAAGAAAAAAGAAAAAAAGAAAACCTACTTTCAATAAACATTTTGGACTGGTTTATTAATCGATGATTAATCATGATGATTCACATTTTTATATTAGTATTATTATAATAATTAGTATAATAATAATAATAATAATAATTATTATTATTATTATTATTATTCTTAGTAGTAGTAGTAGTAGTAGTAGTAGTAGTCAAATATAGGACGTACTGTATATATTGGTAAACTTGTTGGTATAAGAATAAATACAAAAATGCGTAAATGCGGATTTCTGTTTTAATGTCATTTTGCGAAATAGAGGCAGTCCTCTTTATAACGTGGTATTATTGCCAGCGGCAAAATCCATATTGAGAGTTATGGTTTAGGCTTGTCAGACAAAGTTGGACAGATGGACTCAAAGTGCACTCTGTGTCTGGCTTTGAGACGTGAAACGCGTCCAAGTTTCACTGCTTTCCAGATGATGGCTTCTTTTTCCTGATGTTATTATTGCTGTCTAACATGTTCAGCACCGACGACGCTTTGCACGGGTTATAACCAACACATTACGCATGAAACATTAAAAGTCTGCTCTTAAAATAGCACCTGCGGTGGAGCTGAAAAAGAAAGAAGAAAAAACAGCCGGCTGTCTTTTTCACAGAAATAAATAAACTACGAGGCCCTTGCATGCTCTAAACCTAAATATATTATTTAATTGTATTTTGCATTTATTGTCACCTATTTGTCATCAAAATAGAAAATAAAATAGTACAATATAATTTAATAAACATATACCATCAATTGTGCAACCAAATAAAAAGCAGTTAAATCAGTTAGAATTCAGGACTGGCCTTGGTAAAATGAAGAGGCTATCAAATTATTAATCACAGTTATATGACCACAGAGTAATACTTTATCTGAAGCATTTATAGGACATTAAGACCAGCCAATATTTCGATTTTTTTCCTTATAGTTTGAATGTTTCTCTATCAAATTAAAATTTACCTCAACTGGGATTATAGTTTGTGCATTTATTCTGCAGGTCAAGGCCAAGTTTAGATTTAAGATTACAGTTAATTTTGCAGACAGATGGCCATAATCCATCCTGTAAAAGTTAAATAATGAACATGTTATTAAATAAAAATAAAAAAACATTTGTATTTTACAGGAGTTGGTTGTTTACATTTTTCTTTTAAAATAATGAAAATGTTTTTTTTTTTTCCAAACTGACCTCTTTTTTCAGCTATAGTTTCACCTTACGTTGAGATATACTATCCCCTATAACCTAATTAATATTCTCAAAGAGCCCATCTTAATTTCTCAGACTGTTTCATTACATTATAAATAAATCTGTCACATTGTTTGTCCAAAGCAAAGTGCAGAGTTTCAGTTGTAAACTCTTTGATTCACCATGTTGGACAGATAAAAAAAGACTTTTACAACACTGATGAGCTATTTTAATATTCTCTAATCAACATTACATACTGTACACACACACAGTGACAGTGTGCGACTGTGTGGACAGTGGGAGTAAGTGTACTTATAGATCCCTCTAGATGGCGTTAACATGCTTTGAGGGTCTGTGGATTATGATGTGAAAACAGAGCAGTTATTATACATTTATTTTTCGCTGAATTGTCTGCTATTTTGTATTCTTAAATGAAAAAATGACTTTATCTTTATTTCATTCTTTTCTGTCAGCAATGTGCACAGAATGTGTTTGTGTTTGGCACAGGCAGCCGCTGATAAGTTGCTTGTTTACAAAAGTTATTTTCAGTGCACAAGTGCAGCGCTTCATGAAAAAAAGTAAGCCTAACAGGAAAACAATACTCAGAACAAATGACAAATGTGAGTTATGTAGAATTTACATAAATTATGAAAATCTATGACGATAGAGATAGGAAATGAACACAAATGTTGAATGTAAAGCACCTCCCTCTGTCATACATGCACACAGAAACACACTGACCGGGTCATCGCTCGGAGACACTTTGGTGTGCCTGTTGCCCTTTCACATATTTTCACATATCTGCTGCACTAAATGCTCATAATTGATGCATCTGTCGGTCAGCTGGCAGCACATGATTGGGCTAAAACAGTCCTGCGAAGAGAGAAGGGGGTGGTGGTCGTGGTGGGGGGGTGCATGAAGTAAAGTCTCACAGACCCCTTATATCTAATGATTTGGGGTCCCAGGGTCCATGGCTGTGTGGTCCTGAGCAGACACAGCAGGCTCAGTGAAAGGCCGCCCCTCCTCTGGGACAGAAACAACATTCATTCTCTGGATCAAATAGCAGCACAACACTCTAGTTGACATCAGACCTCATTACGGTACAAAAGCACTGTTGTGTCACTCAATATCAAACCGAGACGAGCATTTAGACAACTTATATGATCGCTGTCACCAGAATGTAGAAACACGGTCACTTTGTGAAAAGATTTCACCCTGCACAGTTTGTCAGTTTTTGACTCTCACTTGAATTATTGTCAGGAAGACAGTAATACATTAGTACATATATTCTTTTAGAAAGGAATTGGTTAATTGCTGGTGTTTCTCATGTGTCCAAGTTTTTCCTTTATCTATATATAGAAACAGTAATGGAATATAATCCTGAGGCATCCAGTGACGGAATAAAAGCCAAAGGGATCTGAGTGATTGCTACTATAAAACGTCTCCCAGGCCTTGTAGAGCTGTAAAGGACAAAGAGAGATAGTCGGACAGGCCTGTTCTCAGGCTGCAAACAGGCGTCTGGCTGCCTTCAAGACAGCTCTCCCTCTCTCCCTCTCTGAATCCCTGTCTCTGTCTTTCTCTCACTTTCTCTTTGTTTCTCTTTCTATCTTTTTTTTTTTGCACTCTTTTTACTCTTAACTCTTAAGTTGTTTCTCGGTGTAGAAAGCATCCAGCATTGGTCTGACAGGGCTATTTAAGGGTATGCGTGTGTGTGTGAGTGTGTGTGTTGGCGGGGGTTAAGGCAGAAGTCTGGGGAAACAGTAACCAGAGAGTGTCCCTGATGTGTTGGATGGGGTCACAGAGAATCGGGGGTCTTCTGTGACCCATCACGGAGCAGAACGGTCGACAGGGAGTTCTTATCACACGCACTGTCATTCACAAATCAACTTCTACACACACACACGCACACACTTGCACACACTAACACACACACACTTGCATGCACTAACACACATACATGCATGCAAAACGACAGCCTTTTTGCCTGAGTTTCTGCAAAAGCAGCTGTTGGCCCCACGTATGTCATGTGCTAAAACTTTACTCTCCAACCTTTTTATGGTATTCATCCAGCTTTTCTGTAAAAGAGACACAATCATGCAAGGATGCAAACATGCATAAGTACCCATGCAAACAAATGCACACATTGACGTCATGATCAGAACGATGGGGTGTTTACAAGTAATTAAAATGAAGTTGAAAGTAAATCCAAGGCTAAAACGTGTGCTGCACGTCACTTCAGTATCAAGGTAAACAGATAGAATTTCACAGTTTCCAAATTACAGTTTTCTCCACATGCAACAGCTCTTAAAGACTAAGATGAATTATGAATCACCACCATTAAATCTAAATCTGTCCACATTCCTGTGCACTCATTACGGGCATAAAGTGGATTAATGCTTCTGTGGGTGAGTGTTCAAGCACTTGAATTCTAGTCTTCTATTTGTATTGTGTGTATAGTGTGTTTCTGTCTGTGCGTGTGTGTGTGTGAGCGGTTGGGGGAGCAGCACACTATGAGGAGAATTCATGTTAGTCAGCTCTCAGAGAGGTCTCAAATGTCTGTTTTCCTGACGTGTGATCCATAAATATTTGAAGTGGAAAGGGCTGCGCTGCGTTGTAGGACAAATCTAATTAACCCAGAACTTCCTAAGGGTTCCTCCGTCTGCAGGGCTGTGTGGGTGTCTCTTACATCGCCAATTCACCTCCCTAAAAGGGTCTGACTCCTCATTTAAGCCACTCAAACCTTGATACATCAACCAGTCACTTAAATAAAGCCCTGACTTTTGTCATTTTTGAGAGAAAGATATATATATTTTTTTGTTTTCGTTAATAAATATTCCTCATACGTTCTGAAATTGGCCCAAAAAGTGTTGTGGGTTCACACTCCAATTCAGGAATTTGTTTAGACTAACACAGAGTGATAATACAAACATGTAATTATTAAAATATAGTGGAGAGAAAGCAACATGTTTTTGCATTTTGACGCAGCTGCCTGAAAGATGATAGCCTGTATTTAAAGAGTGTTGCCACTGTGGTGAGACAGAAAAGGAAGACAGAGACAACCATATGACCAGAGACAACTCCTTTTTTTCTGTCATTCTGTCCTGTTTCTCATCAGATGATCCATATAAAGTTCAAATTACGACTCTTGGCATTGTTTTTCACTCCAGCCTAGTCTGTGTGTTTAGTACACAACTACAGTAGTCTGTGATTCAGAGCGTTATACATCTCTTCCCTCTCTGTTCTTAATCTAACCCGGGCAGGAAGCACAGTGCCTCTGAAATACTAAAGTGCTGCTGATTCCAAGATAGTCTGCCATCCTTTATCCAGATGGGACATGAGGCCTCCTCTTCTCCTTAAAACCAGCGCTGGAACGCCCAATTGAAAAGACGACTTGGGTGAGGATGTAGGGAATGAAAAGCCGTGCATGGATCTCATTCCTGAGGCCTGGGGTTGCTGATTTCATTAGAGAACACCACACTATTAGAGCCGCCTCAGTTTGCTTTGCACTCGCTCCGAGCCTCACATTTCCATAATGCAGCAGCAGATTCAGTTTCACACGAGAGGGCCACGCTCAAACCATTTCCGCCGTAAACCGCTCGATTCAGTTATTATACATTTTCACAATAAATACAAAGGGAAATGCGGCCAGTGTCTCGTTAGAGGAGGTTAGCTTTAAAGCCACGTCAACCCACATGGTGTTAATGTTGGTGCAGTGTCATGTGTCGACTCATACTGTCCTTCTTTAGTTCATGTTCCACTATTTTTTTGCTGATTTTTATCCACAACTCTGGCAGCCAGCTGAGGAGTGTCTGGTCTTTGGCAGCAACACAAGTTGAAATAAGGTGAATGAAGGTGCTGCGTACTGTAACAGGTATGTCTTCAATTCCATAAAAGATCACCAGGAGGAGCACAGCCTCACAGGCAAACGATGCGATCTGTTTGCGTCTACACTCTCTAAAGTGCCAGCGGTTATTAGACACACAGACGGAGGGCTAACGCCTGCTCCAGATGTTCCAGCACAAGCAGCAAGAGGGAATTGGATGAGACCTTGAATTAAAAAGCATCACACACTGAGCATATAGAGCACTTCCCCTGTGCCCCTTAGAAGTGCGATTCCATTTCACTGCATACCACCAACAGTGGACCACTGAGGCAGGATAATGAGAAGGGCCAATTAGGAGCTGAAGTTTCAGAACAATACTGCCTTTATTATGATTTCTCAGTAGCATTAGTACAGCCAGCGTGTGTTTAAAGTTGAAACTGCCTTTGGAATACAGTCACCAATGAAATCCTTCTGTTTTAGTATAAAAAGGGGAAAATCGGATTTTAGATCAGCGGCAGTCCAAGATTTTTCCTTTGTGTTCTTTTTTTCTGCGTGTCTGGCTTTGTTAATGGAGTTGTATGTGTTTTCTGCATGCTGGAAAGTAACTCTTAAGTACTCTAAAGTATAGTATTAATAGTTTCCTTGAGTAATTCCATTGTATTCGTATACTGAACTACATTTCAGAAGAAAACACTGTACTTTTTACTTCATCTATATACTTGACAGTCATGGTTACTCTGCATATTAAGACTCTACATAAAAAACATCACACATTGCTATAAGCTCCCATAAGATAGAACATTAAAATGCTGTTATTGAAATAATCAACACTTTTTAATCTGGTGTTTACGTTTTAAAGAAGATTATGCTGATAATATTTTTGTACTGTAAGTTATATTCATTAAGGCAGGACTTTGGTCATACTTATGTTACTTATGTAAGGTGTCAAAATACTTCTTCTAACACTGGCCTGTCTGAATCAAATGCTAAACAATCTTTTGAAATCTTGCAGAAAAGAAATGCTGTGCTTTCGTCTACTGGTTTGAAGCAAATAAAATAGGCTACATATGTTCAGGAGAAGTTGGTGCTACAGGCAAGTAAGAAGAGGTTGTCGGGACTCAATGGTAGAGCGCGTTAGGCTGAGCCTGTATTCAACCGACCCGGGTCCAAGTCTGGCCCACTGCCCTTTGCTGCATCCCCTCTCTCTCCGTCTCTGTCACTATGAAAATAAAGCATTTCATATATATTGACAAAGTAGAGACTGCAAATACTTGCCTTGTCCATCCAACCCATCTGAGAGAGAAAAAATGAGATAGATCCTCCGGAATTTGGATCAATAAGGGGCGAAGTTTTAGTTGTTCTTTCAAGTCAGCTGTTATTCGTAATGTTTCATGCTGTACAGAGACAAAAAATTAATATTTTTACCTGAAAAAACACAAAGTGTAAACGGCTGATCAGTCATGTCAGTAAAATGATCACTACTTCAGAATTTATTTGGTAAAGGTGTTTCCATGTCCCATTTAGTCAATCAACTCTTTTTTTGACAAAGGCAAATACAACCTCAACCGAGAACTGCAAAAGAAATTGCGCAATTGAGGACATTTTATCCAATTTTCGTTCAGCTTTTCTTCTGCAACATTTCAAAATGTGCAAAAAACACAAAAAACAAATGTGAATGGATACACAGCTTGACTCTCTTGCTCTCCTTTTCTCTCTCACACACACAGAAACATCAATTGTGATTATGATTTGAGAGTTCATTCTTAGTACATGACTTACCTGTATGTAGTTGCATTATAAACCCTGCACAGAAAACACCAAAGTGTGTCAATTGTATTCTACATAAAGAAACCTTTTATGTACAAAATGACCAAGACAGAAATGCAAGATCATTTATGCTTTTCTGAGCTGTGATGCTAATGAAAGGCTACTGCGCATAACAAATGAGACATTACAAAGAGTTGTTTAGTCTCAGTGGTTGTTTAGTGCAGACCACCTCAGGCCCTGAATGACAGACATAGAGAGATTTGGTTTGGGTGAGTGTTTTCTTATGCCTGTACGGTCCCTTGTGGCAGCAATCAACATAGTCATATAAAGCAGTCTGATAGTTTGTCTCAGTATTTATTGTTAATCTCATACGTGTCTTACAGTAAGAAAAATTAATAGCATATGCTCAACATGTCAAGTAGCCAAAGTGAGGCAGTAATGTTATCACAAAATGGAAATTTGGAAGTGACATTATGAGTGAAAGCGGCTCACACAGTTCTGCATGTTAATAAACAGGGACAGTTCACCCCAAAATATATATATATATATTTTTACCTGGAGTGCTATTTATCAGTCTGGATTGGTGTAAGTTGCGTTGAGTGTTGGAAACATCATCCACAGAGGTGCCTGCCTTGTCTCAATTATAATTAAACTATATGGCACTTTGCTTTTGGTGCTCAAAGTGCCAGAAAATACTTTTGAAAAAACTCAACAGCAATGCCTCTTTCCAGGAATCATGACCCTGTTACTCAAGATAATCCACAGACCTTGTTGTGAGCAGTTTCATTTCATTTAGCAACTCACACTAATACAATCTAGCGTGACGAATAGTACCACAGGCGGAAACATATGTAGTTTTCATTTTCAGGGTGAAATGTCCCTGAGTGTTAAGATCCTGTCACTATATGTCCGAATCATCATGACATTATTAACATTTGTGGGAAGGAAAATTAATCAGTTAAGGGGGTAACAAAGTCAGTTTCCCAGCTCAGACAGAAAGCCACAACAACTGATTCATCAGCTTCCCCAATTAATACACCCTGAAAAGGAGAAAATAGTCCATCTTAAGTGGTGCTGTACTTAAGTTAATTTAGCAGATAAAATAACATGGAAAAACATTATGTATGAACCGGATGAGCTGACAAGCATCAAAGAATGTCTTTGTAGATAGTATAATTATTTAACTAGTTGTTGAAAACTATACCCTAATGGATAAAAAACTGATTTGTGGAGTTTTAAGCCCTGAAAATAATAGCTCCCCTCTTCCCCCTGCTCCCTCATGTGGTCTTATCTAGGTTGTAGTGCTTGATGGTGAGACAGTGTAAGATCATGGAGGGAAATAGAGAACATGCATGCCATGTCGTCAAGTCAGATAAGAGACTACTCAGAGTGTGTCTATGTTTAAGTGCAAGTTTACGTGTGTGTGTGTGTGTGTGTGTGTGTGTGTGTGTGTGTGTGTGTGTGTGTGTTAGTGTGTGTATGGCGTAGAAGAGTCTGGGTCTTTGATTGCCTTTGCTAGGCTTCCCACATTAAAGTGGCCTCTGCCTCAGGGAAGAGATTCCTGGCTGCATGGCAAAATGGAGAGGGGTGGGGAATACGGCTCGGAAAAGATATGGGAGAAGGGAGTAAAGTGGGAGGGTAGGGGCATTTAGGTGAAAAGGAGCTGCCAAAACAACTCCCAGGCTTCATCTGGCCTGCATCCAACTGTCCGACACACACTTGTTCTCTCTCTCTTTCTCTCTTACAAACACACAAATACACACAGCTTCGCCCCCACCACATGTTCCTAAGTGCGGACCGCACAGGGGGTAGCCCCCTAACCTCCCTACCCCCATATCCCGTTCCTCTCTTCCCCCTCTCAGCTTTAATTGAGAAGACAAATGGATCTTTCAGAGCCCACTACCACGCCACCATACATCAGTCATGACAATGTTAGCTTTATAACGGCGGGCTTGCCGTGAGCCAAACCATATGTTCGGCCCGCGCCACACGCACGAGCAAACACCTCAATACCATGCTAATGGCGGCCCAGTAATTGACTGTTGTTTTATTATTAAAGGTAATTTAGGCCCTAATGGAATTCATTCAACATTGTGCATCAGCCCCACCCAGACGTGGAGGGAGCACTCTTCCTGTGTCCCACATCAAGAATCCCTTTTATCTCTCCCAAAATAAAATATTATTCTACATGATGATACATGCGACAGAGAGCCTGATACCATCCCTCTTTTTCATGCTAGTCTCTCACCAGCCTCTGTAAGACAGGGCATTTTCCCACGCATGGTTTCTTTCATCAGTATACCTCTCCGATTTCCTCTTCATATTCTCAGATTACAGAAAAAAAGTTGCCCCTTTAAAAGAAAGTTTTAAGCATTCAACAACGACAGATCAGGTTAAGATTTGATAGCACATGCCGCTATGGCACTTGCAATAATTAAATGCCAACAAAAAATGATTTGTTTTAGTCAAAATGCTTCTTAATTTTTATTCTCAAGCACAAATATGTGTTCAGGTTTGAATTTAGACAGAAGAATCCACTTTCTTTTCAAAAGAAGTTATGAAAGAAATTGAAAAACGAGAGCTAGTGTAACAAGTAAAATTGCCCTCTGTGGTCATTTTTTCATTCTTCAACAAATCAAGTTTGACAAATACTAAATATCAAGCGTACCAAGCAGAGTACTGTCAGTACTTGCCAATGTTACCAAACTTTACAGAGATAAGTGCCTTGTCTCCAGTGAGCACATCTTTCATCAGTTGATGGTTTTCGTGTAAAAGATCAAATTAACATGCGTCAAAAGTTTCTTCTGTTTATATTGATTTCTGTATAAACAGTGAAAAAGACACGGCACAATGAGAGCACCATTGGGAGGAACATTCACCAGTTTATGTGCCTTATATTTAACTCAAAAATGTGTTTTGTGTTTAGTGGATGAAAAGCAGGACAGTAAAATGACGAGAATGCCGGCAACGGTAGATGGCACTGTTACCAAGTAAAACCATTTCAACTTTTTGCTGTCCTCCCGGACGGAATTTGCAACCGGACGTCATGTCGCTCCCTCACAGGAGAAAACATGGGCGATCTGTATTAATTATCAGGCTTCGTTATTGCCGTCCTGCTGCTCCATCAGGATTTTTTGTTTTTCCCATGACGTCTGCCATCTACTGTCTGTTTTTTTCCATGTGAATGCAACATCAACCTAGCACGAGCAGTCGCAGTGGGCGGGACGGAGAAAAGATCCAGAATTTCTCAATTAGGGAGAGTGTGCTTCCTTTTCCTTTTTTTATGGTGGAAAACAATGTAAAACAAAATGTTAATCATAGCAGAGCATTTTTAAATAATGACTGGCAGGGGACTTTTACTGGCTTACAAATAAGACCTCAATTTTGCATTAGCACCGGGCTGTATTTGGTCTCTTCGAAAGCTGCACTGATATTCAGTGAAGTTTGGAAAAACCAAACCAAATGCAGAGCACAGTGTGGGAAGTTCAAGAAGCCTGGGGGTGTGAACATTCCCAGGGAATATCTGTTTAGAAAGCTAGAAACACATGAGTAACTGGCATCCATTTTTGGGAAGAGCCAGTGACATTTAATGCCTGGTGTATTTTGACCATATCCAGTTTTGACAAAAGGGTTATAGCCAAAAAATGGAAGAAGTACGTAATAGAACACAAAGTCAAGAGGCACAAAACAACATAACTGGCCTGCATTTAATCAATGCACACACAGTCACGTAATAATCAGCTGAACTGACAGTTTGTCTCTGCATGAAAAACTGTGCTGGCAGATGAGTTTAGTAGTTTCGATGACGTTGCTTAATGGCAGCGTCCGGAATCTGCTCCAGATTAATGTGAGTGGGCAGAAACAGGCCACTGAAGTCTGATTTATTAAAGCTAGATACAGAGTTATGTGAATGTGATAACTCTGAATTACAGTGCAGCTGTGAAGGAGTATGATGGATTATTATGAAAGAAGTCCATCTTAAAGAAAAGCAGATACTCCTCAAATATGTGAGAAAATGTCACATAGACATCCACAAACTTAAATAACCGACCATAAGATTTACTAATGCGCTGTGACATACTGGTGACTTTTTAAACCTCCGTCAGTAAAAGGTCACTTAAAACACACATACACACACATAAAAAGCTCTGCAGAGGGCTTATCAGTTTATCTTCAGTGTCTTTCCGTTTCCTTCTTCCTTTATTGAGATCTCCAGTGTGTTTTAGTGCTTTGACTGATCCTCACCTCATAGCCTTTTGCTGTACCTTTCCATTCACTTCTTACCCATTTCAACATCTCTCTCAGTTTTTGTTTCCCAACACAGGAAGCCAGTGTGGTACCCTGGGATCATTTGAGGCTGTGTGATCATCATTGCTCTTCTTCCTGCTCCAAGCTCCCATGCTTTTTCATGCCTGGTGTCCAGCATGCCTATCCTCTGACTGGACTCACTCTCATCTGGGGCCAAAAACACCAAAATAACAATGTTCCCTTCCCTCGTCTGCTACACTCTGATCTCTTTTCCTCTGTCTTCCAGCTACCCACATGTGACACTGCGTTTTGTCGCTTCATTGTGAGCATGTTAAAGAGATGTAACCCACAGTATAGTATAGTCTTATGGCATCTCTCTCTCTCTCTCTCTCTCTCTCTCTCTCTCTCTCTCTCTGTCTCATGCCGTCTCTCTTTCTCTCTCTCTCTCTCTCTTGTTCCCAGCAGCATGTGAACATTAGCCTGGGTTTTTTATCAGAGGGCTTCCAGCAGAGCTCTAGCAGGCCTTCCCAGGAGAGGAGGCTACAGGAAGTCGTAGGATGATAAAACTGGGCCATTACTGGGCCAGCACAGGACCCCAGGGTTCATTACCCTCCCCACCCCCACCCCATTCCCCCTCCTCACTTCTAATCTCAATCTGTAACTGCAGCACACCATAATCCTGAACTCACCTCAAACTCAATACATTAGCAATCTTAGCTGGTTTATCATTAACATAAGAGTTTTGGCTTGGATCAGCCCAGTTGGTCGAAAAAATGTTGGCATGCATGTTTCTGCAAACCACAGATATGTTGATATGTAATGTTTTCAGCACCCTTAAGCATTTTGGCCGGGGTGATGACATCTCACAGCCTCACAGGCTTTTGGTCAAACAGACACCAGACTTTCACCAAGGAGACTGGTGTTTGGGTCCTGTTTACTTCCTGTGTCAAAGAAAAAGTAAATTTTATGTTATTTTTCTTAAGCTTGAGGTTCACCTGCAAATCAAATCAACCATATGTAAATTCTAATGTCATACTATAACCTACATAACAGTATTTTTTCATGGCATTATTGAAACTCCCTCCAGTAGCTACGTAAGACCCAACCCACTATCTTTTTCCTAACCATAACCATGTAGTTTGGTGCCTTAACATAACCAAGCCATTTTTGTTTGAATTCACGTGTAACCACGTGTATAAAACTGTGACCCAGGTATGTAGCCGTCTTGTTTTAATGGTCTTTTTTTCCCCAAAAAGCTTTAGTACCACCATAGTACAGTTTTTGTGTCACAGTTACAGGTCACAGTGGTTCAGAAACATTTAAATTTAAAGTATCTATGGTTTGGGGAAACATACAATTCCAACTTTAATTCTGGCGACTGGGTTGCTTGGATCATGCTGAAATTGTGTTAGTGACACTGGAGAAAAGTCTGACTGAATTACCATTTTGTTTCATTACATTCACTGTTTGAAACTGAGATGTGGGGAGACCAAGGTGTCTGGAACCAGGCAAGATAAATATAGTTAAATGAAGAGGATAGTAATAAGTACAAAATGTAGTCAGATAATTCACCTTTTCGAACATAAGAAGAACATTAAGAGTTCCTCAACAATGAGCTCTTACTCAGCACTTTGCCAGGTCCTGAGAGTGGTAACAAGGAGGACACAAGAATAAAAACAGCTGCCTCTGAGGTGACGTCACAGCCTTGGACACCAATGATGTAGCTCCCAAGAATAGTACACAAAAAACATGGAGCTGTAGCTCCGGAATAGTAGCGTCGGGATGCAGAGAAATAATTGGCAGCGATGGTCTTGTGAAAGTGATGACAGCTGATAGAGAGAGCAGCTGGAAATGACAGCAACACCAGAGCTCAGCACCATGTAGCACTCAGCAGGGAGAGAAGCATGGTCCAAAATTTTTATTGTATGACCAGGACAAGATTAAATTAATTGCTCTGATTTGTGTTTATGATTTATATAAACTTGTAAATCAACATCCATATGTAATATGTAACATTCTATGTCAATAAGTTACATAAAGAAGTAATTATTTCAATCCCTGATCTTTTTTCTGAACCTAACCAAGTAGTTTTGGTGCCTAAACGTATCCAAGTAATTGTTAACTGCTTAAAGTGTGAACAATTCCGTGTTTAAAACAGCAGCTGTTTCACAACGTTAAATACAACAGTTATACTTCATAAGAACCAACTGTTATATGAATATACGTTGTCTAGACACTTTCATTTTAGTTTACCAGAATCAACCTCGTTCGTAGTAAGTAGGTCAATAAAATGTTTCTTGTTGCTTGTGACATTCCTCTGCCAATCCGGAGAGAGCAGCCAAATGACCCTGATGCTCTTGGGACACCCTGTTTCCCTCCCCTCTCATACCAGCAGATCAGCCCAGCTAACTTCTTATCTGTTCCCCACTCAATTACCCAGTGCTGCAGAGGGCATTTGAAGCTTCTGATGAGCAGCCTGGAGGTTACAGTGGGCTGAACTGGGAGGAGGCACAGGCTGCTGATGGCCTTTTAACCCTCCTGTTACACAGATAATGAATGAGTGGCTCAAAGGTTCAGCTAAAAATGTTGCTTAGTTTAATATACATAATCTAGATAAAAGTGTTGCTTTTATTTCATCCTCTGATCTAAAATGGGTGCATATATTGTAATCCAATATTTGTAAATGCCATAGTTCTGCTACTTTGTCATGTGACGTTTGATAGCACAGTTAGTGATTTGGTTGAAGTTTTGAGGGACATCTGCTCAGTTTTCAGTGAAGTGACCAATATGGTTTGACAAGCTTCAGGTGATGTCAGATTAGTTAAAGAATATATATTTAACTGTTTTATTAAGTTTTGTATCCTAGGAGTCAGAAACATTTAACATTGATGAGATTATCTTTGACTTTGTGTTCTGAATCTGACAAGGAAAATACTGAAAACAATTTAAAAAAAGCAAATATATTTGATTGTTGTTTTAGTAAAATTGAGTTAAAAAAATTATGAAGGCAATTATGTGTATGTTATGTGTTTTATTGATGTAAAATTAAAAAAAAAATTGCAGTCAAACAGCAACAAACAATAACACTTGATTATACACTGAAATTTGTAAAATCAGAGTAATCTTTATATCCCATGGAGGTGGTGTCTTTTAGGTTGTACCTGTGTATTTGACAATGCAAATAAAGTAATAAATACATTGATTTTCTTTATTTTGTCAACTGATCTGTCATCGACGTTACAATCCACTAGATAGCTGATTTGCTCCACCATCTCTGTTTTTGACACCACAGACATTTCATTCTGAGGCCTAATCAGGAGCTCTGCACGTGTCTGTCCTATGGAGAGAGTCAGAGAGATGCAGAGATGGAAACAGCGGTTGGATTGAGAGAGCGTGACTGTGGTGGATGGAGAGGGGAGTACAGCATGGAGAGCAACCATCTCTTGTCACGTCTGTGCTTCTGTGTCTGCAGGATGTTTCCCTCCTTTTAAGGCAGCGGTGATGTTCTGCTTTCCTCAGCAGAGCAGCTACAGAGTGCACTGCAGCAGGAGATGTCCAGCGAGCGATGTCTCAATTATCCATCACTTAAATGTTCCACGAACGCACACAAACCCTTCCTGTGATGATCTTTCCTGCTGTTAAATGCAATTATTGGTGAATAACTTTTTTTTTTTCATGGTGATGATAAAGGAAAGCAATTATGACTATAACGACTTTAGACCCTTTTTTTCCTTTGTATCACAAAAACAGATGGTGTTACGTCATAAAAGCTATATTTCACCTGAAAATTATTATTATAACTAGATAAATGAGACTTTTGATAAATTATTATTTTACCATCTGTTAATTGTGGTTTAATTTTTATTTTCATTGTGATCTGTTTTGATTGATTGATTAATTTTAAGTTTTGAGAAGATATACACTTTATCTGTGAATAATAATAAAAAACAATAATTTCACGGAACGACGTAGAAAATATTTTATTCCAACTTTATGAGCAACAGTTTATTTTACATTATACTATACAATATTTTTTTGATATGCGTATGTTGTTGTAAAATGAAGGCACATTTACTTAATTTTGTCAGGATTTTTTTTCCATTGTGGGGTTCTCTGTTCACCATGGAAGCATGCATGAAAAACATTTTTTTTTCACAAATTCAAGATCAGTAATTAATATATTAATTGGTTATTTTGGCAGTGAAGTATTCCTTAAAGCCTTTTTATAATTTCCTATTCCTTTACAACTTCTGTGAGTGCCTCGATTCATCAAAAACTCAGCCTCATAAATACATTTCTTCATCCTTTCACCTTTCTTTTTTTTTATCTCACTCTTCGTCAGAACCATTCACATGTGAGATCAGGTCTGATTGTGCTCCTCTGTCATGTTATCTATCATTCCACAGATAGAGACTTATCTGTCTGTCAGCACCCGGCTGCTCTATATAAGCTATCACACTCTCAGTGACAGGGTCTCCTCACCTGTCCATCCATCACAGCCAACACGCTCAGTGGCATCACTGGGTGTTTGTATGTTTATCAGTAATTACAGGGGAGGTGTTGAGACTGAAACCAGCTGTGTGCGACTCTAACTCAGCATTCAGTCAGCTGACAGGGAGTCGATGACAGTGAGTGAGTTAAACCTCTTCAACGTGTCTGCAGGCCACATTATCCTGTGTTATTTCACATGAGCCCAGCTGAGATTGTATTCTGCCTCTCAAAGTAATAATCACTGAAGTCGGAGTGATATGCACAAGGGAAGTTTTTTATATGAAGCACATGGTCAGCTGGAGCTGAAGAGATCCAATACTGTACTCAAGGACGCTGCAGCAGAGCAGATTAATACTGACATGAGGGTTTGCACCAGAAGCCCTTTGGTTGAAGGGTGGTCTCTCCACTCACTGCACCACTCTGCCAACCCGAATGCCATCAATAAAGATTGAAGAAAGACTTTGTTGTATGTTTGTGTATATGCTCATTCCTGCATGTGGCTCTCATGTGCATGTGTGCAGAAATGCGACTGCTGCAATGTTCTCCCCTCTCTCTCCTTTTCTTCATGTGTGTTCCACGTGTTCCAGCCACATTTCTGCAAATATTTATACCGGGTGCAAAACGCTCTTGATCTCTCTCCCCTGTTTACTCTCCTGTTCTTTCTCTCGGCCGACTCTCACACTGACCTTTTTTCATCCTGACTGAGAGTGACAGGAGGGAGGGGACACAGAGTCAGGGGGCAGAAAAAGAGCAAGTGAGTACAGAGTGAGGTCAGGGGAAGAGAGAGGGAGCGAGGAGAAAGCCTTTGGAGAGAGAGAGAGAGAGAGAGAGAGAGAGAGAGAGAGAGAGAGAGGGTGGAGAGAGAGAGAGCTGTAGTGAGAGAGAAGCGAGCAGGGGAGTGGGGAGAGAGTGCTCAGCTTGATGGATGACTTGTCATCTTATAAAAATCAAAAGTCCAATCTACCAAAGCCCTCTTTTAGCAAAAGCACACAATGCAGTCGTGCAAGGAGGCCCATTGGGCTAATTGTGGAGTAATTTGACATCTGTTGACGTCTGAAAACGTGTTAGCTACTACTGAGAGAGAGAGAGGGTGGTGTTGTAATGATCCCTGCTTGATTTCTAAGTGAGGCACATGCCGCTGACCAAGCTGGGTGCACACGCCTCTGAAATGAGAACAAAAACACAGATCTAGTTACAGGACAAAGTATCGCATTTGTGGTCTTTGTCATCAGCTCAGCTGCATTCACAGCGGCTTCATCAATGGGGTCTGTGTAATGATATTTAGCCTGAAACATGAAGTGATGTGTTACTAACAAGCTTTGCCGCTGGGTGGCCTGTTGAACACCACACACACACACACACTTACACACACACTTACATGTAACAAACATGTTGCTGCAGCATCCATTTGTGTTTTCTCTGTCATTGTCAGTAAAAATTATCCTTAAAGTAACAACTTGGGCAGATTATGAGACAATGGGCCCCTGAGCACAGACATGCAAAAGCCACAACCACCTCCCCTACAAATGAGCAAGACACTATATAGTTGTTACACACCCCACTGTGGTCATTTTGCGTCGCAGTTGTTTCATGTCACTTTTTTTGTAATTGTTTTTATAGTTGTTGTTTTTTTATCTGTGCGAGTTTTGCACCTTTTTGCAGTGATTTTACATCTGTTTGTAGTTTCTTTGTGTCTTCTTGCAGCTGTCTCGCATCTCTTTGTAGTCTTTTTGTGTCTCTTTGTGGTCATTTTAAGTCTCTTCCTGGTCAGTACCTGTTTCTTCAAATTATATTATGTAGATGAAGGTCAGGTGGGCCCCCGACACTTTGGGCCCCTGGTCCTGTGCTTGGGAAGCCCATTCAGTAATCCATTCACGAGTAAGGCAGCATATTAAGTGGATCTAAAATTCTAATCTATGGATAAAAACTTCAGTGTTCAGGATCAGTAATGGATGTTATTTCACAGCTATCAACAGCCATATGCCATAAAAGGCAACACATCAGTCATATCATTTATATATTTTGGAGATACCTGTCATCAGATATACGGGGCATTTTATTAAACTAACTGTTAAATCATTAAAATCTCAGTAACAGAGAAAACATTTCTGCTGTCAAGACTGCATTAGAAAAACTAATTTGTGGATTATTTTTAAACAATGGACGTCTCAAAGCTGCTAACAGGGTGCTAACATGTCTCCAGCTGTGACGAGTCCTTCAACTCTACCTCCACATTCCTTCCAGTGTAAAAAGCTGCTGTTCTCTGCCCGTGGAGGGGAAACAGAGCTGGTAGCTGGATTCCTCCGCACGGTGTTGGCAAAAGCTGTGGAAGAGGCCTTAGGATCATTAGTGAGGCTGGCATGAGAGGTTGAAGGATATCTGCTAACACTCTGCCATTATTCAGCAAGAATAAAGACAGCTTTTGCCTGACTCTAATCACAGCGGCAGTTTTATTCTCTTTTAAATGGCAGCTGTCAAAATAGGTCTTTTAACAGAAAATAGTCAGGCATGTTCCAAGTCTCTGCCCATAAATAAATTCATGCTGACAGTGGTGTGCAATAGACCTCTGTGCCCTCCCTCACACTCTGTGCACGACCTTGCAACAGATCTGCTACACTGGCCTTGCTCTCTTCTGTGCAAAGTCTTAGTGAACAGCTGACTTATATGTGAAATATGTGATTTTCTGCCGTAAGAGGGCTCTCAATCAAAACAATAACAAAAGACGGAGCAAAGGCGATATTGCAGTCTGTTTCTCTCAGTTACACTACACTAATTCCTTCAGTGTTCAGGAGGTTTTTACCAGGAGACAAATTATCTGCAGAGGTCTCCTCCTCTCAAAACAAATAGTCCCATTGATTAAACTGCTAAAAACACTGAATAAAACAGTTTTACATAATAAATCGGTGTTTCTCAGATTTCAGATCCAGACATCCGATGAATTAAATCCCCATCTGGTTAAAATATAAAACAACCAAGATCTAAAAAGTATATTAAGTTAAAACTGGATTAAAAGTACATCTATGGCAACTACTGGCAGATAACCACAGTGCTGACTCTTGTGCAAAGGTGATAAGATGCAATATACAGGCAACAGATGCAAAGTGTGTCCTTGAATAAAATTACAGATTTCTCTGGGTTTTAAATTGTTGGAAACATTTGGGATAATATAAGAAACTAAACAAATGATATAACTTAGGTCTAGTTGTTAGACATATAAAGGTGAAAAAGTTACATATCATAGCTTTAGGATTAAAGGACTTCAAGACAAATATGAAAGATAACACAGGCAAGAAGGATGCTAAAAGCAGCAAAATGGAAAATTTCGAGACACAGCTAGAGGATGAGGGAAGAAAAAAAAACAGAGAAAAGCTGTCCTCTCCTTGCACCAGTGCATGACATCACAGCACTCCCAGCTTCCATTAAGGCCTAATAAATGAAGGGCTAACGAGGCAGAGTGGGTGGGAAATATGGGAGGAGGGGATGGAAGGGGGGGTGTCCTGCCACTCCGAGCCTCTGTCAACCCCATCAGGAACACTTGAAGGAGGGGTGGGAGTGGAGAGAGGTTTGTAGCAAAGCAAGGGTGGATGGAGGCTAAAAAAACCTTTCGGCCCATTAGAGAAATCAGGCCGGGACTCTAAAAACACCCTGAGAGCAGAGAGGCCGAGTGGCCCTGGTGTAAACATACGGTGGGTGGCAGCCCCCAAGCTCTCTGACAGCCAACGGCGGCCATGATGGATCTGTGGAGTTATCTCATTTTCCACTGTTTTAATTAGAGGCCAGGCTGTGAGCCTCGGCAGCTGGCTCTGCTGTACTGACTCCTGCGGCCTGACAGAGAAAAATGTCCACCGATACTGCTGCCAAGTTCAGCTTGACCAGAGAGAAAAAAAATCATACTTCTGGGATCTATAATCCTGTTTACTGAGCAGGTTGCACTTTAATCAATATTATTTTCTGATCATTTGAGGCGATTTCACTTCATTTTTATGGACCTTTAACAACATGTTTTGATTCAAATGAGAGAACTCCATGTGTATAATTTGGAGGAGAAAAAATCACCTATATTTACAGCTAATTAGAGCCATGAATCTTAGATGACAATGATAGGATGAGTTAAGGTATCAGGTATCCGTCCGCAAAATGGGTCTGGAGTAGAGCTCATGTGCACCCTGTTATTAGGTGGCACTCTCAGGCCTGTAATCCAGCAGAGCAGCACAGTGATGGGGTACGAGAGGTTGAGCGACAATAGGCTCAAACTACCTCACACAGTTTCTGAGGCGCACATATGAGGTTTATAACTATATTTATGCAATTGGAGCTGGTCAGGTATATGGGCACAAAGCATTTGGCTTTTATTTTTATTTTTTTAATGCTTAAAAATATTATATTTTTTGCCCAAAGAAATATTATAAATTCAAAAAGTTTCAAAAGTTCTGTACACGAGGTGAACTTGAAATGCTTTCCATAGTTGTTCTGTAATTTCAGTGGATTTAGTTTGTGTAGTAATCTAGTAAAAATCCCCCTTTTTTATTTTTTACAGTTGTTCTGTAATTTTGACAGATTTAATTTAAGGTTTGAAGGAATACAGAGAATTAAAGGCTGTGGAGAAAGAGCTTAGTGGTCATTTTGGGTAAAACTCCTTTTGTTTTCTCTAATCTAAAATCAATAAAGGCCAGTTCAAAAACCTTTTAAAAAATGAACCAAGACAGATGATGATTTTATTTCATTTCATTTCATCAAAATGTCATTTTCTGCAGTCATTTATACTTTTCCACTTTGTTCTGTAGCTGCAGCTGTTTACATGTGATAAATGATTGTGTAAACACCAAACTTTTTTTTTATTATAATGCATAATTTTGACTGGGCACAGAAAAAAATATCAGATTGACATATGACATTTTGAGCTTTCTCCTGCATCTGTGCACATTAATCCAGATGTTTTATATGGGAGTACAGGTTGTAAAAGATTG
The DNA here is from genome assembly GCF_030273125.1 of Centropristis striata. NCBI lineage: Eukaryota > Metazoa > Chordata > Actinopteri > Perciformes > Serranidae > Centropristis > Centropristis striata. The sequence goes on from NC_081518.1 coordinate 12,337,339, forward strand.
AACTTAAAAGAAAAGCTGTTTATATTCGTCTTTAAAAAAGTTATCAAAATCGAAATTAATCTGTTATCTCTTATAAGAGCACGAGCCACATATTTATACTGGGACATTTCACAGTGAAATGAGGATAACAAGCCTTTTTATATCCTCCTTCTCGTTCTTGTTGTAAAGAGAAGAAATGGAAAGAAAGTGCAAGCGTGAAAGCTGCTTTACTGAGCCCTGGAAGAGAGGAAAATAAAATCATGTCATTGTTGTTTACACTGGACCCCCCAACTGAAGGCCTGTGTGTGCGAGTCTGTGTGTGTTCCACCGTTTTTCACTGTTTAGGCTGCGTGTTATTGTGAGTCGGCCTCAAAGGAAATTTTGAAATTCTCCACCATCAAAGACCAAGAGTTACTTTGCTGCGCAGTATTTTCGTGTCCTGTGTTCACACGCATATTTGTTTTTGCATCATGAAGCAGAAGATTTTTAAACATATAAACATATATATACATTTATCCCATTTTTAAAAATGTATTTACTGTAATAAAACTATTCATGAAAATGCACATTAGACAGATAAGCATAATAATTTACAGATAATTAAGGCCTTTCAAAACCTTTATTTCAAGGTTGTTTCTGAATTTATTATTCACATCTTTTTAAGAATAATCAGTGTATGTTTTTAAAAAAAAATGAATTGACATATTGATATCATGATAATAATAACACATATGATAACATTGTGTAAATAATCCAGTGGCTCTTAAGTAGTTTCCATTGGCAGATGTTCAGCCCTGTGGATTTTCTGTTCATCAGTTCATCTGGTTGCCTTTTACTGTTCATTATGGGTCATTTCTTTCTTTTTGTACAGTCCTGTACAGTTATGGTTACAGACTCTCTCGCCATCTACCTACACTCGTATTATGGATGAAATTCATTTGCAAAAAAAATCCAACACAATGATTAAAATGATTTGACTGACAGATTTTCAGACACATTTTCTGTAAATATTGCAATAAAATTATTATCATGTAGTGACATGTGAAGATGCATCCAGATGCACACATAGATGCTTTAAATCCTCGCCAGATGGTTTTCTCAGCCTCAACCATGTGTGGAACTCCTTTTCACAATAGTCAGCCTATTTTTTTTTATTTTTATTTTTTTTACGCACGGTCAGTATGTCAGACCTACCTTATCTCTACCTCTTCCCATTTACACTCTTATTGTGTCTCTCTACATGCTCAGCCTCCTTGTCTCTCCTTATTTCTACAGCGTCTCTCTCTCTCTGTTCTCCTCCGGGACATACACAGGATAACACCCCCCAACCAGATATTAGGTGTCACCCATCAGCATGGCCTTGAATGGCTAAAAGTATGGTCATTTAACTAACCATTTTAAACTTGCAAACTCATTTAAATGTTAAAGATCAACGCCATTTTTTAGATAATACCTAATCTAGAATGGTTTAACAGCCAAAACCATGAGAATTTAAGAGTTATCTCGCCTTCTGCCGACATGTTAGTCAGTTAAGATTGGGTCACCCAACAGCATAAAATAAGACAATATTGCGCAACATGATGCAATCTTGACAGGCTGTGTATTGTTCAGAAGTCTATGTGGATATTTTTATTGACAGGACATCCTATTCATTATAAGATTTGTCGTTCAATATTTCCACAACTTAAAAAGCCTCACCCTGAGCTCTCAAAGACGACAATGCTAAGTTTGGATGTCACATGAGGGGTCATTTTGGCTCTGTGTCACCTAATCTCTGTGTGCCTTGGAGGCATGCTTTTCAAAAAGTAATAAAGTTTGCATGATATGGTGATTTCATTTGGTCTAATTATAGGCTACTCATATTTATGCAAATACAACAGCAAAAATTAAACTACTTTTTACCCTCCTGAGGGTGAGCTCAGCCAGAGAGGGCAAATGGGCTGCTGCTCAGGCGACTTTATCCCAGTCTCGTGCACATCCCTGCTGCTCCTCTCTGCCTGTTTAGAATGAACAGCGGCCTCCATTGTAGAATGGCAGGGTGTTATGACAGCAGGCTACTGTTAACTGTGTTTGGTTTGGGAGGACAGGGGAACACACATGCAGACGCCCTGCAATGCACACACATACACAAGGACACTGACATCTTCATCTTCAGTACTGCCATTGTACATGAGCATGCTCACTCACATACACACACACACACACACACACACACACACACAGACACACACATATCTGGCACCAGCTTCTCCAGCTGGAGCTCATCCCCTGCCTGCCTGAAGCCATATTTTTACTGTTTACTCAGAATTTCTCTATATCTGGCCATTGTTAAGCCTGCTTGGCTCTGTGAATACATTCAGGAACATGTTTGAAGTGGGTGTGCACTATGTGTTTCATTTGCCAGTGGAGAAGCTCTGCAGTATGTGTGTGTATGTGTGAGTGCTTCTGGTGAAATCGAAAGGGTGTTAAATAAGCGCAGGGTCATGAATGTGCAAATATATTCTGTAAGGCCACTAACTTGTGAACTGTTTGACCTGCGCAGGTGGGTGTTATTCTCCGAAAGCACGTCCTGCCTCCTCAAGACATTTGTTTGTACACATGATGAGTTAGTGTAAGCTGCAGCAGGATGTTTGGGACCTGAACATGTGTGAGAGTGCATATCATGCGGATGGGTGGGTGGACGGTCGGTGTGCATTTGCACCCAGATGTTACCGTAAGAGTTTGCAATGCCCTTAAAAGTCATGCTATCCCGCTGAATTAAAGGCTTTCAAGAAGAAGCTTGAAATCTGTCATTGGGTTAAATTACATGCCTCCTATAGTCGCATAATATACAGTATACCATAGCTGCTGCAGGGAGAGGAAAATAAACACATTTAAATGTTAGAAAATAGTGGAAAAATGAAATGGTCGGCAGAGCGGAGCCTCATTGCTCTATTGTCTTCCTCTTCTCCACATTCACTTTTTCCACATTTAGCATTGGCTGCTTTGATGCATACTGAAGGAATGCAGGGTGAGTAATCACAGGGGGGAGAAGTGGGAGGGGGGAGAGAGGTGGATTACACTGATGAACTGAAGAGGTGATGGAGACAATTAAAGAGGCCACAGGGTGAGAAAAGATGGACATTTAAGAAGAAAGAAAGGGAGGACAGAGAGGGAGAGCAGGAAAGAGAAGCAGAAAGAGTGAGAGGGGCCTCCCTGCTCGTCCTTACGCTGTGTGCGATCATTTGGGTTGATTTGGATTAATGCTTTAATTGGGAAACACACACAGACTGTTAACATCTGTATCCCATAGCAGTGGAGTGGCCGCCAAGACAAACCAGTGCTGCGTCACACTGACATATTCCCCCCGGTAACAAGAGCGCTCAGGCAAAGGCTGTGTGAGAGAGAGACAGGGGGGCAAAGTAGTCTGGGCTTAAAACTGGGGAGCTCTAGGTCATTTAACTGGCACTGCCAACCCAGAGCGAACAACACACACACATAAACACACAAAGAGCATCTGTAGAAGATTGGAAAGCTGCAGAATTACAGAATTACATCTGCTTTCACAGTGTTTCCACTCCGTCCATCCTGCCCTGTGCATACAAAAGAAAATCACCCGACGTTTTACAATTCGCTAAAAATAATTGCTGGTTAAACAGATTACACTTCACCGTTTTTTGAGCAGGAAGGTTTGAAAAATCAAAAGTCAAACTACCACAGTCAGGGTTCACATACCTTGTGAAAACCAGTTGCCACTGGTACTTTTATTTTTTCTTGCCCAATGAGGCATCCACGGTCAGGAATTAATGGATAAATGATGGAGTCCATTAGTTGCTGATTATGGACACATCGTCTGGTATTTTCCCCACCAAGGTCACTTGCCAGAGACAAAAAACTAAGACCATTAATTGATGTTTTCACGCATTTTGCAATTAAAATCTAAACTTTTTCACAAACCGTGATTCTGTTTTACCTGAGAGTTAGACTAATGTCTCTAACAATCATTGCCATCCCATAAGATTGTTATGCAACATTGTCCACTACAGGACTACAACTAGAGGACAAACCTTTCACACAACTTGAACGGGAGATATTTTTTATTCCGCTCATAGAACCTTTTGGCTCAGCGATGTCAACAACATTCAAAGTCAATTACATTGCTATGAACAGTAAATATAATTTGATTTAACAACAAGACTAGCTATCTCTCCAGCTATAAATCAATATAAAAAATGTTCCGGCCCAAATGATTAGCCATGTGTACTATCAGCCGGAGCCTGACGTAGTGAGATGAATAGAATGTGATTTTATCATACAAAACACAGTAAGTCCAGAGGGTCAGTGTACTTCCTGCAGCTTTTTCAGGAATAATAGACACCTTCTTTTAGTGTAATGACATTACCTGACACTTCTGTACATAGTCTTTCTAAATTAAACTGTATATATCTTTTGTCAGACCAAGGCTATGAGGGATAACTGTAACATACATGAGCTTGAAATCCATGAGCACACACATTCTTACAGACAATTGTGAGAAAGTGTTTTCATCGTGACACATCGTCATTCATCCAGCAGGGCCTCCTCAGAACAATGTAAGGCTACACACCCTGTCTGTGTGACTGTGTGACCTCTGCGACCCCTGTGGCCCCGTCTGCCTCCCCTACCCACACTGGATCCCTACTACACCAGTCCAGCGTTGACCTCCATTCATTTGGGCCGACCCTTCTTATCAAGTCTGCCAGTTTTGGCTGTCACACACAGATGCATGTAACCAGCCCCTCCCTCTCTTCTTCTCCCCGCTCCACCCCCTCCTCCTCTCCACTCTCCCTCAACCATGCACACGTCAAATCCCTGTAGTTTCCTTCTCGTGCATTCGCACACATCTGAAACCGCATGCTGTGGGAAGCCATGCTGACTCGATGTTCATGGGCAGCGTAAAGAGCAGAGTCGGGTGTCGAGGCCTCAGATTCAGCGCGCAAGGCCAAGAAATCAGACCTTGCGGAGGGTGATTAATACAGCAGAAAGCCCAGGCTTAGTGAAAGGCCACAGCATCCAGAAAGCATTCCAGCCAGGCTCGGAGCACCGGTACTCACACACACACCAACACACTGACTGCCAAGACGGCTTTCGTGACTGCTTCCTTTGGTCCCTGTACGGTTTCACATTCACTGCGTTTGATCATGCAAGCCTGCAACTCACATCACCATACCTAATTAACAACGAATGGTGAAGGGAGACACCACACAAATGCAAACACACAATGGCAAGTACAGTACACACACCGCTGGCACAATACCCACACACACACGCACTCCGGAGCAATTTGACCCCTTACTCATGTGTGGATTAACAGTGCTGCCTGTCAGACACACACAGTTGCTCACTGGCCGGGTACCACACACAGTGACCATTGGCTCAGTAGCAACTTACACACACTCTCTCTGCAAGAAAGCACAGCACAGACACAATTATTACAGAAAGTGACTTATGAGTGGAAATAAAAACGAAAACCGACATATCACATGAGGAAACTCCTTTATTCTCTGTATGGGAGTACTGACAGAGCAGTGGAAGAAGATAACACAGATAACTTCTCTGATTTCACCTCAGGTAACTTGTTGCACCTAATGAAGGGTTTCTATCAAAACAGCTCCCTGACTTAGAGAGGAGGAAAATCCATGGGGTGAGAAAGAGAGAGGGAGAGATCTGACATCCTCTTGACACTTTAATGACCGCCTGTCTTCACTGCAGCTTGTCAACAAGTTTCACCTCAGCAGAATGAGCCTCACTCTGTCTCTGGGTTCAAGGCTTTGGGGTTTTGGCCAATCTCGCAGAATAAGAGCATTCATTGGTGCATTATGAGGCAAGGGGTCTATGGCCTATAAAAAAGCATCAAGACACAGATACTTTATAGTTGTTTCTCCTGTTTTTGTTTTGTGTCTCTTTGTAGTTGCTACGCATCTCTCTGTGGTTTTGTGTCTCTTTGTAGTTATTTTATGACACTTTGTTCTTTCTTTTTGTAGTTATATTTTGTCTGTGATAGTTTGTCCTCTGTGTCACTGTTTAGTGTCTCTTTGTAGTTGCTGTGTAACTATTTGTAGTTGATGTGTGTCTTGTTGTAGTTGCGTGTCTCTTTATTGTTGTTTTGTGTCTTTGTAGTTGTTTAGTGTCACTTTGTAGTCGTTCTACCCTGTTATATAGTTGTTGAGTGTCTTTGCAGCCGTTTTGCATGTCCTTATAGTTGTGTTGCATCTTTTTGTGATTGTTTTGAGCTTTTCTGTAGTCATTGGGGATATCTGTGTCTATTTGCAGTTGTTTTGAATCTCTTTGTAGTTGTTTATTGTTTCTATGTGATCATTTGCATGTTTTTGACACCAGGGCCTGTGCCCAGTTAGCCGGTTCAGTAATCCATCCATGAGCGTGAAAATATAACATGCCATCACAAGCTAGCCCCGGTCTAATGAGGCTTCAGCACACAGAAAATACACAGACTTGGCATCAGTAGCTGCAGTGTGTGCGCTACTATTTTGAAAGACACTGTCAGAAGCTTAAATCATTCACACCAACTTCATGTAGCTATATTGCTTAGCGCCAAGGACATGTCTACTGTTCCACATGCAGCAGCTGACAGTGCCTGATTAGCTCCATTGTTAACTGAATGAAGCTATTCCTGCCTCGCGATGATGAATTAATATGGAGAAAATATCCTATTGATGTTGCATGATATCTCTGTTTTAAGCCTCTGTGAGTCTGTCCAGTGATAGGTGACCCTCACATCAATCACCAGCAGGAAAACAACAAAAAATCAGGCGGGCCCTGGGCAGTATAAACAAGGGGTGGGCTAAATTACTGGTGCTAAAATGTGGCAAAGAAAGGTGGTTTCTTTGTGCCTATTTACCGTCTAAAAATACAGCAATGCCAACCCAAAAGGACGGCATGCCCACAGAGGTATCCGTGCCAGCACCTTTTATATAAAGCATCTACTCTAGACTTGTGAAGTGTAATGAGCATCCTGAAACGTTCAATTACAGATTTTCTACTAACGAGGTAAACAAAGCATCAAACGCAGCTCAAAACAAAGGTCTTGATGAGGAGTTTGTAGTCAGGTAATACTGGATGTGAATGTCTCTGAAGTTACGGGGGTGGAAGGTGTTGACAGTGTTAGTGTTTTCCCTGAGAGAGCAGCGCTGGTGTTTTCTCATATTTACGTCAGTATTCACGCATGTGTGTACAGGTCCTTTGAGAGGTTTACATATTGAGGGTAATAGGATAACTCTGGCTTCTACCAGCAGAGAAACAGGTGCTTATCTTGTCAAAGCTGTTGTGCTAAGCCAACCTTTGACCCCTGGTTAAGAGCCAATTGAGAAATTAAAACAAGAAATTTGCACGCCTCCGCACCCCTCCCCGCTCTTCACTCCTCTCTCTTGCATATGCACTCGCAGGCACAAAAACGCATGCATTTGGTAAAGGTCAGCCAGATGATGAATCATTTTACAGCTATTTCCCAATATCCTCCACTGCTGTTCTGCAACCCAGCTTAGTAAAGAGAGCGGTAAATGAGAAAAGAAAGACGTCAACTTGAGAATGAAAAAAAACTGGAATGAGGAGAGGGATACGGAGGGTGATTTACCCAACACTGGATGCACAGAGCTGAGTTTGGGGTTTGTGGCGTAATGTGGAAGATCGAGGGGTGTGGGGGGTGTGGGGGGGGGGGGTGGAAGGGGAAAAGCTCACCGCTGTGTGGGGTCCATCTAGCGTGCATTCACCACCGGGGTCTGGGTTATTGATTTTCAGGCATGAAGCAGGAATATTGTCCAGGGTCTTACTTTGCTCTGCAGAGGCTGCCAAGCTCTTTCTAGTAAGCCTCCTCCAATTACACATGTCTCTCTCTGACAGATAGACTGACACTGTCTGCTCATAAATATAACTGCAAACTGGAATATAACCACAGCATGAGACCGAGCAACTGTGTTATTAACCACAGTGATTATATTCATTCCAAATTGTTCATATTGTTGTGGCATGGCTCTGACATTTCAGGTTACTCTAAAGTAAATACAAGCTAAATTTAGTCTTGTGATTTTACAGTCGGGCTGTCCAAACAATTGCTGATATTTGTTCCTTAATAATTTTTTAAAAACTATTTTATATAGAGTATATTTATATGTATATTAATCCTAATATTTATATTAACGTTTAATGCTACAAAAGCTTGCAAAATATCCTTAATGACTCACAATGGACTATGTTGATTGTGACTTGTATGATGAATAACATGTGCAATTACATATCAGTATAAATGTGGCAGTACTCTTTCTACCACAACATTTTTTGGTTTGTCTCTAAAAACACTTCTGTTGTACGACCACATTTTCCCAAAAAGTTGGGACAGAATGCATCAAATTCTGATTTCAGAGTGTATGTATATTTACAAAAACAAAAGTTTATGAGTTTGAACACAAAATACACAGTTTTATTTACGTTTTAAACCAAATCCCAACTTTGGAATCAGGGTAATATAACAAAAAATCCACATTTCTCATTGGGATGTTTTTAAGAATAAATAAATATTATAATATAAAATGTCATAGTGTAATAAATAAATAAATAAATAGGAGTAGGAGTGCATATATGCATACATCTGTTTAAATATAAGTCAGTGTATGGTTATGCATATGATATTTGTTTTCCTTTTTGTGTGTTTACTCAGAAAATAAAACAAATACTGTATAATATGTAATGTTAATTCTATAACTAATCCTAAGTATGATAAATATATATTGTTTTCCCTTCTGTTTTGTTTGTTTGTTATCTTTATTATGTTATTGGTTGTTGTCTTTTGTAACCCTCAAAGTTTAGGAATATAAATTTTAATGAAAACAAATCCGATTAAAGTCTCCCTTTTATCAGATTCATAGATGTTGGTCTAGTTATCAGGCTGAGAATTTGCAAATGACTGATATGAGAACTCAACTTCACTTGCTTCTGTCACATCCATCGTAATTCCCCTCATACCACACATAAAATGCCGACAAGCATACACACACATCCATGCTGACATAAAGACTCCCTTTCATATGCATAAACACGGATGCATAAACAAGCAGCTGAATGGCTGAGGGAAATGCTCAGGCAGAAATAAAAAGTACTTGGAGACAACTAAATTATATGAGCGTCGGATATCAGTTACTATGAAAAACAAAGTGAAACTCCAGCACAAAACAACATTTCATCCAGGATGCAACTTCTATATAATTTAAAAAAAACCTAAAATGTATTTATTTCAAAATGTAGCCTCTTTTATTTGAATGATTCTTTGGTTAATGTTAAAGACATCAATCATGTGCCACTGATGGGACAGCGGTTCACTTCATAAAACCCCTCTTACAGTGACATGAAAGTTAAACAAATGAAAACAGTCCAATGTTTTGCCACTCAAAGAGCGTGATGAAAAATACGTGGCCACGCTGCAGATACGAAGGGCCAGGAATAACAGCGTGAGGTTAAAAGCAAAAGCTCTCATATTCATGTATTAACACATCGCCTTGGCCTCAGCTACTGACTGCTATAAGTTTCCCTCAAAAAAGCCAAATTTGGGAGAAGCAGCCTGGCCGACACCCTGACAACCTCAGCAGCTCCGTGGGTCAGGCATCAGTCCAGACCTGTGGCTCTGAAAATGATTCAACCTTTCACAATTAAGAAATAAATGACGGCTGAATTGATTTGAGGATTTTGTTCATGTCTCCCTCCAGGATACTAGTGAAATATTAATCCATGCTGAGGATAAACAGGAGAGTTTACCACATCAGGACAACAAACAGATGTGGAGTACAGAGAAACTATAACAACTAAACTTACTCTACTCCCTCTGATTTCGACACATTACAACAATGCACATGATTTTTGTACCTTACTTGAGGACTTTTGCATTTTATGGACATTTAAAAACATTCTGAACTGGCAGACATTGCACCAACCACCTGCCTTCCCTGGGACCCCCAGGAGCCCACTCAGAGGGGGGAAAAAAATAGATAAGGTGCCAAACAACAAAATTATATAGAATATATAGTAAATAAAACAAAATAAAAAAGTAATAAATAATAAGAATGCATGCCAATGCATTATTATAAGTAACAGTAGCAATAATATAAAAGTAAGCTGCATTGTATATCAGACTCCTTTACATAAATCCTTTAATAAATGGAGACCACACTTTAGCAAACTTTTGATATGGTCTCACTTAGTGTCTTATTTTCTCCAGCTGATGCAAGGACAACACCTCCTGTATAGGACACATCTCTTGGAGGGGGCGGGTTTTGGACTTCCAATTAAATTACAATTTGTGTGCTATAAGGCTACTTTTTGCTTCCTTTGGTGCATTTGTGGCATGAGTTCCCACAGCTGTTAGGTAGGTGCCTCAAGTGCCCTGCGTCTGTTTGAGGCATTAGCGGTATGTTCAGGGTAGGAGCAGTACTCACCATTTTCACGACGTGCTTGATTTAAGGGCTTTACATATCAGCTACGATGTCGCTATTGTCCCTTTTGCCATGATTTCTGAATTAATATAGTCGTAGCTTCCTGAAGCGTTGCCAGGTTTGTTATTTACATCCTTCAAACATGGTAGTGACAGTGTAATTTTTCCGGTTTGCCCTCTAGTGAAAACCTCCAGTAACACGTATTTTACACAGGTGAATATGCAAACAGTGCCGTTCACCACGCAGCCGGTTGTTTACATGAGCCCATGGATAAACAGTATGTAGCCTTTATATCCAGCTAAATACAGAGAACCAGAAATTGACTGGGAACCACACCATAGGCTACATATGCACTAACAGCAGGGCAATAAACATGAATTTTACTTTTAAAGTTGAAATTTTAATAGAATATCACTTAGATTATAATTTAAATATCATAAATTATCTTCACAACTGATTCCTTTGCCAGTTATAGCAAAATAACTCTTCTTCTTTTGCGGTTGAGTACTACAAAATGTTTGACCCTGCCTCCCACAAAAAGGAGCTGTCAAGTGTTTGGGGTTAGACAAACTGAGCCTGTGTGTCTCCCTGGTAATCTTCAGGCTGCAGAGGGTTATGGAAGGTAGAGAGGAGGCTGCCCCGCTGCAGCCTGAGGGCTCAGGGCAGATCTGGGATTGAGGTTGATAATGAGCAGGGGGATAAAGTAGAGTTATGGAGGTCTTATCACCCTGAGCCCCGGGGTCACACGGCACTGCTGGTGGCCAAAGACCCCTTAATCATTAGAAAAACTCACAACTCCACTCAGCAAACAGGTATTAGTTGAACATGAAGAGGGGAGTGTGTTGGACAACATTTTTTGGCTCCTTGAGACGGGTGTAAAATAACTGGAAATGCTCTTCTCTATCTAAGGGGTTTTATTTTGCTTGTTTATTTTATATTGTTTGTCCAAATTATCGCTGTCAGATGTGCTTCCTAATGCAGCTGCAGGGACTCGTGAGCACAGGATGATTTGACTCCTGGTCAGCTGAGCTTTAACAAACAGCCCCTGGGTGATTTCTTGTCCAGTGAGCTGTGTGGGGATCACAGAGGAAGACAGAGATGAGTGTGATGTGTGTGGTTAGCCAGACCTCAGGCTGTGATTTGTTGAAGTGCATCAGACGGGAGTCGACCAGAATCTGAATAAATCACCTCAGTGGCACCAGTGACAAAACCTTGATAATGCCTCTATTTTAAGTGCATCAGTGTGCCTCTAAACAGGCAATAATGAATGTGAGCCAATAAGACGGCCAATTGTTTCACAGCTTTTTCCTTTTAAAGAGACAAGAGACACTTTTTAAGACATAAAATAGTCTGCTTGTAATAATGATAATTTAAAATATATTAGATATATTATATATATTTTTTTCCACTAAATGTTTAATTTACTCATGAAACCTGCATCGACTTCTCCATCCAAAGTTTTCAAAGTTTAACTGCTGGACACAATAAGTTGCATATTGGACCATGACTGTTTTCCAATCTAATTGTGATGTCACCAAATCATGGTGATCATATATGAACAAAATACCACATTATGACACCAAGACCTAAAAATCCATGCTGTGACTTTTGGCCTTTTGGAGATTTCTACAAGACTTGCTTTTTTCAACAAATGTATTGCCAGCACTTCTGTCCTTGAAATGAATTTATCATTAATCTAACCCTCTTTGTCAAGATATACCGTGAAATCCATGCATCCTCTGAATGAGGGTCTCTAGTTTGTAGTTGTAAACTAGTATCATAGAGCTCAAAACACCAAAATTTAACCTGACTTTGAAATGTTATTCGGCTCCCTTCCCAAAAAGATATCATTACATGGTTGATGTAGTTTCATATCATACCAGTATCCTCACTGGTGTTAAAACTGAGCTTGCTACAGCCATTGAAAGACAGAAAGTGGTGCAGGCCACCAGCAGGTCATCGGATTGTCAAAACTGAGATTTCAAGGGAGAACAGAGATACTTTCTACCTTCAGCAGAAGGATGAAACTGTTTTCTAATGTCAAATTCTCCACATACATCTTTCTGCAGAGCGAAGCTGCACAACACATTTTTGAGTGCAGTGGTACTTAAAGGCAGCCTCCTAAACAAGAAGATGCAGAGACAACTGGAAGAGCTTCCCAGCTCACTTGGAGTGTTGCACAACACAAAGCTGAATTTCGCTGGCACGGCGGAGAATAAGAGGTCAGTGTAACTTGTAGGAGTAACATGCAAGTTCTCAGCCAGGATGAGACAAGCCAGTATTGTCTTACCATTACTATTCTTACTCCAGGCCGACCGCAGACACAGCAGCTGATGAAAAGATTGATTGGAGAGGGTTAAAGAGCCATTTGATACTGCTGAGTTTGATTTAATGACGTGTTTTAGGATTAAAACTGTATCAGCAGCAGCGGGCGGGCGAGCAGGGTGGGTGACAAGAACCAGAGCGGCTTTCTGCTAATCACTATTATTCCACTTTAAATTACTCTTTGATATGAGGGGGAAAAATCTGAATATTTTTCACAAACGTCAACACAAATATTCGAGACTCGCGGCCGTAGTTCATCAGGGTTTCCATAGCAACAGTGGTGAAAACAGGAGCAGGCCTCCACTTCTCCCCTCATGTCAGTGTGTATCCCATTATGGTTGTACTGTGCGGACAGAAGAGCTCTGCTCGCTCGCCACAGCTTTATTTATTTTACTGTCTTTCATCTGCAAACCACTACCAATCTGCATCAGAGGGAAATCCACTCTGTGTATCCCATAGGTGTCATTTAGGATTGATTCCCTGGAATTAGCAGACGTCAAAGTGGAACCATGTGTCTGTCTGTCTGTCTGTCCATCTGTCTGTCCTTACCAACACCTGTGATAAGGCTGTTTGTACACTGCCTGTGGTGATCCACACATTAATGACTCTGGGGATCTACTGAGAGTTCACCTCCTGTCTGTATTAAATAAAATAAAAAGTGATTATAAGCAAGAGTAAAAATTATTACTATCCAAATCTGAAATAAATGCTTCTTGTGTTAACGCCATAAGAACTATTTTTTGCTTAAACATTCTCTAATGAAGCTTATCCACTTACCAGAAGGACAAAATGTTTGAGGTCGCTGCTGCTTTGCCCTGATTCACTTTTAATTTTATTTCCATCTCTGTGGTGCAAAACCAATAAAATGTTCAAATCCTGCCATAAGAGACAGAAGTGTAAACATACTGATCAGCTCGACTTTTTCGAGATGGAGATTTTTTTTTTTTTACTTGAGCTCCTCCGGTTCACATGACCTTTACAAAAAAACTGATAAGCCGTCATGAATCCACTTTTAGCCGAGCAGAAATCCCAGGTCAAACTGAGATAACTTGGCTCCAGCAATTAAGCCCATCATAGATCAGACACAGATCGTTATTGATTATCATCTCTGAGTCGTAGTGGCAACTTATTTAGATACACAGACAGCATGAACAGTGATCCATAACCCTTTGGTTGTTGGAGAAAACTTATGACACTGAAGTAAACAAGAGGACCACCAACAGCTTCAATAATGCTGAATGTGTCCTCGCTGTGTTTATCATACGAGTCTCAACACTACCACAGAAAAACAGGGACTCCATCATAAGGTCCTTAAGTGGTTCTTGACTTGGATTTGGCAAAGAGCAAAACTTTGAGGTTAAATTTATCTCGAACAAAGTGACTTCACACATAAAAGAATTTACTTGAAGAATGATAATTATATTTTTTTAAAAAGAGACATTTCAGTTCTTTGTCTGGTGCAACCATTTTTATTCTGCTTATATAGCTTAATTTTCACTTTGTTGACAAAGAAAGCGGTTGTTGACAGAGTCTGATTTAAAAGCAGAGTCCTGTCATATAATACATTTTGTTTGTGCTTTTAAAAGCACGACAAGTATACAATACATCAGAGAGAAACCCGCTCAAATGAGACCAGAAGAACCATTTTATTATTGTAATTAAAAAGGAAACACATATAAAATCAAATATTAACAGTACGTCCACAACACTGGAGCAAAACAGCAATTGTGAAAAAGGTAAAAATGTATGTTCAAAGTATTTCAAAAGAATAAAAAACAATGAGAGGGGATACAGTAAGACAGTAAAAGACAATGTGGCACAAAACAACTTAATGATCACCTCTGAATCACATATAGATATTTTTATATATGTATATTTATATATATTTGTATCACTTTCAACATAATGTATTTGAAATTCAATCCTTTTCAAACACTTTCAGAATACCTAAACCTATACCTATCACATTTAAATAGTTGCTATAAATGCAACTGTGAAAAATAATGTTTACAAAATTAATTTATACCCATAGCAGACAATTTATAATGACCCTGTCTATTTTACCAGCCCTTCACTTTTGCATGTTTTGATAATGCTTTTTTTATGCTTGCTAATTTACAGATTAAGATATTAACAGAGGATTTATCTAGCAATGGATGATGAGAACAGACATCCTTTAAATAATTTTGAAAATGGTTTATGGATTAGTGTCAGCCCTGCATCTGCTGTGAGACACCAGAAGATAAATAAACATGACAATATAGTTTAATTTAAAATATTAAAATGTTTTTGGTTTACATGAGTAATTGTGTGAATGCAACACCAGATTATGTTAAAAATCAGGCATTTTTCTAGCAGTATATTCAAATTCAAGTTTATTACAAACCTTGAAAACATTCAAATTAAGCAAAAACGTTCAAGACTTTGTACAAATCCTGAATGTTCTCCAATGGATAGATATAAAACCAGCACAGTGCAGTATCACTCTCACATTTACAGTCTGTTGGCTGTAGGCACGAGAGAGATAGACAGAAAAATTATGATAACCTTTATCACCTTGTTTAAGGATCAATCAGTTCATGTATACAGCTCCTGACTGTTTTTGCCTATGATGTTTAAAACAACATGACATCACTCATGTTTTTGACTGCATGGATTTACACTCTCATTTGATTGCTTCGTGCAGTCATTCAAGCAGTTCTTCCTTCACTTGGTTGAAAGAGAGACCGGGATAGAGGTGACTGATCCAACATGAAACATCTGCCACCTGATTGATTCCTTAATCAAATTGCCCATAGCTACGGCTCGAGCTCGGGCTTTTAAAATAGCTATTTCACCCTAATACATGGCCCATTACCAAATGGCCATTCATCACATTAACCCTGCCTCTAGAGAGCTGCCAGTGTCTCAGTCAGTACAGTGCCACAGTGCTTTCTGTCTCCAGTCAGGACACACTCAGCAGCATGTCCACTTTGCCATGACTGTGTTTACCTCAGGAATACACAAACGCAGCCTGCCGCGGGCTCTATTAACGAAGCGAGAAGGAACCTCTGCTGATACACAGAACATAGACTGATTGACCTTCTCATGTTATATACGGATAAACTGTACTGTACTCTGTGTGCCTTATTTGTCATTTTGCAGGTCTTATGGTAATGTCAAACAATATTTTATGTATGAAAGGCCAGATTTTTACCGAGATCTCTCCGCTGATCTTCCTGATGAAGATAAAAACACTGAAGTTTGGCTCTAAATGTTCCAGAGAGGATACAAATGCAACAATCAGCACAGTCGCATAAAAACACAGACAACTATATATATTTTTTTTAATTCACAAAAATAAACACTTTTGCCAAACCTTTAATTAGCATGAAGCCGTGTGCTGTAGCTGGAATTAAGGAGCTTCAGGCCCAGCTGTGGTGAGCCTGATTACTTAATAATATGGTGATAAACACAACTATCAATCAAAGCCCCTGACAGGACTTACAATTCAGGAGAGATCAGCCAAAATAAGAGCTGCTGACTCTCTCATTGTGGCGGTGTACACGGGGGTGTGTAACAGGATACTCACTACAGTCGGCAATGAAGTTACTCGCACCGTTGTAATGATGGAAAGAAATAAAGTGTCACTTTTATTTAGAGAGCACCACGGCAGTAACTACAGCTGTCTCTTGAAAACAACAGTTGTGCAATATAGAATCTAAAGTGGCTTAGTGTGGAGGATAACAATGACACCGTGTTTGAAACACTGGTCGCAGCCGCAGTAAACACACCTTACAGTACATTGAACTTAAAGTCCTCAAAGCACAAAGCGATACGTGTCCAGTGTGGTTCATACAGCAGCCATACTGTCAGATCACTCATTCACATACGTATATCACAGACACTTTTTATAACACAATGAGATAATCCTCTTTATAATATTGCATTTGAGGTCCGAAAGGCACATCAGTTATTGTTAATATAAAATGATACACAGCCTGTTGGATGATGTGTAAGATGAAGTAACTTATATCTCTTTGACTATCATCCTACTGATCCAGAGATATTTTTTATCGTGTCTATTAGCTGCTTTATTCTGGGATTCCAATTTTCATGACTTTGTCAATCAGTTTATTTCTCACGATTTAATTTAGCTGTTTTTTGTTTTAGTTCCAATTAGTGCTTTTTAAAAAATACCAATGTATTGGGGCCCTGGGGGAGCCTCCCAGTTCTGCAGTTTTAGCAGATAAAATAGAATAGGAAGATAAACACTTTGCTAATAATTGATCACACACAATCAGGTGGACAGGTACACATACATACATACATAACTAATAATGTTTTGAGAAAGAGTTGTTCAAAATGCTTCTGTGATGGTTGTTTCTTAGAATAGTTTATTATACTCCAGTCAACAATAAACCCTCATCCCACCAACATAACATACACCTAGTATGTTATGTTGGTGGGATGAGGCTTTATATGATTCCTGTTCAAATTCTAACTTTCATCTTTTATTACAGTCCAAGCTGTTAAAATTACTTGTGATTGTGGTATTTCTACTAAATTTCAATGTATTTGTTTTATTTTATTATTAAAAAACACAAAAACAGATTTTTCTGGAATCATTATGTGTGACATCACTGGCATGCTGTCATAACATCCAAATTGTTGTTGTTTTTACATCACAACATGCAAGATTTTTTATTTTATTTTATTTTTGTTACACTTCTCTCATAACCAGAATTTTTTAAAGCTTGATATCAATAGAGTATATCAATGATTATAAAAACAAATCTGAATAAGTTCATATGACTGCTGTTGGCTGAAAACGAGTAAATTCTGATTCAGTGACTCTGATGTGAGTTTTACGTGCCTCAATCAGAAAGCAACTGGATGTGATCAACACTGTGTATCTAATGAGACTGAAACTTATCTGTAAAATTCCACTCACACACAGTCTATCCACACACAAACACCTCTCCTCAGTGACTACCTCTTGTTTTGTCTCTTTCCGCAATAAGAGTCTCCTTTTCCTCGACAACACTCCACTGGGCTGCTAATGTTGCTGTTTTCTGTTGGTCTCAAGTCTTCGCCGCAGAGATGACGTGAAATAAATTCTGGCTCTGAGAGGTAAATCACTGCAGTGCTGGGGGACTGCAGCCATTCTCTCTCACCTCGCCACTTTTAGCAGACCGTGGCTGATTTCCTTCCTTGCGTGACTCCGGAGTGTAAACACACAGCCAGAGTGACTCATCACTATTTCTCACTTCCATGGTCTGATATAAACACATGAAGGGGTCAGGTGTCATTTTGGGGTGGTGAGTGGGTGGGTGGAGGCCAGTATGTCTCCCCATAAGACATCTTCCATTCTCCAAAGAATTCACAGCTTCCTGTGGCCAAAGCCGCACGCCTGCCCACTCCAGCCTGGAGGAAGGAGAAAGAGAAACACAGTTTGAAATAGGGAGAGAGAAGGACAGACAATTTGGGTGATAGATTACCTCCTCTGCCACGCTGCTCTTCAGCAAAATGGAAAGAATGTAGTCATGATGAGCCTGTATCTCTTTTCGCTCGCAAACGACAAGAAAAGACTGATGGTTGGAGACGGAGATGGAGGGGATAAAGTCTGGCTCAATTGTGTGGCGTAAATTAACTTTATTCTGTTTTTTTGTAGTGGCAAATTGATTTATAAGTCATAAGTCATGAAACCGTGTTTACATGCAGCTGCCAACTTGTTTTTGTGACGATTGGCACTTTGTTAAAATGGGATGTCTAAGAGAGTCCTGATCAGCACTTTGCCCTCTTGAGCCCTGCCTTATTGCAGGGTAGTCGGGGTGGAAGGCAGGGATAGCCACTTCCTTTCAGGCCCCAATCTGAAGAAGGGCCAAATACAGTCCAACATCAATCACTTTGCACTCCACAGCTTTCCCACTGCCATTGTTATAGAGCAGACCAACGGAAAGAGGCCGGTAGCAGGTGGAAATAGAAAGCCCTTTGACAACTATAGGGCAAAATTCCTCCCAAGATCGTCACAACATTTACTCAAGCCAAAGGGACCAACGGCTGGCTGCCAGCACTAGTCTGGACACAAACACAAATATCTAGTCAGCAACATTCTCAGATGCACTGATACATGAACACATGCAGCCAGAGACAGCCATCACAGGCACGCACACATGCAACGTCTCCAGTAGTTATATATGCATGTACACACGCAGCAGTCATGGACATAACTGCATATGGGACACAAATTCACTCTCTCCAACATGATTCATCCTGCAATATATAAACAAAAAAGTCTTCTTCACAATTATATTTCCTCTTTTAAAATGACATTAGAAATGCAAAATCACAATTTAAATTTTATATATATAAATATGAATAGGAGCAGATGTTATGTTTAAAGGTGAAACAAAAAGTATGCTAATTTTTGCAGTAATATTTGTTGTTTTTTTTCCTACGTAATGTCCGCAGAAACTCACAGTTATAATAACACTGAAAACACAGAGACATTAATAACTCTTTGTTGAAGATTTTCTCTTCAATGTCAACTAATCCAGGTGATTTTTGTCTGTACAGTGTGAACAGGAACTGTTAGCGGCCCAAGCAACACACCTTTTCATGATGTAGATTTTCCAAAAATCAAAATTTAAGTTACATGCTTAAAAAAAACAGAAGTGTAGATAGTTTTAAGGTTCATGTTTACACATTTAGTGAGGGCCATCCTCAATAAGTCTTCACTGGGTTTTAATCAGATTAGGAGTGATAGCAGGATGAAGTTTGACTGATGTTGCACAGGTGATATTAATACTTTGTGATGTTATTGATAAAATTGAAGCCTGGCACCTTATGCAAATTAACAGCAGGTGGGAAACTGATAAATTGAAATAAAGGTCCAAGCAGATTAGGAGAAAGAGCTTTCTACATTTCTTTTTAAATCAGAGAAACTTCCATATTATTTTCATATTGGCCTTCATCAAATTATATAAAACCTCTTGTTTTTAAAGAAAAGACATGCAATATGACCCACTGTAACTATTTTTTCTTTATCTATTTTTACCCTTTTTGTAATATAATTGCACTATTCTTTTATTTATTCTGGTACATGATTTAACACTTATGTGTCTATTATGTGAGCATCTAAACTTAGACATAAGCAAACTATAAGGAGCAGAAAAAAAGTATGTAACAGAAAATAAAGGTCATTTCCAACAACTTTGACTGCTTCACCCTCCAACAGGTTGCATTACAACAGCTACAGTGTTTGTGCCTCTCTTGTCTTCCTTCCAGCCTCTACTTCTCCTGGCACTGCCCACAGCACCCGCCTCACCTCCCCCACAGCTGTACTCTTCTCCACTCCTCTCCTCACTTGGGATCATAGGCTAAAACCTGGCAGGATCACTGTCACATGATGCCCATGCGTGTGATGCTTCGCTGGGACCCCCCTCCACTCAGGAAATGCTCTCGGCCTTTTTCCCACCCTAGTGTTCCACTGTGGAGAGCCGGGCATTACAACCGAATCCAGTTACCATCCCAAAGCATTCCTGACTGATTCCAACCACTGCCTGGCTATGGGTTCCCACAGACAATGAGGATATGCCCTAATTTCAAACCGGCTGGAGCGCTGGGTATCAAGTTGTGAACTACCAGAGCTGTTTATGGCAGAACAGAGAAGTTTGAGCTCCACAATAGGCAATTACCATGCCCACTCATCCCCCTCCCCTTCATTCAATTTGTGGTTTGTCTGTAGGTGGGTTCGGTTGTGCACAGATTAAAAATAGCCAAGCCATTCCAGACAGAAACTGCGAGGGACATGGAACACACATTGCACAAATGATATCTCCCATTGTGGTGTACTGTTTGGGAATTCTTAATTGCTTTTTCCGAAGCAGCTTGCCACAGGAAAATCCCCCTTCAGAGTAAAGAAAAAAAGAATAAGTGGGCTGTGCGTAAACACCATAGATATTATATAAACGCACATGTAAACACGTACGTATAAATCCATGTCGCCCCATGTGCACCCATCAAACTGCCATTAAAGCTGTATCAAAGCAGCTAACCTGCAGCAGAGCCGGTTGTGGCCTGCGCCTGCCCTCCCTCTCTCTTTTGTGTTCTCCACTGTGGTTTCTGCTTCAGCTCTTATTATTGATGTCTCTCCCTGCATCAGACAGACCATGATGGACCGGCCCTGGGAGGTGTGCAGGGCTGCAGGGTGGGGCACCAAACAGGCTCCCACTCACTGTGTGGGACTGGATCCTCCTAGAAAGGCCACAGAGCAGAGAGGAGCGGTGAAGCAGCGTAGGGAGCGTCTGAAGGAAAATTTTTATGTGTTTTCACTGGACTTTTTGTGGGAAGAAAGAACTGGACTGCAATGCACAATGTATTTTGTATCCATATAATCAGTATTTGCGCACACTGGCAATGATCAGAGGAGCAGAAATCAGATGCTTTAACTCAACGTGCATCAAGAATTTTAAATTATAATTATTTCTACTAGAATAACTGTATTCAGGCTATATTGGATTTTTTTTAAACTGATCTATTTAATGAACATTTTATCAGGGAACTCTAGAATCAGCTTCCCTAGAGAAATAACAAATGATATTAAGTTTCCCCCTAAAACATCATTAATGCAAATATTCAGCTACCCAAGAGAATTTTGGTTGAAATACTGAATATTGAATTTAAATTAAATGTTTTCTTTTAAATTAAAACATTCACTTTTACTTTTACACATTCTTTACTGAAAAAGATTTGATCAGCACACACAAACAAAACAGGAAAAACACCAAAGTTAATTACAATATTGGAAACAAGTTGGACTAAAGTCTAATATGCAGTATTTATAACTGTATTTAAATGTTATCAATAAACCAAAACCAAATATCCTGAAAAACCCCAAGCACCAATTGTATTGCAAAACTTTACAATTTTCAGGAATATTAGTAAATCATTTATAATTTTATTTATAATATTGCTGTATATCTGAGAAGACAAACTGTCAGTCAACCAGATGTATAACAACCTACATAATCATAATTTCATGCTTTAACCTTAAAGTCTAACCTTGAAATAAGTAAAATATTGTCATATTTTCATTGTTTTCATATATTGTTCTTTATGCTTTTTGTGTTTTGTCCAGTTTCATACAGAAATCAACTTGCCAACTTGCTGAAATACCAATTTGCTCCGAACAGGTACTAAAAAATTATGGAACATTTTCCCTGCAAGTGCTAACCACATTTGGACAGTTTGGAATTTGTAAAACCTCCAGACCTGCCAAATCCTCCCCACTGCTGTCCTTCATGTCAAATTATGTGGTGCTGCCTATGATCACAAAATAAACCAGAAAGAATTTTACATATGCCTTTATTCTTTTATCATTGTCTGAAAGGCATGTTTTCTCTCCAACATATACAGCTGTCAGAAAACAGAACTAAGTCTGCTCTAACATGCGACAAACTACAGAATAGAGGAATAAATGGCAGTCTGCTGATGTGAGTGGGCTATCTCTAATTTGACAATATAGCTCACCAGGGACTGCTGCGGGAAGCCATGTGAAGCTTTACTGAGGAGGCCGGGGTTCTCACAACAACGCTTGCACCAATGACTCATGGATTTCTGGTATAATGAACTCCCTATCTGCAAAACAAAAAAAGAAATACTTTGTGTCAAATTATCAAAAATATAAATGTCAAATTACCGGATGACCTTAAGCTCACTGACGCTTTTATTTTATCTGTTACAATGAGCTTTTTAGGACGGATTTAACACTGCATATTAAATTGAATCACTAACATATACAGTGTGCAAATAATTTAATGAAAGTTCTGCAATATTCAAACATCATCAGCGACTCTCAGTTTTTAATTGGAAGATAGCTGATGTCTGTCACTGACAGCAGCGCGGCTGCAGGTGTGCAGCGGAGGCAGACAGGTGGGCGTATCTGTGCTCAACATGTGACTCGTGCATTCTACCAGCCAATGAGTTACTACACTTAAAATGATGCAGTTTGAAAATTAAAAATATGTTAAATAATAATAATAACAATAACAATAACAATTATAATAATAAATGAATAAATACGTAACCTGCCAGTCCAAATAATAATTATGAAAAATAATTATGAAAAATAACATTATGGCAAGGTCTCATCAGGCACTCTACATTAAAAAATACATTTTAAAACATGAATTAACCCCTTAAGACATATTTCACATGTGGGACTATTTTAAACAAATGAAAATGCGACGAAAAATTACAGCAGTGAATTAAATGTGTCTGACACCAGATGAATAAACACAATAATTATCTCACCATAACACCTGCAACACGACGCACCGCTTTACAATATGATTTGATATTTCGTTTAAGGCTTTTAAACCTCTATTGAGACAGCAGGGTCGCTCAGCTGGTCTGGGCTCAGTGTCCTGCTCAAGGACACTTCAGCAGAGCAGATGTTTGCAGACTAGTGTGAAATCGCTCCTATTGGCCTGTTCCACTGACATCGCTGTGAAATTGTTGTGGAAAATTAACACAAACATTTCATTAATGAGCTTTTTCTGTTAGAGATGCTGTGCCAGGGGACTACTTTGCCCTGCGCCTCCACACACACGTATACAAACACACACACCAACACACACGGTGGGGCACGGAGCGGAGATCTTGCCAAGAGAATTAAAAAGTCATCGCGCGCACTCGTGCTGCAGCTGATTACCGGAGAGGGTGGTGCCCATCAAATAGAGACGCAGCGCGCGTAATCAGCGGTCTGCTAGCAATCCCGTCCTTTCTCGTTCACATAAACAGCACTTAAAGGAAAATATACACGGCCACCTACAGCGCAGGGAAAGTGATGAGGGGGTGCCCACCTCCACATTACACTGGTTTCAATTAAAGCGACAAAGCGGATTGAACTGCGACACTGAGAGACAAAGAGCCAGGAGACACATCAGGATGCAGCTCAACATTATTTGTTCGACAAAAAGTCGAAGCAGTTAGAAAAGTCTTTAATACATTCAAAATATGAACACAAAAATATATTCACAATATTAATGTTTTTTGTTTTTTAAATACATAAATATAACATTTGTTTATTTAAGAGTTCCTATAATATAAAGACCAGACACACGTTGTTTTTTTGAAACGCACTTTTTTATGTTGAGTATTTCTGCGCAAAAACAAATTAAATTGTGTGCGATGAGTTACATTATTTACATGCTTTTCTTTTTTTTTAGTTCTACATTATGAGATTATGAGAAATGGAATCAATAAAATTAGAGGAATATGTGTGTATTATCAAAAAATCTCTGGTATCAAACATTTAGCAGGCCTTCTGACTAATAGCCTATGAAGACCATGCATTTGTAATTTGTAAAATCCACTATATCCTTCATTTAAACGTTTTTACTTTTAGGCCTATGCGAATTTTGTTAAATGCATCTATTCATTTCTTTGAAATAATATTTATAAAAAGTATAATTGCACTTGTATTTGTCTCCAGATTATATCAGTTTAAGAGACCCGTTTTTAACACACATTACTAGATGCGTGCACTATAAAGAAGTAATTTAATTTAGGAAAACTATAACAGACTAGTGTTGTGTTGTTTCAAAACCTGATTCAAGTTCAAGTCGGATGAGTTTACTGCCAGTTGATCGATCACTCTGCCTCACTGTCCCTGCGGCCTCTGGGTGACCCTCTGCGGCCCTCCGAGGAGACAAACTGCCTGATTTCACAAAGATGATCGTCTGTGAAGGAAATTTAAATCTACAAGTTTGAGACTTTAAATTCTCTGAGTGACTTTGAGTCTCCCCAACAGTTCAATCTCTTCCTGTGACGCCAAATCAAATTACACTGCTGACCTGCAGCTGCTGAATCTATAATCCGCCTGGTGTCTTTGCCCTAATTAGTATGAATAAGCAATTATTATGAAGTTGACCGTGTCCTGATTTGCTCACATGATGCAACAATGTAGCCTTGTAGTGTCTGTGAGGACTCAGTTTTTAATGTGCAGTGATTAAACTAATCCTGAAAAGGCATTACAAGTAAAAACTGAACATATTCTGCCTGATAATAATGTTCAGGTTGTACGAGAAGAAGGCCTACATTATGTATATGTGGCCTGATGGCGTGTGTCAGGAGTCGATTTACAGAAGATTGTAACCAATAAGAAAGCATTTAGTCTGCAAAACGTTGCAGCAGCGTGATTTTGAGGGGTTCAAACTTGGTTTGAGCGCACTAAATAACGGTAAGACGGTCCGGAAAGCCTGTCAGGACTGTGCACTCTGCGGTGTACCTCCACCTAAGTGGCCGAGCATTCCTGAGGATGCAGCGCTGTCAAATATTTCATGATGGGACGTCATGGAAAAGTGCATGTCTTCGTCTGAGATGGAGCAACAGGGAAGCTCTGACCTCGGGACTTAAGCCTCGGTAATGACGAACAAGATCGGCCACCGTCGCCGTTATAACGAGCAACTGTTCCCATGTAAAATACGTTCAAATTATGAAATAATATTGAATTATGCATATATAAAAAGCATATTAAATACAGTAGAATATGCTATTATGATACTTGTTAACTTCCGGCTGATTACTGTATGTCGAACATAACATTTTAATATAGGTGATAAAAAAATAAATGATATTGGAGCTTTTTATTGCTGAAATATGAATGCAGTTTGAGAGTGGCGCCTCACAATCCAACACTGATGTTTGGTGTAAACATCTAACCACGGACACTGCTATGGATGAACATGAAAGTTAAAAAAAAAAAACATGTATATAGGTCTATATACGTAACAAAGTAAGAATAACATGACATGGGTAGAATGAGCGTGTGAGGGGGAGAAAATGCGCCCTAATGGAATGAAGTCATCAGCGGTAATTAAATGCAGTGGGCAGAGAGAGAGAGAGAGAGAGAGAGAGAGAGAGAGAGAGAGAGAGAGAGAGAGAGGACGGGAGCGCGCCTGCCCCTGGTGCGCGCTGGGTGGTCCGCTACCCTGATAAATGTGTGGCCCTCACTCCAGGCGAGTGGCCGAGCAGGCACCGGTTAAAACAATACTTACATTCATTTATCCATGGGTTTAAATCTCCTCTGCAACAGCAAAAACTAACAGTGGCACGACTGTCAACTCTGGGCTGACAATGACAATTTGACAATTAATTGTTTTCTCGCCTGAAACAAAAAAGGGCCTGGACATGTCCGGTAAACATCAATAAACAATTATATTTCAGTCATACATCGAAATCTGATTTTAATATATTTCCTCAAATTGAACTTATAACCATGCTGCCACAGTATTTTATAGAGAATAAAATATTATAGGAGCTGCTGGTGACCTTTACGCACCGGGCAAAAAAGTCTCCAAACATGTTTGGTTTTACGCACGGGGCAAAAATGTTTATCCAGGATTTTTTTTCCGGTTTTATTTTCAATTATGTCAAAACAAACACCCGTTATGAGCATCAACTAACGCCGGCAGAGATCAGAATCACAACAAGCTCGACTAACTGAACCCATGGAGAGGCAAAGGGTTGCAGGCTGCAGCGAGATCTCCAGGGAACAATAAGCAATCTACTGTCAACAGTTTTAGGTTATGGGCTGATCGTCTTTCAGTACCTCGCGCTCACAGCCCCGTAAAAACAAAATAAAACGAACTAAAATTAAATTCAACTTTAAAAAAATATAACAAATAAACAAACTGGAGCTCATTTTGAGACTTTTGAGTGAATTACAGCTCAGTTAAAGTAAAAAGCTTAAGGCTTAATTCAGACGTCGTTTTTCTAATTATCCTATAAGATATCATGTCACATAAAACATCCAGGGTGGCACCAAATAAAAGCGGGCACTGGTGACATTCAGACTGAAAAGTGTTGAATCCACTTTACCTTCATTCTGGATCATTCGATGGTAAACTGCATGCAGGAGTCGATCTCAAGTCCCCGTCCGAGTTTCTGTGCTCACTGCTCGGCAGAGCTCGCACCTCACTCCCTCCTGCGTCCCTGCGTAAATATTATGACTGCATTACACAAACAATATTCATGTGTAAAAACGTCCAACATCTACACAGGACGCTGCGAACAGACGGGCATATCGCATCAGATTGAGTATTAGCTGATCTAACGGGGCTTTTGCTTGATTTTTTATTTAAAGAAGGCCAGGGAAAATGTTTACATTTTGCTGTATAAACATCCTGCCCATGTTCCTGTCTATCTTTTACAGAAATCAGGAGGGTGGTTTGGAATAAGAGGGGCATGTTCTCTGCTAAATACTTTTCATACACTAAAAATGGTTTATAAAATGTTTTATAAGTTTAATAACAATGGAGACGTTAGCTATAGTTCCGTGCTGGTGCATCAGGCATGTGGCCTGAAACACAGAGATAGTGTACACTATCTCTGTGTTTTACTGCAGGTTTATAAATCTACACAGTTTATATCACTATCATCAATATTCAGTGTTTAAAATAAAAATAGAAATAAACTAAAATTATATTAGACAACAAGGAAATGCGAGTATGTATCTAAAGGCCCAGCTAGTGTTACTATCAGTGTGTGATCGTATTAAAATAAACAAGATATTTGTATTTAGCTGGATTCTGTAGTGTATTATAGCATATGTTATTAAAAGCTATAGTGGAGATATATTCCCTATTTCAATGTAAAGAGGGAAAAAAACATTTCCCTGAAAAGTGAACGCACACAGATGTGCATGCTTACAGCCCACCACTGGAGTAGGAGGGAACTGGGCGGGTCCCAACATTAGGATGGCCAAGACATCCAGCTTCCAATGCCTGATGGCAACAGATAAGTAAAAAGTGAGCTCCTCGGACGCACGACAACACACCAACTGAAGTGGAAAGCGGCTCCTGTTCGGCTCCTTATCCCATTTCGGACGCTGCGTACAAGGCGGTACGACTCCAGACTGCTGCAGGACTGAACCAAGAGGAAGAAGTTAGGAAGACAGTCTCGCCTTTGGCTTGTGCGTTAAGTTTGTTTCTTTTTTGGCTCTTTATGTCAGAGAATTAGCGTCCAACTTTGTAGTGAATATAGCCGGAAAGGTGGAAAGCAACTATTTTCGTTCGCCATCTCGATTACTAAATTTAACTAATGACGGCAGAGGTCCAGCAGCCCCCAGCGCAGACTCCTGCCCAGAGCACCCCGATGTCTGCCCCGGAGAAGCCGCACGGACAGACGGCGGTGATGGAGACCGCCTCCTCCACTACGAAAACCAAAAAGACAAACGCGGGGATCCGCAGACCTGAGAAGCCCCCATACTCGTACATTGCTTTAATAGTCATGGCTATCCAAAGCTCTCCTACCAAGCGCCTGACGCTCAGTGAAATATACCAGTTCCTGCAGAGCCGCTTCCCGTTCTTCAGGGGCTCATACCAGGGATGGAAGAACTCCGTGCGTCACAACTTGTCTCTGAACGAGTGCTTCATCAAGCTGCCCAAGGGCCTCGGCCGGCCAGGGAAGGGCCACTACTGGACTATCGACCCGGCTAGTGAGTTTATGTTCGAGGAGGGCTCCTTCAGAAGGAGACCCCGGGGTTTCAGGCGCAAGTGCCAGGCGCTGAAGCCCATGTACAGCATGATGAACGGCCTGGGATTCAACCACATCCCCGAGTCCTACAACTTCCAGGGGAGCGGCGGAGGCCTGTCCTGTCCGCCCAACAGCCTGTCTCTGGACAGTGGGATTGGGATGATGAATGGACACTTGGCAGGTAACATGGAAGGGATGGGTCTGTCCGGGCACACCATGTCACACTTGTCGACCAACAGTGGACATTCCTACATGGGAAGTTGTACAGGATCCACCGGGAGTGATTATCCCCACCATGACAATTCCGCCTCCCCTCTGCTGACCAGCGGGGGAGTCATGGAGCCTCACCCCGTCTACTCGAGCTCAGCCTCGGCGTGGGCTCCGGCCCCCTCGGCCTCGCTCAATAACGGGGCCTCCTACATAAAGCAGCAGCCTCTGTCTCCTTGTAATCCAGGAGCCAACTCGCTGCAGCCAAGCTTGCCCACACATTCACTAGACCAGTCGTACCTGCACCAGAACGGCCACAGTACTACAGATTTACAAGGTAAGCTCAGTCGTATATCCACCTCTAATTTATTACTTCAAAAACGGTCATGTTGTGTAAAACTGCAGATATTTTTTAATAAAGTAAGCTTTTGGTGAAAATTAAATCATAGGAAGGAAAATATGATGCAGGAATATTTACAAATACCAAACAATTGAATTACCAGAGGGTCTGAACAATCATTTTTACGCAGGGTCACAGATTTGTATAGTTTTGTGCCAAACGTGGGCGTAATGGAAATACTGAGTAGCCTCACGGTAGGCCTCCCTTATTTGAATATTACTGCGTTTATTTTGCTGTAACTAAACAAACGTTTATCTCTTTTGTGCCAATCAAAAGGATTCAAATCAAGCTCATTAGAGGAAAATTATGCAATAAAACAAACCACATATTTAAATGTAAGTAAGTGAAACTGATTACTCCAAATTAAACGCAGATATCAGGGGGTTCAAACTCGAATTGTTTCAGTTTCTGGACGTGATAATAATGATAACAATAATTAAAAAAAAAAAAAATAGAGGACAAGGAGTGTAGACCCGTGCCAGTCTCAGGGCAAGAAAAACAAGCGCGGTTAGGACCAGCCTGCCTTGCCCCGAGGCCCTCAGTCCTCCGGGACTGGCGTGCAAGAGGGCCACTGTCAATTAGCCCTGCAAGCCCGCCTCTACTTTGGACAATCTTAATTGTGCTTGATAAAAATTGACTTTGGGTCTGTGAGGAATAAACACAAAAAACAGAGTAAAGTTATATCTGTCCTCAGTTATAATCCTCTACGAATTAAATACATGGCACAATTTATCTGAAAAAGTATATAAGTATATAAAAGCAGACTACATAATAATAAAATATTAACATTAACTTGAAACAACTGTTAAATTAAATGGCTTGGTTTTTCCCCCTCACACCTATCCTACTTATTTTTTGTGAAATGAAGCCCAATATTGAACCTTTTCTCCAAGATTAATAATTACACTACTTTATATACTTGTATTACTAATGGATTTATAAATTAAAAGTATGACTATGGCAGCTCCAATAGGACATGTCTATCATGGATAATTGACAATTAACAATTAAAATTCTACAGAAAATATTTATATAAATGCTATACAAAATTTCATTATAGTTTTGTGGGTTTTTTTAAAAAGAGCTTGTCAAAGTATCATTACTACTACATGTGACCTTACTTAAAATGCAATGTGTTTTTTAAACTTGTTTCCGCAGGTATTCCTCGGTACCATTCCCAGTCTCCGAGCATGTGTGACCGAAAGGAGTTCGTGTTCTCGTTCAACGCCATGACGTCCTCAGCGATGCACTCACCGAGCAGCAGCTCGTACTACCACCACCAGCAGGTCTACCAGGACATCAAGCCCTGCGTCATGTGATGCCTCCGCGGGACAACCTGCAGCCCAGAGGGACGGTGTCACAGACCTGAGCCACGCAGCAGGACGAACTGAAACCAGAACAGACGAGTAAAATAACCACTGAGAGACACGAAGGAGCGCGCTCACTGCTTCAAGTAGCTTGGACTACTTTTTCTGTACTGTTTCACACAGCGACACGGAGACAGGCCAATATCAAAGCAACCACATAATAATAATATATAATAATAAAAAAAAGAAACTTTTTCATGCCGTCAACATCGACCAGCGGGGTAAAGACTGGCTGTATGAAACCCTGCTGCTGTTTGGTACTTAGTCCTGCAGAGCGGATGACTACCACTTCACACTTTTCTTTATTCTTCTTGTTAAAGTAGGCCAATGTAAAAATGCACACGTCCAATGTTCTCCGATTTGAGTTTTCTCTTCTTTGACAAATTAGACTGATGTTCTTTTTTTCTTTTTCTTTTTTGGACTTTCATTCCAGCGTTGAATTTTGAGATGATGGACATCACATATACATGTCCATATATACTGTGTAAAAACGATGAAGGCACTTTTTGAATAGCCTATAAGCGCATCTTTTTATTTATTCTGTAGGCCTACATATTTTAATTTTAGGCGAATTGGCCATGGAGGTATATTCTTTATTGGCAATATTTGTCAGAACGCTTGTTATTTGTTTTAAAATGAAAATTGAGGATATATTGTAAGCACTGTTATGTCGTTTGTGTTAGATATATGTAGACCATTACTTTCAGCACTGTATACTTATATAATGTTAGGAGAATTAGCATCAATCATCATCAATGAGGGCTAATCATTAGGCTATATTACAACAAATCATTTGTAAGAAATAAAATATATCTGTTGGGCTTTTTAGCCTAAACCCACAAAAAATGACATTTTGATTTTATCATACACCCATAATTCAATGCAATTTTGGGGAACACTGCAAACAAACATCCCACCAAAACTGATCACTATTTGCCTAAAATTAGCAATTTTTTTTCCACCCGAATGAGTACAATATTTATAATTCCAACTCAAATGTATAGGCTTGGAATTAATTTATCAAACAAAAGAGGGTGGGTAAACTGATTTCAAGTGGTTTTTATCTAAATAGTTGGTGATACTAAAGGCAGAAAATTAAAAATATATGCATAAACTGGAGTACAACAGAAAGCTGACACAGGAATATCACAGGGGCAGCTTGTTATAATGCAGTTCATGATAAAGGCCTCAAAATTGAACTTGCAGTCTGTTTTCACATGGCAGGAGCCTGTTATTGTAAGCTGACACTAAATGAACAAATTTATTTTCCACAGTACAATGATTAATGTTTGATAGATTTTAAATAAATGGTTTTAAAAGTCAGTCGTATTATGCCCTCTATGTAACAAGAGTGTATGCAGCAATTAAGGCGCATCAAATCAGAGGCAGAATTCTCAGCCATTTGGTGAGAGGGTGAAAACCTGCAGTACCATCACTGTGGCGTGAGTTACTGCTGGCTCCCTCGAAAGCTTTTTGTTCAAAGTATAGTTCTGCTGAATAACTCAATGGTGTCCGAGATGCATTCACTTCTGAGAATCTACACTAAAAAAGGGCTTTAAGAGATAATACAATTTCCAAAACTAACAACTTATGTAAGACACAAAAAGGTGCAGTGGTTTTGACGTAAAATATGAAGGGATTCTGTGCAGACAAAAGCTTCATTTCAACTCTGAAAAACACTCTTTACTTCTTAAACATTACAGATATCAACCTCAAAATGTATAGCAGAGGCACAGGAATTAGATGCACACAAATAATGAACATGTCTTGTCACACAAAGCCGCTAGTTACATTACAAAATATTACAAAAGGAACATGAGCCAATTTATCAAAATGCTCTTCATTGGCTTCCTTATAATTTGTTTGATTAAAGCAGTTGCAAAATTAATTTCTGTTACTTTTACTGACTAGTGCAACAGGCTGCATTAAGGCTAATGCAAGCAATATAAACTTGAATTTGGATAACACAAATAATAATAAAAAAGAGTAGATAGTTTTAAAGGGAATTGAAATGGTTTGAGCTGCCGTTTAAGAGAAGTTCAAGTGTTAAAAATAACAGGTGCTCCTAAAGTAGAAAAACATGGCGGGCAGCAATCTATTTTGTAAGCATCCACATCGTTCAGATTACTCTTGTAGGTTAGATCAAGTAACTGAATTGTAATTTAAGAGGTCCTCTTGTTAATTTTACTTTGTAAGTAATGCTGTGTGTACACATACATGTGTACTTCAGGCCGTAAACATGCTGTGTTTTAATACTTGTGTAGCTTTGAAATCTCACAACATGACCACTGCCTGAACCCCAGTAAAACGAGCATGCCATAGAGCACAGGGATAGCAGGCTCAACAGGAGTGGAACGGCGCATTAACAAACTGATGACATTTGCCGAGGTTCAGTGCTCTGGCGGGGCTGAGGGAGCGAGATGGGGCTCCACAGCTGTTCCCTCACCAGGCCTGGATGACAGCTCCATAAAAAGCTCGAGGCCTGTTGTGTGCAGACAGACATGCTGTGTGCTTATGTCGCAATACGATCAACTTTAGTGAAAACAGGACACTTGTCTGGCACTGCAGACTGACAGGAGAGTGATCAGTGACCAGGTAATGTCTGTGCAGAAAGACACCGTCGAGAAGCAGGTTATCAGGTGCTGATGACGGGCTTGCACATGTTTTTTATTGTCCTAGTAATTCAGTTCGAGTTAATCTCTCGCTCTGTACCAGCACTACTGAAGATAGAGCCTTTATGAAAACAAGGAAACTATTAACTCTCAACACAAAAACACTAGCTGGATGTCTTTTCCAAAGTTTGCTCAAAATCCAATATAACAGAAATTATTTGCTTTATATTTGTGTGAGCTCTGTAATCTGAGAAATAATGCTTTAACTTCTGACCTCATTACTGTCTCTTCACTAAAACAATAGGTTATTTGTTTGGACAGTTTGAGGGCTGAGAGGCTTGTTTACAACTGGACTACAAATATGAAGGAGTTGTTCAAAGTTTGCAGCTTCAAAAAGAGCAAACAGTGATATTTCCTAAATGTTGCAAAATAATAGGAAGATGCATCATCAATTGCCGAAATTAAAGTAACACATTACAGTTTTGTTAAAAAAAAATACACCAAGCTGAACAAGTACAGTCAAATGCTTTAGAGAAAAATCTTATGATGCGTTACAAACAGACTGCATTAACACTAGAATAAAGTTCATCCATGGAAGCTTCTCTTAGCTGTTAAATGACGAGGCTGAATTCATACTCAAACTGGCCTAAGCAAACAGAATGCCATGAATATGTCATTTCTATCTATGAATGGTACAAATGTCTCCAATTAAATATGCAATATCTTATTTCCAAAATGTTCTGGAAAAAAATAGCAAGTAGAAATTAAAAATCATAGCTCAAATGAGGCCAAACAAACCTCTAAATGTGTTTTTTTTTTTTTTTAAATAAAATGAGGTTAGAGGTTTATAATCTGGACCTACAATGTAGATCAAGATCCTTGTCAAAATACACAGAAGGACATTTATGTTGATTTAAAGGAACACCTAAATCCTGGGTCATGTGCAAGGACGAATTATGCAAATTTTCACCCGAGTCAGAATGATTACGACTAAATTATGGCTATTTTTACTTATTATGTTGCTGCAGTCTGTAATTGAAATAGCACAACAATATGCTTTTATGTTCAAATGTGTTCAAAATTTGGTTGCAACTGCACAATATGCTCACGATTTATGACATTTTATATTTTCACAGGTCACATTGCTAATATAAAATAAAATAGTTCAAATGTTAATTTTTTGGAAGATTTGTTGGAAAAAAGTGTTGAAAAATGTGTTTTGCAAAAAAACAAACAAAAAAAACACATCTGTGTAGTAAAACACAGGTGTGGTCTATAAACGTGAAATCAAGGAACTTTTAATTTTTACTAATACGCTTCCTGGCTCTGGAATCACAGCCTGATTGTATAAATGCCCACATGGTGGCGCTATCTGCAATAAAACTAACCAGTTCATCTTTAGCC
This sequence comes from Centropristis striata, assembly GCF_030273125.1. NCBI lineage: Eukaryota > Metazoa > Chordata > Actinopteri > Perciformes > Serranidae > Centropristis > Centropristis striata. Next base: position 12,371,609 of record NC_081518.1, read on the forward strand.
CATGGCCTTAGTTAAATGGTTTAGAGATCAACACACAGAAAAACTGGTCTGAAAACATGACCCTCTAGGAGGAGTTAACACTGATAACTGGTAAGAAATAAAAAGTACTAAGCACAACAAATCACTCTACATTTTAACAGATAGACTGTAGATAGCATTTAAAAGCAAGAACTGTAGTCTATCTCTAAAACAACTACTCAACAAAGGCTCTCGGGACACACAGACCAGGAAGTGTGTGTGAATAAACAAGGCACATAGGTGTGTGGTTAAGTATTGTGAAAATACCCTTCTAATGAAATTCTTCTTGTTTCAAGAATTGCATATTAAATTTATTTTTTGGTGAGCTTATTAGCTTTAGCAGTCACTTTAGATGTCTGTGGTTCAAATAACTCATGTCCTCTTTAATAAATCCAAAAATATCAAAAACCAAACTAAATTCTTCTTAAGGCATTTTGGGTGCTCCACAATGAATACCTCTTGGCTGAGTATTGCTTATTGCTTTTACTGCTCAGTCTTTTCCTTGTTGTCACTCTCACTATCTGGTGGTCCGGTATTCGATTTTGGAGCCGTTGATGGTCTTGATCTCCGATTGAACTGTCCAGCTCTCTTGCCTCCACGCTGGCTCTTAGCCAGCTCAGCCTGCAGACTGTGACCATTCAGGCTGAGATCCTGCAGAGCCTCCAGGGCCAGCTCTGCAGCCTGGGGGTCGCTGTAGTCCAGGAAGGCCCTGTGTTGAGCTCCCTGCCAGGTGAGCCTCAGTGGGGCGGCCTCTCTCTCTCTGAGGGCAGTTTTCAGCTCACTAACACGCAGCCCAGCAGGGATTCCCCCCAGATAAACTGTGGTCACACTCAGGGGGAGCTTACGTTGAGACATGACTTCACTTCCACCCTCCTCTGGGCCCTTCTCCTTCATGTTATCTCCTCTTCTTCCCCTTCTCCTCTCATCACCTCCCCCACCATCTCCTCTGCTCTCTTTCCTCACTCTAGCTGGGCGCTGTCTAGCTCTCTGTTCTGACTCCACTATTTTCTCCTGTTTAGATTCTCCCTCAGCATCCTGCTGCATGTTCTGCCTTGGCCTCCGTCTGGTTTGCCTTTTGGGTGGACTGCTCTGCAGATCAGGATCTGCTGCAATGGGCGCTTCCCCCAGTGTCACATCCTTTCCACCCTGTTCCTCCAGAGCACGCAGCTTCTTCAGGATGGGGATCTTCTGTAGCTTTTCTGTGTCGAGCTGAAGACACAAAAATGGACAGGCTCAGTAATCATAAGAGGGGAGGGGTGTCACACATACAAATCAAAATAAAAAATCCCTGTGAGCCAATGCACCACACCTACGGATGAGTTAAATGAATAAAGTGAAGGCTGACAAATTAATTGGTTATTATTCCATCCTGCTCACAGCCCATGCTGTAGTAATAACTATCTTTATAGCAGCAGGACATTTCACTTCCCTAGTAGTTAAAAATAAAGACTGCTCTATTGATTTGTTGGGCCTGTAAGTGTCTTGGCAGCCTTTGATACAGACCAGTCCTGTAAAGGATATACGGGGCTATTGTTTTTACACTGGCCTGTTTGACCCGTCGTTCCCCTGCCCCTGCAGAGCCAAGCTGGCTGGGCAGAGGAGCCTTTGATGATCAGACATGGCCTTCCTGCCAGTGAGGTCACTGGGTCCTGTTTACTTGCATGCGTGTCTTAAGGAGCCCGGAGGTGACACACAAACTCTCCACATGTTAAGAATAATGCTCCCATCACGTCTAATTAAAAACAAATTATAAGGTGGAAAAACACTCTGCCAGTGTAAGTGGGTCAGAAGCAGTTTAAGGTACAGACTCACATTTAAATATAGACAGAAGATAAAGTGCAATTAGAAAATTATATACACACAGTTGATAAATAATTTACTTGTGTTCTCCCCCCCCCCCAAAATGGTCAATCTTTTGTGCCTATAGCTGGTCACTTGTTTCTTAGAGGTATATACTGCACATGCACTGTATGTACTCTAAAATTAAAAAAAAATGCTAACCTGAACTTTTAATATTGATTACTGCTGACAATTATTACGAGTCCTCTAAAGAAGTGTAGTGTCATAGTATGTCCATTAGAGGGCAGTGTTGCTGAGCAGAGAGGCTGGGAATCTTGTTTAGCATTCAGAACAGATCTCTGCACAATTAGATTGTATCTGTTCCAGTTAAAGAGTCACAAAGATTTGTAGTCAGATTATGTGTGCCAGAAGCAGACCCAGGTGTCCAAGTGTCCAATAACAGATTGGACACTTTATAAACAAAGTGATCCGTCATTTGTTATTCATTACAATTCAACTGGATAACTTTTGAAGTTCAACACCACATTGTGTTCAAGGAATTTTATCATTAAAAATAAACAGTGTTAAAAAGTAAACCAAATACAAACACAGGCTCTGACCCAACTAGTTAAAACATATCAAATATGCTTAGTCAAGAATATAAATCATCCCTGTCTCCATACTGTTTCTCATTAAATTACACAACTCAAAAGACTGAACCATTTAAAGATGAAAACCTTACATAAAAGGACTGAATCACTGATGGGTTGTTTTTAATAAAGCTATTATTGAAGTGGTTTTTAGTGATGTTTTAGAGCCCCTTTCCCGATTCAATATTTTTAAACCAACCTTAAAATCAAATAAACCTGAAATTTAGGTCTGACATACTATATGGCTGTTTTTTGATCTAACAGACAACCAATTTTAATTTACCTTAGTCCAAATGATTCCTTGTGGTTTTGGTAACTGGCAATTTGTCTCAATAACTCGGGTGGGTGTGAGGATGTAGTCCACAGTCAGGTCGTGACTTTCTATTAACTCCTCTGGAATGTCCAACACCTGAAAGCACAAATAGCCAAATCAGTAGTGAACAATAGGTCGGTCAACATGTGCTTGAGCAACATCATTTTTACAACAATTTTAAGAACTGAGAGAAGGAAATTATTTGTTTAAATCACATTTTCCAAGTTAGTTGCTTGTTACAACTTCTAAAACACACATGTACCAACATCTTTGTTAGTTGAAGACCCTTGGAAATGATGTAACACATTTACGATTATTTAAGTTCATCATCACTGTGGATATAACAGGCACCACTTGTGATATTTTAATGCTATAGTGTTCATCAGGGATAACTTGAACAACATGTTCAGAACTCAGATAAATAATTCAGATGAATAAGTAAACTAACCTGACAGTCATGGACAACAGTAACCACCACAGTAGACTCATCCACAGCTCCCATTGCAGCCATCATGGCATATTCCAAGTCAGCAAAGCCCTCTCCTTTTCCAATACGCAGGCCTGCAGGAGAAGACAGAAAAGGCAGGTTTTGCATTATGTGTTATTGCATTATGTGTTAGAGAATAACAGTCAACATCAGTCTTTGGTGCTGCATCTTCTTACTTGGACGATACCACAGATCCACTTCAAAATTCAGAAATAACCAGCATCTGCATCACATTCAGCACTTGCAAAACAGGATTTTAATCTTAAAACTGCACTGAATTAGAACACACTGACATGTTGTGGGCGGCTGTAGTAATGTTTTCAATTCATTAAAATAACTTCATGAAATGTAGACTGATGGGAACAGGGATGAACCCTGTGCAACAAACGCTTTATGAGAACCATGTGGCGCTGTACACTCAGAGCCATTTGGAAATGTATGCATTATGATAAACATGTCTGCTTCACCACAGCGCTGCATCACTTATCTCTGGCATTTTGAAAATGAAGTTTAAAATGCATTGTGAGTGATGGGACAATTTACATGGAGGGCAGAACACAGCAGAACCCACAAGGAGCGAAATGGATCTGATTATGCACATCTGCCCCTATACTCATTTCTGTTCTTCTTCAAATCTCCCTGACAGGGTGTCCTGGTGCCTCAGAGGGTTAGAAACACATGCAGTGATCACGACACAGTATTTAAAATGAGTCAAGACTTTTATCATGCGACTGTTCGACTGTTATCAGCGTAAAAAAAACAACTACTATAGGATAAAATTTCTAATCATCAATGTATTGATTTTGCAGAAGCATTATCTAATAACAGACTAAGAGTCTTTTGTCAAACTGTGATGTCCATTACATTTTAGAATACACAATCTCTGGGTGCCCTTGAACCTCCCTTTTACAGACATGCCCACTTTATGCTCATCCCATGTAGTTTTGAGCAAAAAACCCACACTGTTTTTCTCATGCAGTATAAATGTCTAACCTTGGCCTATCGTATTTGAATGTTGTTGCATACTGAGGTCCCTAAACAATCTTGGAATAACAAGAAAATTATGTATGAGTGGAAAGTCGAGCCTCATTTTAGCTCCCATAGTAGCATTTCTTCGCAGTGGGAGCATTTGTTTTTTACTTGACATCACTATATAAAATTAACTACTGTGACCTCTAGGATAATCACAGCCTCATGAAACTTTACAATCACAAACTACAGATTCAGGGTATGTAAGGATTTGTTAAGTATATTGACAATAATGAGGCTTGACAGCAGTTTCCAGAACAGAAGGTATTGCAATCCAATCGCTATTCTTGCAGAAATCTTCAAAATGTCAAGACGCGTTTTGAACCAAATCACAGCATGGAGGTCTCTGGTTTTCTCCTGTTGTCTTGGTATGGTATCATGAAGGGATTTCAAGCCATTTTTATTCATTCAGAGTGATAAAACTATTAAATTAAGCACTTTTTTTCTGATGATGAACTACTCCTTCACAGTATGTAGCATCTACTGTTGACTTGTCATCTCCCTCTAATTCCCCCTACTTATTACTAATTCCAGTGTATATCTTGTGTATTGTTTGTGTTTGAATATTATGCAACATTTTTCAGAACCAATGAGGACTGGAGTTTGATTATTAAGAGCATTATTATTTTTAAAATGGAATGAAGTGTGTTATAATCGGATTTTTGTTAGCTTTAATGTACTTTACTGACCATATGGTGAAACTCGTCTTGGGTTCACAACACTCTTGATTTATTATAAATATAAAATCCAGAAATAAACACATAAATTATAAAGAATTTGCTTTCTATAACTGATCATCTATTGCTTTGGTGAAGTTATGTTTCATTGGTCACCTTTCTCAGACACGGCCACAGAGCCGACCACCACCAGGTCAACCTTCACCTTCGCATCCAGGCCAACAGGCTCGCTGAAGTCTTTCACACCCTGAAGGAAAAGGTGCAGAAAATAGGAATAGGACAGGAAAATAAAATAGGGATAGGTTAAATCTTTGATGAATACAAATCACAATTTTCTGGGTAAAATGAAAAAGTGTAAAATGAGCTAAGTTGAAACCTGAGAGGAAGAGCAAATGCGCAGCTGTTCCTTGCTGGCTCCCTCGGGAGGAGTGATTTTATTGAAAAGGCCGGTGCGAAGACGAGGAGTTGGGACCAATAAAGTTTTATGTGCCTGAAAAAGACCATCCCAAAAATTAGCCAGCAGAAATGTTTGGTTCCTTAATATGATTAGCAAATAAATACTGGATTGGTAGAAATTCAGAGTAACCAATATTATGTAGATTGAAATTCAGCAGATAAAAAGCATTTATGAGCAAATGTCATTTCAAGAAGTATACCAAAGGATGTAGTACAGAAAGTTTGTCCTATTTAGCAGATTCTCGAGTCTAATAGAGGATGTGTAATCCTTCTTCCTAAATACCATCTAAATTTATAACCTAATTTCTCATTTTAACCCCTCCATGTATATCAAATAGACATGGTAACAGAACAGAAAGGGAGTTAAATAATTTCTGTAATACAACCTGAGGCACTCTGGTTCTTGGTGTTTATTTCCACAGTGCAGTGCTACCTGTAGCACTGCCAGACGGGCACCCTCCAGAGGTTTATCAGGATCCACCTTCACCTCGGCGGTCTGGGTGAACACCTGTAGCTCAGACACTTTGGCACAGGCCGTGAAAGCACCCTGTTTGAGAGGAGATGAGGGTACAAGGGCTGACAACAGTTGTTTTTTCAGACTTTTCAACTTACTTCCAGAGTGATAAAGCGCGCCTGCTGCTGGGGTCTGTCTGGATTTACTTTGACTGTCTGGCTGGACTTGAACTCCTGCAGGTCTGCAAGCCTGTTGCATGCTTGATTGGCACCCTGGCCAGTAAGTGCACAGTAAAATGACACGTAAATAAAAATATAAGAAAATTAGTCAAGAGCTGATGTGAAAACCTACACCCTTGTATCACTATTGTAGCAATTATTTTCCCTATACAGGCATTTTACTTAAACAAATGTTATCTACAAATATTTACCATTCACTTTCATAAATAAATGAAACACAACAACAGAGTGACTTGTTTTCACTTACATACCCGTTTCAGAAAATAATACTTTCTTTATCATTTATATTTGATTTAATTATAAAACTTAATAAAAATTTAATTAAAAATGAGCTTTCATATTTTGTGTAAGTATAAGTATGAGTGAGTCTACTAAATAGACTTTCTATGTAAATTTATCAGTGTTTCCGATAAAATCATAATCTCAGTATTTTAATTTTGCCCATAAAATAAAAAATGAAAAACAATTTGAATTGATAAATAGTGTACTGATAAATATATGCAATGATATACATACAAATAGAAATATTTTTAGTTTATGGTGAACTGCACCTTTAATAAGTGTTTTTTGTTTAATTTTAGTTTGGACTAATTTTGAGTCTGTATGTAATGTAACATGGGCCCATGCAAAAGACAGTTAATAAGTCACAGTAGACCACCCTGTAAGAATAAAATTTAAATGAATTAACCCTCTAGAGTCCATGAAACCACCTGCACATTACTGCTTCATAATGTGAAGACATAAAAATGAAGCAACATTGAGTCTTGCCATCAGCTGCCTTCTAAAGTTCTGGCTTGAAACTTCATACCTTTTTTTGATGATGATTTTGATGAGATTCGGACAATTAAAACCAGAGATAATGTCAAATATAGTTAGTATAAAAATATAGAATAGAGATTATCTTCATTTTACCTGTTATATGTAATATTTGCAACCTGTGTTCATATTTGCAACATTTAAAAGTCTGTGTATTGAAATATTATTGTCAAGATCAGATTTTATGTTTTCCTTTGTTTCTTTTGGGTTCAACATTTTTTTTCAAGTAAGTCAAAGTTAAAAGTGAATTATCAGGACATATAGGTGAGGTGACGCTGAAAAAAATGATACCAACATGACATGGTAAAGATTTTTAACCGATTTTTTAAAGGACATAATAGCCCAAGATTTCAGATGGTTAATAAGCAGACGTAACAGTGTCGACATTAGTGCCACAGCATATCTGAGTAAACGGTTTAGTTATCAGTGTCAATGTGATTGCTCCCTCGGTTAAATGTATTTAACCTGCCTTGAAATTTGGGATTCTGTTGTGAACAGGCCTGGGGAAGTTGGCCAAATTGTTTTCTTCGATGTAGTCCCAAACTTTCTGACGGATGTCCCATTTCGTTGCTCCTGCAGAGAAAACGACAGAGGCTTATTATAACAGGCTGTGGAGTGGGGCTAACGTTAGCCAAACAACTGCTCCACATTAGCATGCGTTGACATGTATTCATAGCGACAAAACAAAAGTCAAGGACATTTAACCTGCCGAATTCACTTTTATAGCATGCACCATTGTGTCATTGGTAACAGAAGTTCGTTTCTTCAGAGCGGAACAGGCTTTATATCAAACTCAAAGTGAAGCAAGCGGAGCAGGGCTAGCCAAACATTTAACGGTACATGCTCCACATTAGCATGCCCTGACAGCTCATTTTAACGACAAACGTCACGAAAACGTAACTTACCAGGGTTTATTTTTATAACAGGCTCCATTGTGTTACTGGTGGTACAAATTAGTTTCTGCTACAACACGCGGTTACACTACACGCAGTGAAGATACACGTGAGCTCCGTAACATAATACTCGGGGAACAGCTGCTTGTCAGTGTTTATCATTGGTACGGCAGCTCAGGGGAGTCAGTTTTAACCAAACGCGAACCAGAAAACGACAAGGCCTAAAACAGGGGTCGGCAACCTTTACTAACAAAAGAGCCATCGTCGGCCAAAATAAGAGAAAAACAGTCGAAATGGAGCCACATACCATACTAGGTCTAAATTAGCCTACCAACATTAATAATAGATCATAATGAGCATTTATTTATATGATTTTGTCAGAATGCATCAAGGACCCAAGTGCAAATCAGTGGTTGGAAACCTAAAAATATCTCAGGAGATTTTGGAAACGAAAGCTAGCCTAGCTAGGGAAACTCTAAACTAGACTTGTTTCATATGTTTTTAAAATGGTTTTACTGCCATATATAATCTACACATTTTTACAATTGAAGAATACAAATATCTTTGGGCCTACACCAATGAAAAAGAAGATTTTAAATTTGAAGAAATAAACATTTCATTTTGTATATATATTTTTTGGCTCTAGAGCAGCATGTTGCCTACCCCTGGCCTAAAACTACCAGGGACGTTTGTGTTACAGTGTTATTTTGAAATATCTGTACTTTACGTAAGTATTTACATTTTTTTTAAACTGTAACACCCCTTCCTCTAGGTAAGGCAAGTTTATTTAGCACCTTTGAACACCAAGGCAATTCAAAGTGCTTTCGATAAGACATAACTTAAAAACGATAAAATACAGACATCGGGTTAAACAAAGACACACAAAATGGCCTCTATGTACCAGTGTTTAAATATGCGCCAATAAACCATGAGTTACTGGCTTAAATCTACCTAGCAGAACCAAAGTAGCACTAGCTACATATTTCTACCCGCAATTACAAAATATCATTATGCAAATTAACTTATCAGAATGAACAGTTGCCTGCCAGCATCACAGACTTTAACTTAGGTACTGTTAGAAATAATCTGTTATTCTGCCTCTGTTGTCTGTCTCTGTGTATGGGGGTCACTATCTGTGTGACGAAGGACACTTTTACAGGTCACTATCAAATGCATGCGTCATTCACTAACTGTGTGTCTACCCTCGCTCTATGAAATTATGGATTAATCATGCAATATGCTTTTGATACAATGATTATGCTTATGATTATCGTGTGTTAATATTGGTTTAGAAACTATGATTACTCTAAATACATTTATCCTTAAACTTAGTAAGATTCTATCACCACAAAAATATATATTGTATGCTTTGTATTTAAGTGCACATTGCAACATCTGTGTCTCCACCAATATCTCTGCAAGTCATAACAAGGCAGGAGGTTGTGTTGAATGTTTTGGTACCAGGTCAGGACACAGATATTGGTGTCCTGGGCAGAGGAGATTACTGTCTTCTCTGCTTGGTGACATGATGGCTCGAGAGGGACGCACCTTCTGGAGAGATTCTACCGACATTATCAGTAAACATTGTTAGGTTATAAAAAAGGGGTCGAGGGACAGAAGGGGGATCCAACGTCCATGAACTGACAGCCTATGTCATGTCAGGGACGTGTAGATTGAACCCGGAGACTCTGTAATGCACATTTCTTGACGTATTGTAATAACATGTAAAAACTAAGAACTTGGACGTCTCCTGCTCATCATTCCCCATCAAACGATCCGCACAGAGAACTGGTAAGAGGACTTGCTGTTGGAGTCAGATAATTTAATTTTAAAGGTTTCCTCAATGCATTTCTCTAACAGTACATAATTAAATTCAGGACTTTTACTTGGGAGCATGCATGTTAAAACTTTGGTACTTCTACCTAAAATGATTTGAATGGGGTTTTTTTTCTTATGGAGGTTAAACACATGGATCATAATTTGCATAGAAATTGCATTTTCATATGTTAAAACACAAGAAAGAATCTGTGTTTCTCAAAGCTGAAACCAATTTATAAAGGCCTGTTTTGAAACATGTCTTAAAAAAGTAATATAGTGTTTTGGTCAAAATGGTTAAAAAATCCAGATCAAATAGGCATATACAATATGTGTATGTGCAGGGTTTTGTGCTCAATTTGAGCAGCCACAAGCAGCTATAGGAATATAGTGGAAGACATGGGAACTTTGAAGACAGGGTGGCACGGGGCATTCCTTCGAAGGCTGATGCAAACAGTTGAGGTGCCCAACCGAATGGATTTGTAGGAGATGATTATAGCTGGAAAAAGAGGATGGGCAGTGCCCCTGGCGAGGAAGGGACCTTTTCAGCATCTGTTGTGGTGTACAAACCAGCAGGATGGGGTTGTGGTTCAATGTGGGTATGGCAGCTGGTAGTCTTGAATGACATTATAATTGCTGGTAGGCTGCTGTCAGGGATGACAGTGTGGTCTTGTATGGGGCAGGAAAAGAAAAAAGAAGTTTATATTTGTAAATGTGTGTGCTGAAAAATCAGCTCATCATTGAAGGCGAGGTAATTAGCCAAAATCTGACGTCATGTAGTAAAGTGAAGATGGATGGCTGCTGATGAACAGAGAATTTGTGGGATGTAATGATAGATGTGGGCTCTGAGGAGCACCGGTGGAGAAAATACAATGACGATATATGAGTCCTGTGATATGTGGTTTAAACATTTAATAATGTTCTAGTCATAGGCTTTTCAGATCTGAGCCATTGTAAGTCCTTTGTCATTTACTCAGTATATGAAGTTATTGTTTTTCGGGCCTTTAGCAACATAAAAAAAATCTGAAAAATCATAAAAAGGTTTCAGGTGAAGGTTTGATGTCCATCTTCTGGTTTTATGCTCAGAAAAGTTTCTCTTGTAGTCATTCTGAATCATTTGATATTGAGGAAAATCACCTATAGAGACATAACCTCAACTACCAGTATATGCATATGAATTTATTGCATTTAGAAAGTACAATTTTGAAATCCCTTCTCCAGATGGGTTAGTACTGCACTTCCTTTGCTATACAGTTTGACAAAAAAAAGACTGAAGGAAAAAGGTGGGAAACAGTGGCTGAAAATATCGTAATGTTTTTCAAAGGCCACGACAGCATTATGGTGCCTCTGTACTGAATTTGTTTGCTGAGTTTTTCTTAGCTTTAGGATAGTTTTTGTTTCTATTTTTTTTAAGCTTATTTAAGTACACTAAACCACCACTGTTTCTTTTTTTTTTTTTTACTGTACCTCCAGCTGTAATTTAAACTGGAGCACCACCTGCAGGCCTTTAGTGCTGTTTAGCCCCATTATTGAAGTCTACTGGCAGTCTTCGAGTATTGGTTATCGATATTTACATCATGATGTGTGTATAATCTGGACACTGCATTCCCAAAATCCCATGAAAGAACCCCATCTCCTCACAGTGTACTTTACCTCCCTGAAATTACCACATTAAACCTCTGCTTATGGGTCCTTGTGGTGCTCGAGTCATGTTTCCCCAAATCCTACTGGTCAGGACTTTGCAGTGAAATTCCAGCGGATTGTTGTGTTTGTGGCGGTTTTGAAGTAGTTGCAGATGGTCTGAAGTATCCCAGTGAAGACAGAAGTCTTGGAGAACAAGAACTGTTTGACATTCTTCGCCTGGTATTGAGAAAATGAGTTCAGGACTCTTCTATACAAGGAGTTTTCAGACGTGAGGGGGGAAATATTATACTTGTGAGCTTATAAGGATATTTGTAACTATAACATTTCAATTTTATGCAGCTTGTGTATCTTATATGTGATTTTTTATAACACTTTAGATTACAGCATGTAAAATTAAAGTATATATATTTAATAATATACATACATTTTATGGAAACAGGCAGCTCAATAACAAGCTGCACAGGTGTAATGTTTGCTCACCACCTTAGTTTAGCATGTTAGCATGCTAGCATCTGCAAATGAACACAGAGTAGCCTACAGATGAGCCTGATGGGAACGTAATTAATTTAGCAGGTAAGAAATTGACAAATTGAATTGATGATGATGCCAGATGTTCCGATAAGTATATAATTATTTGATGTAATATTTATTTTGGGGCCATTTGATGCCGTTTTCTAACTGGAAAAGACTTTGAATAACTCTTTGTTTTCTATTCTGCTTCTTGTGACATACTCTCGTCACAGAAGTAGAAGGAGGGTTTTACGATGATGGTGTAGTTGTAGTTTCTGGTGGTTTTACAGGCATGGCTACAATATCCCATGATTACCTGAACCCACCACTAGAGAGCGAGCTCTACCAACTGATTCTGTTCAGCAGAAAGAAGCACCATTTTTCTGCTTTTGTAAAGGTATGGACTTAACATTTTCATTCTGTTATCACAGACAAGCAATATGGGTATATTTATTATTTGTCATGTCCTGCTGTGCTTGATTGCCAAATATCCCTTTTAATCTGCCTTGGTTCCACCAGGAGCCACACCTGAGCTGTGTATGTAACATGAACTGACCAATCATCAGGTTTATAACTTAATTTGAAGTATATCCACAATTAATAATGTCACAGTCGTGCAGATACACACAGGGATACTTATTCACACGTGCGATCTCCTCCCTCCAGTGGTCCATAGACCTCCCTGACACCCCATTCTCTCTCTGTCTCAGTCTGGGCAGGCTGCCAGCTCAGCCCTCCCTCCCTCCCTTTCTCTCTTTCTCTCTCTCCCTCATTTGCCCTGGATCTCTCTCTGTGTATTCTGTACATACCAAGCCAAGCCTCACAATGCTGCATTTACTAAAACAAGTGGCTTAGAAATTTGCAGTGATGTCGCTGTTCCCAGAGCTCCCTCTCTGTGGTGGACTCGCTCTGTGAGGCAGTGCAGCACTCAGACGGCTCTGATGGCAGAGCAGGGCAGGTGGACTGAGCGAGAGGGGAAACCAGCATCACCTGTTTGGGAAATCTAGAACAACGGGTGACAAAAAAAAGAAAGAAGGAGGAGCAGAGAGTCTGTGGAGAGCAGAGGTCTCGTTGTGTCTACCCACCCACCCTACTCTCTCTCATATGCACACACACAGACACACTCTCCCTTCGCCTCTCCCTACTTCCCTCCCCGTTTGTCTACTCCACTCTCTAATGCTGGTGTGGTGAACAGCAGGACACTCTCGGCTGAGCTGCATGGAGGCACAGGGAGGGGCAGGGAGCCCAGGTAAGAGCCATTTTTTATTCTTTCTTTTGTCTGTGCCACAGCTTCTGTCACATTTGCAGAGTGTCTTTGTCTTTTAAATGATTTGTGCTTTGGCTACCATGCCTGATGCAAGTTAGTGTCTTTCTTAAAACAGCATGTTCAAATGTGTTAGGCATTGCATGGACACTTTCTAGATGATAGGGCTGAATAATAGTTAAAACCATGTAACTACATTTTTCTGATTGTCTCTGCAAGATTGAGTCACTGATATATATATTTGGTTTAAATATAGCAGTGCACCATGTTTTTTTTGTCTTTGATCATTTTCCTCTCCCAGCATCCAATTGTGGAGGGTTCATTTCTTCTTTCAAGCTTCATGTTTAATCTATTGCCTAGCAGTGCAGGTCTTTTTATATCCACACACTGTAAATCAACCATGCAAAAGCTGGACTGATGAGATCCAAATTGCAGTACAATAGTGGACGCATATGGCCTTTTGTGTAAAGGCCATCCAGAGTAGCCAGTGTTGTGTGGTAGCATTGCATGCCTCTGTGTTACTATTGCACTTTTGAATCTGCACATCCAGATGACTGCAATGTAGTTTATATATAGTCCAGGGTCAGTAATGTAGGGTATATAAGTCTCAAGATGTAACAGATGATAACATTAGCTTTCATAAATGCAAAGATGGCCATCTCATATTGAGAGGCAAAGAATAGTAGGACAGTTTATTAAATTCACCAAACCTGCAGTGTGCATTCAATCACAATTAAAATGTTGCTTTATTACTCGATTGTACCTTGGGGTAAAACAATGTCTCTGCAGCCACTATAAGGTGCAATTTCAGCAGATATAATCTTTATCCTGCCATGGCTTCATCCCACTTATCATTGTTTACAGATAGCATCTGAGCACTACATGTTCATCCAGAATTACCTGCCCATGACAAATGGGGATATTATTTGTTCATTACGATGAAATTGAATTAGAGAGAACATCATTATTGTGATGTATCACTGGACAGGGTCACAAAGTTTGACTTCTGGAGAGCAGTATTTGTAGCATGGCTGTTCCGAATTAACAGCCACAAATTAGCATTTTCAACCATCCTTAAGAGGATTAAACATGGCTGGAAAATGCAACAAAAACACCATAAACGGTTTTGAAAATTAATCCTGAAGTCAACATTTTCTTAACTCTTCCCCATGTTAATTAATTCATCTATTTCTAGAGAGATTTGTAATGGAATACTCATTGCAGAGTAAAAAAACCAAAAACATTGTAATAAAGTACAGAAGATGAGAGCAATCGCAAAGCAGAATTACCTGGAGAAAAGGGTGTTGAGAGGATTTTAATTCCTCCTGTCTTCGCTACAAATAGCCATTGATTTATTGAACCGTGACACTGAGTTTGATTCAACTTTTGGCAACCGTACACTACATCATTGTCTGTCTGTCTGTCTGTCTGTCTGGCTGTCTGTCTGGCTGGCTGACAGCAGGACATAGGGTCAGCCATTGCCTGAAAGGACCACATTTATGAAAGCTGACTGACTTTAATCAGCAGTAACTTCTATTCTTGTTGTTTTACTATAACTTCTTCACAGCCGTTTCGGCAGGTGGCAGCTAGATCAGGCCATCTGTGTGAGCTTGTCCTCCTTTGCAGGCAGATAATGCTCTGACTTTCTTGAAAGCTGTGTTCTTCTGTCACTGATAACATCTTGACTGAGAGCCAGGCTCATCTTCCAACAAAATACTCAACATTTGGGCATTATGAGCACACAAAACATGAGAAAAGAACAGATTTACAGATTTACGTTTTAGATGATTTGTCTATCTGTGGACTGAAACAGGATTTCTTTATATGACATATAGTAAAGTGATGTGTATTAGAAATGTCTGTACACAAATAGCTTATTAAAACTTTTTTTCCATGATTGCTCTGCAGCTCTAACAGCTAATTGCGCTCATGACGGCATTTCCCCAGAACAAAAAGCTTATTTTAGGGTTAATAGATAAGGTTGGAGCCTGGATGGAGGGGTGGATAATAAACCTGATAAATGGTAGAAAGGTCAGAAACTGCAGTCCTGCATGACTTCTATAATGACTGTTTGCTGAAGAAGGCGATGGAAATGGAAACCAAAGCTGCTGATAGATAGTCTTAATATTAAACAAACATTTCATTATAACAGCAGAGGTAACTTTATAATCTTTCAGTTTCTGTGGCGCCTCGCTGGGGAAATCAATCAATAGCCAGCGATGAATGCTGTGCTGCAGAATCCATCATGTTCTGGCTTGGCCTTGACTCTAACACACTTTTAATCTGAAATGAGAAATTCAACTGTCTAGGAGCATACTGCAAGAAGATATAGCCTCACCCGCCATCTGGTGATGCCCATCAGGAATCTGCTTTACTCCCACACGTCTTTCTATCAGCTCTGCCATCATTTTTGCAAAATGTTGCTCCATGCATACAAAGTCTGTATGGCAGTGTTTTTCATGGTAATTCCCCTTTGAAATGCCATTTTTTTCTAGTTTGTACTAGTTTAAATTTATTGTATAATTTTATCTGACAAGCTTAATTTGTTGCAACAAAAATAACCCGTCCTCACATCACTTCAGCCTCAAATTAAGATATTGATGTTGTAATTCAGTTCTCTGTATTCTTTCAGTTTAATGTGCAGCTTTTCTCCAATCCTGTCCTTACCTCACTCAGTCTTATCACATACTCCACTGTGTTCTCAGCTGTGTCTAACAGACCAGCAGAGTTTGTGCGTACGCCTGCATTTGAAGAGATGCTATTTTAAGTACCCACTATTTTCAGACTTTGTTAATACCCTGTGTGAACTTGTTTTTTTCTATTTTAATTGTGAAGCATCTTGAAGAGCGTGACCACTCCCAAATGCATTTTCATTATTGGAACATAACAACTGTTAAATTAGCTGTCTGCCCACCGCCAAGTAAACAAATCACCTTTCAAAGAATCACACATCTATAAAACTGTTAACACTGCGTATACACATGTAAATAGAAATTGATACAGGGTTGACAAACGAGAGTGTAGACTGTAAAGAATATATTAGAGGAAACAGATTTCGATATTAAGGCATTACAGTGGGCAGATGGTGCAGATACCTGGAGATTATTGTCAGGTTTAGATGTGATAATGAGTGAAAAACACAACATTGGTTATATAATAGGAGGATAATCACTTAGTCAATACTAAGTGATTTCTTCGCCTTAATTCCTCAAGATGTGTCTTTGTAGATTTTACTGCAACGTCCCAATACCTTAAATTGTTCTGGGTTAGATCTGGACCTGAGATTTACGGTTAACTAGAGCATATAATCCGGGATCTGTAATGTAATCTTAAAACCTGTGATCGATATCTCTTCATTTTTTTATTCCCTCTGCTCCCTCTCACTATCTCTCTCCCTGTCTGTGTGTGCTGATAGAGCCCAATAAAGACATCCAGAAGCTGCTGAAGCCCTCCAGCTCAGGTGACCTATCCAAGGAGTTGTTCCACCACCCAGCAGGGGAGGAGGAGGAGAGCGGCCTGTCGGGGCACACTGCGAGCCTGCTGCACATCACCGAGAAGAGACGTGAGTACTGGGGGACGTAGAGAGAAGGCGATAATAAGAATGTGAAATGGTGATTAATATTCATTGGTGGTAACGAGGTGTTAAAGGGTAATTATGGGTCCAAATTGCTTTGAGCAAGATATCTGATCAATAACAAGCGTCTCCAACACAGAAGGAGAGGAGGAAGGTTGAGTAGAGGGGCAGAGGATATCGTTAGAGGTGAATTTGATAGAAATTGAAGTACAGATCACTATGATGCTTGTCCAGTTGGTTTTTCTATTACAAATTTTCTGAAATACAGATGAAGCATTATCTTATTAACCCTTAATAGGGCACTCATTGAAATACTTGCAAATTCCAAATTTAAACCCTAGAGAATATATTACATACAGCCAGAATGTGTCTGACTGTGGAATGTGAAAAAAAAAAAACATATGGACCCGGGGGAGGGGGGTCATATTTTGAGAAAAAAGTTTACGAGATCAAAGTGGCAAATCTACAAGAAAAAAAAGTTGCAGATTTAAGAGATTAAAATGGCAAATCTGCGCGCAAATCTCATAAATCTGCACATTTTTTTCTTGTTTTTTCACTTTTTGCAACTTTGTACTCGAAATATTACTGGAAGAAATCCATGTGGTTCTACGACCTCACAGAGAGACATGGGGACCCAGTTTTGGATATCCACTGAAGTTACCAAATATAGTTCTTTGCCAGATAAAGGGTTAAAGATGTGCTTATTTGTATACATTTTCAGAACATGAATTTAAGAAAATGTTCTATAAATCAGGTTATGAATTAAACACGGTCACAGCATAAATTGGAATAAATTTGTTTTCAGACACAATCCACTGTTAATTGTGGTTTAATTTTCATTGTGATATGTTTTTGGAAGAGATTGATTAATAAAGTTTTGAGACCTTATCTATCAAGAATAAATCACATTGTCACAATCATTTCATGGAAGGAGATAAAAAATATTTTATTCCAACTTTATGGGCGACTGTGTATCTTTAGAATCTAGTTAGAATATAGTTAGAAATTAATTTTTGAAAGTTTGATGTATGTAAGTTCTACTGATGTGGCGAGTTCTTGAGGAAAAATGGAATTTAAAGATAAATATTGTAAAATTCCATAAATCCTGCAAGACCTTTAAAGGGAGTGTAAAAATTCTAACTATGAGCTGTCACCACAAATCTTCCAAAGATGACTACTTACATTGCAATAATTGTGTTTTATATTTTGTAAGTTTTCTGAAAATGTATTTTAAAATATGCAAATAAGGCATTATTGAATGATAACTTTTGGTGACTATATGAGACATCTACAGATAAAAATTCTTCTTCCACTAGTCTGGAAGAAGACATGCTATGGAAGCAAAATTGCCAAAATCACAGTTGACCAGTGTCACCTTAAAGAGAGTCTTATCAGTGACAGTCAATACTGGACCCATACAGTAAAATGTACATAATGAATCCCACATATGACTCTTTCATGTAACATTCAGCCATCTGTCATATCTACATCCTCGTCCAGTCGAGTCCAGGTTGATTCTTCTCTGATCTTTACTGCATTGAATGATCGCTGCCTATTTTGGGTTCTCTGGTCCCACATACTCAAAGCCTACTGCAGCTTAATCTTGTTTGAAAGACCTCGTTGTGCATCAGTCCCACACAGAGGCTTCCCTGTATGTGTCAGACTCAGACCCCAGTGCACAGAAACACAGACAGATACTGGGGCTACATGGGTGACAAGGCGACCTTTATCTGCTTCACTACCCAAACCCTTTTTCAGAGAGACAGCTCATCCAGAGGCTAATGTCTGTGTCTCGATGATTTAACGTGGCCCACTAAGTAGCTGTTCCACCTCGCAGGTCAGCTAATAGTATGTGAAGCAAAGAGAAATGAAAGGAAATATTCATAATAATCAAAATGATTATCCCTCTTATCCGAGTACATTAGTTCTATCTCTTTTCACTGAGAAAGAGAGAGAAATCACATTTTTTTTTAATTTAACTTCTCTTTATATTTTATGGAGATTATCCATTAAGGTTTTGTCCATAGAGCACACATTCACCATACAGCTTCATCATGAATGTCACAGAAACAAATTGCTTACTAGCGCTGCAGTTTTATCTCCAAAAAAGGGGGTCTGAGTCATGTTCAACATTTATTTTTAGGCCTGGAGCAAACTGCTTACCTTAAAATACAGAATATTTTAGTATCCCAGAAAGAAAACAAGTTGGCAGTTGGTTTGTGGAAACTAAATGACTGAAAAACAACAATTAGCAGGTAGAAAGGTTGCACTGATGCATGCAAACCTATATATTTATCTGCATTTATCTGCAGTGCGGATAAATTCTCCTTTGTTATTGCAATAGGTTGGATGGAATTGAAGATTAAAAATGTATGGTGACTGCTGTGCGGTAGTCTTAAAACGAAAAAATCTGTTTGTATTGATCTTAAATAACAGAAAGGAATGTGGGATTCAAAAAGTCTAGTATAACTTATTTCAAAGCTTAAATTAAAACATTTTGTTCAGCTCTGTTCCAGTAAACTATGCTTTAATCATCAAACATTTTCAGCTAACTTGTTTTCATCAGGGTGTTGAATAAAGCATGATGTACTGGAGTTTTGCTGCATTTTTTAGTGTTGATGCACTCAGTTGTGTGTGTGTGTTCCCAAAATTATAAAAAAAATACACTTTATTTACCTGTCAGTTGAACAATGCAACAGAAGATAACTGGACAAGTATGAACAAGTGTCTGCATGCTTAGTCACTGTGAGGGGAAAAAAACGCTCTTAACAGCATATATTGTTAAGAGAACACATTTCTTGGCATTGCGTGTTTAATGTAGTATCCTAACACCTTAGCCTTTCTCAATGGCCTTCACTCCATCATTACAAGCTGCCCGGGCTTGACGAATGACCTCAGCTCCCTGATGAAGAGAGCGAGAAGGATTACACAGATCCTACATGCAAGGCACAGCCCCTCTGTTCCCTTATCCCTTCTCCCAAATGTGAACTCCTCCCTCTTACCCATCCTCCCTACTCTTTGTTCCATCAGTTGAACCTTACTGTACCTTTCCTCATGCAGAGAGAGGAACGGAGGAAGAAAATGAAGCTTCTTTATAGAAGATTAAATTGTCAGCAAGCAAACACGCATTTGTCTTTTTGTGCTATTCCAAATTAAAGGAAACATTTTTCTTTTCTGTGAATTGATGGGGCCTCTATTTTGCATGCATAACTTCAAAGTCATGGCTATTATTTGTGACATTAAAGGCGTGCAGAAGAGAAAAAAATGAAATAAATTGTTGAAACCAATCACAAGACACAAATTTGACTTCACGTGTCACCAGGCTGTATGCATGCTGTAAGAACAGACAGTGGTCCTTTACATCATCCATCTGCTTTAGGCACCAAGTCTTTTTTCTTTTTTTTTATCTCAGCATGAATTCTCCATTGTCAGTTCTCCCCACTGGCGTCTCAAAGCTCCACTGATTGGCGCTGGTGATGGAGGCAGTTGTTTCAGTGCGTCTGCCTGGGAGAGAAAACGTACTGATCAATTATTCAAGGAGAAAGGGTGTGGAAGAAGAAAAAAGAGATGGGGAAGAGGTGCTTAAAAAACAAGCGCAGCAGAATGGGAATAACCTTGTAGCCAATTGAAAATAATGGCAGACAATAATGCAGTTAGTGTTTTGCTTTACATAATGCGTTCCTTCCTTCTTATCTACTTTCCGCCCTCATTCTTTAACATTTTCCTTCCTAGCAGGCTTCATCTCTCCCTCTCCTCCCATCATTCTGCCTCTCCTTGTTTCTCTTCATCTCCTCCTCCACAATTTCCAACCTCCCTGTTTCACTGCCTCCAGTTTCTTCTCTGTTCTTAAAAAGGGGGTCAAAAAGACTGATAGCTGTCAGCAGGCGCCTTCTAGCCTGAGGTAAAAGAAACATATATTCACAAATATAAGCAGGAAGCAAGTGGAGAAATATGAAATGAATAAAATAGCAGGTCCTATGTGTTTCTGTCAACCAGTAATTGCATCTTGCAGTGTTTCTACACTGAATATAATGAACCACTACCAGACAGCAGACAAAACAGTTCTGACTGTTGATCACTGCTGCTGTTTCATTACACGCTGCGCAGTGGTTAATGGTGTGGTAATTGAAAATGGTTTCGCTTAACGCTTTAATGAATTGCCATGTAGCTGTAGAGCCTTCACAGGGACAATATATTCTGTTACTGTAGAGGAGGAATGTGAAGTCGAGCCTCAATCAGCTCTCGATACAGTCCAATTTGGAAGTTTGAGATTTGCAGTGGTTGAAAAAGTCATCAGATCTTTTATTTAAGTAAAAGTACCACATTGAACTACTACAGTAAAGGTATTTTTTTAAGTATGTTTTAAAAGTAAGAAGTACCCAAGGCAGTAAAATGTCCCATGTGACTGTTATATTCTATTCTATATCATTTGATTATTATTATTAATCATGCAATAATGTAAAAAAAAAAAAAAAAAAAAAGCATTTTACTTTATTTGGTTGAGGTGATGCTCATTTTAAACTATTTTGCATCAGACTGTAAACAAACAATTCTTTTCATAATAGATTAATCTGCTAACTATTTTCTCTATTAAACAATCAATCAATTGATTCAATTGTTTCTTTTGTAAAAATGCTCAAAATAATGAGAAATACTGTCACAATTACTCAATTTCTCTCTTTCTTGAGTTCCCTTTGTTAATCTGCCCTCTTCTTTATTGTCATTCTCTGTCCCTGTTTCTCTCTTTTGTGGACATTACAATTTAAAAAATTATTTTCCCTGGAGCTTTTATATGCTGGCCACATGTTAACTGGCTTTATGAATATTCATGCATGTCATATTTACCTGGGTCATGGCCGGCATGTGGCCCAGCCCTGCTTATGAATATGACAGTGAAACTTGGTACATTTGGAGTGGAGCAGAAGGTTTGGGGTGATATAAAGGACAGAGAGAAAGTCAGCCTTTTTGTTTGATCTGTTGATCGCCTTTAGACTTTAAACTCCCAAGCTTTTATATTTTCATTGTTCATTTCTTATTTATATTCTATCATAGTCTCTGCTGCCTTATTTTTCATTCCACGTGCCTCCTGGCATGTCTGGTGTTGAGTGCTTTTAATATATCTGAAACATGGCAAACGATCAGCCACTGCTTCAGCATGACGATCAGTCTTTAAATCAATATGTGCTCTATCAGGAGGACGATGCTGTGACTCAGATGGAACAGCAGACAAAGAGCACCAGGAGAGTGGGATTTGCCTCTTCAACCTAAAGCATGATCTTAAACAGCCTGGAAAACAGCAGCCAAGTGACATAAGATAATAACAGCTTTCAACTTGTCACGTAACCCATAATTTTCTCCACAAAGTCACACCCACAAACAGCCAGTGAAGGGTTTCATTCAGACTTGACGTTGCATAGCAGACAGGCAATACACCTCCATCTGCCTCAGTGCAGTCTCCTAGCATCTCTCTCCCTATAATGGTAGATGAGTTCAGCTCTATTACGCAGAATTGGTTCCTAACTTGAGCGATGCTGAGACAAGCAGCAGAGGCTTTATGTACAGCGTCTGAATAATTTTCACTTTACATACATTACCTCCAAATTTCAGCTTTGGGGGGCAGCCTTATTGGAATGCAGAGGTATGTTGATGCACAGCACATGTGAGTTTGACCCTGTTGTGTGCAGCAGTAGTCACTCCTGCCTGCAGAGGAATCTTGTGCAGAAATGAACAGGTGCAACACACCCAGGGGAAAGATGGAGATCACAGTGCGTTGAAGAACTGGCTATTTTCATCTCCCCTGACTGTAGCTCTTGTTTCAATTCTTCAGTGACTGCCTGCATGAAAACACAGGTGTCATGCTGAGACAGAGACACTGTGGCTGCAGTGAGATTCAAGAAATCTGCCGCATGTGAAATATTTCTGACAAAGAGCACGCTTAGCTTTGCAAGAGATGTACAGATAAAAGTGAATAAAGAGTAAAACTGTCTTGAAATTGATTTTACAATAGTGCTGCAAGAGCCAGCTATTGATCTGATTATGAGTACAATGAAGATTCCAGAGTGTTATATGATGTGTTTAGACACTCTGTGTTGAGTATATCTGCAGTTTATCCCCCACTTCTTTTTTTTAAAGAGGTGCTTTTGTGATACACTGTGGATCATTTTAAATCCCCAACCTCCCTCCAGACTAATAGTGCTCTGTTTTCTCTCTCTTCATAGAGCCACTGAGTAGTGTGTCTTCTTTGGAGGTGCACTTTGACCTTCTGGATCTGACTGAGCTGACGGACATGTCTGACCAGGAACTGGCTGAAGTTTTTGCAGATTCCGATGAGGAGAACCACAACGAGTCCCCAGCAGGTAAGGCCTGCTAAAAAGAATTGTATATGTTCTCACAATACACACAAGTATTTGGACAGATCTGCTGCTCCCTGGCCCATGCACAAATATGAATTTATGCAAACACAAATCATTTGAAACTACTTCCTAGCATTTTATTTGCTTTGCATATTTTTTCCCTTTAAGTTTATTTTTAAAAAGCTTGCGTCAGTGTGTTGCTCATGATTGGCAATTAAGGCATTTTCCAAATTAATTTCCCTCTCTTCAATCCTTTACCTCAACTCACTGACTTTATTAGGACTGAAAATGCCTGCAAAAGAGAACATAAAAACTGTTATTCTCAGTGTGGTATTACTCAGTGACCCAGGGGAAGTAGAACATTCATATCTATGTGTATGTCTGTGTGTGTATGTGTGTGTGTGTGTGTGTGTAAGATAGAGAGTTTCACATCATTATTGGCCGGCAGGATCCTAAAAGGGCCTGCTGAGCTATAATGATTTAAAATGTCATGTGACTTCCTTCAGGGACTCATCAAGAAAACATTTTTTCAGTGTCTGGATGAATGCCTTTAAAAGGTTAAACTGCCCTTGTACATTTAGAATTGAATCATTCTGGAAAGCTGGAATGAAGGAAACAATGTTGTGTTGAGCCTCATGCACAAATGCATATTAAAGAGGAGAGACAGTTCACCCTGCGTGAGTGTCACCACAGCAGCAGGTACAGGATAAAGGGTAGCGCGTCTTCCTTCCGATTCGCACAAGGAAGCACAAAATCTTTTCCATGTTTAATTTATGACCTGTGAGCCTCATCCTGCATGCGGACAGTGAACTCTCTCCTCCTCCGATTCTCCTGCCTCTCAGCATGCACACAGGATTTCACGCCAGCTTAAGATTTAAAGGTCCACTGACACCACGTCTTACAAATATTGTGTATTCTGTGCATCAACTGTGCCAGTCAGACAGTTTGAAACACCATATTTTTCTTGATAAAAGTGTCAGACTTTCAATTGTGAAACTGTCATCGACTTGGGGTTGTAACCAATTCTTGTACTTTGGTTGAAAACAGGTTTAAAGTAAAAAAAACAAAACAGATATTCATCATAATGGTAACAATGACTTAAAAATGAACCTAATGGTGGACTCCACTCTTTATATATGAAGAAAAAAATAGTCAGTTTTTTCATATTATTTCTACATGCTTCTATAACTCTTTATTTCTCATTACAGCATCTCGTCCTTAAACAACAGCAGTGTTCTTACACTTTCTGTTCATTACTTATTTTCCATATCAAGGCGCAGCTTGTTAGGTGTTAGTTATGGTCTCAGTTGGCCATCTGTGCTATATGTTGCTGTCTGCAGCTCCACGGCCAATTATTTAAATGGGACAAAGTGGGAAAGACCCACTTTCTTTGTTTCTGAATAAAACTTTGTGTATTGTTGAGTGCAGTGTACTTTGCACTTAAGTAAAATGCCTTAACAAAACTCAGAAATCACTGTTTCATTTATTATGTTAACTATAACAAATTGACTAAGGCTCAAAGAGTTTATTTCTCACTGCTGCTAGCGTGAAGACAACTGTAGTGGAAAACAGATTTGTGGTTAGATAATCACCATCATGGCGTGACTAACTGAGTCACACTGCTGGAGATCATAGCAACAGATTTACTTTAACTTGCAATAAGATATATTTTTTTTCAGACTTGTGGGCAGCGGAAATAAGTTGTGAACAAAACTTTGACACATCATCACCTTAGGTTGATATGAACTTGTTTGCAAACAGTTTCTGACTAACACATCCAGCAATTATGGAGAAACACTCGACTTCTTTGTCGATGGAAAGCAGCTCTGTGTCAGTCTCTGAGTCAGTTAAGGCAAAAAATGATTGGAGTCATTAATGATATCTATGGCAGCAGTAATGGTAGAAACAAACAAAAGGATAGTCGGAAAATACATTGATGAAAAGGAATGGATGAATGAGTAAATTAAAAAATAGGAATAAATGGAGGCGGGATTTCAGTAAATTATTATGCTACAATAACAATGGGCTATTCTTCTCATAATCTCCTTAGCATTTTCAATCGTGTTTGTGTGTTTCCTCTTAAGACTGTGTATGTGTTTGCAGTAGTGTGTGTATGAGTTTGTTGTGGCTTTAACTCACCAACAATTTGAGAGATTTTTATGTACTGAATGACCTATTCTGTTGATTTTTTCTATGCAACTCATGCAGGTGAGTTGCTAGTTGTCTGAGCTGCTCTGTCAAAGTAATAACCAAATATAATATATTTTTGTCAGTCTTACTGTTAAATCTTCCAACAGTAATAAGATAAGAAGTTCTTTCAGATTCGATGCATCATTAGAGATCACGTTTCATTTATTTTTTTGATCCAGTCTATGGTTTTGCCATGATTTTATTCACTTCTCAAAGAATTTGACCAGCAAAACTTAAGCCTCAAACCACAACAAATTGCTTAATTATTCTAGTATCCATATTTACCTGGCTACACTCTCACGCTGTTCCCACAACCGAGCAGACTAAACAGTTTTAGCTTGTCCGCTCTCTCAGCTGTCCTCTCCAACACCACCACACCAAGTTCCCTCTTCCTCTCATCACTCACAGGTCACAGCTGCTTTTCAGTAGCCAGGTGCAGGAGATGCAACAGCCAAGAGGCTTTCAGTCCGAGGCCTCACATCCGCTGCTTTGCTTTCTGCTTATCAAGATGAAGCCCTGCTGTCAGGAAACATACAGCTGTATATCACTGTTGTGATGTTAAACGATTAAATTTACACAGCCTCAGATCTGTGACAAAAACAAAATCTCAACAGTAATTAAATGTTTGCACACTCAGAATGACATATCCAGATGATTAATCAGTTTTTAATGCTAATTAATAGAAGCGACAACCTCACAATGAGCAGCGTGTGTCATTCACGCTAGTATTTTTACCTGCAGAAGCTGAATAAAAATAGATCAACCATCTGAGAACGCGGAAACATTTCTTCCTTTTAGAAAGTCTTTAACCTTTCGACGTGAGACACATCATTTTGTGCAACGCCTTTCTTTAACTTCGCTTCAAAAAATCTCTCTCTTCTACCTGTGAGCCGTTTCTGTCTCGGCCCCACCACAGACAATCATCCGCTGCTTCACCCTCTGTCTCTCCGCTTGTCTTTATCCTTCATTCCCAATCTCTGTCTCCATGTCTGTCTCAGATACAGCTTGTGCTGAGGAAGGATAACAATCCAAGATAGACGCAGCCACCAAGATTGCTGTCTGCAGACAGACACTGTAGAACAACTGCAAAATGGTTTTGCATACAGGTCTACAAAATATATACAGATTGTTTTAAACTTTTGATGCTGTGAGTCCTTTTGGGGGGAAAATGTCCATCAATCATCTGATTTATTGCGTAGGAAATACAATAGGATGCTAATGTGTGATTGGATTATTTGTTCTCCACCGTACAGAGTTATTACCACATCACATGTCATTTGCAAGCATTCTCATTGTCAAAATACACTTTTCAGTGTGTTCATCTAACCATCAAAATCACATGAACAAAGATATTCTATTGTCCCATACAGATCTTGTGCTGTGCAGACAATGACTGGGTGGGCGTGTGTGTGAGAGAAAGGATTTATGCAAACAGCGACTTATTGCACAAATCTCAGCTGTGAGGACCAGCTGTTCTGTTTCATCTGGATTTCCCAAAACCTCCCTTATTATTCAGCCCTGTCATTTTCACGCAAGGCAATTTTTCAGTTTTAGTAAGTCGGTTTATTCATCCATAAAGTCATCAGTGAGTTCGGGGTGAAGGAGAATGAGAAGGAGTTTGATTTAATTAAATTGTGTCAAAGGTTGCAAATGTGGAAGTGTTGCGCTGTGCTGTGTGAGCATTATTCTCCATGGGAAAGTGCTGAGTGTGTGCCAGTGTGTTGAGGGCATGTAGGAGTTGAGGGGGAGGTTAAAGGGAGAGGAGAAGGGAGAGGAGAGGATGGGTAAGTGAGTTCATGCTAAATGTGGGTTCTTCTTGAATAATTCACTTTTCCCTCCTGGAAACCAAGCCTGGTCCTTCAAAGCCATTTAAACAGTATAATAATCTGAGTAACTCCACCAGAACATTATTTATAGATGCTTGTGTCTTGTTTGTTTTGATTACTCTGCTGTCTGTCTTCTATTTGTCCAGTCCTATGTTCCTGTCTTTCACATCAGATTGCATTTTCGTGGACAGTAAAACTAGTGAATTAGTGAATTGATCAGTTGTACTTCATAGCCAGAGAGCCGAGAACATACTGTACTTCGTGTTTCATCAAGCGTCTCGTTCTAGAGCAGCTCCAGAGGCGCAGAACAAAAGGCTGACTTTGTCCAGTTGGTTTGCTCTTTGTTTTATAGTCAAATGACTCTGATGAACCATAGAGTTTACCCACATCCCTGAAAAACTACCACAGGCATAGCTTGGGCCTCCTATTCTTTATTGTTGGAGCAGTAGCAGGGTTTTAACTGATGACATTGCAGACTATTGTGTTTCTGTCTGGTTGATTTTTCCTCATGTTCAAATAATGTGAGTTGTGTTTTAGAGCGGGTATTCGGTTTAAGGACTCGGCCAATGATGTTGTAGACAAGTAGGCATGCAAAGGGATGAAGTGATGCAGAAAATAGGGAGCAGAAACAGAAATTCATTGTCCATTTATAGCTTGTTTACTACAGTTGCTCTGTTCAAAATCCAACCTTTTTTTTTTTGTTTTAGCACATACTGCAGCGGCTCTTTCAAAGTGCATACTTTGCATGCAGTACACATACATCTGGGGAGTCTACTACTAATGATAATATTTCACCTTGAACTTTTACTCTCCTGCTCATGCATGCTGCACAGAGGATTGTGGATCAGAATAGCCAGAAAATTCTGGCTTGCATACAGGCAAATGCAACAGGATGCAGTAGAACATCCTGGTGTTTTCTGTGTAGTGCATTTGACATACTATGTATTCGGGCATGCCAAATATTTTTCTGGCATACTTAATAGTGTGGTAATATGGGGCTGAAAAGTAAAGCAAATGTTGAAGCGTCAAAAACTGCAGTCCCTCAAATTGCCACTTTAAGACTACACAATAGAGTCAATCTCCATGGACCCTGATGTTAAAATCCCCATTTTTGGGATTATCTGAGTGTGAGGAGGAGTCCAGTACTGCCAAGAGGGCAAAGCCAAATCCACAGAGCCACCCATTTTGAGCTTAATTTTGGCTCTTCAGGAACCTATGGGTGACTTCAGAGACTACATCCATATTTTATTCAGTTTATGATTGGAACGCACTCACCGTTTCCCAAGAGGATGCATCTCTGATGGGGTTTTTTGTTTGCAGTGGAAGGACAGAAAGATCTCACTGGAAGCACAACTCTTCAACAGACAAACTAAAACACAACAGGCAACACCCGAATCAGTGATGCAGATGTTTCCAATCTGCTGTTAAACACCTGCAGTGATGCCACTGCTTGGGTTGTAGCCTGAAGAGAAGTATGTTAAAAAGCTTTCTGCAGCAGCTTTCTGTCTTGGGTCATTCTGTGGTTATTAATTCATTCATACTTTAGGACCACACTTTTTATAGACCATCTATATGTAAAGCTCCTTTGAATGTAAAAGGTCAGTTGCAGCCCAACTCACTGCGTTTGGGGCTGCTTTGGGCTTTTATAAGACATTACAGATCATTATCTTGAAAAAAAATCCTTGACCCAGTTCACAAACACCGACTGAGCTGATGATTGCACTGATTGTTTACCATAAATGGGGTTAATGAGAATCGTCAAACGCTTTGCATTTACTTATAAACGCAAATGTAACAGTTGTTTTTCATATGCCTTCACAGGTTTTCTGTCTCAGAAACATTAAGTTATGCAGCAACACGCTGACTGAAGAATCTGATGGCTGCTAGCCAGCAGCACAGAAGGAATACAGTGCAGTATCCCATAGCTCAGGGTACTCTGTGCATGTGACTGCAACCGAGTGAGAAAAGTGAAAGTCTATGTATGTTGTGGGGAGGTATGTAGTACTTTGCATCTCAGGGGTGCGAATGTACTTCACTGTGTGTGTTTCAAGTATTTTCCTGAGTGCATGTCTTTCAATTAGATTTCAGGACAGAAACAGGCCAACAGAAATCTGAATGGAAAAGCACCAAGCTTAACACACACGTAGCACACACACACACATTTATATAACCACATAAACACAACAAGCAGTCAATCAGCAGGTGTTCACGGCGCTTGCTGCAGCAGACTCCTTCCTTCATGCTGCTGAGGAGGTTGTTGTCCCTCTAATTAAAATCCAGTGGAGACGCCATCAATCTTCTGAGATCAATATGTCTTTCCTGCCTCCCCCTTTCTCTTCCTCTTTGTCTCTCAGTGTCTAATGTGTGTGAGGATCTGGATGTGGCTCTGGGGAGAAATAAGCCTGCAGGTACTCAGAATGACCTTCACTTAAGAGACCCAACATTAGACTGGAAAGTGTGAGGCGGAGCGAGCAGCCAGCTTTCTATCAGTCTGTCCCTCGTTTGCCTTTGTGTCCTCCTGGTAGGTTGGACATCACCACCAAGTGGTGTAAAGCAGCAATGACCACCTTCTATGTCTAATATTGAAAAGACAACAAAAGAACAGTTGGTTTAAGCTAAAACGGTACACTCAGATGCAAATCAGTTAAAAACTGTTTCTTATTTACCTAACTTTCACGCTCTAGAGGAATCCCTAAAAATGTAATCAATGTGATCCCAAGAACATCAACAACAGATTGTGAGGCAATGGGCCCCACCACCTCTCCTACATATGAGCAGAAACACAGAAATTATGGTAGTCTTTCCTCTTCGTCGTTTTGAACCTGTTTTTTTTTTTTTTTTTTTTTTTTTTGGGGGGGGGTTTACTGTGTCTTCGTAGTAATTTTGGTTAGCTACTTTTTTTTGGTAGTTTTAGGTTTTTTGTAGTCATGTCATTTCTTTGGGGGCTTTTTTTTTGGGTTGTTTGTGTTTCGTGACATTTTGCAGGTCAAGGCCAGAGGAGCTCTTGACACTTTGGGCCCCTAGGCTCAGTAACCTTGAATGAACATTCTGAGGCCTGTCCAGAAATGGCTGGTATGCATGTGTGTGCAAGCATGCCATTTTCACTAAAGGCTTGGCTGAAAGAAAGCAGGAACTCTGTCTTGCAAGGCTTCTAGTTGTAAATCCCTTTTAGCAGGTGTAGAGCTATGTATACTAATGCCAGTAAACATTTTCTTTTTCTGTTTCCATATTTGTATCCACCAACACTCTGGATTCCTGTTATTAACAAGTCATTGTGTGTTTGGTTCCCAGGTTCCCACCAGCCTGTGCTGCCCAGAGGTGGGTACATGCGCTCCCCCTCGTGGACGCGCTGCAGCAAAGTCGAGCCCCCGCGAGAGAGAAAGCACCACAGCGACTCGGACACCGCAGAGCCCTTAATGAAGCTGGAGAGGCCAAAACAGCCGTGATGTGAAACCACAAAGACCACAGCGAGAGAAAAAACCCAGAGCCGGACAGACACAGCCAGAGCGAGAACACAACGCGGACCAAGAGGCCCCCATCTGTCACTGTGCACTCACAAAATGTTTCATGGTGCTGACGAGTTCAGGATGAGCTCTGGACAATGTGCTCTGTACTCCCAACTAAAGATGTTGAGATGTGCAATACACATACTCTCCTCCTCCCTCCCTTTCCCTCCCGTCTCCTACTGGCTCTCTCTCACACACACATAAACACGCACACACACACACACACACACACACACACACACACACACACGCACACACACACACACACACACACACACACACACACACACACAATCATTGTGTTTTTCATGCAAGGGGTTCTTAATGCACTCTGGGCTGCCAGAAGATTTTAAGCTTTGTTTTTGAATGACAGACAGGGTATGAGGTCAGCAGAATAGCAGCACCTCCATCCGTACAGCCTCTCAGGGTGGGAAATAGCCTGGACAGTCAGATTTGTTCCTAAATTGTGCTTCCATGTGAAGTTTAGAAACTGGGATTCACATTGAATTACCCGGATGTGATTTGCAACATAAATCAAAAGAGCTGTCCAAAATAAAATATGACACTGAGGCTATTACTTAACGTGTTGGCTTGAAAATATGACAGGGTTTTTTGTTGCCTGCAATAAAGGTAACATGATCAGTGGAAGCGGGTGTCAGTGAGGCCGCGCCTTTTATATCCATCACACTTTCTCCATCTCTGTGAAGAATGTGTGTTGTTATTATAATAGCCTAAATGAAATTTTTTGCATTTCTCTCACTGAATTGTATTTACAGTGCCCCCACAGAATTATTGGCATTCGGTGCAGATGACACAAAAGATAAACAAACCAAGTAGCAAGCTATATGCAGTGCACTTTTCCATACTCGCAACATTTTTTTTTGAGAAATGTTTTCTGATTTCTTTAACATTTTAAAATATGATTGCTGCCAGAATTGCTGCTAAGGTAATTGGAGTTTTGATTCCTCAAAGTTGTTAGAAGCATTGACTTGATGGGTGATACTTGAAGCAGTTCGTCATTAAGGGAGAATTGCATCACAGTCTCGTGGACATCAGTGAGCTTTGCACGAATGCCAAAAACACAACAAAGTGCCAACGATTTTGTAATTATGTTTTAAAAGGTTGTTTCAACTCAATGCAATATTTCACATCTTTCTAAGCAAAGGCTATAGCTGATTACTTGATTTGTTTAGCTCACGTTTATCTTGTCTTCACCAGGAGTGCCAATAATTCTGAATGCTGTGACACGATGGATCAAAAGTGACACTGGGATGATGGAAGAATAAATAAGTCTTGAAAAAGAAAATGTTATTGTGTCATTTATTAACCCATAAGAACCCAGACCTATTTATCCTTAAAGGAAAGTTATGGGGGATATACCACGTCAAAGATCTGTGATGTGACATATATGTCACATTGGGCGTTTACGGTATTTATTTTTATGATATTTCTTATTTTAATATAAATAAACTTGACACCTTTGCTGCTTACAGAAACACAAATTTGCCTTTTTTCTCTGCATCTCCACAACATATATTAAAATGTGACATTAATAGTGCTGTAAAACGACAAATTATTTTTCAGATTTGTTTTTAAGTAACAGAATAATAAATCAATAATAAATAAAAACAATTAACAATTTCTAATATTATTAAATGTAATACAGGACACCCTATTAACGGATTAGAATTGTTAAATGGGTTTAAACTTAGCCTAGTAACAAAAAATACGTTTTTTGAAATTAGCTACTTTTTATTTTATTTCTGTTTCCAGTCGCACCCACATGTTGAGTATTTGTCCTTTATGGATTTAATGAGTTAATGTGAAGCATAAAGCTGAATATGGGAGATTCTAGAAGATTTAAAGTGTTTGTTACACCCATGTCACCATGGGTTCTTATGGGTTAATTACACTTCGTACAGAATCTCCAGTGTGGCAAGCACAAGTTTTAGGTGTCTGTATACAAATCTATGGTCTTCCTTATATAAACGTTTGCTGCGAGTGGTGGGACAAGCTGATACAATTACATCTTCAATGACTAAATTACGACAGACTAATGGCAGGTTAACAATTAATTTTGTTTTCATGACAATTTAAATTAAAACAAAGAGAAAACATGCTCAAAAACTATTTCAGACACAAGTATGGCTTGAGCACAGAGTTTATATATATTCTGCACATCACATATTTAATATATTTGAACTTGATATAAATAAACCCTCTTTCCCCCCAATTAGTGCAATAAGACAAATACTTGGATCTCAGAAGAAAATACTCTAATACAGATAGTATGTTATTTGAAAGCACCACTGATACTTGAATAAAAATATTGTTTAAACAGTAGCAATAGAATTCTATTATTTTAAGAATTTGTATATAATAAGAGAAACCTGATTAAAAAAAAGACAGAACAGTGGGGTATAAAAGGTGTTTAATATTGTTGTGAGCCACAACAGCTTCACACTTCAGTCGTCACATTACAATGAAAAATCCATAATCCTAACCGATACATAAAAAGAAATATTCAACAACAAGAAAGAACAAGAACAGTGCATTGTCAAGCAGGCACAAAACACACAGTTTATTCATTTACACTGATATACAACCAGCCTGCTTATAATGTTTTGTTGTCTTTTTCTGGATGACAAAACATGTCCAGTGTCGTTCTGGTCGGGGTCCTTTAACAATCTCTTGGAAAACTTGATTTTTTTTTTTTAATTTAAAAAGGGCCCACATGTTGCATACTGCAAGGCATTTAGTTCACGTATTTTTTTATTCATATTAAACCTGTTAGCTCAGCTCAGGAACTACTAGGTTTGGTTCTCAAATACATAAGATGAGAATGCTACATTTATACCTTAACATTCAAAATAAGCCACAGTTGAGTGAAAATATGACTTCTTGAATAACAGCAATTCACTGTCATGTTAATAATAATTGTAGGAGGGTTTAAAAGTATTGAGATGGAAACAGTTACCAGATCCTTCCATGGAAAAGCCAATTAATCCTCTCTTTACTCTGAGCCCCTTTGTGTTATCCACATGAACTACAGTAAAGCACAGAAAGCATCAACCTGGATGTCATTTCACGTGATTCACAAAAAAAAGGAGAAAACAGGATTGTAGCATATAGAATTAAATATGTCCAGAGGATGTGATTTTGAGAGGTAAATAGAATACAGAAACTATGAGGTAGTGGGTGTGAGTGAGTAAAAAGTGTGTGATATACCATTTTGCTAGCTTATATTTAACTCTCACTCAGCTCAGTTTTTCCCACTTCTTAAGTAACCGTCAACCTAATGTTATAGATGTCTACATCACTGTTGACTCTTGTTACTAGGGGACACTGAGGAGGAGATATTAATAATAATAACCTACAGTACATACTGTATGATCTAATGACATCTGTAATAGCGATCATAGTGCACAAAGCAAATTAACAGACACTTCAAGTTCAGCTGCCTTACTGATAAATGAATGAGAACCAGGTGAAGGCCACGTGTTTGGTCTTATAGGAAAGTTGTTCTATATATTACGTTCTATATAAATGTTGCTCTACATACTGCAAGTCTTGAAAAGTAGGTTGAGGGAGTCTTCTGCAAGACTATAATGGTGATAAAAAAGTTTTTAAGTTGAGAAACAACCTCCTGAAAGTGTCTTGACTGTACAACGAAGTGAAAAAAAGTTTTAAACCAGTCAAAAGTACAGTCACAGTACCTTTGAAACATCTTAGGAACAAGAGAAGAAAGCTGGTTTTCCCACTCAAGGGAAACACATTTTAAATATTTATCCATCAATATAATGAATTGGTGGCCAAGACTGAAACATTCTTATTAGATTAATAGATGTAAGGCTGGATCAGGGTAATAAGCCTTACAAACATTTCACTCATATGATACCTGTGATGTAACTAATGTCCCCGGGCAGCCACATGATGTCAGCTGATTCTGAATGTTATATAGCATTTCTCATTTCATTTCTGTTTTCCTGATAATTTTTTTCCTGACTACAGACTTTATTGTCAACTGATGAGGATATTTTTGCACTACCCCCTGGAATATAAAAACTACAATTGAAGAAAACTGCATTCAATAGGCCATTTAAGGCCTGTGCAACACAAAAGCATCCCTTTGCAGCTATCCTTGAGGTGAACATGGGATTTCAGTCTGGACCAGATGGTACTAAGCAGAAATATTCACCTGAATCCAGTGGAATATTTGCCTTGAGGCGGCGAGTCCTCCTACAGGTAAAGGGCTGATTTGTTTTGCCGATTCTGCGGCTGATTTTCTTCCCCTTTGTTTTTGTTCCAGTTCCTTAGCCCTTTGGGTAGAGAGGTGTCCTCCTCATATTCCCCCAGCCCGTCAACAAACTCCTCATACGATGACTTCTCATGAAAGGGACGAGTTCCCAACAGCTCCAACATGTCGGCTTTGTCTAGGATCTCCTTTTCTAGAAGACGTTTTGCCACCTGGAACACATGACCAACAGTAGTTACGAGTTAACATCTATAAAAATGCAAGTGTATTACTGATTGCTGACTTTAAGTACAGATTAGCAGTAGTCAGTGGTGGAATGTAACTAAGTACATTTACTCACGTACTGTACATTAGTACAATTTTGAAGTACTTGTACTTTAATTGAGTATTTTCATTTCATGTAACTATATACTTCTACTTCAATACATTTTGAGGCAAATGTACTTTTTACTCCACGACATTTAGATGTCAGCTTTAGTTCCTTTTAAGGTCGAGATTTAACATAAAAATGATCAACATGATCAATCTGAAGTGATTGGACATTTTTTTAAATTAAACCACATAAAAGTCTATTAGGTCGTTAAAATGAGCCCTGTCATTACATGCTGCTTACATAAATGCATCAGTACACATAATCTAATTATTTAGAATATATAAAACAATCTGAGTGGGTCCATTCTGCATAACGAGTACTTTTACTTTTGATACTTTAAGTACATTTTGATGCAGATACTTTTGTACTTCTACTTAGGTAGGTTTTGAATGCAGTACTTTTACTTGCACTGGAGTAATTTCACAGTGTGGTATTAATACTTTTACTTAAGTAAGGGATCTGAATAATTTTTCCACCACTGGTATTAGTTACAACTAATAGTAAAAGTAATTGTCACTATTACCAGACCAGAGGGCGGGAGCACATTACACCGGTTTTAAAATCACTGCATTGGCTCCCCGTGTGTTTCAGGATTGATTTTAAGGTTCTTTTATTAGTTTTTAAATGTCTTAACGGTCTTGGGCCATCTTATCTATCTGATATGCTTTTATCATATCAACCCTCGCGGGTCCTGAGGTCCTCTGGCACCGGCCTTTTAATCATTCCAAGAGTAAAAACTAAAACCTACGGGGAGGCTGCATTCAGCCATTATGGCCCGCGCCTATGCAACAGCCTGCCAGAGGACATCAGGACCGCAGAGACTGTTGATGTTTTTAAAAGGAGGCTCAAGACCCACCTGTTTGGTCTAGCTTTTAACTGATTATTTTACTACTTATTTATTTATTTATTTATTCCCATTGTATTTTAGTTTTTATCTTTTATTTTCTATCCCGTTGTCTTTTAGTCTTTTAGTTTTTATCCTATCCTGTTGTCTTTTAGTCCTTTAGTTTTTATCCTGTCCTGTTGTCTTTTAGTTTTTATCCTGTTGTCTTTTAGTCTTTTAGTTTTTATCCTGTCCTGTTGTCTTTTAGTCTTTTAGTTTTTAGCTCCAGTGTTCCCTCATGGGGGCCTCCTCACTGGGGGGGGTGTTGGGTCTGCCTGTGGGGATGTGGTCTTGGGGACTCCCTGGGCCCGGGGGACTGGGCGGCTCTGCACCATGTGTGGAGTCCGCCCTGGTCTACCCGGGTCCTGGTGGTCTCTGTGACGGCGTCCTCTATGGCTGTGGGCTCTGCCGCCTCTCAGTGTGGATGCTCCCACAGGTTGCTTTTTCCTCATCTGGATCCTCGGTGCCTTGCCATGTCTCTACACTGTCTATCAATATGTGCTGTGTGTGATTCTGAGTCTGTTTGTGTGCGTGCATGACTAAATGCGTGTGTGCATGTTTGTGTATGTATACTTACAGATGTGTATGTGGGGGAGGGAGGGGTGGGTTTTGTCATTTTTATTGTTTTTTTTTTTTTGTAAAGCACTTTGTGTTGCATTTTTATGTATGAAAAGCGCTATATAAATAAAGTTTGATTTGATTTGATTTGATATTTAAAAATAAATCCTGTTACAATACTGTAACTACTACAACTCCTGTTACTACTCTTTTATGCTATGTTGAATTTTATGACAAACACGAGACTGAACATGATTGACTGGGATCATGTTTATATCATGTTCATGTATTATTGTGTTGATCCATGATACTAACTAGCTTGCTGTTTGCAAATTTATCAGCTAATGTTCAAAGCAGTCAACGCCAGATCAACGTAGCCATATAGCTAATTAATATAGATCGCTAACATGAGCTTAGCTTAAGTAAGACTTAGCTAGTTTACCCTATCTATTGAAGGGTTTAATAGACAAACTTTTTCAGGGCTTTCGTGGACTTTTTGTTGGACACTGTGTTGTGGTTTGCGTTGGTCGTTTATTGACGTTAGCGAAATATATTTCTAAACTAATTAGCTACTGTTGCACACTGTTGGTGCTGAAAAGAGTCAAGGCACTCAGGAGTGCACATAAACACCACATCCCTTGAATTATTCTTTAAAATCAACTGTTATGATAAACCAAGGATCCCTGGGAAGGTCTCAGCTTCAAAGTTACATTTAATAAAAATCACGTAGTACCTTTAAAGTAATCATTAGTACTGTTCAGTGATGTGCTTTGGAGTAAGAGACTCTTCATCTCTACTTCTTTCCGAGCTTGTCGTCAGTGATAATGGCTCTTACCTTCTCCACCATTTCTTTCTTGTCAGTGACAAGCTTAAATGTTCGCTGGAAGGCAGCATCTATAAGCTGGCGGACCTCCTGGTCTATGAGCTGGGCTGTAGTTTCACTATAGGGCTTCTCAGTTACGATGAAACTCTGCTGAGGGAGGTCAAAGGACACCTGCCCCACTGCCTCATTCATTCCAAACTGTACAACCTAAAATATGAAGAGAAATGAGCAGTTACTCAAAACACAAACCACTTCTTATGTGCCTTTGGTTACAACATCTTTCTCTGACTTACAAAAAGTGCCAATTGAATTCTAATTGTGCACATACAGAAATAGGCTGGGCAGTTTTTTTTCTTTTCAAATTGTTACTGTTACAGTTTGTCTGCAGGAAGATATTTGTCAGCGTGACTCAACTGAAATAATAATATTGGTGTAAAGTGAGACCAGAGCTGCTGTTTCACATTTCTTAAGAAAATAAATCTAGAAACCCATAGTACACAGAATGAAATCCCTCATTTTGTAACTAGTGTAGCAGTTAATTTCCTTTTTTCAATGGATTCAATTTAAAACACTTTATTTGTCCCTGGCAGGCAATTTGCAGAAGCATAAAAGTAAAGTAAAACAGGTACACACAAAAGAACACAA
Organism: Centropristis striata; assembly: GCF_030273125.1. Classification (NCBI taxonomy): domain Eukaryota; kingdom Metazoa; phylum Chordata; class Actinopteri; order Perciformes; family Serranidae; genus Centropristis; species Centropristis striata. The sequence goes on from NC_081518.1 coordinate 12,409,639, forward strand.
TATGAGAAAAAAAGACATCATAATATTAGTATAATATCTAAAGCAAAAATGAGCCGCGCACATTATAATCATAATGACAATGATATGAGAATGATGATCTTAGAGCAAGCATTTCAGCATAGTGAGAGTGTATGACTTGAATCACATCAAATTAAATTACAGCAGATATTTTGTATCACATACAGGTGCATCGAAATAAATTAGAATATCATAGAAATGTTTATTTATCAGTAATTCAGTAGTCAGTAGTCAGTAGTCAGTAGTCATTAGTCAGTAATTCAATTCAAAATGTGGAAATAAGACATTATATAGGTCCATTACACACAGAATGAAACATTTCATGTCTGAATGTATGTAATTTCTTCTAATTATAATGATCATGGCTTACATTTAATGAAGACCTAAAATTCAGTGTGTCAAAAAAAATTGAATATCACAAAAGACCAATTTAAAAAGAATGTTTATTATGGAAATGTTGGCCTCTGAAAAGAATGTCCATCTACACGCACTCAATACTTGGTTGGGGCTATTTGACTTGAACTACTTCCCGTGATATTCTTATGTATTGAGATGCACCTGTACAGTGGTGTGTATCTGTTAACATGCAGGTGGTGATTACCTGTGCATACGCAGACTGCGTGACCTTCCTGAGGTCATCCTGCGCCCCCGTGGTGATTCGCTTGAAGAAAACCTGCTCCGCCACTCGACCCCCCAGCATCATGCACATTCTGTCAAACAGCTGCTCCTGAGTGAACAGGTACTGTTCCTTAGGCAGATACTGTGCATAACCCAAACCCTTCCCTCTGGGGACAATGGACACCTGAGGGAGTATTTCAGAATATTATTATATAAAATTATTTGTTTGTAGAGGGTAAAAATAAGATCATACAAAGTTGCAGAAGAACTGAGATAGTCAAAAAGCGAGAGAAAAGGTGGAAGGAAAGGGTGTGACTACCTTAAGTAAGGGGTCTGCGTGTTCTAGGAACCAGCCCACCACAGCATGTCCAGCCTCATGGTACGCCACAGTAGTCTTCTCTGGGAGCTGCAGTACCTGACTCTTTTTCTCCAGACCTGAGAGCAAGAAGCAAATCTTACCAATCTGCACTGTGTGTGTTTTTACAAGCGGGAAGTTATTTAGGTCAATGTGCCCTTGAAGAATACAGTAGCTGGGGGGTGTCTTTCTGTTGGTGCATGAGCTGATGGCTTTATCTCTGAGTACTGTACAATAGAATCAAATCCTTATGGGGAAGTCTCAATGAGGTGTGTATTAGGATATACTGTAACTTAGTTCAAAGAAGGTTGTATATCGGATTAAAGCACTAACTAAATTTATGGAGTAGTATAACTTGAATTAATATAAACCAACGGTATATAATTATTTAAAATTAAATATAATAATTATAATATCAAGTACACGCCAACTTACCTCCAATAACTCTGTCGACTGCCTGCTCAAAGTGCTTAGTATTGACATGTTGGTTGAGGTGACGTGCAGCTATTAGAGCAGCTTCATTACACACATTAGCAATATCCGCCCCTGAGACACAGAAGGAGCCACAACAATCAAGTTAGACAGTGATGTGATGAGAAAATACAGCAAGAGATGCAGAAGACACAGTGTATGATCCTTGTGGATTAATCTGAAGACTGAGCTGTGTGAACACACATCTCTATTGTTCTTACCAGTAAAACCTGGAGTTAGTGCAGCCAGCTTCCTGGCCAAAGCCTCTACTTCTATACTAGTGTCCAACTTCAGAGGTCGTAAATGCACCTTAAAGATGGACGCCCTGCCTTTAATATCTGGTGGGCCTGTAGAAAAAAAAGAGACAAAACAAATCTATCATGAATTTTATGTTTCAGGACATTCTCTTTTTTCAAACATAAGAACGATAAACAGTGAGCAAAATACGATTAGAAGAAGGCTAAGCAGATAAATAACAGACAATGCAGAAATAACTCTTCATGTGATAATGTTAGTGATACAGAGACAACATTACTGTTAGGAACCTCATGAGGATGTCACATTTACAGATGATATTACAGAAGATTTTTCAATTGGTCCTGACAACTACTGCTCTTTCCCTGCATGTCATACAGCTCCTTCTTTAAAGACTGTAGCTACAGACACCAGGGTTGTCTATGTACTTTGGATTACTTCATGTCAAACTACAGCTACATAAAAGAGGAAGTAAAGGACACCAGCTACAGAAAGTTTAATTTTCAAATGTTGGTGCCAACAACTATGACATTAAATTGATTTTATACAGCTGCACATCAAATCCTGTCAATATAACTGGGCAGTAAAGAAAACATGGAAAGACAAACAGCGTACTGTCGTGGAACTCCCAGTACAGCAGCGTTAGCTCTTACAAGGGAACAATTGTTTTCATGGGCAAGCAAAGTCATAAGGTCAATGACACTAATCTTGAAAACAGCCTCTCAAAAATGTGATTATTCTGGAGGTCAGTTCTTAAAGTGGGAGCTGAGAGTGACACAAAGGTAGTTGAAGGTGTGTACGGGGCTTTGAATGACCCATAAAATCTGAGTTTTTAAGTAGTAGTAAGGCCTAATTAGACCAGAGCACAATACATTATTCATGCACCCTAAACTCGCTTATTATTATTATTATTATTATTATTTTCAAAGTTATGCAACTTATTACTGACTAAATATTAATTAGGAATGTGGGTGTTTTTAAGCAACACTTTACATAGGTAATAACAGAAGGAGTAAAGGAGAGGGAACAGATAGACAGATAGCAAGGAGCAGTGTGTCCCGTCCCTTATGCTGGCCTCCACTCATCTAATCCTTCTTTTATAGAAAGCCAGCTCTCTTGTTTTGACCCAGTTTTCTTTGTCAGAGAGAAAACTGCCCTGCCCACCATTGTCCAGCACTGCTGGCGTAAAGCAAATTAGATCTTAGCAGGCAGAAAAAGATCAACCTTTTTAACCACAAACATAAAAGTGCACAGTATGTATCACATGCTTTTAATAACATAACAAGAGAACAGGCGCAAATAAAGAACAGAGGCTAATCTAATAGGTTTGCCCCTGATTTTTATGAAACCATACAGTGTGTGTCAGTAAGGTCAAGCTCAGCAACTCATCTGAAGCAGGCGAAAGAAAAAAAAACTAACAAAGTTAAATCTGCATGCACATTAGTGCCACTGAATTGCATTTGTTGCATAATGCCTTCTGTGAAGGAGTAGATAAAAAACAAGTTTCCCAGTTTGAGCATTAGATATCTTGTCTTTACTGTATTCGGTTGAATGTAGGTTGCAAAGGACTTGGAAATCACTGTATTCCGTTTGTTTGTTTTTTTTATCCTTTGATTTGATCCTCAATTGTGAGAACTTTGTTAAGTCAGTTTCAACACAAGCACTGTGAATGAATCATTGATCATCCTTCCGATGTTTAATAAAAATGATGATTGAGACCAAAATTTAACTTCTTCTTTACCATATTTGTGGCACTTCTGATGTCAATTTTCAATAAGGAAATGCAGTTTACAGTTGCTTCTATATCAATTTATGGAAAATTGTAGGTGTGGAAATGAGGCGTGAGTACTTTACTTGAGTATTTCCATTTCATGTAACCATATACTTCTACCTCCACAATGATAGAAATTTATAAAACAGGAACAGGCGTACATGCATCTTTATATAAGACATTTCTGTCTTTGAGCATACACACTGTTTTAGCCGTTAATTTACAGATTTTTATGCAGTGTGCTTCTAAGACTAAGTGAGGAAACTGAGACGCTCCAAATGAACGAAAACTGCATTACAGAATTCCAGAGGAGAAGATGTATAGGAAAACCCAAAGGTAACTCTTCACTTGCAAAGGATTAAGTGACATTTTGAATCTATCTTAACATATTTAGAAATGATAATAGCTTTGATACACACAAGACTGTTGGAAGCAAAGCCAGAGAGAAATGAGGATAGAGAAAATATTTAGAGTATGCATAAAGCCAGTCCTCAGGCATCCAGGGGAGAACAGGAAATTAAAAAGCTTGACACTTGGCCGACCTCAGACATGTGCCACACTTTACCTATGTAAATATGTCGATCAAAGCGTCCTGGCCTCATCAGAGCTGGATCAAGAATATCAGCTCGATTGGTGCCAGCTAAAACGACCACATTAGTGCTACTGTTGAACCCTGTAATGACAAAAACAAACAGCATACAAACATATTGAGATATAACGTTGCACCAGGAACAGAAAAAAGACTTGAACACTGACAGAGATGACATAACAGCCTACCGTCCATTTCCACAAGCAACTGGTTGAGGGTGTTTTCCTGCTCGCTCTGGTTGCCAAAGTTCCCGTTGCCCCTCTTCCTGCCCACCGCATCGATCTCGTCAATGAATAGGATGCAGGGGGCATTTTTTTTAGCTGTGGCAAACGTATCCCTTATCTATTATAGAACAGAGCAAAGAAAAAGCATTAATCTTATAAATACAGAATTCATTACTACTGTGTTTGAATAAGTTCCTGTTATTATCAACAAATACAGTGAAAAACCAAGATGCTCTGCCCTCTATAATTATTTATCCAACATAACACTCAAAAAAAATTGTGTTTACAGTCGACGGGGCCAAACAGCAGCATGAACTGCATGTGACCCAGTACTGACCCTCGCTGCGCCCACGCCAACAAACATCTCCTGGAACTCCGAGCCATTGACGGTGATGAAGGGGACGTTGGCCTCTCCTGCAGTTGCCTTAGCTAGCAGTGTCTTGCCAGTACCGGGTGGGCCTGACAGCACGGCACCCTGAAAACAAAGATCTTGCTTAATGAACAAAACCAATAAATATTTCACCAGCTGGAGAAATGTCTCACTTTGAAACTTCATTCTCAGTCCATATTGTTATTCTATTAAGATATTCATATTCTATTCTATTCTATTCTTCCTTACTAGAGTTTGTCATAGTTTAGTTCATTCTTTTCTCATATAACATATTAATTTCGGTAAAAGATTGGCCTATTTTATTTCATAGGCTATTTTTATTTAAGATATTTTTTTATTTAAATGTGCACTTTTTAAAAAAGGTACTCCTATTGTTATACAGTATTTATGTTCACTTAAAAAATGTTTCAATAAAAGTACTTGTGACATGTCAAATTTGGCTTTGACTGAACATTTGCTCTCACTTTGCGCTAAAAATATTGGGATATATATCGTATATCGATATTCAGCCTAAATGTATCGGGATGTGACTTTTGGTCCATATCGCCCAGCTCTAGTATGGCACACCTTTGGGATCTTGGCTCCGAGGTCTTGGTACTGCCGAGGGTTCTTCAAGAAGTTGACAAACTCCAGAATCTCCAGTTTGGCCTCCTCACAGCCTGCCACATCCTTGAACCGGACGCTGATGTTGTCTTTTATTAACTTGGCTTTGGATTCACCCATGCTGAAGGGGTTTCCTCGCCCCTTACCCCCACGACCTCCTGCCAGTGGTCCCTGCCGCATGGCAAAAAGTAGAACGCCAACCAGCAGTACGGTTGGGAGGACGCTGAAAAGGAGTGTCCTATAGTGAGAGAGAAAGAAGCTCCATTAGTCTCACATCAACATGAACAAATCCAATACTGAAAAACAGTTTACATTAAAGTTTCAGGTACTTACCCGTCACTTTCACTGTTGTAGTATACAGGTATTTTCTGTGAGTCGAAACCCGATTCTTGCTGGGCCATCTCCAGGTTACGCTCAAATGAGTCAACACTGCCAATGTTGAACCACAAATAGTTCTGGAACACAAAACACAAAACATGCAGTATACAGTATAATCTCTACATATGCCTATTTACTTTCAATTTCAGAGCAAGAATAAATATATTTTTAAAGAAGAAAAAGACAAGGTTCAAACAGCTTTTTTAAAAGTAAAATTCAAGTCCTTTTCAAGCACTTTCAAAGTACCTAAAAAAAATTCAAGACTCTCGAAACCCTTATCATCACATTTCAATGGTTACGAGAAATGCCACTGTGAAATTAAATTTACAATTGGAACAAAACAATTAAACAATACAAGTAACCAGTGGATTGTACTTGTATGGAGTCTGCTTATGCATATACATACACAGTTCAAAATACCAACAGAGTAACTAACCACTTCTGATGTGTTCACTCCGTGGGCAGGAATTACTTTGACATATTGTTTATTGACAACCTCCAGGTGATCCACCTATGAGAGAGCACGACAACAACCAATTTGTTTTGATGGTTACAAAAACAAAATAGACAAAACACTCAAGATATTCAGAAGACACCAAAACTGGAAATCTCTCCGCCTCTTACCAAGCCTCGGTTCAAGTAATGATGCACAAAGTCCTTCCAGGAGATCTCCATCCCCGTCTCCCGGAAATAAAAGTACACAAAGGCTGAGGCCATGCCGGCAGCACCGATGGCAAAGTATCGAACAGTTTTTTCATCATAGGGAAAATCATCCTGTGAGAAAAAGAAATGATGTAAGAGAGAGGAGATTAAAGGAAAGGCTAAAACTAAATAAGTTACTATATGTTTTAGGGAAAATGTATCATCTGAAACATTTTTGTATCAAGAATCAATAAAATGTCACTACTAAAGAAATGTGAGCAAAATATTAAGTTAGTGAGACATTTTACAGTGGAAATGAGTGAAAATAAAATTGATTATAAGAGGACTACAGACCTTAATTGATGCTAAATTATAGAAAATGCAACTTAAACTTCCACTTATGAGTAAAATTAGGGTTATATTTGACTTAAACAGCATTTTAGTGAATATCATTAGTGTTTGTGTGTCGTGCACTTAAATAATTATTATGATAATATAGTAATCTGTAAAGTTCTGGCCATGATTCTCACCTGAAGGCGTGTCCACCAGTGCGACTCTTTCTTTTTTCCTCCTCCTCGTCTTTCGCCGCCATCATCTTTTGCGTCCTGCTCTTCCCTCACAAGAGATTCTGGTTCTTTGGTATTTTCATCTAAATAGCAACAGGAACATCAGTCATATACTGCAGAAGAAATGAGAACAGAGGCGGCTTGTGATGATGACTCAAACCTCCCTCACCTTCAGCTGATTTGTTGACTCCAGTGCTTTCTTCACTCTTTGGGAAAAACTTTTCAAAACCTAAACCAATTCAAAAACACACAACAACAAAATTGAGCGCAAATGGCCTCAAATGTGCCATTGACCTAAAAAGATTTAGGTCATTTTGTTCACTCTTTTTAGCTACATTACATGGTGCAACAGCATCAGGAGGCACATTACCTCTGGGTGGTTTGTTTGAGCTAAGTAACCTAGCGAGTGGGAAACTGTGTTGATACAATCCTCCACATCTCCTCTGGATCAGTGACGCTTTCTGAAATATGAGAAACATCATGATGAATATTATAGTAGTGAAGGCAGGGCCACAGAAACACATGTGGAAAAGAAATACACAGCAGGAAGGTATTAATTCAACATGCTACACTTCAGCGATTATGGATCAGTGAGGGAGATTAGCTATTAAGTAATATGAGCAATGTTTCCTGCAACACGTTCCTTTGTAAACAACATTATTAACAGGATTAGTGAAATCTCATTATGACATGGGTATACTGGAGTATGTCAGTTAACCTAATTTCATTACAACTCTGTTGCAGATAACTCACTTATAGTTAAATACACGGAAAAGCTGCTTCAAAGCTCACATGGTGTTTTCTCACATATTTGTCGCCTATTAATATCAAAACAGATTAAATTATACTTAAAGGGTAACACCAATTGAATTAAGAAAAGCTGCATGCACGTCAAACTCAAGAACTTTCCAATAATTTTTAAGCTTTTCCAGCTTCCTACAGATGTGTATACATTAATATACAGTGCATACACACAGTGGCCAATGTATTAGGTACACCTATACACTCCAATAGAACTCCTCTCCTGTTAAGTTTTAAATCAATATTTATGAACAAGAAATGCTCCCTCAAAGCCAGAAAACCAGAAAGGTACGCCTCAAACTGTGATGTTTTGTTTAGTTGTTTCCTACACCCAAATGAGCTTTAATCAAATGTAGTTTTCTTATTTCTGAGACAGAAACTGTGCCAATATATTCAGAACAGTACCCTGGTGCTGTCAGTGTCATCTACAACATCTTTCCCAATTCATTGTTTATGGAGCACTCCAGGCTTCATACTTTAGGACTTTATAAATCTCAGTTTTAGCACTTATTCATGTTTACTAATATGTTTCCCTTTAAATGTTATAAACTGCTAAAATTTGCATTTCTTTCAACTGCAAAACCTTTGATTGTATTCTTCATTAGAGCACGAATGATGCTGGATTTTTTTGCACTTATTGATGCCTGAGAGTAAAAATCTGGCAGTGTTTTAGTTGAATTTATTGTTACATTAACACAAATATTTTGTTTACATATCAGGATATATCTGAGTAACAGTATGTGTGTTGTAACAGTGTTGAATGAATTTACCTGCCAGAAGCAGTTAATTCAAATTATGAATATGAATAACTATGAATAAAAACAAAATTTAATTAAACCTTAAATTAAGATTTTAGTTAAATAAACATAAAAATGCAATAAAAACATGTACTGCAATTCCAGCCCATATTATCTGCTCACATACACACCAATATACGTGTAATAACACAGCTGTTGTGTGGGTTGGGCTCAAATTATAACTGAAACTTAATCTATAATTTAATCTGTAATCTAAAAAATGCAGAGTCCACCGGATAGAAGAAATTAAGGAGAACTCAGTGAACTCAATTGTCATACTCCAGTGTAAAATACTCCTCATGTGACATCTATATAGTGTATCTGAAATACATTTGTTATTTATTTATATAAACATGGTTTGGAACAGAATGTTCAGTGTTGATGTGCAGCTGTTTATCTGGTGATGCACAGACAAAAAAAAACAGTCTGAATTTAGCGTTTATCTCGTTTGATTGTCATACTTCTACTGAATAGTCTACTACAGCAGGTCAGTGGCGTGTCAAATACCGATTCAACCTCTATTGCATCTTATTTTGAAGGGAAAACAATGAAAAAAAACACCTTATATTCAAAAGTTTCAATGTTTTTTGTTTTTGTTTTTACCAACTAACGCATACAAACAAGTTTGATTACTATTCAATGACTTGCATGTCTGCTTACATCTGTTCAACCCATTTTTAAAATAATACGCACCTGAATTAATGCATAAGAGTGAACCTGCATGGGCTAAAGGCCCCCCTCCCCACCACAGTTACAGAGACACACCCCCTTCAAACAAACATTATAAAACTGAGGAAGCCGACTCCTAAACTAAACATTATCTCACGGAAAATCGTGACAGTACAAACAGCTGAGGAATGATCCATAAACAGTGCAGTAGTTTGTTTGTTTACAGATTTCGGGGGGTATGCAGCATGCACCGAGGAACATTATGTTCTTTCCCACGACAAAACCTAACATACAGTCTCACAGGGCTCCAGATCCTGAAGCAAACACTTATATAACGCATGTGGCAAGCTGTTGCAAAACCAAAAGTTTGCATTCACCAGCACAAAGTAGCGACTTCACTTATCTAACAAGAAGATTGAAAGGCAATATCACCGTACCGGTGGGAGAGCGCAGCCGGTGCGAAAAGTAGCAGAAATAGTGGACAGGTCTCGGCTCCAGGTCCGAACCGCCCGCACCCGGTTCCGAAAGGGCCCGACACCCACAGAGATCAGCCCCATCGTGTCAGCTACCTTGCTTCCCTCTGGAGGAGTGATCTCCACCAGAGTCAACAAAAGTATGGTAGGCTGCACGCACACAATGGCCAACACACATCTCGCGAGACTTCGTATACAAACTAACACCACGAGCTTTCAGATGTGGGACTTTTTTTATTCTATTTTGTCTCAAAGGCAGATTTTACTTATTTATAAATTTTAGGATAAATATTAGACAAAAGCCAACACAAGCTCAAAAATCGAGTACAAAGCATGGGCTCTGGCAAGAGAAAAAAAAATGTTATATGAGGGTTTTTAAGCCGCAGCCCTATGACGATGCGTTCACTGGGGTTATTCTGTACTCCTGCAGCAAAGTCATTCACACTCGTGTATGCATCCGTCTGTTTGCAATCAAACAGTTTATATTAATGCTATAGCTAATTCACCTACCATTAGCTATATATGCTGTATTTGAATTCCAACATTGCACAATGACTTTTGGATTTGTTCAAGTACAGGACATGCTGTACTGTACTTTTACATAATGACTGGCTGAAATCCAAATCCTCGACCTCTCTTCATGCACCATATGCTTTCCCATTTGGAGGCGAGACCGCTTCAAATGTCATCATAACTCATATATTTGACTTTATCTTTCAAGGTATATAGGTCAATAAAAATCTTAGGTGTTTGTTTACATACAATATGTAGGTCTATAGTAAAGAAAAGGAAGAATATCAAACAAATAAAAACAAATTTATAATAAAAATATAAAGTAGTGCAAGTTGAAATAAGGGATGAATATTTATAAATTGACGTAGTATGAATTAGGCAGTAAATACAAAGATAAACTGTGAACACGTTTAAAAATAATTATGTCTAAATGTAAATCACAGGTATAAATTAGTTAGAAAGGAGGTACTGCTTTTTCTTTAACTCTATGATAAGATATTTTTTTCCATGAAAACTTTTCTCAGAATTCATAGATAATTATCTTGTTCAACAAGAACAAAAAAAAGGTAAAATATTTTTGTTTTTCTCAAGTAAATCCAATACACTTCCATATTTACTCTCACCTGTACTTGGATTGTAGGCTATGCACATTTTGTTTTTAATAAAAATCAGTGTTTCACATCCAGTTGTATTACTATGTTTACAAATATTACAAATATAAATAAGCATAAACAGCAAAACAAACTGGTCAATATGAGAGTAATAGCATGGGCCAATCTTGCATTTGGGGGCTACTTTTGCCAACAGCTGAAAACCCTTTGTAGTATTTCACATAATAGTTACATGGATGGATTACCAAAAAGGCCGACCAGGCAGAAGTGCCGGGGCCAAATGGTCAGGTCAGAGGTCCAGGGAGCCCCTGAGTATTAAAGTGATGGCATCAACATGTCCTGGAAGGTCAAAGGGCTCAGTCAAAACAAGGGATGTCACAGTGACAATTTATTATAATTTAGTAGCTGCAAGAGGAATTTTACACATCTGTGTCACTGGGGCCCAGGCTGTCATAATTCATCCATGAAAATGTGAAAGTTTATCTGGAGTCGACAAAGAGCTGGCTGCAGTTTTTAATGCATTTCTTTACTTTATTCATGCACTAATCCACATTTTACAACAGGGCATGGCTTTTACCAACACAATGTATTTCCATTAGTTTGAAATAAATAAAAAAAACAGTACATCATGCTGAAAGATAACACAGCCAAAAGTCATTATTTTAAAACAAATACATTAGGTCAACATTTACACATTACCAATGGTGTCACTTAACATCTCTGGACAGCATGTGCTATAGGTACTTTAAGACTGAAACCATTAACATGACGGTACATGAATTAAGACGTTTGGATAACAGCTGTATGTAACCTGACTATCTTAGGCACACGATGTTCATGAGTATTCACATCTATTTGCTACACATGGCACTAAACTGAACCAGATTTAACACAGATCAAACGGTCTAAAATGAGTTCACAGTTTTGAATAAAAGGAAAGCACACTTAACTTCCAGTTTCATTTTCAGCTGAACAATTCTCCTTACAAGAACATGCATGCTTTGATTATATATATCTGTTGGCAATATATGTATTCATATTTTAAAGTATGTTTTTAGTTATGGTATAGACACAACTTTTCTAGTCAAAGAATTGCAAGCAACACTTTTTTTCCTCCCAGTATCCAGGGTGGCAGTTAACTCAAAGTTGGCCTATGCTAAAAAGATATATTCCTAGAAATATATTTAGTTTAGGACCTTGTGAAATGTTAAACAGATCAACAGATTATGACTCTGAAAAGGAAACAGGCATAATATAAGCATAGGACAAGAATGGACTGCTTTGTACTTGTGCGATAAACAGTGTTGGGACTGGTGATGTAATAAGTGTAAAAAAAGGGGAAGAAAGCAGGATGTTATGATTACATAGTCTAACAGATTTAATTGCTTTATAATTACGGCTTTTCTCATACTTACTTAAGTACACTAACAATGGGATACTTGGAAATGTTAGGGCAAAGACTTGGCTTTCAAAAGGATGTTTACAAGTTTTTGTTATTAAAATAAAAACATACAATTGGACGCTGAAAGGCAAATTTCTGGTTAATAATGTTTTGATTTAGTCTTTGGAAGCTGGAGTTATAATCCTTAAAATTCAAAACTATTTTTTTAATATATGGCAACCTTAAAGTTTAGTATTCAGCAAAGTTGGCAGTATAGGTTAACGCAGTTGAGGCTTGTAACAGTTATTATACAACAACTCCTGCATGCATAATCATCTTCAGTTGAGGTGTCTGTTCTCTATAGGGCATTTATTTTGTACATTTATACAAGCAGACGCACACACTGATGTGAATCACTCACACAAACACACGTACACAGTGTTCAGTACATCCAATTTCAGTTTGAATTAAAAAGTGGGATAAAAAATATATATATATATTAATTTCCAGATGGGTTTCTAAGTACCCTGCTTCATTATGTAGTACACATGAAGATAAAGACACTACAGTACAAACATACGCACAAAACAACAACAAAAAAAGGACAAAGACAAAAAAGCGAGTCTTCTGTTCGACTCTCTTGATCGATTAGAGCATAACATGAGGCAAAGTGCAACATCCAGTAACATCGGGGGGGTCTCCTGCAGATTTAGGCATTTTTTACATCCGGCTCGTCGTCCTGCTTGCGTTCAGTCATCCGGGCACATCGCGGACAAGTTGTGGAGTTGTCATAGTAACAATCTCTAAAGAGACACATAACACACACCAACAATTTGTTACATAATAATAGGTCATAATAATGTCACAATATCAGATGATAACTACATGATTATTGTGGCCAAAAGAATTCCCAATAACAATGTAGAAATTGGAAAATAATGCCATCAGTCAAATTCACCTAGATCAGGCATGTCCAAACTATTCCACAAAGGGCCGTGTGGCTGCAGGTTTTCTTTCCAACCAAGCAGCAGCACACCAGACTTGACTCAGTTAATCAACTGATCTCAGTCTTCAGACAGTTGATTGGTCAAACTGTGTGCTTTTGCTTGGTTGAAATGAAAACCTGCAGCCACACGGCCCTTTGTGGAATAGTTTGGACATGCCTGACCTAGATAGATCAATGGCCAATAGTTGTTAGCTGATTTGAAGGTCTTTTGAGGGATTTCTTGAAGTTTGAGAGTGAGAATATGTATATTATGAACATGGTATCAATATTTCATTTCTTAAATATCACAGTTATTATCAATACGTTTTATCACAACACCCAGACTGTCCTGTTTTGCTATCTACGGTATATTGAGTGGGACAAACTTTGTTAAATGTTGAAAATATAGCTTCACATTATTTGCTGTATTTTTCAGTCAGACTGGTTGGTGGTGACTAACCTGTGGAAGACAGCAGAGCAGTCGTGGCAAACTGAAGTGTGACTGTCAAAAGGAAACAGTATGTCTCCTTCCTTACACAGCTCACACACAAATCCTTTGGCCTGACAACGCTGCAGACACACACACAAAATAGGACAGAAAGTCAGAGTTTCAAGGAGGTTACATGTTCTCTACTCCTTATTGTCTTCTTTTAACACTGTTGTAATAAAGTACCTATTACCTAACAGAAGATACTGTAAGATGAACGTGTGACACACAAACAGGAAATGAGAGTACTAACACAACAGAAGTAATTTGTTTTGTCTTTGTGCTGCTTGTGTGAGCTCACCTCACAGTCTAGTTTGATGTGCTTAGCAAACGTGGTGTGGATCTCTGTGAGGGAGCAGCTGAGTCTGCCACTGGAGATGTCAATCAAATCCTGTAGCGAGTACATATCATCATTCTCCACAAAGTGCTGCCGGTCTTGAAGCTGCGGAATACAAACACATAAGAAAAATTATTTGTGAAATTGTTAAAAATGCTTTCCAACAGAGAAAATAACCTTCATTTTCATAAATATCAAACCATTAATGATTGTTTTTTGTACACTGAACCAAAAAACAGTACCATAATGCAGCCCCAGTGTGTGATTTTAGAAAGCATGCCAGCATCCTGGGAGTAAAGGAGGCGAGACGTGTAACAAAACAGCATCTGCGTCTAGTGTGTCTCTCTCTGTGTGTGTGTGTGTGTGTGTGTATCAATTCAGCTTTGTTGCTATCACTGTTGCCAGCTTAACCACAGAACAACTCTCTCCCCCATTCTACGTCTGTACATTGTACAGCGCAACATTCCTGCCTTAGACAGTCTGTGTGAAAGCGGCTTCAAATACATTGTCTCAATCTAGCAACAGGAACCTTTCCAGATGCAGCCCAATGTATCTTATTCCACCACACGATGGCGCTGTTGCAACATATTACTTATTGGTGACATATCGTGCCAGTGTCCAGAGACGCTCACCTGTAGTAATAGCCGAGCCTCCATGGCCTCCTTACAGGTAATAAAATAGGGTTTCATCAACAGAATATCTTGACGGAGTTTCTGTAAAAGCAAAACCAACACACACAGTGCTGTCACTCTCACCTAATGCAGGTTACAGAGTTGATTCTCCAACTCGCAGTTTCAGCATAATAGTGTCCGACATAGAACATTGTGTGACAAAGGGCCTTGGATGGGTCGGCTGACAAAACAACTGTAAAATTAACTTTAATGGAGGTGTAAAGCTACAGTTATTTTAGAGAAGAATCAAAGCTTAAACTGAGAATAGAGAGATGTGAAAGATATTGCAAAATGTAGATTATACAGTATTTTATCTACACTGAGAAAAAAACGTGCCTCCAACAAAGTGAAGCCACCCACCCTGATCTCCACAAGTTCCTCCACAAAGTTAAATAGCAGCGGGTTGATTTCTTTCAGCTTCAGCACAGGTCGCGCTATCATCAGGGCCAGGTAGCGCATTGAAGAGCGACAGACCTGAAACAGAACAGATAATACGCGAAATGGATTAAACCTGTATCTCACCCTCTGACCCTAAACCTGAGAGTGGGGATGTAAGTTAATGTTACTGATGGTTAAACAACATCAAACTGACTCCCCTTTAGTCATTCTTTTAGACTTCTCTAGAACCACAGACGTCACAGTGAGACTGTTTTTTCTGGCTGTGTAGTACTTCCAATGACTGGTAAATTGACTTTGACATGTAAAATTGGTGCAGAGCACTCTAAAGTGTATTTGATGCTTCTGTAATACATTCTTGTGTTTTATTCTGATGTACAGCAGGAACATTTCAGAAGAGTACAGTTGCAGATTTGAGTCTCAACATAAAGAATGTAAGCAGTCTCATCAAATCACTCAAATGCTGCTTTATTTGTAATGTATTCAGTATTTAGTTGACCCACATCATACAATCACTTGTTTCAAAGGGGAAAAGCCTAAAGTTACTTATACTTCAATAGATTCATAGATTGCTAAGAAGGCATGTTTTATTTTATGTGTTGAATTTTGTGGCAGCTGTTTGAGGGTACCTTTCGTGTTTCAAACTCCCAGTTATGGATGACCCGAGCTGGGACGATGGCAGAGTCGTTCCAGTGGCATGTGCTGCAGTAATACTGGCCTGTGTAGTCACATTGTCTGGCTTCAGTCGGCACGCCCCCTACATGATGAATATTGCACAGTACAGTTAAACTATGACACAAAATAAAGCAAAATGTATGTGAACATATTTTACATTTGGGGATCCCTATTTCAACCCTATTGCCACTTTGTACTCACTCAGTGAAATAGGTGTGCGACATTCTGCACAGCGGTAGTCTTGCCGGTCTAGTCCTATCTCAGGGCAGATGCTAAGCTCGTACTCCGACTGGTGGCTGACCTTTGACCTGACACAGGGCTTGGTAATCAGGTTCATACACTTACTATGGCAGCGATAATAGCAACCTGAAACAAGAAATGGATAATCAAATGGCATGAAATAGCATTAACACTATACTAATCTCTACACGGATCTGAATATAGAATTTGTGGGCGACAGGATTTTGGTATCAGAAGTGTTCTGGTTTTCCATTTGTAGTGCAAATAGTATTGACCAATCCCCTTGAGTGTGTTTTGGATGGCCCATGGGAGATCAAAAGAGGCAGAAAGCATTGGTTGAAATGCAATCTTGGACCACATCAGCTAACTTCTGAGGACAAATGAGCCTTTTTGTTGTTGTTGTTTTTTTTTAAATGTATTTGCATTCATATATCTGTCATAAACTGGCTAGTTAAGAAACAGTCCAGTCATAAACGCCGTCTCTCAACTCATAATCCCTGTTCACGTCTCAGGTTGCTACTTGGACTGTGTCTCTGTCTGACACATGTGACAGACACATGTATGAGGAAGTCCTGGCCCGCATATCTCTTTTCCAGATTTCCACTGGCTAAACCAGAAATATTGGCCACTGCATCCAGAGTGTTCCAGGATTGACACTTCAGCCAATGGGTTTGATATAAATAGCTGTTTAATTAATTCAGAGAGCTGTAAAAACATGCTAGCACCAAGTCGAGCATATAGCAATTAAATCTGGTTCTATTAGCACTCCTATTACAAGGACAGTCAGTTAAATAACTTCCCCATCTCTGATTGTTTCAGATATTTTGAAACGACAGTATGCATGTGGAGCTTTGAGAGAAGAGATGGTGATTGGACAGTGGGAGTGGACATAAATCTCTGATTAAGCATCACATAATGAGACTGTACATGAAGCTATGAGAGAACAAAAATTATATTCAGATAGAGATAGTATGATCTTGCATGGACGCCTGACTTTTGAACAATGTATGCCCTTAAAACTATTCTATGCATAACTGGGATGTTTTGCAATTTTGGTACTAAAATATCTCCACAATGCCAGATAAGAATGTAAACTGTGTCTCACCTGTGCAGGTATACCAAGTCTGGATAAGGCCCCAGATGATTGTGCTACACTTGTCACAGGTCTGTTTAACACTCTTGCTCTTTTCCTTGGAAAATCGGTGCTCCAGCAGGATTCTCAGATTAGGCTCATCCTCCTCTGGGTCCTTTTAAGGGACAAAGTGTAAAAACAAAAGTCACTAAGGCCACCAAGACCACTACCATAGCAGTAACAGATACAGCTGTAACAGATGATGATTAAATTTGAACCTTGTCAAAGACTAAAATATGATTTACATATAAGAGTTATCACGTGTGTTTTGGCCAAAAGCTGGATACGATACTGTACACACTCAATAAATTAAATCAAAATGCAGCATTTGCACTTTTTGTACTATTTTTATGTATTTTTATAGTCCTTCAGTTCCTCAACTTGTATGACCCTTCAAGAAGCACCAGATAAATATGTATTCTCTACGTCAAAGGACTTGCATCACATGCAATTTAAAGTTAACAACTGTGTACATGACATTCAGCTGCTTGTAATGATATGGTTCATGGTTTTCACTGTAAAGGTTGTTCAGCCCAGCAATAATGTTACTAACTTCATACTAACCCCCACATGCTCTCGCTCTCTCCCACTCTCTGTCTCAACAACATTGTAGTTTAAAAAAAACATCTTAAAATACATGTTCTTAAAATAAGTCACTAATGCAAAGATGTTTTGGATGCTACGAAACAAGCTAAGTGATTGAAGTTTGAGGTAAAGTATGGTTAGAGACATCGTTCAACCACTGCAGCCTAATTCATAAGAAAGTTTGTTTTAATGATCTAACTTTTTTTTTGTAATTTTAAAGAAACTTTAATCTGTGATACCAGAGGGCTTGAATGAACAATTCAACATGGAGAGATGCCCCTAGAGAAAAATATATCCTACGGGCACGTAAAAGCTTAGGCTGGGCCTTTTAATATCAAACGGATTCAAAATCCAAACTGGACTAGCAGACTGATTAACAGATTTGTTTATTTGAGTGTTCTGCAAGACACTATAATTGTAAGTAATTATGTACTTTCTGTTATTTAAAGAAAATCTCAAGAAAAAGATATTGTGCCACTTGAAACATGAGAAGTCCAGGAAGCTGCTGATGTTGTTGATCTCCACCTATGATCATTATTCTCAACTACAGGCCAATAGCCATATAATTTAAATGTTCTTCGACACAATTGCTTGATTATTCTTCGGCCCTAAATTCCATATTTTGCAAATGCACCTGAATGCGGCATGAGTTTCAGGAAATGCCTCTCCAGATATATAGTGACAAGCTGTGCTTCTCAGAATACATTCTCTCTGCAAACAATTGTTTACAGCTTTGCATTCCACAAGACTGAAAACATGCAAGTGAAATTGGTCAATCATGAATATCTTGAAGTGTGACTGACTGTCCCTTTGAATCGGCATCGGCAACCACAATCGTGTTATCCACTTGTCCCTTCAACCCCTCAGTTCCAACCTTAAGTTCCTGGAGTTTGAGACGAAGGTGGATAAGTTTCACCACCGTGTCCTTCTGTCTCTCCGAGTGTTCGGGCAGCTCCAGGATCAGCTTTTTACACTCCTCTATGGCCATTTTTAGCTGTTCAATGTCGGAAGCCACAAACGAACCCTGAGACAGGTGAGCAAGAGCAAAAGCATGTACAGTCAAAACAAATGGAAGCACTGTTTTAAGTTTCATTTGGTTTGACAACTTATTTGGAGTTGAGGCAGACAGCAGACGGAATGCTTTACTTACCATCGGCCTTGAGAAGTGGTCCTCAGCTAGACCAAGGTCCATGGTCCTGTCTGAACTGTGGGTTCTGGTCTCAGAGAACAGGTCAGGCCTTGCTTCTAAAAAGAAGACAACGTGGCATAAAGCACCATTCTTCTAGTAGGCATTAACACTGTGCTCTGGTAAGTGCACCCAGTGATGCATGCTAAATTCACTCACATGACTGTGTCCACTCCAGTCAATCCCTACACTCCGATTCACCACTCAAGACGTCTACAAGGACTCAAAATGGACAACTGAAGGAATCCTATGCATGCGTCTTATCAGATCTGGTAATGTGTAACTGAGTCTGGTGACAAGACAGACTCCTGCTGTCATTAAAACTGCAGCTCAACTCGCTCAATGAACTTTGAAGTATAAATGACTTTTGCTCTGAAGTGTTTACATCAATCTGTTGCAAAATCACACAGGCATACATGGCATGAAATCTTAAATGACATCTTAAATGATCCGTATAGTCACATGACTTTAACCGCAGGCCTGACTTTGATTATAGTATAATAAGTGAAATAACAACATTTTTGTTTGGGCTTGTGTCCAATTATTCACAAATATAACTATGACATAAAGGAAAAATGATTTACATAATATGATTATACGACTAAATTAATATTACTTGAGTTTTTATGGGATACAATGAGTGGTTACTAAATAGGGATGAGCATTTGCTTTCTGATCCATGTGTCTGTTTTGGGCGAATTATTATATAATGGCTATCAGTGAATGACTGAGGAAAGCAAAGGCATAGAGAAAAAGCGGAGGAAACATTAAGAGCAGGCATACTGTCACGTCATACTCGATTAATTAGGGTCTTACTTAGGTGAAAGAGAGAAAAGGGACTAGAGCCTGACCGATATTGGATTTTTGAGGGGAAAACGGTGGCCGATATAGTCATTTTTTGAGCTGGAAAGAAAATAGCCCTTTTTTATGTGGATTTTTCACCACTCAGCAAAGGTACCCAGAGGGCTACTTTCTCACACATAAAACTTTCTTAAATAGTGTTTCGCATTGTTACACATTACACAAACTATGTATTACATTGTCAGCCAATTCTATAAATGATAAGTGAGAAAATAAAGAATAAATAGGCATAAAATAAATAGCAATACAGACATTATTACTGCTCAGTGTCAGTCAATTGCCTACAATTATATCACGCCAAGCAATCGTTTTGCTGCATTATATATTGTGTAAAATTTTTTTATGACAGCGCATATCAGACAACATATACACAGATTCCGCTATGCCTTTGATGGGCCAATATCGGCCAATAATATCTGTCGGGGTCTAAAAAAGACACAGTGGTGTCTTATTTTAACACACTGGAAGTGTTTAAAAATTTTTAGCTTTTGTTTATTTAGGGAAGATTCGCTGTGAGCAATGCTCTTTTTTTCCTGATGTCTTGTTCACATTCACATCTGGAAGCTGCCCAGTAAAACATTCCACGCAATGCAAACATGGAAATTTTCTGTATGTGTGATGCAGCCTTGAAATATCAGCCAGGCCACGCCAAGAAATGTCCCGAACGCAGTGAAAAGAAAAGCAGAGAAACTACAGACAGGCTGCAGGCTCTCTGCAGATACGGACACTGCCACACACTCCTCGTGGTTAATGACCTACTCATTGTTCCTTTAAATATGACGACTGACATTACGATTTTGAAAATAAGAAAAATGCAAAAAAAATTCAATCTAAAAGTGAAATGAAACAAAAATGCCTTTGATTTATAATCTTTCAAATAGTACATGGTCAAATACTTGACAGACTTACTCTCCATTTTACTGAAAAGGTGCAGACAAAAGCTGTTGTTACCTGCGTAGACCTCAGAATAAAACATGTTGAGTGAATTCAGCTTCTCAGTGCCAGACAGAAAGAGACAATACAGCAGAAAAACGCATTTGACACCAGAGAAATCAGCTCAGTGTGTGAGGCTCGCATGTCAAAATGGCTGTACTTGAACAAAAACAACTTAAATTCCAAAATCCTAAAATAGAGAAGTATTACTAAAGCACTGCTTGCACTTATGCTTTTCATTTCCTCTGGTTTAGCTGTCGTTTTTCCAACTTCCTTTTCCATCAGCTTAGAGAAACTCACAGTAACCCAGTGTGCTTGTTCTAAACTAGATGAAAACTGGTGAAACAGTGTAAATATTTCAGGGAATTAATTTGTCAATATGAGTTTCACGAGGGAGTCACTGCTTCAAACAGTCAGCCATGGTGACATGATCAGAGCACATAGTAGCCACTGTGTTTGGCTTTGTGAGGAAAGAAAGTCTTCATCTGCAAGAACGTGACATTTAAAAAGTAGAAACCATGACCTCAAAAAACACCTCCCACTGTAGCACCCATCTCCTCATGACAGCCCACAGGCAAGGAAAATGTGTTATTTTTACATAACCATGGCTAATAAGATCCTAAATTATTTGGCCTCTTTTCACTGTCTGCCAAACTAGACATATTTTCAGAGCACAATAAAATACTGAAACAAGGGCTGGATGTCTGCCAAAGTGGACTAGACATACACTTCATAACCAAGGTCAAAATTAGCATCATTAAATTAGCATCATCCAGATAGAGGCTGGAAGTCATCATTTTCGGCTGCACTTATGCATGCTGGCACACATTTTCTGGGATTTTCCCGGTCCCATCAGGAACAGAAACAGGGGTAAATAAGACTTGTTAAGTGCTTGAGCCCTCCACCATGTATCTTGGCCTTTCCCTACAGTGAAATGTAACATACCACAGATAAGGTCCAGTTGCATTCTAAACTACTACTTCATGATGTCTCTACTGTAGCAAGTAAGAAAAAAATATAAACCCATAAGGTGCAGCGAAGTATGAGTTGGTGTCAGTCACCAGCAAAAACTTATTTTTTTATGTGGATCAGTGTAGCACTGATGACACCAAACAACAGTCGCCAAAACTGTCCAATAAATGATGATTATATGACTTCATGTTTACATCTTTTGTTCACTGATAAAAAAGTTAGTGTACATGGAACAAATATAAACTTGAAGCATCAATATAATTTTTCTTGAACTGAAGTACAGGTGTTACAGTGACCTTAAAGTGAGGTTATGTTCCACACTTGAGATGGCTGTGTTATGATTTTCCTGTGACAAACTTTGACAGACTTTACCATGCAGTGGGGGCGTCTTGCCTCCTTGGGGATCATCTTCTTCCTCTCCACGATCAAAGGGATTGAGGCGGGTTTGGCGGAAAAGTGCAAGTCTCTCATCATACTCCATTTCATCGGCTACATCTAAAGAAGAGAAAATATGTGGAATATTTTAAATATCATGGAAATCAGATACCTTATGTGTCAGAATTGTTATTAATGGCTGTGCAGTGTGCTCCCATTGAGATAGCAAAACCAGAAAACACATCTTTCAACCTGGCAAGGTTGAAAGCTTGCTAGCTGCCTAGCTGAGGTAAGACTTTACAAAGCCACATAGGACAATATCAACCATTTTGACTAGGGAAGAGTAAAACTCCCTTTGACTAGTAAAGTTGACTCTTATTTGCTAGATGTTCAAATTGAATATTGTACTGCTAAGTCAAGAGGTTTAGAAGCTTGTCCATAGTTGTTTTAAAAGCAAATTGTTCATGACTCAAAGGTGGACCCAGGACAGCTTTCCATAACCGCAACAAGGAATTAAGGCCTTTTAAAGAGCCATCAATGGCAAGCAGCCTGTAATAGATCTGAAGTAGCTAAATGATAACAGGAAACATCAACATTGAAGTGAATACCTCAGCTTCAACGGTTCCCTCTTCCTGTATTCCTGTTTTCCTCTTACCCAAAGACTGTGGTGTATACAAATAAAAACTGTTATTTACATTATGAAACTATTTTGAGGATGCATGTGGGTAAAAAATGGCATTAACCCTCTCGAGTCCATCTATTTATTGTACACATATTTTATTTACATTAATAACTTTATTTATATACGATATGTAGACAAGCTGAGAAAGCCAGTTGAAAGTGCAATCATAGGAGCTTCAGTGTGTCATTTATGTTTCTAGACCATTTTTAAAATGTGAATTCTCTTTCTATAATGAAAACTATTACTATTTTTAAGTCACATGCAAATAGACTGTTTTAGTTTTATTATTTCTGCTGTTTTTGTGTGTATAAATCAGACTGTATAAAATATAAAATGTATATAATATAATGTATAAACTGTTAAAAAATGGTACATTTCCATAGACACCTGTGTCTTTTGTTTGTTTTTTAGGTTCCTGGCAGCTTTATACGCCTGTTAATTCAAATAAAATAAAAAATCTGACTGATAGCCAAGTTTGTGTCGAGAAAAAGGAGCCATGCATGTGATGTAAAGACAGACTGAAATATGCTAAACAGAGACAGAAACGAAGGCATAGGAAGTTCATACATTTGAACCAAAATCTCCTGGACTTCAGAGGTTTAAAATTAAAACCAGAGCACTCATGTGAAAATCATGTGCCCTAGATGGACAATAACAACACTTTCACTCTGATGCACGTTATCAGGACGCAATTAGTATAAAACAAAATAAAACGACCCGTTAAGAACATTTAATCCACTATTAATCAGATCTGTATCAGGCATTTTTTCCTGAACATGAGGTCAAACATGAGTTTGAAGCTTCACCAACCAATCAGGGCTGTTGTTGACAGTCCTCCCCATAGCGGTATCTTTTTCTCTCTCGCGTATTAACGCTAAACATACTGAATATAGATGTTCAAAACTATACCTTCAAAAGTAAAAGGGCATTATCAACATCAATGCACAGATGTCAACTAACAGCTAACGTTAGCAAGCTAACTAGTTAGCTTTATAAACAAAACAATCGTCTACTTAGATGCTAATGCTAATTCAACTGGTCGGTTTGGTCAGAAGCTTACCACGTTGTCGACCTTATTTATCATTAAGGACTCGGCACCGGTAAATATGATTTATTGTCGACGCTTGTGGTTCTCCCTGTTTTGTTTCGTCTCTGTCATCAGCAACATCACAAGGCAAAAAGCGTCAAGTCATCCATTGTTTAAAAGCCCATTTCCTGTTGCTACTTTCAAAATAAAATCCTTCATAGCTACCATGCAGTAGCATTCTTGATTAATACAATAGAGTAAAGAATACTTTCGATGAAATATCTATATTTAATAAAAAACAATAAATAAAGACAACACTCCCCTACCTCTCGTATTAATGTGGTCTATTAGGCTACACTGAAAACATATTTGATGCTTTTACTTTGAAAATTAAACCTACTTTCCATTACCATTACTATTGCCATTCATTAAAAATTAGATTTTACCCTCAAAGTAACTGGTCCTGTAAGATTTTCTGGGTTCAAGCTTCACTATATTTAACCACCAATTACTTGGAAAACTATCGGATTACTTTAATGTAACAATAAATATCAAATTACTACTTTATGTTACTGCTGTATCATATATTTCAATCATTGATAGTGACATTTTAAGTCATGAAGTAAACCTTGGGTGTTTGCTGTCCCAGTGGATAGGATGAGGATTTACATGATACTAGTGTCTCAGTATTACATGTCCTTAAGGTTAGTGTTAGAAACAACAGTTACAGGGAATTTGGGGATATGTCCCTGACCTGGACTGTAAGTAAGATAGAATATCACTACATATCAGCTCAATACTGCAAAAACAGTATGTATGATTTATGGAAATTTAGTTAATTTACACGTTTGTCATGTTGTATCTTCAGTATAAACAAACTGCAATGACCACTTGAAATGAACTGAAAATTGTTATCTCAGTGTATGTAATGCATTAGGTCTGGTGTAATTTAAATGTGTGTGGAGCCACGGCTTATGTGAATGTCAACAACCAGGGACTATTTTTCAGCATTTCAGTGGAATATGTGTAAATAACTCAAATAATTTGAAGTTAAAAAAGAAAACAAATTGTGAAGTCTTGAGGCTATGTAATTTCATGCATATTAAGTTTAATTATCCTTAGCAGCAGCTGACAGTCTTTTGATTACTGGATTCCAAAAACACTATTCAATAATACGTTTTCATAAATAGTATGTTTTTAAAACCAATGTGGTCAGTGATTATTTAAAAAAAGAAAAATACCATCAAACATAATTAACAACAGTTTGGCAATTCCTGGAGGCTGTGCTCATGTGAGGTTTTCATCAGAGTTTTGAGCATTAGAGCAAGGAACTAGGTCTATAGTACTGTATATCTACAACATATGGAGCCTCTGAAACAAGTCAAGTCAAGTCAAAGTTTATTTATAGAGCACATTTAAAAACAATATCAGTTAACCAAAGTGCTGTACAGTACAGAAACAAGATCAATCAATGTCAAGATCAAAAGCGCAATGTAAAACCAGACGAAAAACAAATCCCCTTTGCTAAAGGGTCATCTTTGAAGAATAGGCAGCCATGAAAAATGATTATGTTTCAAATGTAAGGACAAAAAAACAAACTGATGAACTTGTTGCCTGAAGAAAAGTCAGTATTTGAAAGATTTCACAGAATCTGCACAACAAACACTACCACCGCCACTCTTGATTGCTTTCATCAATAATAAATAAATAAAGCCTTATCTTATCTTATTTTAATTTTAAAAAAACATGTATACATGTCTATAAATTAAAATAAAAGAAAAACATTTTTTTTAATTATGTGATATAATTTAAAAAAAATACAGATTCATTTCTATTAAAATTTTATTTTATCATTCATTTTTTCCATAATTAGGCTGGGTTTGGTTGTCCCAAACAAAAATCAGCACAACTCATATTTATGGTAAATGTATACAAAACAATTATTATTAATACCATTGCATTTATCATTTTATTATTTTTTATTTATGATTTTATCAAAATGCTAAATTTCTGAAATATATATACACATATTATTAAAATTTCTTGTTTTTGTGTGTGTGTGTGTGTGTGTGTGTGTGTGTGTTTAACATATCTAACTGTTGGTACTCTACTAATTAATCTGTTGGCTGTTACTAAATGAGAAATTAGCGTTATTTAGTAATATTATTACTCTTCACAAGTCTACCATACTTTGCCACTTATTGTCTCAAATATGATTTTTTTTGTCCCGTCTCATCCTCCTCTCACTCTGTGTGTTATAGAATAAAAGTATTATAAATAAAAGCTGTCTAGAATGATTTTGCTTAGCCTGGATGGATATGGATGGATGGATGGATGGATGGATGGATGGATGGATGGATGGATGGATGGATGGATGGATGGATGGATAAAAGCTTGCATATGATCTGCAAAATGAAATCTGTTTTTGATCTGTGCCAGAATTATTTTTTTCTGAAGCATTTTCGGACAGCAGTGTCACTCTATGTTAGATGTAAAGACAGCCGGCCTTTTGGCTGATAGACCTGTTTGTTAGATTTGCCAAACAACTATGCCAATGACTTACGAAATGGTAATATGCTGCATAGAGCAGCTGTAACACTGAAGCCATCTAGGTATCTGGCATCTTGAATGAGGTCTAGTGTGATCTGATGGAAACTCAAGCAAGTAAAGGTCAATCAGTAAAGCTGGCTTAACCTCTGTGACAGGGTGCATTAAAAATGTATAATTCTTTTCATTAAAAAAAAAAAAACTTTCTTTGGCCTTTGTCTTCACTCAGTATTTTGACATAATATATTTGGAGTATGGCAAATGCAACAAAATGGTGAAAATACAGTCACTCTCTATTTTTTATAAAGAGCACTCAATGAGCGAACTGGACACACACTCCATCTCTGTACATCTGCTAAAGGTATTAAACAATATTTTCCACTGCACTCTGAATTACAAATTATAGCTATATATTATATCATCTGATGTCGCAACCTGATATGCATGAAATTCAATATCTGAAGTCATCATTCATAAACAATTACATTATGCAGCGTGGCAGCCCAGTTCTGTGTTTTATTAAGTCAACTGTTACAGTAATGTATCAAAATGCAAGTAAATACTGTCAATATATTGGAGTTCAGTGCTCGCTGACGTGCAGAGGAAAGAGAAATCTGTGTGATCTGAGCTCATTTACGCACAGCCAAGCTGGTTCTCATGTGCGGTGAGATTGAAATGAGTGCCCATGATTAATTGATCAATTATGTATGTATTATTGTATGATTCTGACTGCACAATCTGGTTATACAGGTAACAGTTCACCAGGTGTGTTTTGGGGCATAGTTAGAGCGTGAGCTAAAGATGTCTCTCCGAACAGTTGAGGCAGAAAGCACTGGTAAATATCATAACACAAGTAAGTCACTGTCAGTAGTTAAATTCACCGCGCAGGAGAGAGGGTTAACGGCTGTAAACTGTGTGGCACGCGCTCTCACGCTGCGCCATCGCTAAACTCTGGTTTTACGCACAAGGGAATTTAGTTTAACGCTTAAAATGATGCGTGTAAACCCGGTGGCCTTGTATCTCTGCTACATTTAGGCTAACTGTGAGAGAACAGATGATTGCACTTTTACCAACAGTGGTTTTAAAATTAAGCTCAGATGGAGGTCATCCGGATGCGGCGTTTTTATTCCAAAACACTTGACTGGATAATTTGGAATCTTTGCATTACAGTTCACCTGTCTGATGCGTTAGAAAAGTAAGGAATTTCTTTAGATCATACGTGATCCTCCGTAATGTTATAATTAACAATAATATACAATTAATTAGGTTGCAGCCGCGTAAGAATCGTGCGTAAAAAAGGTTAATTCTTAATTTGGAGACGCTCGTATCGTTCCTGCTGCAGCGAAGGGCACGCTTGAGTAAATTGGGGGTTTTTTTCAGCGACATATAAACATGATGGTCAATATTTAGAGCAAAGTGAAAAAGACTGAACTCAACTTACATGAAGGATAGAACCTCCCGGGTATCTTACACAAAATAAATCAATAAATTTAATTAAATTGAAAATTAGTAACAGCAAAAAAATAGTTATGGGGCAACTACCATCAAGAAATTATCATTTGGTCAGAGTGAACTTATACTTTAAGCCACATATCACCAATCAGTACAGTGAAGGGCTCTTCATTCATTCTTGGCTTTATGTTTGTTGATTCCTAATTATCTGCAGCGACATAAGTTGTGCCAAGAAGTCCAAATAA
Organism: Centropristis striata; assembly: GCF_030273125.1. Classification (NCBI taxonomy): domain Eukaryota; kingdom Metazoa; phylum Chordata; class Actinopteri; order Perciformes; family Serranidae; genus Centropristis; species Centropristis striata. The sequence goes on from NC_081518.1 coordinate 12,437,553, forward strand.
TACAATCATGGTAATAAAATATGCTTACCATCAGAGTGAATGAAAAAAAAGTAAAGTGAGTGAGTGCTCCTAAGCATGGTGTGTTCACTGGTGTCTCAAAAGGATGGGTAAAATGCAGAGGTTGAATTTTCCCATTGTGGGATTAATGAAGTAATCTTATTTTATGTTGGTATATTATAATCAACCTAGTTATTCGTGGAATATTTAAAAACAATTAAGACTTGTAATTTCTTCCTTGAGGACAGGATGAGGATTCATATTTATCTCTGTTGGAAATCCCCTTCTCTTCAATGATGTTGTTTATTGCCCAGCAACAGAAGTTGATCATGAGTTAAAAAAAACAGAGCATTTCAAAAACTTCTCTGTGTTATATATCAATGGTCCTTCTGTCTACTCAGAGAAAATATTGTATTGCATTTTTTTTCTATGAAGCAGAACAATAAAGTGTGAATGTTGCATGTGAATGAGTTTAAGTTTAAGAGTGTGTAGTTAAATTTGTGTTCTTTCTCTGTCTTGGTTTATCATTTGCACATATTGCAGATATATAAATGAAGCCGTGAATATGTATCTCTTTCTTTGGAACCTTTGGAACATGGTCTACTGCACAGCCATCTCCTACAAATACTGTAATTGGACCTTGTTAGCATGCACATGAATGAAGCCTAATATTCAGCATCAAAAATAACTAAACAAGCATACAGTATGTAATATAAGAGGAAAATATATAATGAATAGTATATCATTGGAAATAAATTAGAGTAGTAAACAATAATAACAAAGCCCTTGCTGTTTTGGCCTCTTTATTTGAGACACATAGATATAATGTAAACAATTTGACAGATTACATATAACATATAACTGTACAACATAGTCCTGTTTTAGTTTCAAGTTAACATGGGATGCATTTTGACGTAACTTTAAGTTAAACATGCAGAATTTACAACCCGGTGTACTTCAGAGCATATACTGAAGCACACCACAGTCTCATTACCTTTAAAATCGTCTTTTAAGATTTATAGCAGATACCAGACTAGTTTACTCACAATCCTCCCACACCAAGAAGAGAAAAAAATACAATGAAGTTATGGTATGAATACAAGAATACCATGTACTGCACTACAAAATAAAATAAAATAAACATAAACTGAGTTATAATTTAAAAATCAATAAAACAATGACATTGAACTAAGTGAGAACAGTGTGGGGCATGTAAATGATATATTACTCAGCAACAAATACTCTGGCAAGCATTATTCAAGTACAACAGTGTACAACAGTCTATATAATTGACAATACTGGATAATACATTGTCACACTACATGGTAGCCATCATCGTTAAGTTGAAATATTTTTGTCTTGTCAGACAGCCTCCATAATATATTAGCTAACTCAGCAGTGTGTGTGAGAAGATTCATGGCTCATATACAGACATATGACTGTATTTTAGTGTTTCTAAAGGTCAGGTAGAGTCTGAAATGTTGGTCATATTTACAATAAATCCTTAGGATCAATAAAGAATAGGATATCATGGGATATCACTTTATATTTCCAGAGCAGTAAGTTTCATAATACATTTAGGGACATATTAGCCTACTGACACCATTAATAAAGTCTGCGTTGTCTTTGGACTGTTTGCCTGGACTTTCGTACCTTTGGTCTAATAGCAGTTTAAAAGAAAAATCTATTTTACAAAAACATCGACAGCCCCCCTGGCCCAGAGCCCCTTTTTGACCCCATGACTGACATGAGGCCCCAAATCTTTTAGAAGCTGTCCATTTGCACATTTCCAGGACCACACACTAACTTTGATATGCCTTCTTTCATAAATCCGCTGATGCCCCGGGCCTCTGGCCCACTAAACGAGGCCGTTCATGTGATTTTGCCCATCTCTTTTGTTTTTTTCCTCAGTCATCCGAACATTTATTTCTGGAGAAATAATTCACATACAGTACAACGCCAATAATTAGACTGCAACGAGCCTCTTTAATACGCTTCATGTCATTAAGACAAAAGGTTGACTTCAATGCTTTTGTCTCGTCTGTCATCGGGTCTATTTCAAGCACCCAGCTTGAACTAATAACCCTGGATAATTCATTGCGAAATAAAAAATATTTTTGTATCTGTTTTAACAGCAGTAAATATTATTCTCGTTAGAAAATAATGTTTCAGTTTTTCGCATTATGCGATGCGCAAAGCTGTGAATTATTTCTATATAACAGCGTTTAAATGACTCAAGGTCCCAAGGCCCGGATATGGAAATTAAACATCTGTGCTCACGTGGGAATTCTCTATTACCCGTCACAATGTCTTTTTAGCATTGCATGTCAACGCTTGTTTTGTCAATCGTTGAGTATAGTTGACTTTAAAAAGCTAAGATATAGATCCAACTCCTTGCGCAATGCGGGCTCATTTGTTCATATTTCAAGGGCCAATAACACATTACTGAGCAGGCTGAGGTCTAATGATAGTCTACCCACTGACTGTGTACCCCATTGGCTGTATAGAAATGCAGGTACACTTTACTAACATCCACTTTTAATTCAATGAAGGAAGAAATTCACTTCAGAGATGGCCTATAATTGATTTGACTATTTCCAACGCATTTTTCCAGTTTATTTTCCTGTAGTGTGAATAGCCTTTAGAAGGAGTTGAGAGTGATTTGCACTGCTTAAGAGGCCCTTTATATACTAGAAAACCCAAGCTGATTTAGAAAGTGAAATACTTTTGTTTTAACAAAAATAAAAATGATTGCCAGTTATTATAATTCAGTCCAGTAACCTAATGAGTGCCATAAATAAGAGTATCCAATCTGAGGATCTTTCGTAGTGAAAGAGTCACTATTGGATGAAGTGTCCAGTGTTTCACAATGCAGGGACCTCTGTACTCAACACTACAGTGAATAAACCCGCACATCGGACTACAGGCCATCCGAAAATCCATGATGCGTTGCACATAAGTGTTTATCAGAGATACAGTTGCGCATGGGCATCACCTGCATGCCTCAGTCACTGCACCTCAGCTTCTGTGCACAACGTACATTCAGGATAAAGACGAAGCAGACATTTGCGATACCCTGATGCTCTCGTTCTCCACCTAAATGTGTCGCTCACACACCGAAGCACCAGGAGCACAGCACCAGCTCCTGCAGGGTTTTACGCAGCTCCTGGCTCCGGTAGGCGTAAATTAGCGGGTCGATGAGCGAGTTGCAGATGATGAGGATGAGGAAAAGGTTAAAGTTTCGAAAGAAACAGTTGCAGAACGGACTGGTGGGGCAGGTCAGGATGAGGATGAGGTGGAGGAAGAAGGGGCCCCAGCATATAATGAAGACCCCGAGCAGGATGGTAAGGGTCATTGCTCCCTTCATGCTCGTGGATTGGCGCCTGTTTTTGTTAAAAGCCACGATGCGCCGGGAGTGTACGTGCGCCAGGAGGAACATGTGTAGGTACAGCACGGCGTTAAACACCAGGGTGGTGCAGAAAAAGGTCACGAGGCATACAATGACGGCATTGTCGGTGTGGTACACGATGAAGAGGATGCTGGAGGTAATGCTGGCCAGCCACACCACCACAATAATGATGATAGCGCGCTGCGTGGTCATGATGCTGTGGTAACGCAGCGCGTAAAAGATGGTGATGTAGCGATCCGCGGCGATGGTGCACAGAAAGGAGAGCGAGGACACCACGGAGCTGCAGATCATCACATCGATGATGTTGTCCAGGTGGCGCAGCATGCCGGGGTGAACGACCATCAGGCCGTGGTCGTTGAGAAGCATAAATATGGTCTCCACCACGTTGCTGACGCTGACCAGCATGTCGGACACCGCCAGGCAGCAGATGAAGTAGTACATGGGCGAGTGCAAGTTGCGGTTCTTGTAGATGGCCAGGACCACCAGGATGTTCTCCACCAGGCTGATGATCCCCAGCGCCAGGAAAAGCTCCTGAGGGATGCGGATCTGCACGCAGCCCGGCGAGTTTCGCTCTCCGGCGGTGGAGTTCGTCTCGTTGTCCTCAACGTAGTCATTTAGCGGCATGAACTCCACGTGCAGGATGGATGGGTTATGCAGGGAGCTGTTGGTCATCTCCATGTCTGACTTCTGTGTGTCTCACCAGATGTCTCCGAGGTTTGGAGGATGCTTCACCATCAGCTGCTGCCCGCTGCGCACCAGCCAGTTGGATAAATCAAGCGAGTTGTTCAGCTTTGAAGCCTGTGAAACTTTCAAATATCCACAAAGAATAAATCTGTATTTTTATTTATTTATACCATTAAATAAATATGCTTCTTCTCGGTTGCTGGGTTGGAGTGAAAAAAAAAGGCACAGGAGAGTTTGCGCGTCTGTTCGTGTGAAAAGTGCGTCTGCTCTGCGCAGGTTTTCTTCTTTCCTATGGATGCAACTTGTCCAGCACCAAGATCCATAAAATGTCCTTCTCCATTAAAAAAATGCACTCAGACTTCATGTTTTTTTTTTCACTCTGAGGGCGCGCAACCCAGCCATCCACTTTACTCCTGCTCTCAGCTCAGACTGGTCTGACCAACATGGCGAGAGTGAACAAAGTGTCTTTGGTACCTCGCTAACTTGCTTGAACATTTCTCACATTAATGCTAGATTCTTAGGGACCTCCGGCAACTCCTCCTCTCACGCAAGCGTCAGCTGGGCTGCGGTCCTGTCTCACACGCGCGCGCGCAGTTTGGGGGGAAATATGTAGAAGAAAAGCAGGGCGGTGATGGGCGTTGTTCATCTTTTATCTCTTTGGTTTTATTTGAACAATTATAATGACAGTAATACATTATCCGCCTCAAATAACATCAACTGTACCATGTGATTAAAAAAAACTTTTTTAAAACTCCTGTATCAAAGTTAAAGGATAAAGGATTTAAGTGTATCTTAATAAAATACTCACATGCCCATACAATCACTCACATTGATATTGCAATAAAAATATTATGGGAAAAAACTCACTTTGCTTATGGGCATGTCAGGCATGACAATGGGTGTGTGTGTGTGTGTGTGTGTGTGTGTGTGTGTGTGTGTATGTATGTATGTACATATATATATATATATATATATATATATATATATATATATATATATATACATGCATACATACATACATGTATCATTAATTTTGATATTTTGTATCATTCATTTTGATGTATTTATGAAAGAAGCGTTTTACTGTCGTTGAAGTAGGGCTAGATTTAACTACTTAACTTAATATACTTAACTGAATCATAGACTGTAACAGCAATTTCGTTGAACTTTTAAACGTGTGTTATAACTTTAAATTGATCATGTTTTTTTTATGTTAAATCTTGACCTGAAAGTAACTTAAACTTGCAGCTAAATAGTGGAGTACAATATTTACCTTAAAATGTAGTGGAGTAGAAGTAAGTTACATAAGTAGAGATACTCAAGTACAAGTATCTCTAACTTGTACTTAAGTACATTAGGCCTACTTATGTAAATGTACTTTGTTACATGCCACCACTGTAAAAAATATATACATCTATGCTGACCTCGCAGACCCAGGTGTTTACAATTGCTTGCAGCATTTTAGCAGCAGAAAACAGTTCTGATAAGTCTAATTCTATAGTAAAAATTGTTGCTGTTGCCCTGACACTTTAGTCAAACAAAACTTCATTCAACATTAACAACAACATCATTAACAACAAGCTGGTGTTTGTTCAGTTGAGGATTACTTCCCTAAAGTCACACTTTGTGATGTAAGTGGGATAATTGACCCACATATTGTATATGTGCAGGGATCCATGAGTTTTTCATTTGAGATGCACTGCAGTTGTTATTTCAGGAGTGGATGCATGACTTTCTTAGCATAGGTAATATATTGGTGTAAATATAAATATATAAATAAAAGTTTGGGTATACAGTGTGAAGAGAAATCCCAAACTGACAATCCAGACATCACAGCTAAATGTGAACAGCCCAGTCAACTTGTTTTTGTTATTTGCAGCTTAAAAGTTGTCCAAGTATCTAGTTTAAAACTACATGTGATTTAAAAGTTATTCAGTATTTCCACTGGTTTAACATTATTTATGCATGTTTTTTTTAATGTGTCTATCAATTCATATCAAAAATAGATGCAGAAATAAGCATTGTTTAATATGTGTTTCATACTTTAAAAAAACCCTTTTCTTTAATAAAATTTCAATTAAAAAAATTATAGCCTTTAATTTCAAAATCCCACAGGTGTCACAGGGGTAGTTCAGTCAGGTTTTTTTTTAATAATCAGAGTATGTTGTGCCATCACTGTAGGCCATAGATTTTAAGCAGAAGTCACTGGGCATGTCAGACAAAAAATCTTTATTGGAGAGTGTAAAATTGCAGTTTTGCTTCACAAAGGGGTCGCTGGAGTGGAAATTCCATTCAAGTAGAGGGGGAGTTTAAGTTTTCTTATTTAGCAAAAACACCAAACTTTCTCTTTTTGGCTTCTTTGTTTGTTTCTTTATAAACTGAAAAGATTTGGGTTTTGCTCTGTTTATTAATGGATTAATCAAGAAAATAATCTTAATTTGTATTAATAGTGAAATCAATGATCATTAGCTGCAGCCCTACAGTGCATTTTGACAGAAGCTGGCTATGCAAAGACAGTTTCCCTCTTCTTTTTTTTTTTACAGAGTGCAGGATGAGGATAATTATACAGGTATTTTATCCTGAGGTCTAGTATCTGTTGATGATTCATTAAATATATAATAATGATTAATTGTCACTGGCAGCAGTGGTAAAATCACTAAAGTTGCCTGAGACAGTCTCTGACCCTCGCACACAGCTCCCTCTGTGTCACTGAAAGCCTTTCTATGCTGCCTACTGTCACATGCAAGGTTCTCAAACTCAACCATAGCTTCAGGTGAACTAGAAACAATGACATCATTTGACAATGAAGCACAGTGCTATCATGTGGCTTGCTGAGTGTCAACATTAATGTATAAACAGCTACAATGTGTTGGCTACGATGTCTTCAGTGGCTAATATTTATGCCCTCTGTGTGACTAGGAAGCCTATAAGGCTGACACTAAAATTAGCAGATTTTCTTTACAGATAAATTAAGAAAGATTCCTAAAATTAAGAGCTGCAACCGGTTAGCTTATGTGATATCTTTTTGTTTGGGAGGTTTGACAGGAAGACTAAATTAAATACGTCGTCATGAGACAGATTCTTCCTTCTGCCAGATGGAAACCATGTGGGAGCGTTGCAGACATCTCAGCGTCTCCAGATGAAATTATGGTGAAATTCAGCAACACAAAATTGAAAAGCAGGGGAAATGGTGCAACATAAGTGATGAAGGAATTGAATGTTAAATATTTTGCTGCTCTGCTATAAGAAGTACAGTTATAGCCTCAGGTTTTACGGGCAATGAATAAGCTTTATGAGTGAGGTCATGAGTATCTGACTAAGTGTGCTTAGGAAATATTAAAACCAATTTAGACAGAAGTTATAAAATATCTGCCATACCCTTGCACTGAATACAACTTGATGGATTAACAGCAGACTACTAAAAAACTGGGTGGAGTAAGCCACAAATGATCAAATGTTTGCAAGTCAACTCAAAGTGAGAATCAGATGCAATCAGAGTGACGGCGAGGGAGCAGAACAGAACAGGAAAGCAGCAAACATCCTGCCGTCATTAAAAGTTTTACACAGGAAAAAAATAAAATAAATAAAAAGCAGACTAGAAGAAGCCCAAGAAAATGTGATTAGATTTTCAAGACTTCAAATAAGACAAAGAACAGATTCCTTGAATAGCGATAGTTCAGAATCAGCCAGAGATAAGTGGGAACCTTATTCATTTTAATGGAAAATTTGATCTAAATACTGTTTAAATGCATCCACATCAGGATTTTACGGAAGAGGATGTGGACAGACAGGAGGAAAAAAATAATGGGGAGAACTTTTTTTCTCTAACTTTTTGTGTTTGGTAAAGTTAGAAAGATATTCACAGATTGGTTGTTCCTGTGTCAATAAGAAGAAGAAGATTACTTTATTAATCCCATAATGGGGAAATTCACACCATGCAAGGAGCCGTGGGCAGCACATTACTGCACCCGGGGAGCTGTGCAGGGGGGCCCAATAAGTCATCAGAGGAACATTGTTTTTAGAGAAACTTCCAACCGAACAGTTAGGTAGACTGCAAGCTACAACTTGATTTTCATCAATATCATAAAATGAGCAATAACCACAATATTTAAGGGTGTAGTAGCAGTAAAATCCCCCTACACATAAATGAGATATTATTAGTAGTAGGCTAGTACAACTATTGATTTGGTAAAATCTGCTTTTATGTAATTTGTGATTTTTTAAGACATTTTTTATTAGACGTATTGAGGAAAATCAGGTTGTAGCTTGCTGTCTACTTAACCGAACTCAAAAAGTTGACTTTATTCTCGTCATTTCGACTTTTTTCTCAAAGTGCCAAATGATTATTTTTCCTCTATTTTTTTTCCCTCTTCTCATTATTTTTTTTCTCCTACCCTGCCCTCATCCTCTTCCGTAGAGTCTCACCAAGATTTGTATATGATTATTTTTCCCATCAGAAATTACATTAAAAAAATTGTGGCATTGTTTTTAGTACTAAAGTAATTAACAACTTTTTTGGATTCCCCTTACATATTTATTATTATATTTTTCATTATTATTATTATTAGTTGTTGTTAGGAAAGCACCATGGTCTGAAAACAGAGTAAACATAGTTATTTATAAAAAAGAGCTTCACATATAGCGGCTTTTATTTGATTTGTTTTACTGAACTTTTTCTTTTTTTTTTGTTTTTTTTTTACATCAGAGTAAAATCTCTATAAGATGATTATGGTACAGGTTCCCTTTCAAATATTGAACGTAACTTCACCAAACTATTTTGGTGGGGTTCAAAAAGTTTTTCTTAAATAAAAATGTTTAAACATCTGAAGGGAAGGGTATGACTTTCTGAATATGTGCTATTCCTAATACACAGAACAAAATAGGTTAATGTTCCATTTGCAACCGATTGAACAAATTATTTTCCAGCTCATAATTTAAATATTTCCACATGCAAGTAATGCAAAAAGTGTATTCAACATAATTAAAAAAGCCTTCAACTTTCATCTCTGCATGTATTTTATTGAAATTTTATATGGACTTGAATGTGTTGAACTGATTTCTCAATTATGTGTTTTGTGTTAGAAGAGCTGTGGTCCAAAATCAATGAGAATAAAAATCTTCTTTCCGATTCTGTGGCGACCCCCAAAAAACACTGTTTAAAGTGCTGCCAAGCTAAATGTTTGATTTAGACAACACAATAACGAGGAAATCTTTGTTCTTATTTCATAAATTAGTCCACTGTTCGTAAACAGGAAAAAAACTCTCTGAAGGCCAGAATCCAGAGAAAGAAGAGTAGTTCCCATTATGTGTTATTGCTCTTCATTGTCAGCGCCGGGAGATAGTGAGAAAAATCCCCCCATGTTCATAATGAAAAGGCTTGTAATACCAAGTCACCCCTTCCTTTTGGTTAAAGGGGGAACTTTGTCAGTTTAAAAAATCTTAGTTAAGCGAAGAAGTTAATAAAATCTTAGCAAACACGAACAAATCTCACAAATCCAAAAACCACACCGTCATTTAGAACTGGGAAAGATGATATAGAGGGGGAATATTGTGAGTATATGGAGGCATTTCCTATTATGAGCTGAGAACACTAAATGGTAAAAAGATCAAAAAGAAACAACAAATGTTTTTGTACAAAATAAATCTCTTAGACATGACAAGTTTGAGAGTTATTCTATGGTTTCTGGCTTTGAGAGAGTAGCTGATTGTTGATTGAACTACGCCATGGAAATGACATATTGGATTTTTTTTAAATTTAGGACTTGTTTCTCTTTAAGAACTCTGAAATTGTGACAATTAAAAAAAACATACTATTTAACTGTCCCATACCATCTCCTTTTAATCATTATAAACACAATTAAATATTTATTTTTTCCTTAATGTTATTTTTTCTCCACCTCTGTCTCCCTCCTCTCTCAGTCCCACTCCTCCTCGTCTCTGTACGGGTTGTCCTCTCTCGGTGGCTCTTGAAACCTGATGTTTGCCAGCATGTCCCTCATTGCCACCATGAGACGATTCACTTCCTGGTTCAGCTCCTGACCGGCTCGAGCCACTTCCATGTCATCCTCCTGCCTCGGTCCACCGCCCTTATTAAGAAAACAGATGTCAGTTAATATACACATTTCTAGACATTATGTTAGCATCTAGCATAAGTCATTGCTGACATGGCGATCTAATGCATGACATTGACATATCCGATCATTTTCTTATGTTTTCTAATCATTTGGCTGACTGCCGAGGTAAGCCCTACACACGGGTGTGTATGTGACTGACTGAGTGGGTGGGTGGGTGATCACGCTTTGTTCAGTGGACGAGGCTGCTCGTCCACTGTCCTCTTCTACATCCGCAGCGCACGCCTGTTTTCAAACACGCTGTTATCTGCCTCATGAGGACAGTTTTTTTACTTCCCTCATTTCATTTCAAAGGTCTTTATTATGGCCCAAGGACCAAGTAGTGTAAAAGCACTGTTGTTCCTCTAAGGTTTATTACATCATTAAGCGTATTATTACTTGTTTGTATTACTGGGACAAAGAATTACTAACTACTAATAACCAAAATATTCACATCATATATTAGCCATATATAAGGTTTTGACCCTAATCTTGTTTTAAGTGTATTTAAAGAAAATCCTGCAGCAGTTACTACTGGTCCAACAGTCTCACATGTTTGGTGCTGACAGCCACTAAGGCTGCACGATATGAGACAAATATGCAATAACATTGTTTAATATGGCAATAACGATATTCCTTGTGGTAAATTAACAGATATAGTGTTCCCAGTTCTGCCTTTTATTTATTGGACATTTAACACAAAAGGCAACAAATAAGTGCAGTTTTCTACTGATACTCTCTTTCAACTAACTCAACTCAAAATACAATGTTGCAGTCTTTTGAAATGTGTTAATCTTGCAAGTTGACATTACAGCAATCATTAAAAATCCCAAAAGGATAGGCCATAAGGATTTGTCTGGCTGTTTTTTTTATAATTATTATTTTGTTGGGTGCACAATGAAACATTGAATGTTTGTATGCTGAACAAAACAGATCAATACCGGGGTAATGTAGGGTTGTGTTATATAACACAGCAACTCTATTTTAACAGAAAAAAAATGGGCAGCATGTTTTCCCTTGTCTTAACGTTATTGCTTTTATCCATATCATATCTCTTCCTCTCCATAAGTGGATAACACGATCAGGATGGATGGAACATCTGCCTCAGGCCAGTCTGTTAAGTTTCAGCATGTATAGCTGACCCACTGGATGTTCAGTACCTGCTGTATGTAAATGTGGCAGCAGTTATTGTGCTGTACTGGCTGCATACCGGCAACAATGATGGTTTGGACACAGGTCTGTAAGTCCTTACACATTTAGGTACACCTCAAGTCAATCTTGAATCGTAACTCGTAAAATACAGAAACTTGTCTTATTTTAACCCTGTTTGACATAAACCAGATCTGTTCTGTGCTTGGTCTGGCTGCATTAACCCTTTACCAGCACCAAGTAGCCTTTGATTCTAATTAAATATAAGTAAACATTATGGGCCATTAGCTATATTATCTCAGGAATCTTACACTCTTCTCTGTTTAAAAATGAATCAAACCCAGTGAAAATGGGTTCAGTCTATTTGTTGCTTTCAGCCAATTCATTAAATACGCTGCCACTTTTATTAATGTTTTAATTTGCTCATCCTTTGTGACATATATTCAATTGAAAACTGCACAAATACAGTACATTTTATGTTCAAACCTATTTTTTAGTAAATATACACTCTCTTTTCTTGTGCTCAAATCATTTCTTTTTTACATTCAGTGCTGCTCGACTTAACATTCCATTCTATTCCATTCCATGTCATTTAGCTGACGCTTTTGTCCAAAGCGACTTACAGTAAGTGCATTCAACCTTAAGGTACTAGCCTTAGACCACAGGAATCAAGTAAGTACATAACTTCAAGAGCCATCTGTAATTGCTACAGAAGTGCTTTACATTTACGTTAAACAAATGTCTGCATCCTTAAAGTCTAACAAACGTGTTGAATGCGTTCGTATATAAAACATTTGCAAAGTAGAATTTTAAAGGCAATGAAGTGCATGCATTCGGTAATCATTTGGATGCCTTAGCTGGCACATTTATGTTTCTTGTTGCCGTACTGCCACCTGTAGACCAGTTGAATAGTGTGAAACCACAGGCAAAGTGTATCCAATACCCACATGCTAATGTGTGTGCATAAGGACAAACTAAACGAGGGCCCGCTCTACATCAACATGTGTTTGTCACTGTATGCTCAGCCATAAAGAATTAGGGGTAAGCAAATATTCTGGAGTAAATGAGCAGAAAGAGCAAACACTAATTTGTTTCTGAGGACAATGTGGAGTAAGATAACTCAAGACTTGACCCTGAGTTAAACTGAACAATATATTACTAGTATTTGAAATAATTTAAAATCTAGTACTAGTTTAAATTTATACAATTCCTAAAAACTGAATCGACTGGCTAGATAGCCTCAAAGTATCATTCACAAGATAATCCACTTTTTTCTTTCAAATGTGCAGTCTCAAACACAAAGTACTGTCAGGCTTCATAAGTGAATCACGGGGGTCCACAAGGTTAGCTAGAGGAAGATAAGCCACAAACTCTGATGTCTGTGTCTGTTAAAGACATTTTCATCTGCAATATAGGCTGCAGGACTAGCTGCACAGTGCAGTGAAATTCAGCCATCACAATAAAAGCCAGCAATTGTGGGAAAGGTTGAAATAGATCAATGATTAAGTAAGCAAAAAAAATGGAATGTGCTCCACTAACACTAGAAATGTTTAAAAGATCTTGTTCCTATAAATAAAGGTAAGAATATCCCTGTTTTCAACTGCATAAACTTTCTCCAGGGACTAGGAATCTGCTGAGGGACTTGCTGCGTTTCAACCACAGGGATCAGGTTCTAAACTTGTTTTTTTTTACCCCACAAATAGACAGTTGGGACTCTGTTTCAAAATGAAAATTAAAACAGAATACATTTCAGAATAATTGTACGTATGTATCTATAAAAATAATATAAAAAGGTTTCCCAGTTTGAACATCAGAAATCTTGTCTTTGTACTGTGTTAAACTAAATTTAAGTCACAATTCTACAATGTCATTTAACAGATGCTTTTATCCAAAGAGACGTACAAATGAGAGTAATACAACACAAGCAAGGATGAAGTCAAGAAACATAGCAAGAGTAAGTGCCGTGGGTTGAGTTCGAGTCCATTAGGACACAAGTGCTTTATAGGTCGCAAGAGCGGTCAGTGCGATACTTGTCGTAGTCGTCAGTGTGTGTGTTAGTGAAGGTGTTCAGTAAAGAGTTGGTCTTCAGTCTCTTCTTAAAGATTGAGAAGGACTCAGCGGAACGGATGGAGTTTGGAAGTTGGTTCCACCACCGGGGCTCTACAGAGGAGAAGAGTCTGGTTTGAGACGCAGAGGCCTTCAGCGGTGGAGGAGCCGAACGTCTTTCACTCGAGGAGCGTAGTGGACGGGAGGGTTTGTGAATCTGAACCAAGGAGTTTAGATAAGAAAGGGCTGTGCCCGTTGCTATTTTGTACGCAAGAGACAAGGCTTTGAATTTGATGAGGGCTGTGACTGGGAGCCTGTGCAGAGAGATGAGGGGCGGAGTGACATGTGCTTTCCTGGGCTGGTTGAAGACGTGCAGCCGCGTTCTGGATCATCTGCAGAGGCTTGGTGGTGCAGCAGGAAGACTCGCCAGTAGCGAGTTGCAGTAGTCTAAGCGGGATAACACAAGGGCCTGAACCAGGAGTTGTGTCGATTGCTTGGTCAGATAGGGTCTGATTTTCCTGATGTTGTACAGGGCGAATCGACAAGATCGGGCGATTGAGGAAACATGAACCCTGAAGGTCAGTTGGTCATCAATTTATGACACCCAAGTTTCGTGCAGAGCTTGTGGGTACAAGTTGCAAGGATCCAAGCTGAAGATTGATAGGCTGATATAAGGTCGGACGGGGTGGGATGACAAGGAGCTCCGTCTTTGAGAGGTTAAGCTGGAGGTGGTGTTCTGTCATCCATGTGCAGATGTCCACAAGACACAAGGGATTTGTAAATCATAGCTTCTTTTTTTAATCATGCTTTTCACAGTCAAAACCTTTTTAAAAATCATGGTGAAAGTACAGGAACTTTTGGGGTTGTGTTCAGATGATCGACACTGATTGGTCAAACACACAAAACATGGCCGCTTCAACCCATTTTCTGCTTCATTCATAAAACAAGGACCATTTTGGGGTGAGGGAACAACACTGATAGCATTAAAAGAAAGTTAAGCTTTGCTGTTGGCTTCCAGACTCATTCTTTAAACTTCATAGCTTGGCCTTATAAATTAACAATAAAGAAATATATGAATCAAACTTCACTAACAGAACAGAGACAGCTAAGCCGAGGGTAAAAACAACTTAGCACTTCATGAATGTTGTTATTGTTGTACTGTTTTCCAGTGGCACTGTTCCCAGGAGGACAGAATTAACTGTGACATGGTCATATGCCTCCTTTGATACTTTTCAGTTGTCATCCCCTGAGGGTAGCCATGAGATTTCAGGGGGAATATATTCCATCAGTGAAGCATGCTAAAATGTTTCCAAGAAACAGTTACATATTTTCATCAGCCCTGCACGGTCTTGCTGTTAATTAACACTTTATGTTATTTCAGTAGTCGTCAAATAGAAACCCCAATTTTAACCACTGACTACATTGTGCAACTTCAATTATATCAGAAAATAAACTCTATAAAATCAGATAATTCTTAGGAGATCTGACAGGAAATCAGAGCGTCCGTTGAATGGTCAATGAATTATTCACCGACTCTGTGGTTCTCCACAATTTGTTTCAATTTGCTGTTTTAATTTAGACTCTAGGCTCTCCGGAGGCGTGGGTACGGGTGTTAATCATATGATGTGTCCAAATCCACACCATGGGTTCTTTATCAGTCCTCGAAAGTTTTTATTAAACATCAGTGCAGCGGCACCAGGATTTGCCTTAAGATGATCACTGCAGTTTGTGTGCGTTAAGGAGGGTAATTGTAATGGAGATGTGCAACATAATTTATTTTATTTTATGGTACATTTGCTCTGTATTTTGCTCCATGCATTGTATAACCCCTGATCAGTTCATTTTTCCAGACAAATGTCATGCCTAAGCTATCTTTTCTTGATCCGTGCAACTCACCTGAAGGTTGAAGTTTGGCAGCAAAGATCGGAAAAATAGCGACAATGTACTCTCATTGGTTGCACCGACGTGCTGCCTATATGCAGAAACACACACACACACACACACACACACAAATTAAATTAAGCATGTTTGTTTGTAAGGCAATATATTCGCTTCTTCCACTGATGAAAGTTTATGTGCATGTGTATGGGTCTGCTGTTACCTCTCTGGTCGGGTGTATGACATCACTGAGTCCAGTGGAGGCAGAGGGTCAAAGCCCATCACAGGCTGACTGGTCACCTCCTTAAGGTGTCAAACAAAACATAAGATGAGAGTCACCTCCTCAACGTTGCCTCAGTTGAGAGATACATTACTAAAAGAGGTGAACAGCACTCTATTGATACGACTGTACTACTTTAAAGCCAGTTGTTATGTGCTTTGTAAGGATTTGTATATCTTAGATTACATTACAATCTGAAGGTCTGTGAGCCTATATTGGTTATCTTTAAGTCTTCTTGGTGTTCCTTTAAGTGTTTTGTTTTGTGTTGACCTTTTAAAATGTTCTAATATACAGTCATGGAAAAAAATATTAGACCATTATTTCCTTCAATTTCTTGTTAATTTTAATGCCTGGTACAACTAAAGGTACATTTGTTTAGACAAATACAATGATAACAACAAATATAGCTCATAAGAGTTGAATTTAAGAGCTGATATCTAGACATTTTGCGTGGCTTTCTTGATAATAACCAAAATCATTGTACCAGGCATTAAAATGAACAAGAAAGCAAGGAGAAAACAAGGGTGGTCTAATAATTTTTTTCCATTTTTTTCCATGACTGTATATGTCAGCAGTTGAATGAAAGGATGACTTTCATTTGTCCAATGATGGAAGAATCAAGCAAACAAGAAAAAAAACCCTGTTTCTTTAATAATAATAAAAAGTCAAGGCTGGCCACAAAGTGGTTTGTCTAATAACAGTTTTGGAGCCTATTTTGGGCATGGTGACTTGTTGGTAAATCTGTTATAGTTCATATATATACATATACACACAGATCAAATTCAAGAAATATACACATAAAGCAGCAATGCTTTGTGTATCCATCTGCACTATCTTGTATTATTTCCAAATTTCAACATGTATATTACTGTAAAAACATTTTTTTTGATAGTTTGATATTTCATCTGGTTATGTCTTTTGTAAGCCTAAATGAATGATCAAACTTAAACCGACAAAGATTTAATAAAATGCCATGGGCAGTTCTTCCATTTGAAAATGACCTCGGCTGATTTTAGTGACAAAGAGGAACAGTACGATTGTTGTCTGAGCCTATTTTGGGTTTAGACAAACAGATGCTCAACAGAGTCAGGTATTGTGCAGAACATGTCACAACATGAGGCAAAACAACAAATCTGTTCCAGCATTTAAAAAAAGCATCACAAGGCTGTGTATGATGACTGCATGACCAAAACACGACTGTCAGTGTGTCAAGTAGGCCGACTACCACCAGGCAGGAAGCACGTTTTATATATATTCAAATGTTTAGAGTTGCAGAGCCATAAGCAGGTGTTGAGGTTTGTTCTATTTTGATATTTCTGGACTTGGTTTGATCATTACCTCTGTCAACACACAGACTTTTCAACTTTCTTAAAAAGTTAAGTCATGATAATTATATTCCATGATTACCAGGGTTGAAGTTATCAATATTCTACTGTGATTGAAGGTGTTTTTTTTTTGTTTTTTTTTAACTCATTAGCTAAATAATACAAAATCATATGCATCAATTAATCTAATGTCTTGCCTGGCACCACATGGAGGAGCAGTTTATATGTTGACTCTATTCAGTGCTGTGTTGGTCATACTACAGAATGATTAATTGCTTGTTTGTAGTGAATAATACAGAAGATAAGGAACTTCCTGCATACTGCATCGCAATAACGCTTAAAAGAAATGGCAATCTGTAAATTTCCTAGTTTTTGGTATAAATGTATACATTCAAAAACTTTTTCTTTTAATAGCCACAAGTTGTTGCACTTAAGGAGGACCATATCTTTGAATGTGTCATCTCAAACTTGATACACAGACATTTTAGTGTTAAATCAGATTTAAACTAGGAAGCGATAGAGCATAATCTCATATAAACTGTATCCAGACAATCTCAGTAAGGATATTTGTTTCTGAAGTTTGATTATTAATTTCTGGCTATCATCTGACTGTGACGATATTTGGAAAATTGACAAGACTGATCATTTTGATGCCCATCACACCTCTAGTGTCTATGTAAGTGGCCTGATGCCATTGTGGATAAAGTGAAATATATTTGTCTGTGGTTGCTGATAGTTTCTCACAAGAGGCAGACTTGAGGTGGCTTCTTTGATCTCAGAGAGGAGGACATGACGATGGATGTTCCTCGGTGCACTCTGGTACCTCTGCTTTCTCCTAAAACAGAGTGATGCAGTTAAGCTAATGTGTGGAACACAATTGCACAGAAATGGGGCAGCAGAGCAGCTCATGGAGACTTTACTTATTTTGGCAGTCCTCCACTAGTGTGTCTTTGGCATCAACACGACGCAGCACCTCTTTCACAGACTCTTCCAACCACAGCATCACTGCTGCCTCCCTCCACAGGCTGTGAGTCCTCCCCACATACAGAGCCGTCAGTTCAGCCAGGGCTGGTGGCTGCCTAGAGACAGATAGGGTCAGAGGAGATTTTTAAAGTTAGGGTAACAGAAATATAACAGAGAAGCAAAATGGATACAAAGGGAAGACAAAAAAATAAAGGTCATGAAAAGATAATATAATATAATGCATTGTAAAGATTAGTCTGCCAATTAGTCCACAGACGTAAGAAAAAGCAACATGACATGGGAAGAGGGCTGGTGGTCACAGATGTAAACGCACTCAGCAGCCTACAGTACACAATGCCTGCCTTTTAACCCCAACTTTACTTTCAGTTATAACAGAGGGAAATGTTCTCCCCCCTTCCTTTTATGGTCCTAACTCAATACTAGAGTACTTTCTTGTTTAATGACTGAAGCGTTCAAAAGTTGAAGCAGCGTGTGTTGGGCCAAGCAGTGACAGTCATCCCTGCAAACCCAACCCCTGAAAGTTCCTGTACTTTCAGAAAGCATGACTACCTGATCAGGTCTGATTAAAGGGGTGAAATGACCACAGAAAATGTTCCCTGCACTCAGATTAGACCCTGGTCCTTGTGGTTCGAAACAAAATGGTAATTTATCAAACAAGCGTAAAAACGAGCGCAGATCTGAGCATATATTTCGTCTTACGACAGGGTTCACGTGGGATTTATCAAACCATCATATCGCTCCAATCACTGCGTAAGAATGATTGGCTGTTGATAAATGTGGCGGCTCGAAACAATCGTAATTTAAATACCACGCCCTAATATATACTGGATTCAGATGACTCGCCTCCAGAGATTACGACACCAAAGGACGCAACACGGCCAAAAAGAGGATTTTTCCCCCTAAAGTCAGCTTTATTAGCAAAGAGCACCGTTACATTTAACAACAGGAGCAATATAGACATATTACAGAAATACGCAGCGACAGAGGCTTATGAAATAAAAGTACTTATAGTTATAAACTCAAACAAGTTCAGTGAATAATTTACATTGGGAGCACAGACTTAAAAGTTTTCACAGCTTTTCGGTTTTCGGTTTTAATACAAAAAGAAGAGGAATTTCTCAGAGGCAGAAAGTGAAATGCTGATGTCGTACATGAGCTGAGAGCAGACGTGAGATCTGATCGTACCCTCTGCTCACGTCCAAATTGATAAATGCCGAGCCTTGTGTAGAAATGATCTTACGCCCACTTTACGATCACTTTCTGTAGTACGTTCGTTTGATAAATGAGGGCCAATGAGTTCCCTTAAGAAGCTGCCTACTCCCTGGGGAAGGTTGCGGTACTAAAGGGTTTTAAAGGCTCCATTGGTCTGCATGCCATAAAACGTTGCATCTGATTTTGTCTGACCCGGGGACAGGACTTAAGAATAACTCTATAGAAATAGCTAATCTTCTTGCTCACAGTCTTGTTTGCTTGTGTGGTCATAGAGAGGCACCATTATTAAATTGAGATCGTTTCATAATCAAGTTAAAACTCCTTGTAGTTGCTCGAATGGCTACACTGTATTAAGTGATAAAAGATAACATTCATTAATATAATAGGGCTCAATTTCATGGCCAAACTTGAGGGAGAAAACAGAGGGAGCATACATTACCCTATCTGGCTCTTTGGACCGAAGAAGGCATGTGAGGTGACTGTGGCATCAGGCTGCACAGTACACAGATCCAGTAGAGGAATCAACACTGCAGAAAACACATTTTGACAAGATGGTTAGGCCAAGTACGACTTCTCTCTTGTGAATTGCAGATAACCCTCACTGTTATTTAGCACTTTTAAGTCATGCTTTAAACACTGTGAAGAACTTGCTGAGGGCTAATCATGCCTCAATATTCACAGACTGGTAGTGGTTCATTGAGAGTCTGACCTCCGGGGAACATGATGAGAGCATTCTGTAGCAGCAGGTCAGCTTTGTGTCTTTGTTTGTCACTTTCTTCCGGATCCACATCTTCCTGCTGACTGAGATGGAAATGGCAAAGTGCAGTGGAGAATGCAAAGTTTGGCAGCTGGGACAGATTTCTGTGCTCCTGAAAAGCAAGAAAAAAAATGTTTCTTTATCAGACTAACAAGTTAAAACAAGTACACTAACACACGTGTATAATACAGTCATGGAAAAAACCCTTGTTTTCTTCAATTTCTTTTTCATTTTAATGCCTGGTACAACTAAAGGTTAATTTGTTTGGACAAATATAATGATAATAAAAATAGATCATAAGAGTTTAATTTAAGAGCTGATATCTAGCCATTTTTCATGGTTTTGTTGATAATGATTTTGGTTATTATCAAGAAAACCATGGAAAATGGCTAGATATCAGCTCATATCATATCATTATATTTGTCCAAACAACTGTACCTTTAGTTCTACCAGGCATTAAAATGAACAAGAAATTGAAGAAAACAAGGGTGGTCTAATATTTTTTTCCATGACTGTATATACACATCTGCACATGATAGCACACTTTACCTCCCAGTCCTGATGTAACTGGAGGAGACCCTGGTACTCTCTGCAGCGTAGTGTCAGGAAATCAATGAGCAGGAGCATGCAAAGGGGGTCGGAGTCTGGATCCAAACTAATTAAAAAGGGGCAGACCAGAAACCAAAAGCAAATGATGATTATAGGCTCTTGACCAAAAGACCCACATATCAAATATCTTAATCCAAACACAATAAACATCTCATCCCTAATTAAAAACAACCTGTTGGAGATACTCTAACCTGTCCTTAAAAGGCAGTGTGAGTTATAGCTGACTATATATAGCAATGATAATAAAAAATGGAGATGTGAAATATCTTGGAATATGGATGCAATTCAAATCAGGGTTTTTTTCTACCATTAGAAAAAGAAAAAGAATCCTTTTTTAAAGCATCTAAGCTAAATGAAAAGAAAAAAAAACTTTGCTGGTATGTTTTGGTGTTTCACCGAGAGAAGAAATGACCCGCCTGAATCTGTCTCTGATTCATCGGTTATTCAAGTTTAGGCATGAGGAGTGAGATTGGTTAAGGTTATGGTAAGAATATCAGGGTAAGCCAATCAGAGGTAGAATAGGGTGTGTCATGCCTTCGCCATCCTAAATCATGTTGAGATTCCTCTGGGTCCAGATTGGCTGCGTTCCTGCTGAGACAGTGGCCAGAGCTGACTGCAGCCACGATAAACAATGCTTGTGATCCCCTGAGATGCACAGCAGGGCGTTTCAGAAGCAGCTCTCTGCTCTGCTCCACTAGGAGTAAGTGCCTTAAGCTATTGCTGATGCACTCAGAAGAATGTTGTGTCAAATTAATTCATATTCATTTATTTTGTTGAAAGGTATTCATCCACCACATGTTTAGACACCTAAATCATAAAACACAAAGTTAAGAAAAATGGAAATAAGGGAAAGAATAAAACACAGGAATGACAATGTATATGTGAGTCAGACCATTCCTCCAAAAGATTGTTATCAATCCTGTTGCCATTTTAAGCTGACAGTGATTTGTTCACTTAGAGAGGTCCAGCTGTCAGCTTTTATTCCCACACTGCTCCTTTACAAAAGGACCAGAGCATAGCTGTCATTAAGTAAAGAAGCCAGAGTTGAGATGAAAATCATAGATAAGCATTGACAGCATCATGTGGTTAAGCTGTAAAGCTTATTGCAGACTGATAGCCGCAGTGCCTGGTAACAGCTCTGTTTTAGTGTATATAAAGCCTTACAAAGTGTTCTCTGTACCAGCATGATACAGGACATTCTAGGTTATGTAATGAGCTTTTTGTATAATGTTTTGTTTTGGGATTTGATAAACTATTTAAATTTCATATAGATATTTTGTCGTATGTATGTATTGTATTGCTCAGACACGTTATTTGTATTAGCCTGTATTTCACCATGCAACTATTATATTGTCTTTTTTCCTGTATTAATCTCTTCTAAAATGTTTACTGTTTCCCTTTAACTCTTATCTTTCGCCTTTATACCTCAGGATCAGTTTGCAGTACTCCAATGCGGTCCGTGGGCATCCTCTCTTTTCCAGAAACATCATGTGCTTATAAAGAGCCAGATAAAATGCCCTGCAAACAGAGATGATTGAATCATTTAATTACTGAATCTTTCAAATAGGATTTAAGTTACAAAAATAATCTAAAGTCCAACAGATGTTGAACAAAAGCTAAAAAAAAAGAGGAAGAACAAATGACTGACCTGTTTTCGGGCCGCAGATAATCAAGTCTGCTGTTTCCTGAGGTCAGACTGAATAAAGGGTGAAAGGCGCACTCAAAGCTGTACAAGGCCCTCTCTGAAGAAAAAAAAAAATCCACAACAAAAATATAACATTTGCACTGAAGAATCAGCAAGCTATGTATAACACAATACACAGGAAGCAGTCGCGGACCCAGCCACACAACGCTGCAGGTGCTGGGCTGCATCCACTTTGTTCTTTCATCTCACCAGCAGAGCTTTGCATCCCAAAGATCAGAAGGGAAAATCACCTTCTTACTTTTTATGATAAAGTAAGATAAAAAAGTTCAACAGATGTTATGTTTAACAAAATTAAAGTAGCTTTTGTTCAATGCAGTGTTCTTCTCCAGAAGAGGGCCTTAATAACAATAAATCTGGTTGTACTTTGCCAGGAGCATGAACACTCGCAGTCTTTAACAATCGCCGTTTTGTTCATTTACATCTTAAAAAGCACACTGATGCTAAGCTATGAAGTAAAGTGATATCTCCCAAAAATAATGAGCAGTGATTTGACTACACCCCCTTTTGCATCTTATATCAACACATTTACTCCTGGCATTAAACTGTGTCTTGTATCCAGATTGTACCTAAATATGATGTAATCATGGATTCCATTTACACTAATGTGTGTCTCCAGTGTCCACGTTGAGATCTGACTGAGCTCACTTCACTATAAGTTTGGTTGTGATTATTATATGATTATTGTTCTTTAATTTAACTAATTTAATGGTCTGCCTCTGAACAAGTTATATACATATATATATATATATATATATTTACAGTTTAAATTGGAACAAAAGAACAACAAAGAGGACAGCAATGGCAAAGAAAATGTGGAGAAAAAAGCGCAGTGTGTAGAGACAGCAGCATATTTACACATTTCGTAGTGTGAATTTCAACCACACAAGAATTGTTATTTGTTCGAAAAGTGGAAAGTTGGTTTTGGTGAGTTTTATTTTGTTTTGAGTGAATGGAGTGTGTTTTACTATGACTTAACAAGGCAACTGAGCTAACTTAGTCTTAGTTTGGTAAAAGAGAAAAGGTGTATGTTTGAATTTTTCTGTTTCACAAGAAAATAGACTTAACATGCTAAACATTTTTTAAATGTGTTAATTAGACTATAAAAACGAATTTGTGGAACATAATGAACTTGCCACTCTAACACATCTCCCAGCTACGACAGTGGTCGGGGGACACAAACTAACAGATTTATGACACACAGTGCTGATCTCCTTACCTGTCCCCCAACTAAAAAGAGGTTTATTAAAAGGTTAAAGAGTTTCTGCGTAATCGTTTGAAATCTGGGTCATTGCTGGCCCCTTAATACATTTACAGCCTTCAGTTTAGAAGTGATGTGATTTACAGAAGGATCGCATGACCCTCACCAATGAGGTCCCTGGCCATCTCCTGATCCTCCTGTATGCGGCAGACATCAGAGAGCTGCAGCAACGAATCAATGTGGTAGGGGTTAAGCTGCAGCAATGCCTGGAGAAAAAATGAGAAGAGACAAAGATCAAATGTTTCGAGATGGACAAAGACATAAAGTCAGAACACAGGAAATGCTTTTAACTGGATACATTTGAATGAAAGACATGCTCACACAGCCAAACCGCCACTGGCTGCTTTAACTGTAAAATACAAACTCTTAAAGGTCAACGTCTAACTTCATCTTAAGGGGCTGGCAGCAGAACTTTATGCGTGCTGAATGGGTGTTATTCTTATTACAGCACTGCTCAGTGCTAACTTCTCTCCTTTAGTTTTAAGTTTGTAGTCTTATATTACTGTGAACAAAGTTATTTTAATTGCAGTTGTCAATGGTTTATACTGATAATAATTCAACAGGATTGTTTCATGCTGATTCAAGAGTTTAACCATCTAGAATAAATAACATTAGGAATGGTTAATAGTGGGATTGTTATGCATTATTCTGTAATTAAAATTTAGCTGATAATACTAAGCAAAATTGCTTTCATCAACTTTTCCTCTTTTTCCATTTCTTTAGTAACAGTCAACTAGATGCATTTTGTTATTCTGTATTATCTGCAGACCAAGCAGCCATAAGCTTTTAGTTCTATCAATTTATTTCAGTGGTATCAAATACATTCACATGTCAGATTTGTAAGATTACGTAAAAGCATCTCATTTGAATTATTCAATTAAACATGTGAAAGATCAAATATGCATTAACATAATTGATGGCATCATGTGGCCAAGAGAGATAATTGCAGATAAGAAAACATGGACCTCTTTTGTATGCGCTATCGTCAGTTTTTAAAAGCACGTGATGGATTTAATGATCATTAAAATGTGAAATGGTAATACAAAGAGTTTTAATTTTACTATGATTTGATGTGAAACCTTTATCTGTTCTATCTCTACTCTACTCATCCTGCCACCACCAATCAATGATTATTTTATACATACCCAGCAACATCAAAGCTGTGGTTTTCGAATCAAAATTTCAGGCATTGCGACATTACGTCATCAAACACTCTGACACCAGAGTGCGCAGCAGAGATTTACTTATTTTTACCACAATGTTGTTGGGATCCATGGACTCCACAGCATCCAGGAACTTGAACTGTACTTGCTGGTAGTCCCGACTGTGCTCAAATGTGAAGTACTGGATGCCATCCTTTGACTGCAGTAATGTCATTGAGATTCCTGTGGAGACATCAAACACATGAAGAAAGATGCCACAGGGTGGTGAATTTCAAAGATATATTTTAATTGAAACTAATTGGACTGGACAAGCAAAAGCGCAAAACGGATGATCCCTTGAAATTGGTATACGAATGTTAAAATGCATAAAAAACTTAATGTTACAGTTTTAATGTGCATGTAATGTTTGAAATCACAACCAAAGCTAAAAACAGAAGCTGATAGAGTAAAGCTAACAGTAACAGATGAATAATAAACAGTAAGTTGTTTAACTGCAGTTGAACAATACTTCTAAAAAGAAAAACTTATTATTGCTCAATTAATAATCAATGAATAAGAAACAAACGTGATTTAATGAACATATAACTGGCCACAATTTTGTCCTTGCAGTTTGCATTTTGACTCTACCAAACCTTTTTTACTGTGTTACAATAAATAGAAATCATAGCGTATCCTGGTCCAATGACAGAATAAATCAGAGACATTTATAACAAATATGCAAGACACCCCATATTTAGGCAGTTATACAACATTGTTATAATATTAAGGACATGTTGTAATAGTTTCATTAATTACAAAGAAACAGTCTGAGTGAGTCAGAGAATGTATTAAACAATGTCCTGTGTGTCTTCTTCACTTTAACAGCTGCCAAAGTAATCTAATCTAGCCATTTCTCGATCAACTTAAATCAATGGTGACTTTCAGTTGAACACAATGAAGCAGTCTCTATGATGACGTCAATATAATAAAAGAAATAATAAATAAATTTTGCTATAAAAAGGTATTTTTTGAGGCCATCGCCATTTTTAAATAAAATTGTTGTGCTTCCTTTGGACTACAAGGGGCAGAACAATCTAACAGCATGTAAGCAGCAATTTTTTGTTTGAGATACGTTGGGAAAAAAGGGGCTAAAGTTTTCAATTGAGGACATTCATCAAAATTGTCAAACAGTTAGTTTCTGGCATTTAAAAAAGTAACAGGCTATAATTCCAGAGGACTTTAAGCCTACCTGGGCGGCTGAAGCGAGGCCAGCTGTCCTTAGGATTGGTCATCCAGGTGCTACGGTGAAACTGTCTGTTTCTCTGTCTGGGTCTGTCAAAAACAAAACAACATAAAAAAGGGGAATATGAATATACAGATGGTGTGGGTCGTTTAAATACAAACAATTTTTTCAGTTTTCTTCAAAGACAAACTCGACCCCCTGTTGTTTGTATACAAAAAACACATCAGAGAGAACAATGCTGTCCTCTACATGCTTCACCGTGCCCTTGCTCATCTGGAGGAAACTTGTGCTTATGTGAGAATCATGTTCTTTGATTCATCACATCAAGCACATTCAACACCATCCAACCCAACATACTCAAAAACAAGCTCACAGAGATGGGAGTGGATCTTTCCTTCATCTCCTGGATCACAGATTACCTGACAGGAAGACCACAGTATGTCAGGTTGGGGAACTGTGTTTCTGGGACATTAATGAGCAGCACAGGGGCTCCACAAGGGACTGTTCTGGCTCCATTCCTGTTCACACTGTACACAGCGGACTTCAAATACAACTCTGAGTTCTACCACATCCAGAAGTACTCGGACGACACTTCGATTGTGGCGTGTATCAGGAATGGACAGGAATCTGAATATAGGGATCTGACAAAAGCCTTCAGTAACTGGAGTCAGAAGAACTACCTCCTACTGAACACCTCAAAGACTAAAGAAATGATCATAGGTTTCCGCAGGTTCAAGCCCCCTCTTCAGCCAGTGAATATCTGTGGAGTGGACATCGAGGTGGTGCCAAGTTATAGGTATCTAGGTGTATACCTGGATAATAAGTTGGACTGGTCCCTAAACACAGACACTCTCTACAAAAAGGAAGCTCAGATCTCTTGACATCTGTAGTAAGATGCTGCGGATGTTTTATCAGTCTGTGGTGGTAGTGTGTCATTTTATGCTGCAGTCTGCTGGGGAGGCAGCATCAGACACAGAGATGCAAGGCGGTTGGACAGACTGGTCTAAAGAGCTGGTTCTGTGGTTGGAGCCAGGTTGGACACACTGGAGGAGGTGGTGGAGAGATGACCTGTCAAGATGTTTGAGGCCATCCTGAAATACCCAGATCATCCGCTACACAAAACCTTTATGGACCAAAAAAACAGCAGTGGACGGCTCCTCTCTATACAAAAGATCCCTCACGCCTACAGTCATCAGGCTGTCTCATTCTTCCAGAGTTACCAGACTAACTGAATTTCCCCTCGGGGATAAATAAAGAAAATTTTGATTTGATTTGATTTTGATTGATTCTTACCTTTGATCCCCCTGAACAGCTCGAGCACCAAAATATCTCTTGAGCTCCGTCTCTGGGTTGAGGTTCCTAATGAATTGAAGGCGATAACACAACACCATCATCACAGGTAGTTTGTCTGACAGCTCACTGAAATGACCTGCTACAGCATGACTAGTTGTGTGGCCAGATGTGCAGCACATTTCAACAAGTTTTAACATAGTGCAATTCTGTGTAGATTCAATGCAGCATATCCCTTCAAAAAGACAGCCTCCAAATAGTTTTCTTGTGTAAGCAAAGCGCCACCACATGGTGGCAATGAGGAATTACTGTATATTTCAGTAAGTGACGCTACTCAATTGACCTTTGATCAAGACAAAACATGCCAGCAGAAGAAGCAAAAGCTATTTTAGTATCACTCTAGTCGACAAAATTGTGTATGATTGTGTTTCTTTTGAACCAAGTAAGCGCTTATATTTATTTAGCTGAATAACTACTGGAATGAAACCGAACAATACAGTAGAAACAGTAGAAACCAGAGTGTTGTCTACACGTTAATGTACAAATTAATACTTCTGTCACAAACCAAGTCAAGTCTGGTTGGTGTAAATGTTTTAAGAAATTATAACTGGTCTGAAGTTATGTATTTATCTACATATGAGATGTTGGTCGTCTCACCTGTGCTCCACATGTAGCACAGCTCTTCTGTCGGAGCCTCCACAATCCTCATTTTGCAAACTCAGACCATTGGACTGCTCCAGGTTCCTCAGCAATAAATCAATGTTGTCATCTGGTACAGCATCCTGGAAATCATTTTTGTTAGAAAACAGTGAAACAAGGTTTAATTCTTGTTTGCATGCCAAAAGAAGCTACAGTTTCATATATTATGGGTCTAGTTTCTGGCTCTGAGTGATTGTAAAGGTGTCGTTATCACTGAAATTATTTTTATTACATGTAAAGATTGTTAACAAAATTATGAATAATTTTGTTATTTATTTAGTGTAGTTAATGGGTTTCCAGAATCCCTTCTCCACAAAATTACCTGTCCATCTTCTGACGTCACTTTGGTCTTCTTCTTTTTCTTCTTCTTCTTAACTCTGTCTCCAGACAAAGACTGTCAGATAAAAAGAGATTTTTTTAGGCAGTTAATTATATGCAAAGATATACATTTAAGCGAGGAGAAAATTTAAGTTAACGTAGAGGATCAGAGACACAGACATCCTTGTCACATTGCTTCATCTTTACCTGGGTAGATGTTTTCTCTTTCTGTTGATCTGGTTTCTCTGTGTCTCTGTTATCATTATTTTCAGTGCCACTTGTTTTCTTTCCACCTGGTTTCTCTGCCTCTTCATCAGGTGAGACTTTCTCTGTCTCGTTGTCAGCATCACCTATCTAGTAAAAATGTTATAAGGGCAAAATGATGTGATGGGTAAGGCAGCGCTGTGCAGTGATGTAAAAACTCCATAGTAACATTGAAAAAACTTTGTTACACATCAAGACGACATCATCTTTTCCTAAAACCATATCACAGTTACAATAATCCAATGCCAACCACTACTTACAGACAAGTCAGATATCAGCTTGATATAATAATGAAGAGAGAGTGTTTGCTTCAATACGTAGAGCAAATCTCTTTTTATCACTGCTCAAATCAATTGTCTAAGTTTATTTTTATAGGTAAAAGTTTAATCACAATAACTCTTTCTATGTGCTTTCAATTGCGTTGTACTATACTGATATCACCTTTATCAAAGGCAGGACTTGTATAAATCCACAATTAACTTTATATAGTTTTGGACATTCATACCTGTCCAAAATATGATCAGAAATGCATTATTTTCATCTTAAAGAGAGAGAGGCAAGTTGCACACTATGCAGATTTTTTAGTTATATGTATCCATTACTAAGGGTTTCTACACCTTTTCTAAAGTCAAAATTTTCCTAACTTTTCCAGCCTATAAAAAAGATGTCATTGTGCTATAAACAAACAAATGTATGTTTCTTGACAGCTTACAGAAGGGTGACAAAAAAGAAAACATAAAGTTTCGTGTTGCTTGCAGTTTCAAGCACTTTTTAAAACCTGACAACACCACATTGAAATGCAAGTGTTTTCAAGGATTTCCAGCACTTATAGGAACCGTTAAAGGCTGGTACAGTAGACCTAAACTGTTCTTATTCCTGTAGGCTACTTCTCAGTTATTCTAAAATAATAGGCAGCTGGCTAGCTAACTTTAACCTCTATGTAATGAATCTGGTTTTAGTTAAATCGGCTGGAAAAACTAGCTAACGTTAACGTCACACGGCTAGCTTGAGTTAGCAAGTTTGTCAACAGAGAGCTACCAGGAATAAAAACACACTGGCGTAAAAGTGGAATTACACCGTCACCTTACCAATTCATAAATGTTGCTGACGTTTTTCTGAGCCTTGTTTTTCTTTGCCTTTCGGTTGCTGGCTTTGCTATTAGACGGGTGAGAAACATTAGCCGCCTCCAGCTGCTCCTCTTCACCCGCAGACTGCTCCTCCGGCTGGTCACCTAAAGTTACATCTCCCAGGTCCAAGGCCTCCTGACCCCGCTGCTTCCCTTTGAGCCTTCGCAGAGCCCGGGTAGACATTGTCTACTGATCATGGGGCACATACACGGAAAAATTCGCGATTAAAGTAGTGTTAAGTTAGCTGACAGACACAGCAAACCAATGAAATGAGGGTCAATGCCATTGGTTTCTTTTTCTTCTTCTTCGGCGTTTTTCATCGCTTCTGGCTGTTTTACTGTCCCCAACAGGATTGATGGAGAAATGCATCAACAACCTTTTTACAGGATCTAATCCAGGGGTCTTAAACTCAAATGGACCGCTGGAGGCAGTATCAAAATGACCAAAAAAAGACAGAAAATTACTAAAAAAAAAAAAAAAAAAAGGACACAAAATGACAAAAAAGACACAAAAGACCAAAAAAGACACAAAATTACAAAAAAGACACAAAATGACTGGAAAAAAACACTAAATTACTTAAAAAAGACACAAAATTACAAAAAAGACACAAAATTACCAAAATACACACTTAATTACCAAAAAAGACACAAAATTATTTAAAAAGAAAGACACACAATGACAGAAAAAACAAATTACTTAAAAAAGAAACAAAATGACCAACAAAAGACAGAATTACCAAAAAGACACAAAATTATTATTTTAAAAAAGACACCAAAAAATACACAAAATTACCAAAAAAAGTAATTAAAGGGACTTTCCACACACAACACAGTTAAATGGCATTCATATAAAACTCACATTAAACTCTCATATCAAGGTGGGGGCCACAAAATATCATCACAAGGGTAACAATTGCCCCGCGGGCCGCAAGTTTGAAATTACTTTGATTGATCATCAGTGTCAATATAAGTGTGCCAATTTAAAAAAGTTTTCTTTAGGACCACATATTAAATCAGCCACTATTGAATATTATGAAACAATGGGACCTTGGGCACAGACATGCAAAAGGCCCCACCACCTCTCCTTAATAGGAGTAAGACAGACTTGTAGTTGTTTAACCTCTATTTTTTGGTGTTTTTGTTTCTTTATGGTTGTTACGTGTCTGTGGGAGTTTGTGTCTCTTTGTGATCACTTTTGTGGTCTTGTAGTTTCTTTTTTTGTCTGTGGTTGTGGTTTTTTGCAATTTATTGTGTCTTTTCACAATCATTTTTAGTATGTATTTTCTTTGTGTGTCTTTGTATTCATTTTCTGTCTCTTTTTGGTTGTTTTGTCCATTTCCAAATCATTTTGCATATCTTTGCAGCTGTTTTTGCATTTCTTTGTAGTTGTTTTAGACATTTGGTGTTTCTTTGTGCTCTTTTTATGTTTCTTAATGGTCATTTTGACTTACTGCTTGGTAATGGTCTCCTTGAAAAGCCTTAAAAAGCTTTTAAGGCTTTTGAGTGACATTTTGCAGGGGAAGGCCACTGGTGTCCCATACACTTTAGGTCTCTGAGCTTGTGCCTAGAAGGACCAATAAAGACCAATAAAAAAGGCACAAAAGAAGGCAAGTGATATAAAGCAGTTAAACAGATTATTAGAGGATGAAGAGTTGAATAGTGTGACAAGCACAAGTAATAGTATGGGAAAACAAAATACCATGATACATGCAAATAATTAAGAAACAGGACACCAGTTGCATGTGTTGGGGCACCAACATGCAGAAAGTTTTGTAGCTTTACTTAATTCCTTTAAAAAGTCTTACACAAGCCTACTGCTCCGTATCAACCTGCGGTGTTTGTAGTTCTCTTGTACAGCAGCAGGTGGCAGCATTGGCCTGAGTAAAACCGCCTAAAGGATGCAGGCGAGATTAAAAATGTACTACAAGCTGGGAAATATAGTGAATTTAGAAAACATCAATTTACTTTTTTATTGCTTACGAAACAAAGTGATTCTTTTATTTTTTAAATAAAAGACACTACAGGAACCTTACTTAGAGGTATTCATGAGGCATACATATCTGATCATAATACTGTTAAGCCAGTAAATACTTAGATTAGATTGGTGGCAGGTCTCTCATTTCAGCCCCACAAACTAAAATGAGGAAGTATCATTGCACCTCTGTGGTATCCAAACAGACTACAGCTGCTTCACAGGTCAGCTGTGGGCGACAAAGAGTGAACCTGAAGACAAGACAATAGAAATGACACAAACATGCAGAACTTGTCTGACAACTAACCAGATGTATTAATAAACTAAAATGAACAACTCACAAAGGATGGCAACGTGACAAACAATGAGTGACAAGAAACACTCAATATGCAAGAGGGAAATTCTGATGTAATGAAATTCAGTGTTTTTGCGTAAGGGGGAAGTTGCAAAAGTCATTACTTAAAATAATCCCCCAAAGGAAACTTGAGTAGACATGTGAAAGTACAGACTCGGACAGACCATGATTCAGGTTCTCGAGGGATTTATTTACAAGACACCAAAGTACAGGCAGAAAATAATAGTTAATGTCTAATATCAGTCTGAGACAGCTAAAAACCCAAAATGTTCATTTATTCCATGCAAGCAGTGCTATGTAGCTCTCCAGTATGCGATAATTTGACTTCAAGAAATAAATGAAAGAGTGCAAGTTCATAAAACAATATATTGTCAGGCCTATGCACAGCAACACAATACAGTGGATACAAAACGGAATAAAATAAACAGTATGGTGGTTTAAACAGAAAACAGGTTTTGATTTGCACTTTTATGACAGCATAATAAAAAAAAAACAGAAAACAATCTTTTTACTTGACAACCTTTGTGTTTGGTTGCCACTTAGCAGCTGTAGCATTTACATCTATCGTCTTTGGCTGTGGTTTGTTCAAAAGTTAAATTCTTCATTTGAATTCTAAACATTTGTCTTCAAGATATTTCTCAGGTCATGCAGACTGAGGTAAGGAGACGTGGACCCAACATGCAGTCCAGTCACATGTTTCACTTAACTTCAGAAAACTATGAATTTTTCCAGAATCACCGAATCTGGTGGCGTCCCACTGTGATCTCAGGCGGGGTGGGGAAACAGAGGATGGGAACATGGACTGGTTAGTCGCCAACAGGGATTGGGTTGTCATAGGCTGCTCCCTCCAGGTCGTCGACCCGTTTCCTGCGCGTGTCCGGAGGGGGTCTTGGTGGGGGATTTTGAGGAGGTTCCTTCACACTTTGTGGTGGCTTTCGGGTCACCTCCTTCCTCGGAAGAATGGGTTCCCAGTGTTCACCTCGGATGGCTGCCTAGAAACCAAGAAGATAACAAAGAGTACAAGTCAATAATGGTTGACTGTAGTAAGATCAAGTTAAGCATGGAAACTATTGTTCAAACCCCAGCAACTATAATGTAGGAATACAAAACACTGGCCCTTATCATGTACACTAAAAGCTGTATGCATCATTAAAATTAGGTAAACGGTGCAGCCTAGAAAGCTTTATAACTTTGGCTGCCACAGTTAGTAAGAATTCAGGCACGTCCGTGACAGCTCAGATTTCATAACTGCAGAGCCATGTCTCAAGAGAGGTACCAGTAATGAAACAATCTCTTCCTTGTTTCCATTTCCTTGTTTCCGTCACCTGGCCACTTCCTGCCTCATATTACAGCTTTAGTTCACGACATTTGACCTGCCATAACAGCAGCAATAACATTCACGTGGTGAAAGCTGCTAACTTACCGCAAGGTAGATGAGGCTGGCTATGCCGAGGCAGACGCATCCGAGGACAGTAGCCAGCATAAAGCCTCCAGGTACACACAGTCTATGAAAGAGAGAGAGATGACCTTTAAAGACAATAGACTCTAGCTGAGAGATAAACTGTGAATGAGAGGAATGCTGTCTAGCAAAGTGAAGTCTGATGAACTCACGCTGCATGTAAAAAGGCTCTGACATAATAGTTTCTTGTCAACGGCCCAAAGGATTTCACACACACGGTGAGACAATACTGGCCCCTGAGGGAGAACAAGACACAGGAATGAAGAAGAATGAATGGCAATCATCACAGAAAGTGTTCTATGGAGTACAGTCTCCATGTTGTAACTAACTAAAATATATGAAAAAGAAATCACTTACGTTCTCTCCACACTTGTGCCCTTGGTTCTTTTGCTTCTGGGATACTCAAGTAGACACACGAACGCCCCAGCAGCACTATCTATCTGTCAAGGCTGTTTCATCTCACATGGTTCAGTAATTCACACAATAACTACGATAAGACATCAAAGTAAATTTGAATGAACATCTGTGACTGTGTGCAGGTTCAGCAGGTGTTGAAGATGATAGATGGACTGATATATGCAGAAAATGTAAAGAATGCCAGATGAAAAAAAACTTCTACTTCTAGCATTGTGTATTCACCAATAAAAAAACAAAAGATTCACATGTGATAAAAATATAAGCAGCCACACTTGAAACATATTACATAAAGGTTCAACTGAATATACAAGGAAAGCTTTGAATGATAGCTTGCCAAAAGTATATACCATTAGTGGCTTTAACTTCCCCAAACCACACCTGTACTTTTAGGCTTGCGATTGTTGAATTTCTTTACAGCAATTGTACTTAAAGGCTGTCATATAAAGGCTGAACAACAAGTATTTTGCTACAATTTTATTCTGCACAGACTTCAGTTTTGCTAAAGAAACGTCACTCATGACAGTAAATATCTAAAGTGGGACCACTGAACTGCATAGTGAACATTGTCAGGAAACTTGAGTTTCACTTCTTTAGATTAAACTCATCATTCTGGTTTATGCAAAGTTTAAAGGATACACAGCATAAGCAGCAAACTGCCAGCCTCTGAACTGACCAGCCACCCCCACCACGCCTCCAGTGAGGAGAACTGAAAGAAGGAAGCAGAAAGATTAAAAATCAAAACTTATGACAAACAATATATAATAATGACTCCACTGAAAGAGACAAGCTTATGTTAAATTGAACTTAACTTTGAAACACTTAATTTTTAATAATTTTCTTATTAAAACCTTGCAGGCTTGAACCAGTGTACAAGGCTTAAAATGCAAAATTTAGTTGATCACACAAATATTTCTATGAAAAAAAGATAATTAAAAGTTTTTCTACTCACTGAGTCCCGAAGCCAGAGCCTGCTCATTGGCCCACATCGCCCACTCTATTTTCCCCATCGAGTTGACTTTATCAGCTCCTCCGAAAACTGCGGGGACTCACCAGAGACTCACAGCTCTGATTGTTTCTACAAGGAAGAAAGTGTATTTACGAGATGCGAGGTGTGTTAACGTGCAGACTGAAAGACAAGGCGTAACCAATCGCCATTTCAGACGTCATTTCCGAACAGTGCAGGACTAAAGTGGGAGGGGCGGAGCTAAACAATCCAACTCACCAGACAGGTAAAGTAAAATATTAAACCAGCTAATGAACAGTTGTGGAAGTTGTAGAAGTAGCAGTAGAACTTGTGTAAAAGTACTAATGCCATACTATGAAATTACTCCACTGAAAGTAAAAGTCCTGCATTCAAAACTTACTGAAGAAAAAAGTACAAACGTATCAGCACCAAATTTAACTTAAAAGTAAAAGTAGTCAATAGGCAGAATGAACCCACTCAGATTGTTATATATATTCCAAATATATTATTGTATTATTTTTGAAACATTTATGAAAGCAGTATTTTAGTATTGTCCAGGTAGGGCTAATTGCAACCTACTTAATATACTGTTATGTGGTTAAATTTATAAACATGCATAAATTGATCATATTTTTCATGTTAAATCTTGACCTGATAGTAACTAAAGCTAAATGTAGTGTAGAGTAAAAAGTAATTTCTATAGTATTTGCCTCTAAAATGTAGTGAAGTAAAAAATATTACATTAGATGGAAATACTCAAGTAAAGTACAAGTACCTCAAAATTTACCTAAGCAAAGTAGTTGAATAAATGTACTTAGTTACATTCCACCAAAACCAACTAATGTAGTACGTAAAAAGCTTGTAAATCTTGCTAATTGCTGTCCGTTTAAAGCAGATTATTGTTTATAATGTTTAAAAACATATCTCTTCAAAGACATCTGATTTTTGCCATAGAGGATAAAGGAATTATATTTTTATAGTTGACTTGGGGGATTTTTTTTAAAGAACATTTTTAGTCCTTGCTGAGCTACATATGTCAGTCTGAACATTTCAGAATGAATGTTATAAACATGTTTTTTGTTTTGCCTTTTCTTTTGCACCCGTCTCTTACAGAAAACAAAACTGGATCTGGAACCAGAAAAAGACACAGCAAGAAACAATTATATTGACTAAAATATATTTATTTAGTATTACACAGGAAAATTGACAAAATTTAAGTACCGGTATGTGCTGAAGGTCTGAAATTATGTTCTCATAACATGAAAATGAAAACATCCCTAAAGTGACTATAATTATAACACCCTCTTTAAACACATACATACATATGTAAATGTAAAGCCTCATAAGCACAAGCATGTGCTCAGATCGGACAGAGATCTGTAGACAGAGAAATGAGCAATAAAGAGATAGCAGTACAGTTTGATACATTTACGCATCCACAACAGTAAGAAAGGTGTCTGGTGTTGGTGTGATTTGTAAAAACCTAGTTACTTCTGTCTAATGCCAATTCCATTTAACGCTCAATTGACTTCCTTATTGCTTATTGGAACTTTTTCCATTTAGGGCTGAAGGCCATCACACAGTTTCCTTAGGCAACCCATCTGATCCAAGTAGATGCTGAGTTAGATCCTCCACACGAGGGCCTGGTCCAGCCTTAAACACAGAACAAGAAAAGATCACGCCACTTCCTCATACCACAGAAATAAGTGTCTAGGTCTTAAAATGTAAAAATGCAATTTAAAAGCTTGTGCTAATAAAGTCTGGCGGTCAAAAGTTGGATTAACTGTTTAGTGTAACATCAGGAAAGTATATCACAATTTAAACTGAATTAGTGCAACACAGTGTTACGAAAGAGAATGCTTAAAGGAAATGGGGACATGAATTTGAAACCTGTCTCGCAATCTGACAATTGATATATCTGCTCTTTCTACTGTATATTGTGCAGCTTTAAGCAAACACATCAAGACTTATGGATCAAAAGCAGATCAAATTGATATTAATTTACTTTTTATTTATTTTGTTATTATTCATTTATTATTAAAGTAGACTGATAAAACACCTGAGCTACATTGTGATTACACCTGTGGGTATGTGTGTACCTTGGTACTAATAATGTAGCTTAATCCCTTTGGCATGGGCTCTAGACCAATGGCCTGTTTCAGCTCCTCAGCAAGAGCAGCACTGTTAACTGGAAGACCTTTAATAAACCTGCAGAGAAGGAAGAAACATTCAATGACTCATTTCAGAGACTGGAAGCAAACACACCTTAAAAAACAACATCGTAAAACTGCTAAATTGGAGCCCAAAACCCCATCTATCATTGTGTAATAATGCAAATGAATTCTATTTGAGATAAATTAATGAGTTTGCAATACATGTTGTAACATTTTGCAGAGGACTGTAAAGCTAAGTAAGTCTGGTAACTGTGAACTCACTGTCCCCCGTTGGTCTCTGGGGGGAAGAAATGCTGAACGGCCTGAACAAACTCAGGAACATGCTGCTGCAGAGTGAAGATCACAGCGTTGGGTCCTGCATCAAATGTGTAGGCCAACTAAAGAGGAACAAGCAGACTGTGACCGTCATATAAAGAAAACCCCACAAGTTTCACATCTTCATTACAATATGTCAGAAATCCAGCTGCATGAACAGAGGCAAATTTCTAACACAAGTATGTATATGCACAGTTCATTTTTCACCTCCTTGTGTACTCCTTTTTTATTACTTTTATGCTCCTTTATAACACCTTTATTGGATTTTGTTTTTATTTCCGGAAGCACTTCGTAAATTTGTTTAATTGTATCATTATTATTATTATTATTATATCATTATTATAAGACTTACACGCTGCCAGCCAAAGGGTCTAAATAGCTTTTGAAGAAAGAGTGCAACTTACCACGTACACACATAACTGAGCCATTTCACAATTTCCTTACCTTCAAAGCCACCATGTTTCCATTCAAAGAGCTATCTTAATCCACCACAGTTTGAACACATTTGATTTGCTTTCTTTTGTTGTCAGAGTTGTTTTTGTTTGCTATTTAAAAAAAGTGTAACTAAAAGGAAGTCCAACATTATACAGAGAACAACTATATCGATATTTTTCTGCCTTTTCTCAGAAACAGAAGTCTCATGTTGCTTACCCTTGTCTCCCCGTAGTGTCTGTTATACCGATGCACCAAATTGATGACCTGATGAGACACACTGTTGAGGTAGAATATAGGAGGATATGTGTCAAGGCAGGTCGCATGGAACTGGTTACTGTCCTTCATGGTTAGTTCAGCAAATGCAGCAAAGTCCTTTTTTCGCACCGCTTCAGTCATCTCTACCATGCGGCCTGGGACGACTGACTCGGCTCGGTGCTTCACACAGAAAAGACCGACATTAGACCCTCTTATGAGTAACAATAAGATAACTTCAACAGTATAATTGTCCACTTTTTAACAGTATTGACATTAATGTCAGTACACTGTTAATTAATGTAAGTGTATAAAGTACCTTTAAGAGACGACTTGTTTGTACGCTGGTTTGCATCCCAGAGGTGCTCCCAATTGGCTTCCTGTCAGCACTGGCCTGCGAAAAAAGTGCATTAATTACACCTGATATCAATTTTTACGATTTTAAAGTAAAGTGTGCATTTTGTGCTCTGCTTGTTCTACATGTTGTGCAAGATATTGTCATTTATATTCGGAAATTATAGTATGTGGAAATAGAGCACATAACTGACAGAAATTATTCTTTCAGTCTATCTCAAACACACAAACTGACATACCACAAGTACAAGGATTCTGAGCTCAGGCCAATGAGTCTCTGGCTCCACCTGCTGGGCTAGACTGTCCTTGCCATCGTCTTTCTGTCCCATGATCCACTGGACAAACCCTCCATACATACTGCGGCATGCGCTGCCCGAACCTTGCCGAGCAATTCCCGACAACTCCCCCTCCACGCCAAACACCCGGGCCAGAGTGTAAACTGCAATGCAATGACGAAAGAGTGGGTAAAATGGAAATGCATCAAATATGAGATAGACATGGCATATTGAAGAATTTTTTTAAATTTTTTTTTATTGGATCTCCATTAGCACCAGCACATTAGCATAGCTATTCTTCCTGGAGTCCAAACATTAAATCAAATTGTCCATTGTCTGAGATCATCAACAAAAACAAAAACAACAACCGTCAGTACAGTCACAACACATAGACAATCACAAAAGCTAACAAACATGAATCACAAGACATGATGCAACACTTGTACTGTAAAATTAAGAGTCCATACACAACATACAAACACCATAACATAACATACAAACAGATACCAAAAAATAAATAAAAATAGATAGAGGAAGAATGTAGAACACACAGGCAACAAAATATGATGTGAACTGTTCTTATTATAAGCACCTGTTGAGCTTTAAAGAAAATTAGTACTATGGTGTCATTAGTGCACACTCTCACCGAGACAAGCGAATCCAGCAGCTGAGGAGGCAAGCCCGGCAGCAGTGGGGAAGTTGTTAACAGAACAGATGTGGACTTTGTGAGACAAACCAGCTGAATCCATAGCAGGGTCCCCATCATTACGCCTCTTCCTTGCTAGTCTTCGAACTAAACACAAAACACAGAAAAATGAACATGATGGTTTTCTCTCTCTCTGCGTTTTTGTCCTCTTTGTGCTTTTAACCCTTGTGTAATGTTCATATTGTTGTTACTCAGCCAGCGTTTGTGGGTCTGATGGACCCGTTGCATTTTGTGGCTTTTAATGCCTCACAATCAAACACTTTTATGTTAAAATACTGAACAGATGTTTACCTTATCCCAATTACAAGCAGTATAAACAATATATATGGTTAATATTTGCCCTTTACCTTTGTTAGGTCACATTTATAACTTATTATTTAAAACATAATAAAGAAAATCAATTAAAATCAAGATATGAGTGGAAACACATTTACAAGTGAAGCAAGGTTTTTCAAAACTACTGACTTTTATTTCTTTGAACTTGAAATTTAACCGATTCAGGTGCACAACACAAGCTGAACACATGAACACAGAGTAAACATATCTGTCAAGACAACACATCAGCCCCATTGAACACATGGCCTTTAGCCACTAGCCTGTACAACACATGAGGGGCAGAGCTTTACTGTGTGTGTGTTGCAGATATACTTTTTGCACTTGATGCATGTATATTGTGTTTTGCTGTCCATCTTGGGTCCTTGTGTGGGAACTGCTTCTTTTGTGTTTCTGCACCTGCGGTTCCCACACAAGGTTGCAACATTGTTTGTCAACACTGTCTGCTCTCATTTTCTCGCACATTTGACCCTCTGATGTTCTGTGTACCTACACTCTGTCCTCCTCCTGTCTAGGCCTGCTGTGTGTGTGTGCGTGTGTGGGTGCGTGTGTGTGGTAAACAGAACATCAATTTCCACACTTCTATTAGCCCCGGGTCCAGTGGACCCGGACATCTTATATGTAATAGAAATGTGTAGGGGGGGTGTATGGTGTGTGGTCATTAAATATGTATTCTGATATATGTTCTTCACAGAAAATGAGCCAAAGTCAGTGAGTCTCAGTTTGAAAAATTAATTTTTCTTTTAATAAAAAATGAAAACGGGTCCCACAGACCCGAACACCACACAGGGGTTAAGAGGAAAAAAAACAGGCAGACTCACTCTCTCTCAGACAGGACTGTAGTCTTGCATGGGTTATGTCCTCCTCTTTGCCATTGAGCCATATGCGATCTTCCTGAAATGATCTGCTGGTTGCAACTGTGGTGGTTGTTTTTAACTAAATAGAAGACGGGAGACACAGCAGATCCATATCAATTGTAGCCGTCTTATCAATAATAATAAACCAAAATCAAAAGCTTTAGCCTCAAGATCATCCAGGCACAAAGGCAAGGTCAATATTTTCCATAATCAAAATCATGCATTTATACTATACTATCTTGCAATGTTTCCATTATAACCTTTTACAGTCTTTATGTCACACAAATGTGGATACCATATTCTAACAGCAGCTCTGCTACAAAGTTTCAGTAACACTTTACAATAACCATCTAAGTGATGTTTATAGATGGTTTATAAACCAATTATTATTAACCATTTACAAAATTCTATACATATTTAATCTTTAAATGGTTTCAAGCAATTTCTTAAAGGTATAAGAATAATTTTGAAATCATTTACATACTTAATATGGTGTTAAAAATGTTATAATGAGTGTAAAGCTATTAATAAACTAATAATTATGTTTGTTTATGGTTAAGTAATCTATTTGGCATTTATAAATTATAGTTCAACCGTATTACATTTTCTATTCACCATTCTAAATGGCCAATATATGGTTTATAAATGATGATTAAACATTAATAAACTATCTGTTTACCATTTATAAATGGCCTATTTACCATCTATAAATGATGGTTATTGTAAAGTGTTACCAAAGTTTCCACTACAGAGTTTTCCAAGACCCAGGTTACAATGCATGAAATAGTGTCTATTTCATGACTGACCACCCAAATTGAAACTACCAGTTAACACAAGCATGCTGTAAGATGCATAAATGGAATAGCCTTCTTCTACACTTTTATTTGTGGAGTAGTGCTGTGTAGTGGCAAAAATCATACAGGAGTTAGAATTCAATATTGTAATTGCAAAATCAAAATCAAATTTCATTAAAACTGACATAGTATGAAGAACACACCACTATATGTATAAAAAATAAATAAATCTGAAGATAGATTACAATGCCTTTTCTATCTAAGTAGTCCAAAAAACAAGTGGAAAAACTTCTTTAAGCTCTAACGCTCCACATATGTGGTTCACCCTACTCAGCAACATTAGACTTGCAAGCTCTGTTGACTTAAAAAAAAAAAAAAACTTACTTACTTAACTACTTATTTAGGCAAGTATTTAGCTTATGTAGTTTGTTTTTGATGTTTTTTCTATTTAAATTTTACTACTTTACTACTTTTACTACTACCTTTCAATTATATGTTTTACTCTTTCTATATTTAATTAATGTTTTAATCTTGTTTTTATTTAATTATTTTGTTAATTATAGTTTTGTTTTAATGCCATACTGTGAAGCACTTTAAGATGATTTTTTTTGTATGATAGATGCTATACAAATAGTTCTTCTTCTTATCATTATTAATATCTTGTGTAGGGGCTTTAAACAAAATTAACCGTTGTCTGCCACAATCTCTGCATGTTAACTGTTAGTTTAAAGCTTTTTGAGAATACAGTATCACGAAACATAATATTGAAGTGTATTGATATTTTTCTTTTTAACCCCCTAGTGTTTATATGAGGGCAAGGAAACTGTGGCAGCTTGGGACAGGTGCAGCAGCACTTTGGAAAGCTAGACAGTTCCCTGCAAACACAGGATTCATAGTCTGACTGATGACAATGCTGCTTGCTTCAATAACATTACCTGGTCTTGATGCAATGTGACGCTCAATGATGAGTTGATGGGTAGAATCAAATCTTCATTTCTCTTCCCCCCTGAAAAGTAAGTTTAGTACAAGGTGCATAACTGAATACAATGAAACAATATAAATATGCTCGACAGCACATCCACTCTTTCGTGCTGATAATTCACTGAGACATGATTCACAAGAAACACGTGTAAATGTTAAGTTTGGATCTTGCAAACCTACTACACAGGATAAATCGAGAAGTAACTTACAGTATTTGATGACAGCTATATTAACAGGAGCAGTGCATGTGACCATGTTTGGCTTGTCCATACTGTCCCCGGGCATAGCTGTAAATGTAAAACCGATGTTTGTACTGATAAAAGTATACCTGAACACTTTGAAATACACTCAACCAGGCGCCTTTCGTGTTTAGCAGTCGCAGTTAAGCTAACACCGACTGTACAACCTTACTATAGCTTTGCTTCAAAGCGACTCGTGATTGGCTGGTGTTGAACATGTGGTTAACATTGCGACCAATCAGCGTGAAGCCCTTTTGATGAAACAGTCGGATTAGCCAATCAGAGATCATCTGACCACGGTCGTGCGAAAATGGGGCAAGGGCAGGGACCATCCCACACCTGGCTCAGTTTATTTACTTAATGACGAATTAAATTCATATAAATGAGAAAAAAAAAGCCAAGGAAAAAATCACTATGAAATCTTTAAAAAAATTTTTACTGTAAATATGGTAATTTTATATCAAATTCTGTTGTAAGATACAGTGCTTTTATATTTTAATTATAGATCTAATGTTAGTTGTTTTTATTTTTAATCAATTCAGATTTTATATAAAATATTCAGTGTGATGTGTAATGTTGCAGTAAAGTACTTTTTAAAAGGTAATTATTTACCTTTTATTTTGTACTACTTCATATCTAGACTGCATTTCAGAGAGAAAGTGTATACATATTTGATGACCTTATCAACTATGCATTGCTATATACTAAATTAAGCAGTATGTCTGTACGTTCAATACTTTAAGTACATGTTGCAGATAACACAGCAATTTTACACTTTTGTAAATTATGGATCTGAAAATTCCTTACACCAATGGTGGTCTCTCCTCTTCCGCTTGGCAATGCAGGAACACAACATGCAAATAAATGTTTTCTAAAATGAATGCTGCCTGTAAAGCTATGTTAAATTGACTTAACTTAACCAAGGCAATGCAGCAACAGTTATAATAAAAGTATTTTTCTTTGAGTAATTCTGCTTTACTAGATGTTCATTGTGGAATAAAGCTTGCTTATTACCTTTAGTGTTATTCGACTTGATACAGAACATTTCTTACAGATAAAAAAAAATAAAATCACATTCCTCCTTTACACTTTTATTTTAAAAGTAGTTGGATACACTTGGCGATCTTTTATTTCTTGAGATTGTTGATTCAGCTGAAACAGAAAATCATCCATAAAGAAACTAACTTTTTCTATGGTGACGAGGATATTGAGTGATGATACTACAAAGTTTTTCTATTCTTGCGTCAAGAATTGTAACAACCCCGACTAATGTGTGCCTGGACCCAAGGAACATGGTCTGTGTAAAACAAATAGAAACCTTTTTAAAAGGATTGGACTCTTAATATAACTGATCATTTAAGAAATGGTTCACTAGAAAAACAAACATTTGAATTTAAGGCTTTTTTTATTTTTATGTAAACTTTTAAGATACATGGGAACAAAAAGAAAAGTATCCAAGTGCAACATCCAAAGCTAATGGGATGTTGGCCTGGAATCAAGAACAATGTATTGTATGTTCACAGAACCGTCTGAATAAAATGCATCAGCAGCAGCGCATTATTCCTAGCTTCTTGTGATTAAAGAACAGAAGTCATATATGGTGAAATTAAAGAAAATAACAACTGAGAGGGACGAGGAGTCAAACAGTGCCATGATGTGTGAGGGGTACAACACACGCAGAACAAATTTATGGCCACTTGACTGAAAAGAGATCACGCCTCTTATTTTTGTCACTGTGTGTATTTTATCCCCCAGCCACTTATGCCACAGCGTCAACTCCACTTTGTTCTTCCCTCTTGGTATGAAAGTTTCCAGAGACACACAGAAACTAGTGTGGCTTCCCAGGATTCAGCTCACAGGTCAAAGATAGTATCAAAGTCCCAGCAAAGCGTATCCTCTCTCAATTTCTTGGCATGTTCCAGGGTTCTTGTTTGAAGTTAGTAATCATCCTCATCATCTGAATCCATCACCCTCCGCCTGTTGAACTGACATACAGAGCATAAATGATGTAAGATGGACAAGAAACTGATAATGAATCAGACATAGGTGATATTTCAGTGGAACTTACTTTGACAGTTGTTTTCTTGTCTGTTTGCTGACTGACTTTTTCTAGAATCTCGATCAGGCCCGACTCCGAAATCTCACAAAAGAGAAAACTCATTCTTTACACTGCTGGCACAATGAAGAATATCAACATAATCAGTGCTTCATGCATCAGAAGGTCATGTTCTTACCTTTCCTGCCAACTTCCCAAAACGAGCCATTTGAATGAGATAGTTTTCAACTGCATTGGCCTTCTCCGGCTTCACCAAAGCAAGATTGCTCACTGGAAAAACATAATTATTTTACCACTCTGTGTTCAAATAAGAGTTGCATTTTTAGGTGTAAATCTCAGCCTATTCATCACACAATACAGTTTCAGTAGAGACCTGGACATTTCTTTCAAAACCCAGTGAGAGGTGTCTTCCAGAAATCCTGTAGGACACCTTTATTAGAGTCAACAGAAATCTTTCATTAGATGTGTTACAAATTTTGTTATGATTCT
Organism: Centropristis striata; assembly: GCF_030273125.1. Classification (NCBI taxonomy): domain Eukaryota; kingdom Metazoa; phylum Chordata; class Actinopteri; order Perciformes; family Serranidae; genus Centropristis; species Centropristis striata. The sequence continues at coordinate 12,482,465 of NC_081518.1, forward strand.
TTTCTCCAACATTCATAATGCTGGCATGCCGGCGGTGACTTGCTGATATACAGTACAGGCCAAAAGTTTGGACACGCCTTCTCATTCAATGTGTTTCCTTTATTTTCATGACTATTGACATTGTGATTCATCAAAACTATCAATGAACACATGTGGAATTATGTACTTAACAAAAAAGTGTGAAATCACTGAAAACATGTCTTATATTCTAGTAAGGAAAGGGTGGTTACTTTGAGGAATCTAAAATACAAGACATGTTTTCAGTTATTTCACACTTTTTTTGTTAACTACATAATTCCATATGTGTTCATTCATAGTTTTGATGCATTCAGTGAGAATCTACAATTTAAATAGTCATGAAAATAAAGAAAAACACATTGAATGAGTAGGTGTGTGTCGAAACTTTTGCCCTGTACTGTACAAAGGCAATTTTACTGCTCAGAACAGTATTACAAATGTGTATCCTCATCATCAAGCACTTACTTTTTTCAATAATTGACTGATGGCTGATGTTCATTTAGCTATTTCTTGTTTTTCTTTATTATTTATTTAAATGGTTAGTAGCTGCCCCCCCTGACGCTCTGGCCTGGCCTCGCCCCCCCCACTGCGACGTATGTTGTTGTTGTGGTTGTCACTGTCATGACGCGTTGGTTTATATTGGGTTAATATTACCATTTAAAAATTTTTTTTTTATTTATTTAATTAGTTATTTTATTTATTCTTGTTTATTTGTTTTCTCTCATTGGCGCTTCTTGCTTTGTTTGCCTATTTATTTTCATTGTGTGATACATATAAATGAGCCATGTTATATATTTTTATAAATATTTCGTAGCATCTGCCCCTCATCCACATACACACACGCACACACACACACACGCACACATACACCTGTGATGCCTCTGTGCAAATCGTTTGTCATTCATGTTTTTCTTTGTTTTTGTTTGCGCTATACGTCTACCGCCTCTACTTGTGGTCCACATGATGTAGTGTATTTGTCTCTCATGTCACCTGTTTGTTACGTCATTTCACCAATAAAAAAAAAATAAAATAAAAATAAAAATAAATAAATGGTTAATAGCTGAATACTACTGAAAATACAGTACTATTCAGCCATTCATTTTTTTTTTCAGTTTTCATCTCTAGAATCGTTTGACAATGTAATAAATATTATAATGTATAATTGTGTAAAATATTATTTAATAAATGTATTTGCTTGTATTTGTTCTGTGTACCTTTACATAGTCACATCAGTGCAAAATACACGTAAAACGTTAATTTACATTCAAGCTCAACAATTCACGATATGGGCTGCCAATCGGTGAACTTTTCCCCTATAATATCAGCATCGGCCTCAGAAATCACATGTCGGTCGGGGTCTAATTATTCCCATAGGAATCCCTTTATGTAGGTAAACAACAAATGTGAGAGCACACTTACATCTGGCACGGGCAGACTGGTCGAGGACTTGAGCCAATATAGAGTTCCTCATATCTGTATCTCTGCAAATAGAAAGTAACAACACATTAGCACTACCTACTACTGTTTGGATCTAGCACAAAGAACAGTAATAGGAAAACAAGAAGACAAATGTATTGAACTGGCAGGGCATCAGAACACTGGCTTGGTCCCACAACTACCCTGACAGGTTTAATATTTTAAGTACAAGCACTGTAAAATTCACTGTGACTCCGTAAGAGTAATCAGCTCTTTCACTGCACAAGTTCTTTAATATAAGGCCTATGTATGCGAGTACTAAAAACTGTACTGGAATTAAGTAGAATTGAGTCACTACAATGTCTATGTGTATGCTTTAAATTGATTAACATAGCTTACCTCTGTTTGGCCTCCTCTGCTTGCTGCTGGTTATTTGAACCATCCTGGAAGAACATGTGAAACATCACATATTAGTTGTATTCATGCATGTATCTAACTGTAGGACTAGACAGTCAAAGGATTTCATATCAACCAAATATTCTCTTAAAATTTGATAATGACCTCACAATCTAGTCTTAGATCAATTAGAATTGATTTATTCCTTTGTTGGTTTGTTTATTTTCTTTTTTACACGGTGCATGTTCGAAATAAAGATTTCAGTCAACCAATAAACAAAGAACTGCCTTTACCTATTTGTTAAGAAATATTTATGTTGTGAAACTGTCATGTTAACAGATCATCTAAAAACCACTCAACTCAAACTAAACTCGCCATACTAGAGTATACTTGTGAATTTGGCCAAAAACACTATAAATAGATACATTTTTCATAACTCGTTGTTCAGTGTTAACCCTGTCACTGTCAATGGGGTGTGATGTAAAGCGAGCCGATGATGGTTATTGTGACTTATCTAGCTAACAGAATTTAGTTAGTTGCACTTTATTTACATTTAGCACATCTCTCATGAATGGGCTATGTATATTACTTGAGTGACAGTTAAATTAGTAGAGTTGTGGCGGCTGGTTTAGCACCACTAGCTAGCAGTGAGCTCAGCATCTCCTTATAAGGCGGCCGCAAACACGCTTCGGTTCATGTTTGGTCCTTACCCCGTGCTTTGCTTGTAGCTCCGCCATTCTCTGCCGCCTAATTGCATCTAATTCGTCGTCTGCCATGGTTTACAATAGTAAAACTGGACCGAGAAGACTGAAAAGTGATCGGGTAACGTAATAAAATGTACCCTAAACTGGCATCAGAGGCAAGGCCCTACTTAGTTCAGGCGAGTGAAATGAACATCGAAAAAATCAATCGAAGGATCGGGTAGAGCAATCGAGCCCAGAGTAAGGATCGCATAATAAAAACGAGTTGTGCGCAAAATAAACCAAAATAATATATTAATAATGAAAAATACTGTATTATTTAAAATATTACACATACATACAAATATTAATATTGGAAGTTGAAATCTATAAATTAATAAAATGGGCCGAAACATTTTTACGGTATTATTCGATCCTTAATGGTCTTGAGTGGTAAATTACGGTGAATTCTATGTAAAAAATACAAAAAATACACATCATATTGCTGAATGAAAAATCAAGGCAACTTTCTGTTATCTCGCAGCAAAACTAGATTTAATGTTGGGGGGGGGGGTTAAATCAGATATAGCCCATATATACGTTTAAATGCAGGTATTTCCTCACATTATCAGTATTTTTAAAGAAATAATCTGTAAAATATCCTTAACTAACTAAGTTTTACCGTTTTTTTAGATTATTGTTAATTTATCTTTTTGACATTTTGAGCTATGATTTTGAGAGTACTCATACAGACAGATTGACAGTTTTTATAGACTTTTAGAACAGTGGTCATAAAATACACTTTATTTAATGTTTTATTTTAATAATACAAAACTTGAATATTAATCATTCATTTATACAGAGTGAGTTTTTAGGTTCTGAAAAAAATGACTACAGCAGCTGATTCACATGCATGTTGACAAAAGAAAAAATAAGATGACAGGAAAAATTATTTATTATGTCATCTTAGGTCAATTAGGCTATAGGGTTGCAAGTTGTATTGTGATTATTCCTTATTCCTTGAGTATCTAATACATTAGCATGTCTGACTTGACAGATTATGTCAAAGCATTTAATTTGAAATCTGAGGCAAAATGCTCTATAAAAGCAAAGGTCAGTTTTTTATTTATTTATTTTATGAGAGTCAGAATGATTCTGTTGTTTTTGCTCTGCTAACAATAGTGATGTCAGTTAGAGTTGGATAGGTCAAAGCCATGAAGTATTAAATCATCCATCTTTGCTCACTAGATCTTAGCCTTTAAGTACAGATTATGAACTCCTGTTTAAAATACAAAAATGACAAAATGCATTTGTTATCATATATAACTTATATATATAAGTTATTGGTATTAGCTGAAAAAAAATCCATACTGTGCATTCCCAGTTCATCAAATCAAGTCAATCAAATCAATCAAATCAAAATTGCTTTATTTATCCCCAATGGGAGATTCAGTTAGTCTGGTAGAATCTCTTGAAGAATGTCATTGTATGTTGCAATAACTGTTTAAAATGGGTGTGTAGTCTAATAATTACCTTACAAGTAATATGCTTCTTTTATTGCAGAAAAAGGAATATTAGTTATAACATATTAATCAAATTGAAGAATCACTCAAAAGGAGATACCAAAGGTGTAACAGTTCAGCTGGTGCTGAGACAAAGTTGTTCCTCCCTGTGGTGTGGCGGTGTAGCTGACAGTTGAACAGATGGAGGGAGCCTCAGGAGCTTCATCACTTGACCTCTAGCTCCCTCTATATGTACTATAAGAGAACCGACTCAGGAGCAGAGGGACATGGTACTTTTGGCCCGGGTCATTTATAGTGAAGACAATCTGCAACAAAACACCAAACATGAAAGAGATTAACATTTTTAAATCAGGATAAAAATTCACTAATCTCGTAACAAAAATATGGTGACACTACAAGCAAGTAAAGCAGCATTACACCTAGGAATAGAAGCTGAGGATGTTAACGTGACACACAACATTTTAGGCTTTTCTTCACCTCAACATATGGGTAGAAGCAGGTCTCTCCAATACTCTCCCAGTACTGAGCTGTCTCAAAACGCATTCTATACACACCAGGAGTAAACATTTGTTTTGTAATGAGTCCTGGGCAACGTCCATCAGCATTAGTCGTCCTGTTGAGACAGAGTATGATTGGAGAGCATGAGTGAAAATATACATCACCAGTAATTTTTTGAGATTTTCCCATAATTAAACTTCGTTGCTATGAGTGTATTATTAGGGGTGTTCTCCTCAGCTTTTTACCCAGCGGTTATCAAACTCCAGGCATCAGTGGAGGGGCCTTGTCGATAGAGACTGAGGGCCATGTTGGAGCCAGGGACACCCATCCCAGTGTTCAGCACATGGGTGGTCAGGGGACTAGGGCTTGCCATTTCTGTGATCTACACAACCGGGAGGTAAGACATTAAGTAGATCTGCCTTGCAAGAAATCACATTAACCTCTTAAAACCCACCTGCTTGGTAGGGTTAGGGGCAGGGGAAGGGTTAAAAAATATCAAAGCTTAAAACTGCAGAATTGTAGGACCAAATTGCAAGCACAAGACTTCATTTAAAAGGTAACATCTTCTAGTTTGTGCAAATGTCCTACTTTAAACTTTAAATGTCCTACTTTAAACTTTACGACTAAAATTACATAGGTTGAAACAAACAATAAGTTTTATAGTCTACACTTAAGCCTATCCCCATCTCTCCTGCAATTTGAAACAATGGAAAAAAAAACCCTTGCAAATTGAAATTCATGTATAAATCCATAGTAAACCAAATAGGAACCTTAGAAATAATATTTTACCTTCCAATGTAAAAACAAACCGAAAACAAACACACACAGTACAATACATCATATTGAGTATATATGACTTCACATATCTGTTTTGCAAGTTGTGTGCTTACCTTATTTCCAGGCAAAATATGACCCTTGAGTTGCTGCAGCCTGTGTGCACTCATGTGCACTGATGAATACAATCCTAGCAGAGGCCAGCAATTTAACCCCCCCACAAAAAACAATTGTATGGTTTATTAAGAAGAATCAGATGTTTGTCACATTTTCCTCATGCAGTTCTGCACACTGAGCCTATTCAGCACGACATTCAGTGCACATATGTTTATCCTTTTGTCAATAAATGACTGGTTGTGCAAGAGTGCTTTGGTTTCAGCCCTTTGAACCCAATGGAGAATCAAAAAGGACTGCTCAGAGGCTGGGGACATGCAAACAAATACAATTAACCTGTTAAACCCTAGCCTCTTTATATCTCTTCAACTACAAGGTCTATTTGAATAATCAATGTATCATAATAAATGGGACACTCGTGATATTTATTTTATTATTATATTGGTTGTTGTTGTGTAAGTATAATTGAATTGAGTTAGAATCGTTGATCTGACTTTGGCATGACTAATTATCTTGTCCTGTGTAAAGACTATATTTATGAGGCAGCTTGTTAAAATCACAGATAATGGTATCAACAAAATATGATACGCTTACAAAAATTGTTGATGAATTGTTGAATTGATGTATTATTGTAGACAAAAAAATACTCAATAGTTTATAGAAAGTCCAAACTACACATAAATGCATCTGTTTTAATCCAATAACACATTACAGAATAACTTCCAGGGGCTGTTTTCCTGCAATATATGTACTTCTGAATACATTTAATTAAAATTACTTGTGATCGGGCAAGTTATAAAAGCTGGAGATTATCTTCCTAGATGTCTTGTGTCAATCATAAGATTCCTTCTTAAAGTTTCAACAACCACAGAAGTTGTTCAACTTATCCTTGGAATTGTTTTTTTTTTCATTTATAGAATGGGGAAAGTGATGTGCAAGCTAGTTCCCTTAAAAATTGATTTGTTGTCTCAAGGCTATATTTTCTGACTCTGGTTGGAACAACTTTCTTGTTCATTCTCTCTTGCAAGATCAGATAGGGGCAATCTGATGACTCATTGTCCTCCGAATACAGAAGTTTTACTTCTGTGTTTTATCCACCCAGAGTTATTTTTTGGGGGGTTTGCTAGATGGATGTCAAAAAGCCAGCCGTATCAGTGCATCTCTTTTTTTTTGTTTCAGAAAGCAAAGGTCAAGGTTATCATTTGTAGAACAAATCGAAAAACTCAGATGGAGCAGCGGTATAATTATATTAGTATACAAAATACCGTTATATTCAGCAAGAACACATTTGGATATGCTGTCCTCATTTCAAATAGAAAAAATACATTTATTTATGAAACGTCACAGTACAGCAAAAACAACATAAATGTGAATTAGCGGAAAAGAAAAGCCGACTTTTTGACCTCACAGTAAATATTTTATTATCATAAAATGTTATACTAAAAATAAGCAAGAGGAAATAAGTAAAATCAACACTAATTTGTATTAATAAAAATGCAATTTACAACTTCACACAACTGTTTTGGATATACGAGTTATGAGTACTCATGTGATACAACAATACATTTCAATACAGGATATTGTAATTGTTAGGTTTTGTATAAGGAGAAGATTTTAGTGAGAATAGATGCATCATAATGAATAATACACACGTAACATCACATGACAAACCACAGTTGCATTCTTCGTTGGTGAGCAGACGACACCATTTAAACAACGTTCCAGAGTATTTTTCATTTTATACTAGTATAAGAGGATGACATTTAAATGTTGTCTTTTAATATGCCATCAGGCTTTATAATATAAAAAGCCAAATCTGGTCATTTTACACGACCACAATGTGACCATATATTTTGCCTGAAGTTCTGAATTTAACTTCTTTCAAGTTTGGTTAAATATTTAGTGATATACAAGTCCCATATAGCAGACTTTAAGGGGAATTCTTTCATTTTTCAACCTCAACTGTATTTTACCATACTTTTGTGTCTAAATAACTAACAGGAATATATTTTTGAAACTGGTCCAGTATTGAGAGAGAGCGCTGCAGCCGGCAGCCATGAAGCAGACTAAAATGTTAATGCATGGGGCAATTATATACCATCAATGTGTATCCACTTTAAGTGTTTGTTCTGCCACTGGCTCAAATTGTTATTGTAAGTGTGTTCAAAAAGGCCCACCTAAAAATCTGTTTAAATGTATGTGATATAAAGAACATTTGGTAACGCTTTATATTAAGGTCCTTGTAATAACCATTAATTAACAAGTAATAAGGCCCTTGTAAGTCCTTACAAGATGCTTATTAACATTATTGTGTGTTTATAAGCTTATATAAGTGTTAATAATGGCATTACAAACACCCATGACCCACCCATTATGTCTTTGCCATGCCTTTATTAATCTTATTTTGTTTGCTTATTGATATTAAAATATACTTTATTGCTCATCTATGATAAGTTAACTATAAGTTAACTATGCTTTTTGCAACTACCGGATCTAAAGCGAGAACAATGCCTTATTACTTGTTAATTAATGGTTATTAAGGACCTTATTATAAAGCGTTACCGAACATTTTTACAGCTATACCTTGCTGTCAGACAGCCCTTAATGATGGAGAACTGAAGCTGTTCCATCTCTGCTCTCTTCAAATCCACCAGCCTCTATTGACAAAAATGGCCATTTCACCTCACAGATCACAAGAGTTGCAGGCCTCCCGCTGCCTAAATCTGTTTGTTAGTTTGTTAGTTTTGCTGGTTACAAAGCCAAAACATCAAAGTTACACAACAACTCAAACAAACTAATTGGTCAGCTCAGCAGCGGACCAGACTCCCCGTATTTGTCAAAGCAGTCTGGTGCCTTTGAAGGTACTGTGTTGCTACACTCTCTCTTGATACTGTAGCAAAAAATGTTGTCCCCAAATCACTTAGACACAAAAACATTAGGAAACACAATTTCCCCTTTAACTATATCCAAATTAGCGCACCATGAGTTTACAAATTACTATTATGTGATAAGAGAGATTGGTATCAGCTTTTATTTCTGTTTCCTGATGAAGTCCTTAATTGAAAAAGTCTTTGGAAATGGCATCAACGAAGTTGGGTGCTGACATGAGGATCCCGATGGTGCAGAGGATAGTGAAGAGTGAGAAAGCCATGAGACAAAGCCGGTCGATGACAGACGCAGCAAATTTCCACTCGTTGCACACAGACTCGTCCTCGTCTTGGTCACGGAAGCGTTTGGCGATATAGCGCACCTCATCCAGGATCTTGGCCAGCTCCGGTTCCACTCCGCCCGCTGAGGAGCTCGGACCTGCAGGGAGGAGAATCTCATCCTCACCTGTTCGTGCAACCAGCCGTCCACAGAGAACGCCGGAGTCAGGAGAGGTGGCGACTGTGGAGTAGGGGATGCTCTCCAGGGTACGGACGCCAACATAGAGCATGTTGCCGTTGGTGGATTGGGAAGCTGAGGCGCTGGCGTTGAGCTCCATGCTGGTCAGGCTGTTCCGTGGAGCTTTGTTATGGCAGGCTGGACGCACTTTGTCCTCACCAGGCCGCTTCATGCGCAGGAACCAGGCACACCAATTCAGCAGGAACACACGGGTCTTTAGGATCAAACAGAAATTAATTAGAAATAAAAAAAATAGGCTGGAGGTACCACAACTTTTACAGAAGCCAAATTAGCTCAACATTTCAGAGAGATCCTCCACTTGTTAGCTTCACTTTTCCTAAAACTGTCCAATCACAACAACGGCTTGATTGTTAATCAACATATCTGAGAGGCTGAAATCAACATTTTATGCTATTTTTGCATTAAAATGTATTTTTAATGATTGATAGATTATCAAAGTGGTTGGCTATTAGTTTTCTGACGAATGACTAATCGATTACTCAAGTAATCTGAGCAGCTCTAATCACAATAAAAAGCTGATTTTACCCCAGAAAACACAAGTTTCTGATTGGTATCTTGGTATATTGGTCAACAATTTATGTACAAAAGATTTAATCATTTCACTGCAGATGATATATGTCTTTTGACCTTTACATTATGTTATTATATCAGGAGACCATCTGAAAGGAAGACACATTAGACAGTCTGTTTTTATATTGCCCAATTGGCTACCTAAAAGGGGTGAAAAGTCTTTTACAGACTTCACCTCAGCACCTCAGACACAGAAAGTTAATAAATCTGTTGCCATTTTCTGACCTGCAATGTGCACAAAAGTGCAGTTACCCATTATGGCCACATGGTGCCATTGTTCCCATGTAAATGCACATTTAAAATGGTTTTCATAAGTTTACAGTACATAAAGCATTGGCTATGTTATTACTTTAATGTTCATGCAAACAAAAACTGCACAGTGCAAATGTTATGGTGATTCTCAAAGTAAACTTGATTTCAATCAGTACTTTTTTAACAATTCAGCACATTTTTACCATACCACGATAACACTGAACTGCGTGATAATTTGGGTAATTTTAATCATGATATGAAAATGTAGCACATTTCTGCCTGTTAGACATGCTTGATGGACACTCATAAACCACTGTAAGTGAAGTAAGATTGACTATAATATGATTAAAAACAAAACAAAAGCAGAGCAATCAAAGGATGTTTGTCAGGATGTTCTCCACAGTTTTGGGGTGTGGCTAGATGGTAAAGTGGCGTTAATGATATCATAGTACTTATAATCACAGATAACTGTGTAACATGAAACAACACTCACCCACTTCGGCATCTTGCTTCCATCAGGGTCATGGTGGTGATACTGTAGGACCAGAACTGTAGCGATTACTGAGAGACCGACAATGACCATGGTGGTGGCAAAGTACTGGGCTGGTTGGAGAAGAAATATCAAGATGTCAGGTAGTAAGATATATGCACAAGGAGAAAGGAGAAAACAGAAGGATACACCCCAGATTTCAAAATAAGGTTGGGACACTGTGTAATACATAAATAAAACAGAGTACAATCATTTTCTAAACCTTTTGACATATTTCTAAATTGAAAACAATACAACAACGATATATTTAATGTTTTACCTTATGGATTATTGCAAATATATGCTCATTCTGAATTTAGAATACAGCAACACATTTTTAAAAAGTTGTGGAAGGGGCAACAAAAGACTGGGGAAGTTGTAGAACACTCAAAAACATTTATTAGTAACTTTTCACAGGTTAAAAGGTGAAAGTACCACAATTGAGTTTGAAATGGTCATCGTTGAAAGGCTCAGGATGGAGCGAGGTTCACCATTATGTAAAAAACTGCATGGGCCAATAATTCAACAGTTTTAGAACAATGTGTGTCAATGCATTCTTGCAGGAATTTATGGATTTCTCCATCTACAATCCAAAACATCATTAATAGATCTGGAGAATCAAAGTAATTTCTGAATGTACGGGACAAGGCCAAAAAACATTGGATCCCCGTGATCTTCGATCCTTCAGCGGCTCTGCATTAAAAACTGATTGTTTGTATGTGTAGTAATGTGTTTATACTGATTATATAAAGGACATTACTACATAGGCTGAGGAACACTTCAGTTCGTCACTGAAACTACAAACACAAGTTAAGACTCTACCATAGAAAGAGAAAACCATGTCTCAACAATTTCCTGAAACGCCGCCAATTTCTCTGGACTGCATGTCCTCCGAAAAGGACCATCCAGATTGTTACCAGCGCAAAGCAGCAGCATCTCAAACTTTATTTATTTATATAGCGCTTTTCATGCATAGAAATGTAACACAAAGTGCTTTACAAAAAATAAGGATAAAAACAGACAATAAAAATGACAGAACCCACCCCTCCCATCCCCACATACACATCTGTATGTACACACACACGCACATAGACACGCACGCACACAAGCACACACTCAGACTCACACACTCAGACTCACACACAGCACATATTGATTGACAGTGTAGAGACATGGCAAGGCACCGAGGATCCAGATGAGGAAAAAGCAACCTGTGGGAGCATCCACACTGAGAGGTGGCAGAGCCCACAGCCATAGAGGACGGCGTCACAGAGACCACCAGGACCCGGGTAGACCGGGGCGGTCTCCACACATGGTGCAGAGCCGCCTAGTCCCCCGGGCCCAGGGAGTCTCCAAGACCACATCCCCACGGGCAGACTGAACACACACCCCTCAGTGAGGAGGCCCCCATGAGGGAACACTGGAGCTAAAAACTAAAAGACTAAAAGACATCAGGACAGGATAAAAACTAAAAGGCTAAAAGACATCAGGACAGGATAAAAACTAAAAGGCTAAAAGACATCAGGACAGGATAAAAACTAAAAGGCTAAAAGACATCAGGACAGGATAAAAAACTAAAAGGCTTAAAGACATCAGGACAGGATAAAAAGTAAAAGACTAAAAGACGTCAGGACTGGATAAAAACTAAAAGACTAAAAGACAACAGGACAGATAAAAACTAGAGTAATCAGTTAAAAGCTAGACCAAACAGGTGGGTCTTGAGCCTCCTTTTAAAAACATCAACAGTCTCTGCGGTCCTGATGCCCTCTGGCAGGCTGTTCCATAGGCGCGGGCCATAATGGCTGAATGCAGCCTTCCCGTAGGTTTTAGCTTTAACTCTTGGAATAATTAAAAGGCCGGTGCCAGAGGACCTCAGGACCCGCGAGGGTATGATAAAAGCATATCCGATAGATAAGATGGCCCAAGACCGTTAAGACATTTAAAAACTAATAAAAGAACCTTAAAATCAATCCTGAAACACACGGGGAGCCAATGCAGTGATTTTAAAACCGGTGTAATGTGGTCTCGCCCTCTGGTCCTCGTCAGCACACATGCAGCTGAGTTTTGTAGTAATTGTAAATTGTGGATGCTCTTTTTGGGATGACCAGAGAGCAGGGCATGACAATAGTCTAAACGACAAGAGATAAAAGCATGCATCAGCACCTCCGTGTTGGCCTGAGAGAGAAACGGGCGGACTCTGGCTGTGATCTGATCTGCGATCGTATGGGGGTTTGTTAGTGCTCCCCTCTGGCATCATGGGTAATTGTTACATGCACCATAAATGCTGAAATGTACAGACAGGTTTTGGAGCAACAAATGCCACCATCCACGACCCTGCTTATTTCAGCGATACAATCCCGAGACACATTCTGCACGTTACAACAGCATGGCTTCGAAGGAACAGAGTGCAGGTACTAGACTGGTCCACCTGAAGTCCAGATTACCGGTTTCCCATTGAAAACGTGTGGCACATTATGAAGCATAAATTAAGACAACAGAGATCCCAAACTGTTGAGCAACTGAAGTCGTATATCAAGCAAGAATAGGAAAGAATTTCAACAATTAATGTCCTCAGTTGAAAATGCTAATTAAGTGATGATTAAGAAAAGGTGATATAACACAGTGGTAAACATGTTCCTGTCCCAACTTCTTTGAAGGCATAACATTTAGAAAGATTGTTTTGTATTGTATTGTATTTACAATAAATAATAAAGTGAATTAGTTTGAACATCAAATATTTTGTTTTTGCATAATCCAAAAAAAGGATTAAGAAATGATTGCACTTTGTTTTATTTAGACAGTCCCAATTTTTGGGGGGAATTGGAGTTGTAAAATAAAAGGTTTCAGTAGATGGAAAAGAGCAAGTTAACACATCTTGTGCACACTTTTCATGTCATGTGACACAGAGACAAAAAACTACTTTTCATTTCACATCTCTATATAAAAAAATCAAAATATTGGATGGCTTTTTAAACTTAGTAACCCTGCGATATGAGAGAACCCCTGATGAAAAATGACTACACAAATTTTCACCCGTGTCTTCCCGCTGATAGCAGTTGACATCCGTAGCAACTGCTTTTAACTTGAGCCTGGCTTACCTATTAAAGGCACCGAGTCCGATGTGGCGGGCATAATCTCTGCAACCAGCAGCATGAAGACAGTCAGGGAGAGCAGGACTGTGATGCCTGGGGAGGGGACCAAATCTCAGTGAGCACAACAAAACTATTAAGTGCAATGCAACATATTCAAATTACACAGTTATGACAGGGACTCATGATTCTTTGATGTGAAATCTGACACAAGACTGTGTAAACTGGATGTTATGTGACAGACAAACACACTTTTTCATCCTTAAATCTGACTTTGTAGCAATATGCAGAAGATTTAGTGGGCTTCTCCCAGATTTTGAGGATCATGAATACCCTTTGTTTAGCTTAATTCAAGTGTTTCTCATTGCATTATAAACCTTTTTGCTGCTCACATTTTGCTCCTGAACTGCTCCAATAAATTTGGTGCATTTGTGATGCCTTACATTGTTATGCTAATTTGCCTTGTTTCAAATGTTATGGCACTCCTCCACAATATGGTACAGCACTGCAGCCAAATGTGAAGAAGAATCACCAAAATTAGAATTGTGTCGCTGTTGAAGCTCATAGTGTGTCACAGTCACTGACTACATCTCCTGAGCAGGTACAAGCACAGAAGCACAAACAGGTATGCTTAAAATACCAGCGAGCAGAGTTTCCACTAATGAGCTGACATCGCTAAGCCACTGGCTTTTTGGCTGTCTTCCTTAAAAAGACTGAACTTCTCAGCAGGATTAAGAGTCACTTTTTAATTAACTGCAGGCACATGGTTAAAATTCAACACCCCTGACAAACACTTAACAGCTGCTTTTATGTTTTCTTAATTATTTTTAAATCTGTGTAACAACGAGGACCATGTGAATCTTTTTATTGACTATTTTAGAGAGAATAATATGAAAACATGAGTTAACACAAATTATAAGAAAAGCATGGAATCTTTCTGCTTAGTTGTTTTTTAGCCATGAAAATAGTTGTGGGTGAGACTAAAAAGCAGTTACTCTGCATACAATTATTGACCAGACATTAATTTGCTTTTTTTTTTTAATGTAAATGTTATTTTCACCTCTCTCACACACTTCTAGGTTGTCTGCGTAAGCAATACATTGCTGACACGTGACAACCGCTTCCTTAAGGTTAGGCACCAAAATTGCTTTCCTAAGGTGTGGAAAAAAGATCTTAAAAATCTTCCAACAACGGGACTTGAGCACCAGTTCCTGTTAGAAAATCCTTGAGTTTTAACATTACGTTGCTTCTTCCCTGGTAAAAAAAAATGGGATACATACAACACATTCCAGGGCATTTTCATAGGAAGTCATAAACTGTTAATGAGGACAGCCTGAACAAAGCACTGCAGGACTTTTGACCCAGGAGACCACTGTTTGTGTACCTGATGAAACCAAAAAGTAAACAGTGACTTATTTTGACTTAAGTACGTAACTACATTAGTATGTAACCATTACCATTTCTTAAACCTAACCATGTAGTCCTGTTTCACAACATTCAGTAAAACAGTCATAAATGTATTTCTATGAGTCAGTGGCAAACAACCTAAATTTAATTCTATTCACTCCCATTGTATGTGATTCAGGCAGATATCACAAAGGTGAAAATTTAAAAAAAGAATAATGTGAAAGTAAACCCTTTAGTGAGTAGGTAAATATGGGGAAATACGGTGAAGAGTTCACAATAGATAAAAGCCATTCTTATAATGGATTAACCCATTGATTGCACCAAATAAATAAATAAGTAAATAGATTAAAGACAAATCAAAAAAAGTTGGAGACCTTATTAAAACAACCAAACAGCAGTTTGGTTCATATTCCCTGGATTGCACCAGAAAAACAAACAAAAAAACATCAATTAGGAAAGCAAGTTAAAACAGATGTATGTTTCTTTAAATTAACTCTTCAGATGTTAGTATTATAATAATTATGTGAAACCTAAACACAGTGCTGCTGATGAATCTTCTAATACAAACAACCCTTTTACAGCACTGATATAAAAATGCAGATGCAAAATGCAGAGAGTAGAAGAGAAAATATCCACACACACAGTAATATTCCCGTTTATCCATTTGTGCATTTTACAAATGTAATTCACATGGCAGGCCAAATTTATTGATATTAAATCTGGGAATAAAGCGCTGCTATGAAAACACATTACTCAACGAGTGTTCACCATTTTCAAATAATAATGATAATAATGGCAAACGCTTGGCGGGGCTCATATATTAACTTCATATACAGTAGATCTGTGACCACACACACACACACACACACACACTCACACAGAATATAACTCATCACGTACGCCTATTGTGTGCTGTGAACGACAGAATAAAAACCCTTTCAAGCACATTTAAGGAGCATTAAGATCTTCATAACAGCATATTACACTTTGCATGAGCAATTCTTATTTCCTCTCTCTAAGAGATATCAAAACATCACAATGCACACACACACACACACACACACACACACACACACACACACACACACACACACAAACACATCTGGCTCTAAAGCACTGTTTACTTAATGAAGGAATCCAGCTGCGATGCGGGACTCTAATGATATGAAGAAGGCACGGACTGCATAAATCAACACCCCCTCCCTCCCCCACACATTCCCACATATAGTACACACACGCACACACACACAGCAGATACTGTCTCAACTAAGCCTGTGTAATTTATGCATGAAATGAGCTCAAACGTTCGAGTCAACTGTGACAATTGAGATAAGATTAAACCATTTTCTCGGTCCACTGACAGTTAAGTCAGTCACTCAGTGCTGATTATCAGATTACTTCACAAGGCCAGAGAGGAAGTGGATTAATGAAAAACTATTGTTGTTTTTATCCACATGAAGATTGAGCACCCGAGAGACAAACAGTGTCAGATATAAAGTTACTGCAGATGGAGAAAAATTGGAGAATAATAGAAAGGTTAGCTCTGTGTCCAAACCACTTTGGCTGAAACAAGACTTGATCTGATTATGATCTCATTCAGCTGTATTCTTCCACCTGTGTTAAAACACAGTTAAGTCAAGATGGCAGGAAGCCTGGGAACCTGGAAACATTTGCATATAAAATTACAAGATATAGCAGCATTCATGGTTTCAAAGGTTGTGTCATTATGGCAGTGATGGTGTCAAATAAGAGTAAGAAGTAAATTAATTTAAAAAAATCTGTCACCTCACTAAGGGCACTCATCAACAAGAAAAATAAACTATTAAATAGTTCCAATGTGAAAATCTGATATGGGGCAAAAGCTCAGCTCTTATGTTATGTCAGGATCTGAGCAACTTCGTGTTTAGAGCAGAGGTGGACAAATATATCACACAGGCTGAACACATACACATTTTATTTTACCAGTGCAATGGCAGCATCAGAGATTATGGTGGGTGAGTTATGTGTGTTGAGTTGGTATTGATAAAAAGTTGTCTGTTGAAGTTGAGAGCTGCACTGCAGGTCACTGAGGTCAGTCCAACTGAAATTCTCCTATAAGGCTGATAAATAATGTATAGGAGGACATTTCTGATTCATATGGACTACAAATTTGAAACACTTCTCCCGAGCAGCTGCCAAGAGACAAAAAGATGTGGCAACAAGAGAAATGCATCTTTGCTTCAGTTTACAATAAAAATAAATGGATACAGCTTAGACAATATTGTACATATGCTCAGTTACTCTCATTAAAAATACTATGTGGAATTTTCAAAAAATCCTTGTTATTATTGGTGCTGGTGGTCATTGAGTGAACTGCGGTCAGCATTCCATTGCTCACATAAGACATTACAAAGTAATCGCTTGCAGCACACCATCTTTTGTTGTTACGAGTAACATAATGTTTAAAACTTAACTTTAAAATCAATTATTTAGTTATTTGTTACCATATTTCCCTGTTTGTTTTCTTTGGCAGAGAGGACAGCCCATGAGACACTGAACTTGATTAACCAGCATCATGTTGACATCTTGTTCAGGTTTAATCATTACCACATAAAGGTAAGAAGAAATTTACACTAGATCAGTGCAGCGTAGCTAAGTTACAGCTAGCTGGATTGCCCTTAGCTGAGCTTACAGTCAGTTAGTTGGCCGCCTCTGCATCGCTCTTGGTTAGTAGAAAGGAATTATTAGTTGTGCACCTTTGCTTTGTACCGCCATATTTACTATTGATTAAAATCAACACCATTTGATGCCCAAAACCAAATAAAGTTCCCTCGAACTGCACTGCCAAGGTTGAACCTAGATTCCCCTCCTGATGTCGGTCACATTCCAGTTTAACACAACAGGCTTCACTAGATTTCTTCTCTTGCTTTTTTTGGTGCTTGCATGGACTTTGTGTTAGACTCTGTGTTGTGGTGGGTCCCATTTGAGGGAAGAACCAGAAGCAGGACTGAGCCAAGCAGAGCGGACAATTTTTGGTTTTGTAAAGGGAGTCTGATGCTCATAGAAATAGCCACTTTTGTACTCAGGGGCCGCCAACCTCAACACAAAATGAGAGTGCCTTGAAGTTGCTTTAATTTATAAGTAGCTACTTTGAATAATCTAAAATATCCAATATATTCTGGTTTGTTTAACACTTATTTTTACTACCTAGTTCCACATGTGTTGTTTCTTAGTTTTGTTGTCTCAAAATTATTAATTACAATACTTGGAAACGTAATGTGACAATATCTGTGTGTGTGTGTGTGTGTGTGTGTGTTCCTCCTAACCCAATGAGATCTTCTCCCCAGAGTCAGCAGGCAGAAGGAAGACGAGCAAGGCCAGAGTGGAGATCAGGACACATGGGATGAGCAGGTTGAGGCCGTAGTACAGGGTCCGTCTCCGCATTACCACGGTGAAGGTGATGTCAGGGTATGTCTCCTCGCAGCATTCGTAGGAGCGGTCGTTTTTCCGCCCTGGAACGTCTGTGAGCCGAAAACATAACAAAGTCTACTTTGACAGTAATGGAGCAAAAAAAGTTATTGGAGAAATCACCAGTTTGAATTCTGAATATCAATCCTCTGCACTTCACAGGCCTCCAGCACCCTCTCACCAACAAGATCCCACTCTCCGTTGGGAATGTAGCCGCTGACATCCGCCTCCAACATCTTCAGGTCTAGAGAGAAGCTCCCGTAGGTCCAGGAGCCAAACTTCAGATCACATCTTTGTTCATCAAAGGGGAACCAGCGCACATCAATGTAGCAGGTGCTCTTGAAGATCCCTGTTGTGGAAAAAACCATGTAAAGATCAAGACAGTAATTTGCTTTGATATTTTCTGTGCTTCACCTGTAGACAGCTACTGAAGAGAGAGAGACAGAAACAGAGTGATACTCGCACTCTGATATAGATTTAACTACTCTGGAATAAAGGAAGCAGAGGGAGACTGAAAACAGAAACGAGTGGAGCGAGAGAGGCAGCAGGAGAGGTTTTACTCCGACGAGATATGGAGTCCAAGTGCCATCCATCGAAATGAGAATAAAAAATCCAATATGACAATGAGATGAAAGTGGCCGGTAATCCTTCAGAAAAGGCAGGCACCAAACTAATTTCCATCCATATTTAAGAAAGATATGAGATGTCGGCAGTAAACAAGGTCTCCCTGCTCTCTCTCAGTGCCATTCAGATGATAAACTTCAGCAGGGAATGAAAAAAATAGAATGCCTTCTATTTACTGCAATGAACCTCAGTGACAAAGACAAGTTATGAGGACCCACCGGCGAGGTCACATCTGCATACTGTTTTACTCATTTAATGCCGCTGTGTTGAGCTCAAGCAGCGACTGACCATTTTTGAGCCAATATGGCATTAAATGGTAGTTCGTTTGGAACAAAGTTGAGAGGCAATTTGCTTGAGACAGAGGCAATCAATCCAGAAGAAATTCAATGATGGAGCTATTCACGCCCGTATTGATTAAGATGCTCTGGCGAAGCAGGCCCGTTTTTTTTTGCATGGTAAGAGAAAAAAGGGGGGAAGAAGAGCCTGCCAGGGAGAGTAGTAATCACCAGCTGTGACAGGAAGACCTTCTGTTTCAATGTGTGTGAGTGAGTGAGTGAGTGTGTGTGTGTGTGTGTGTGTGTGTGTGTGTGTGTGTGTGTGTGTGTGTGTGTGTGTGTGTGTGTGTGTTTTACAGAAAAGACCACACAGTTTGGCAGTAGTGGGTCAGAAGGGGCTTGTTCAAAGTATGATAGTGATGGATCCTTGTGGTCAGAGCATTTGAAATTAAATTACTGGGATCAGGGCATCAGGATTTTATTAAAATGAGGAGGAAGGAGGGGCCTCATGGGAAATCAGAAAATTAGATCAGAAATAAATATAGCAATTAAAAGTTCTTGTAAAGGGGCGTGCCCAGGGAGTGGCCTGAGGTGGCACAGGCCACTCCTGAAATCTAACTGTCCACCCGTAGATGCCACTTCATTATCTTAAACTATGATTTGTTTTCTGCCTCGTCAGAGGCGGGACCTTAGTTCTTATGGCTGCAGTCACACTTAGCAAATTTAAAATTTTATGATAGCATAACGGGGTGAAGAAAATATTTGCTTCTGGTAGAAAAGCAAATTTCGCATCTTGTAATTATGTGGAGTTCATCTGTGGTGACCTTTACGTGTGAAGTCACAGCCTCAACTAATAATAGACATTTATGTGGTTGAGCCAATTGTCCTGAATTCGCGTATGTGTGATATTCGGATATTCGCAAGTTTTGTTGGCACTTTATGCTGTTACTGTGGATTTGAATGTTCATTGTTTTCTTTTTTATGGGATGCTAATAATTACCCGCTATTCATTTTGACCAATTAATACTATTAGTTATGCGGTTAATAATATATATATATTGTTTAAAATTTTAAAGTAAAAATAAGTTATGGGTGTGACATGTGCAACCATTTGTACTTTTTGCTTAGCTTATTGGAGAATTTAAGCACAAGCAAGTTGCATTTTAGCTGTGTTAACTGCTTGTCAGCCCAGGATACTCAGATGTGTTGCTATGACATGCGGTGGATGGATATGTTCCATTAATATGCGTCTTGGGTGATCCAAACAGTAGTTTTTCACCCAGGTGAAATGTGTTTGTGTATCAATGTGATTTAAACATAACAAAACTTCTGTTCCTCACTCACGTCACCCTCATAACTACTTTACTTCTGGCATTTCCACACATTTATTTACTTTTTAAACTTTCTTTTATAATGCATTACCAGAATGTTTTTGCCCTAAACCTAGATCAGTTGTTTTGTAGCCAAAATTAAACGAAAATGCAGCCTATTCCCAAACAGTATTTGCATTTATAATGGCATGTGTGCTATTTTTAGAATGCTCCACTCTGTAACGCAGACCGCAAGACGCTCATATGGGTTGTTCTGACAAAAACGCTCATATGGGTCATTAAGGATGGTAATGAAAACATCATCACCTATTCTGACATTTAGGTAAGAGATCTTGTCGGACCAAGTCATGGTTTTGTAGGTCACAAGTTCAGTTGTAAGTCTTGTTCTGTTTGTCTCTAGTTGATCGGTCCAACCCTAAATAATGGAAAGAATTTCACGTTGTTAGTCTGAAGAAATGGCCATTTCCTGTGCTTTACACAGCAGATACGGTTTGAGGTGAGTAAAAACGCATTAAGGGGGTAAAGGTCACATCTGGATTTGGGGTCCTTCACATTTTTGTGTTGTGAGGTTAGTGTGTCTGACACATTACTTCCCTTTCACTTGTACCCACATCTGACTTAGTATCTGGCTGGTTGCCATTGGTTGTAATTCTAGAAGTTGATATGTATTGACCAATCCATGTTTCTTTGTCCTTAGTTTATCTGTATGATTTAGAGATGTGATATGATTTTGTTTGCCAGCTTTGTGTGAGTTCTGTCTCCTTATTATTCCTCAATCATTAACAACTTTACTTATCTTTATATTCAATCAGTGTCTGTGCTTTCATTTCATGTGTCCAGCGTCTTGACAGAAAATCCACAACAGTCTCTGCACTTAACCCTCTGGGCCCACTAAGGACATTTTCAGCCATTTCAGAAATTTTTCACTTTATTTTTGGCAATAATTTTGGCTGTGATACTGCAAATGACATGATTTTTGGAAGAAGAATTTCTTTCTTGATATATTTTGAAATTCTAATTGAATTTTTTCTTATGGCTCTATAATACACTGTGTACAAGCTTACTACCCTTTCGAGCCCTTTCGGGCTGAAAATGTCCACCTCCAAAAGAATGCTATAAAAACTTTACAGATTAATATTTTTTTCTACTTTTTTCTGCATAAACCTCTAAAACAACTTCTGCCCTGCTCAAAACTACCAAACATTCAAAGATTTTGAGAATTTTAACCCTTTAAATGCCAGTTTGATTGCACAATGTCACTGTTTTTCAAAGAAAAAACACAAAAAGAATAATAATAAAAAAAAAAAAAAATAGATAATTTTTGGCTGGGGCATTGGTTTTTATCACAGCCTTGGGTAGGTCAAAGATTAAGAACAAAATTGATTTTGATGCATTTTTAGTTTTTGTGTAGTGTCAGATTTAAAATGTAAAAACCCCTTTTTGGCCACTTGATAGCAGACATGTCCACTTCTAAATAACGCTTTAAAAATATTACTGAAATATATGTTTTTCAAACTTTTTGGGGTTAAATCTTTTGATCAACTTCAGTCCTGATAAGAACTATCAAATATTCAATTATTTTCAGGATTTTAACCCTTTAAATGCCAGCTTGATTCCATGATATCACTGTTTTTCAAATAAAAAACACACAAAAATTGAGTTATTTTCCCTATAATAAATAATTTTTGGCTGGGGCATTTATTTTTTATCACAGCCTTGGCTATGTCAAAGATTAGCAACAAAATTGATTTTGATGCATTTATAGTTATTTGTGTAATGTCAGATATAAAATGTACTACCCTTTTATGGCAGACATGTCCACTTCCAAAAACACTATAAAACTATTACTGATATATATTTTTTTCAACTTTTTTGGGTTAAATCTTTTGATCAACTTCCGTCCTAATCAAAACCATCAAATATTAAATAATCATCAGGAATTTAACCCTTAAAATGCCAGTTTGACTACATTATGCTAATATTTCTTATGAAAACAAGATTTGCTGTGTTTTGTTAGATGTGTGTGTGTGTTTGCTGTTTCGTGTGTCTAGACCTCACTGTAAAACTTGTAATGTCTAATAAAGTTACTCCTGTTATACAGAGCCATATATTAACTCTTTCAAGTCAATAAAAACATGGTCCCTCTTCTCTTACTGCACTTCAAAGAGGTCACTGTTGAGAAAACAAAAACCACGGTTTGGAAGTTTCTGCACCTGGCTGGAGTCCTGGCACAAACTGTCTGGAGCTTTTTTTTTTTAAGTGCCCATGTTTTTATTGACTTGGAAGAGTGCATATATGGCTGTATATGACAGTTGTAACTTTTCAAGTTTTACAGTGAGGTCAAGACACACGAAACAGCAATAACACACACACACATCTAACAAAACACAGCAAATCTGCTTCATAAGAAATATTAGCATAATGTAGTCAAACTGGCATTTTAAGGGTTAAAATCCTGATGATTATTCAATATTTGATGGTTTTGATTAGGAATGAAGTTGATCAAAAGATTTAACCCAAAAAAGTTGAAAAAATATATATCAGTAATAGTTTTATAGTGTTTTTGGAAGTGGACATGTCTGCCATAAAAGGGTAGTACATTTTTAAATCTGACACTACACAAAAAAACTATAAATGCATCAAAATCAATTTTGTTGCTAATCTTTGACATATCCAAGACTGTGATAAAAAATAAATGCCCCAGCCAAAAATTATCTATTAAATGGAAAATAACTCAATTTTTGTTTGTTTTTTCTTTGAAAAACAGTGACATCATGGAATCAAACTGGCATTTAAAGGGTTAAAATCCTGAAAATAATTGAATATTTGATAGTTTTTATCAGGACTTAAGTTGATCAAAATATTTAACCCCAAAAAGTTGGAAAAAATTATATATCAGTAATATTTTAAAGCGTTATTTAGAAGTGGACATGTCTGCCATCAAGTGGCCAAAAAGGGTGTTTTTCATTTTAAATCTGACACTACACAAAAACTAAAAATGCATCAAAATCAATTTTGTTCTTAATCTTTGACCTACCCAAGGCTGTGATAAAAACCAATGGCCCAGCCAAAAATTATTTATTATATGGAAAATAACTCAATTTTTGGGGGGTTTTTCTTTGAAAAACAGTGACATTGTGCAATCAAACTGGCATTTAAAGGGTTAAAATCCTCAAAATCTTTGAATGTTTGGTAGTTTTGAGCAGGGCAGAAGTTCTTTAAGAGGTTTATGCAGAAAAAAGTAGAAAAAAATATTAATCTGTAAAGTTTTTATAGCATTTTTCTGGAAGTGGACATTTTCAGCCCAAAGGGCTCGAAAGGGTATTATATTTTAAATCTGACACTACACAAAAACTAAAAATGCATCAAAATCAATTTTGTTCTTAATCTTTGACATATCCAAGGCTGTGATAAAAACCAATGCCCCAGCCAAAAAAAATATATTATATGAAAAATAACTACATTTTTGTGTTTTTTTCATATAAAACATCAGTGACATCATGCAATCAAACTGGCATTTAAAGGGTTAAAATCCTCAAAATATTTGAATGTTTAATATTTTTGAGCAGGGCAGAAGTTGTTTAAGAGGTTTATGCAGAAAAAAGTAGAAAAAAATATTAATCTGTAAAGTTTTTATAGCATTTTGTTTGGAGGTGGACATTTTCAGCCCAAAGGGCTCGAAAGGGTATTACATTTTAAATCTGACACTACACAAAAACTAAAAATGCATCAAAATCAATTTTGTTCTTAACCTTTGACATATCCAAAGCTGTGATAAAAACCAATGACCCAGCCAAAAAATATATATTATATGAAAAATAACTACATTTTTGTGTTTTTTTCATATAAAACATCAGTGACATCATGCAATCAAACTGGCATTTAAAGGGTTAAAATCCTCAAAATATTTGAATGTTTAATATTTTTGAGCAGGGCAGAAGTTATTTAAGAGGTTTATGCAGAAAAAAGTAGAAAAAAATATTAATCTGTAAAGTTTTTATAGCATTTTTTTGTAGGTGGACATTTTCAGCCCAAAGGGCTCGAAAGGGTAGTAAATTAAAGTGGGCCCAGAGGGTTAAGTCTCCTTTGAGTTTTGAGTCCCAAACAAGTCCCATAGCATTCTTCACCAAATACAATACCATTTTGACAATGGAGTAGAAAAAATACATTACATTTACAAGTATTCTGAATTAATTAAAAAAAAAAGTATTTGTTCTTCATACAGAACATAGATTAATATTGTAACAATGATTTACAGAAGGCAGGTTTGTTAGAAAAAGTACAAGGCAAAGGTATCTGAAAAAGTACAGACAAATAGCCACATAAACACAAGGGAAACACAGAGAAATCAGGGCTGGAACGCTTTGATTCGCTTCATATTTATTTATGAGAACATGACTCTGAATCACAGACAGTCAGTTATTGATTGTGGTTTAATGAAATGTGTAATTATGGGATGATAAAATAATGATACCTCATTGTAGTTACTGTTCTCTGAAATCTGGTGTCTTTCGATTTATGTGACATTAGGCAAAGGTTTTGATGCAAACTATGAAAGGGAAACTTCATTGGGGAGCTAGTGCTGTAGGGCAAAACATTTTTGTTGCAGGGCCAGATGTGGCCTACAGCTGCTTTACTGAAAGGATGAAGGAAATTGTGGACATCAGCAATCTTGAAGCTAAAAACTGTTGAGACAAAATATCTGGAGCACACAGACATACTGTCATTAAAGCCCTCAATCAGGTGCAGCATTTAATGTTGCAGTATGGCAGAGAACATTTTAAATAGTCAACGATGGGAATATATCAGGACCGACAGGCTCTGAGCTAATGTCATACTGCCACTGTATATGTAAATATATATCATAAAAACATCATAGTAACATCGAAATCGAGATTCATTTCTTCATTACTACAAGGTGAACAGCATGCACAAACTGAAGGTGGCTTACAATGATGCTTTGCGATTACTATTAAATAAGCCAAGATGGCACAGTGCAAGCCAGCTATTTGTTGGCCTGGGTGTGCCCACTTGTGAAGCGCTTTTATGTAATCTGATGTATAAATTTATGAGTCGCCTTGTACAGTCCGAAAATAGTGTGATCGTTGCTCTTACTAATCCTCAGGTTAGCTCCACCCGCCTCTCCTCGGTATATTGAAGACACTGGCGTAACAGTTTATTTTGGTTGGTCTGAAGATCATCTTTTTGTATTTTTTGGTTTCTGTCATATTTTTGTCTGCTGTATAATTTATTTTATTTGTATTGTTCCTGTTTTTAATATCTGTCTCCTATGGACCCTGAGTCTTGAATAAAAATTTGATTGATTAAGTCCATATGGTTATGTATGTTCAATCCAGTTTTGGAGGCACCTTAATGAAATAAATAAAAAAAAAGATATAAATGTCATCCTTTTTGTTTCTGCTGTTTACAACTAAAGAAACATTCAGTTTAATTTCAGATGGGTTTTAAAGGTACAATGTGTGAGATTTGAACAGAAAATTAGTCTATAACATCGAAAGAATTAACCAACATTTTCAAGAGAATGTGAAGAAGTTAATATTTTGACATTTTGTAATATGTCCATGGTCACATGGTTAAGTGAAACATCTATGTATTGTGTTGCTGAGATATCTATCGAAATTAGCATGCTAACCGGCTAGCGCCCGTGTGTGCGGTGAGTCACTGTATCCTTGAGTTGGACATTTTGGTCGTCGCCATCTTGGTTTATGGCCAACGCCATATTGTTTTTTTTTGCAACCAGTGTATGCACAGACTGGATCGATAACTGATGCTTTGTCATCAGTTTCACTACTCAGAGTGTCTTTTAGTCCAACACTGAACAAGACATTATTAGGTTTTTTTGTGAAACTGAACACACTATGAAAGGGTAAAAGTTCAAAGACGAAAACACACAGGCCACCGTGGTAGTGACATGTTAACCATAGGGTAGCCCTAAAACAAACCCTGTTTTTTCATCCATTTTGCTCTAAATGGGAGCACATCTTACAAAAGGAGCATCATGTTGTGTCCAAGAGACTTGAAACTAGTGGTTGAGACCATGAACTCATTATGAGAATGTTTACCTAAGTGATAAATCAAGTGAGAAGTAAGGTTATTTTCTCATAGACTTCGATGCAGTCTGACTTTTTTCAACAACCAGTAGAGTCACCCTCTGCTGGCCAATAGAGAGAACACAGGTTGAAGACACTTCAACTGCACGTAGCTTAGTCTTATTATGTTTTAGATTGTGTGATGCCACAATTGATCGAGGACTTTATTTTGAATTTATTTCAAAATTTAGATTTTTAATTTCTTCTTTATTTTAAGCTCTACCCATAACTATGTGCTGCTAACTTTTTATCACATATATAATTTTCACAGATTTACTTTCTATGTGCTTCTATGTGCTCTTTCTGACTCTGAAGATAGACTACGGTATATGGTTAAGTTTGTTTATGCAATAGCATTTCTTTCATATGCTAGTCTTTAAATTGCTGCTTACATAGGTTAAACTGTGACTATCAGACATTTACCAAAACTAGTAGCATCTGTTGGGGTATACCCAGACTGCCTTGCGCGCTCGAATTTAATTTCGAACTGCAACGGAGTCTGGAATCCAGGAAGGATTCTTAGCCCTGTTTTAGGGATCCAATCACAGAGCGGGGAGGGACGGCAAGACGATGACGCGTACTACTCTGCACTTGGAAGCTTGTAGTTTTCCGGATCCAACATGGCTGCTGCAGATGCGAAACTCTCTTTAACTGTAGATGGTGTTTTAAATAGTTTAGAGCGAAAGTTGAAAGGCGGAAGGTCTCTCGGCGGCTCCGCTGAGATAACCGGCGTTATGGTAGCGGGGCTATTAGCGTCGCTAGCGGCTATTAGCGTCGCTAGCGGCTAATAGCTAATAGCCGCTAGCGGCTAACAGCCCCGCTACCGCGGACAGCGGAGCCACCGAGAGGCCCGCAGCAGCTTGTTTATTGCCCATAAAATCAGTGGATGTGTGTGGCTGAATGACATCAGGGGGAATAAAGCGTGAAAATAAATAATCTTGCAGAAAGCGAGAACTGGAGAAGCAAAGCAGCAAACAACACTCTCTCACAGACACACACACAACAAACATCCATTTCTGTTGCTCTACTACGTCATCTGGTATAACTGATCTGATTGGCTAAGAGCTACCAACACACGCTTTTGATAGACATTCTAAGCGTCCAATAAACGGCTCCGGAGGATCGTAAACCACACCTCCTCTACGGAAAAATACATTGCTCGTTGCCAGACTAGCCCACATTTGAGAATAGTCTGGTGTTAGCCAGGCTAAGCATCTGTGACAATTAAAAAAAAATCTTCTGTGTTAAATAGCAGAGGGGACGGAGCAACGATCCAACGTCCAACATTACCAGTGAGTAAACATCTGGTTTTGTCTGATAGTGATGTGTGAGGGCTGATTATGACTCTCACCTGGAGGTAAGTAGGAACAGGTGCCAGAAGGGTCGACCAAAATGTTGGTGTGGAAAGTAGCATCAAATCTTTCATCAGCACTGTGGACAACAAGAAGCTACGTCAGTATTTACTGCTGAGTTATCTGCAACCAAAGAACAGCTTCAGGGGAGACATTTTAATAAATTCATACACTGATATAACCTTTGCGAGAACCCCTTTTAATTATAAGGATGCAACATAAATTTGGAAGAGCCACAAACAGAGATGGAACAGATGTGGGGGGAAAATAAAAATAATTCTCTTGTTCATTATTGCAGCAGGTACACAGCACACCAGGAGTCACAACTGATGCAACGTTTCCCTGGAGATGGTTATTCAGTGGTTACCCTCATTCTCCCCTGCTACACACAATTCACTCCCTCTAAATAAACTCCCCAGAGGTTGAAGCATAGTTGAGCTGGAGTTGAAAAGAAAAAAAAAATTAACTTGCAGCGGCGTCTAATACAAAGAAGTCTCAAATCAAGCCTTTAGTCAGAAAGACAATGACAAATGAAGTACAATGCTTTCCCCCTCATTAGTCGATGGGCGAGTAGAGTGCTCTAATGCGATTTGTTCAGATCTTTCTTTTAAAGATTGATAAATGGTGATCTGTATAGCATTTTCCATTAGGGACATATAATAAAATGCTCCTTTTTCTACAAGTTTATTCATTTGTCTAAATGATTTATTGCTTCAAAGCCCTCGTCTAGACTGAGATGAATATATTTAAACTGCAGACCACCACTAACCTTGAAATACAACAATCCTGTCTGAGAACCAGCTTACCTTACAGGACCAGCAGTGTCAGTGCAATATTGTTTAACCCTTTTGCTTTACGCCGGTGGGTGCTGCTGATTTTTTTTCTGTCAGAGGCAACAGCTGACTCAGTTTTAAGGCTACACAGAAGATATCAGTATCATATGAAACAGGAACTAGATCTCAATAATGTATTTGTACCAACCATATTGTGATATCTTGTCAGGAAGGAGCTTGAAATAATGCTCCAAAAACAGGCTAGGAGAAATGTGCATAGCCATTTTCAAAGGGGTCCCGTTTATAGACATGCCCACTTTATGCTAATGCACTGCAGTTTAAGGCAAACAAGTTTTTCTCAGGTAGTACAACTGTGTCATTTCCGCCTATTGTAAAAAAATATATATTTACATATTAGGGTCCCTAAACAGTCATGGAGGTGCATAAGTTGGGAATCAATGGAAAACTGAGACTCTTAGGGATTCAATGAGCCCAATGAGCTCATTTTATTCATGTGTGATGATGTTTGTTCCAATAGTAGGCATTTCTTTGTAGTAAGAGGATATTTTAAAACTTAACCTTAACCAAAAACAAGATACCTAGAGCATTCAGAGGACTAGTGGCTTTCCTATTATTATTTTTTATTGACAAAAAAGGGTGTTTCTCAGCAGTTTCCAGAACAGAAATGATCGTCATCTTGTCGCCAAAAAGAGCATTGAATGGATTTTTCTATGGGGTTCCTCAAGGTCTTAGTGTCTTAATTTGGTATTTAAGAGGGATTTTTTTTTACTTCTATTAAAATCCATTCCTGAGTTAAAAATATAAAATATATAAAAATATTGTTAGCACCGAACGCTGCAACAGCTTATGCGACATAATTGAAATGGGCTTCATAGACTCATCATAATGTTCTAAACCCTTATACACTTTAATCATTTTAATTAACTCATTATTTTGTGTCACAGATTTAAGAAGAACTTGACACGGTGCTGAGTTCAGGTTACCAGCTTTCAGATGATGTACACTTCTTCTATGTGGCGTCACATACAGTCACCTACTACCTCCACTAAAGATCCCCTGTCCTCCAAACATTACTCTCTTTCTGGAACACATATAAGGGGTTAATTTATAGGAACATTTATGATTAACCCTTCACTGTTGTTTAACAAAGAAATACATGTTATGCATTTTTTATAGTCCATGCTTGTATCAGATAAAAAAATTATAAGTATTCAAGTTTTTTTCCTCAAAAGAATATGAGACTTTTGTGTACTAATCCTGATGTATCTGTCTTTCATTCTGTCTTGCGGGTCTCTCTCTGCAGGACACTCAGAATAAGTCCTGTGGCAACGTGGGGTCTTGTTTCATGAAGTCTTTGCAGACCTCATGAAACAAGAGCAAAAGTCTGAATATTTCATCATATTCTGACATGTAGCCACCTGATTATATTTATTTTATACAGGTGGCTTTTATGTTCTGGTGAACTCCAGGCAATTCTCCACTCTGGTATGAAATAAAGTTCTATATTTTATGGGAGAAAGGAAAAAACTGCTTGTGTATGCTGTCATATGTCCTCTCTTCTTTAAAACTAGAATCCATGTTTCAATACTGTTTCGCCAAATTTGGGCCATTTGTAGACAAGATTTAAAGAATGGGCTTAAATTACGGCAATAAGTGTCAATTATAATATATTATATAATATAATGTTTGTTGCAACATGTTGGTTGGACCAGCAACATGAAAGCACAGCTTAGTTAGTTTTAAAGTTAATTTTCTTTCATTAGTCTCTCTTATCTCAAGGTTGTTGTTTTTTAAGTGTTTCATTAACAAATATGTCACCTTATAATAAAAAGAAGAATTTATGAAAACATTAAAAACATGTAGCTCTGTCAGTGTCAGCTGAATTAGGGGAACCAAAAAAGCCAAAACTAGTTTTCAAGGAAAGGAGTCTTGAAAAATGGGAGGCACTCACGCAAAGTTTTTATTTTATTTTAATTTAGAAGCATATTTGAAATTCAAATTAATTCACAAGGCATTTAATTAATAAAACAAACCATTTTCTCACAGGTGTCTTTACCTGCCGCTGGACTACTTCTTGTTTATACCAAAATAATTAAAAATTCTCTTAAATCACTCAATCAATTACATTAAAAATCCATCCAATTAAACCAAAAAAAGTACCATGTAATTCAATCTAAAAGAATGCATTATAAGACATGTATGTAACTATGTCTACTATACTTTAGCTAATTTAAGTTGATTACATTATTGTCATTACTCATTCTGTGTATTTAAAATTTGTTTTTGTTCCAATTAATACTTTCTATGCAATTGAAATGATTAAATTTTAACTTGATGACATAATCAGAACACATTACGATTTAAATGTCAAACAATTAAATTAATTACATAAACTTTATCAATGTGTATTAGGTAGATTAGCTATACTTACACACATTTCTGATAATCTATTTGTTTCCTTTGTATTTAATTTAATGGATTTTTTTGGTTTATGATACTTTTTTTCCGTTGGAGAGTTTAAATGTAATTGAAATGAGTAAACCTGCCAAAAACAATTTTTGAGTGCTTCATCATGCATGTACATTTGAAGTGCATTACAATCATGATGTGGTTTTTGAATGGGGCCTAATGTTTTTCTTCCTGACAAAATTTCAAGACAACATAACAGAAAGAAAGAAAGACAATGATTCCTCTGTGCTTCAAAAAATAATTTCCGCTGTGACTAATGTATCACAGTCGGTGTCACTGTAACAATCTTGTTTTTAACTCTGGAAAACAAAAATCCAAAAATGCATCCTCCCTCTGTGATCTCTCCCATTATATTGTGCAGAGGACAATGCATGCATGCTGAGTCTGACACCATGCATATCCAATTACAGCGCAGCACCCAACGGATCTGTCCTTACAATACCGACCTGTTATACAGCAGAATGTCTGGCTTCCAAATGAGATGGTCCGGAAATCTCACATTGGTTACACCTGGATAGTCTGATGTATTCCACTGGAGGTAATAATCATGCCATTCCTGTGGGATACAGAAACACATCACACTTTTCATATATTTTTTCATAGATATGTTAAACATGTCTTTCAAACCTGTATGGCACTTTGCGTTTGGCAAGCCTCATTTGAAATCTCAACCTGGGTTTTACTGTAACACTCATGTGTTTTTAGTGGCACTGACAGTAACTATAATGGGTAAAATAAATGTATGTGACAGCAGCTGTGGGTAACATTATGCAGTGACATGCTACACGAATCGAGTCCAATGCCTTTGCCAGATTTCAGTGACATCTGGGGAGGAATAGGAATGTGCTTTTTGCTATTCAAAAAGCATGAAGTATACAGCATTGGGTAAGCTTGTATTATATCACACAAAACATTATAATTATAATTATAATATAATAAAATAAAAGTGGACCTAGTCACTGTGACTCCACCCACTGTTTTGTGGACTGCTGCTGAAGCGTGTCACAACTCAATCAATCAATCAATCAGACTTTATTTCTATAGCACTTTTCATACAAGCGAGATGCAACACAAAGCG
This sequence comes from Centropristis striata, assembly GCF_030273125.1. NCBI lineage: Eukaryota > Metazoa > Chordata > Actinopteri > Perciformes > Serranidae > Centropristis > Centropristis striata. Next base: position 12,514,616 of record NC_081518.1, read on the forward strand.
ATTTACATAAAAAAGAAAGGAGAAAATAATGATAATAAAAAGATAACAAAACATAGAAACAAACACCCTCCGCCCAACTCAATCCATACCGAAAACCTTATTTGTCCTACTTCTTGTCAAAGAAATTTGATGACACAGCTGTACTGAAAACCTGACTGCATAACTTGCTTTATTGTCAATTTTACTGGAAATGGGACCATCATTTACAAAAAGAACATCATGCTGTATTGAAGAAGACTTGAAACTAGCAATCGGGACCATAAACTCATTATGAAAATATTAATCGAGGTAACAAATCAAGTGAGAAGTAGGGTCATATTTCTGTTGCCTAACATACAATCTGGCTACTTTTTGCAACCATTCTTTGAGCCATTACAAAGAATGCAGGTTAAAGGCACTTCAGCATAATTCTTGCTTATTCTTTATTCAAAAAGTGACTTTCAAAGGTGAACATCTTCAGGACATTTAAACTTTCTTTCCCACACAAGTAGACTGTGCCAGCATTTTCTACATCAGCGCCAACAGAAGGTAGATACTGTGGATGCTGTCTGTGCTATCTTGTGCTTTGAGAGCTGAAGTCGATGTGCAGGGTGTGTAGTGGAGAGAGATTGAGTGAGATAGCTGCTGTGATTTCACAGGGTGATTTAAAACAGACCAAACAGCCTAGATGCAGCGTGCTGACGGTGCAGCTGCAGGAAACCAGTGATACAATGGACAGGCTGCGATAAAACATCTGTGTTCACCTCACTGCATGGAGGAGGAAGATGTGTATGAAGGTGAGAGGGAATGGACTGGGCTCGCTTGGACACTGAATGCAATGCTTTGTAAATCATGTGCAACCTCTATTCACTTTAACAGATTACAAATATATGATATCTAGTGTTTAAACTGAATATTAAACTGAATTCTGAATTTCATGCATTCTGTTTTTATTTACATTTTACATAGCATCGCAGCTTTTTTGGACTTGGTGTTGTAAATTGTACAGAGAAAGGTCTTACCAGCTTTAGCCAAATGTTGGTTGTCAAAACCTGGTTCTTCTCATCCTGTTTGAAAGTAATGAAGTGATATTTATTATTATTTCTCAGCTTAAGTTTCATAAAGGAACAATCATGTACTCAAAAATAAATATCCACAGTGGCTTCACCTCTCAGCGGTAATGGAGAATGAATTGACTGTTAAGCAGTGGGGACTGATTATCAGCAAGGCAGCAAAAGAGAATAAATCAAAGTGATTTTGATATTTCAGTGAGCTTTCTTACAGAAAAGCTTGTTTTATTTCATCAGTCATGCGGAAGTTTCTGCATCAATTTCACTTTGAATCTAGGACTTACAGATATCTGAAGCCAGATGTAAATGACTGAATTATCCAAAATGCATGCATGTGCAATAAAGACAACAGAAACACATAAAAAATACATCATTTTGCATGAGAATTGATTATAGCTGTGCATCAGAATCTTTGTGATATGTTTACTGATGATAACTGATTATCACCTAAACTTAAAGAGTGAGTTATTGGAACACCACCTTGCATATGTAGGCCTATGTATGTAACATGAGAGTCATGATTTACGTACCACATCCATGATCTGCATGAGGGTGAGGCCGAAGTTAACAGTGAGACTCTCAGAGTCATTTTTGACTGGTCTCACCAGTGTGTTGTAGTCACTCATCAGGTCATGGTACAGTCTGCGCTGCTGGACACCCTGAAGAGAAACTACAGAAGACACAGAAACCTGCACAGTCAACATACTTTCATAGTCACGTCAGAAAACTAGAATTACCGCCTTGCAATAGTTAGTCTCTCCCAACCAGCCAAGTCGCAGTTTACATCCATGTCTGTCCAGACTCATGGCAGGAGACAAATCTTTAATTATGGGTGTAGACACCCCTCTCGACAACAGCAACAAATATTAATCTTACCATTAACAGACTAGCAGGGAGGTAACATAATGACGTGGAAATATATGAAGCCTTTGGGAATACTAACATTTTCCTCAGACATATTATTACATTTCAAAGAAAAGCTTTACAATATATCCACTGAAAAATTAACTTTGATGTTCTCCATCAAATTTAAAAAGTCCCCAAACGCGTTACACCTTGTGAACTCTGACATTTGATGACAGCAATAATGTTTTCACACAAACTCTGTCACAATTGTGTAGTGTATGGATTTTTGAGTTATGGCCTAAAACGTATTTTGTGACGTCACAAATGTAGTCAGTTCATCTTTGAGTCCAAATTGATATTTGAGCCAAATTTTAAGAAATTGCTTTTAGGCATTCAAAAGAATGTGACAAACAGACGAATGTCGAGGCGGGCGGGCGGACCGACAACTAAACACTCCTACAACATAATGCTGGCGGCCACAGGTGGTGCTGGCTTAGAGACACAAAAATGAGCAAGACAGACACTGTCAGTCACACAGCTATTGCCAATTCCTTTTCAATTGCACTTCTAAACTCCCATTCACACAGCCATCCTGCAGGACAAACAACCTTTATTTCTGCTACAAACTGAATTGATGACTGTCTGAGACTGCTTTCAGCTCAGTGTCTGTCCAATACAACTGACTTCTATTTCAAGCAAGAGCAAAAAGCCGTTTATTAGAAACAAAGAGAGACAGAGCTGAGCTTCACCAGCAGAAAATCCAAAGAGAAGGACTTCATAGTACTGAACTTTTTGTGATCAAGTGTTTTTGACTACTCAGCATGCATCTAACAGAGGATTTAGATAACTGAAGTGCATGTGTTTAAAGTGATGAAACCCCAGAGTAATAACCAGTTAACCCCAAAGATATAGCCAAAATATCAAAAACAAGAGTATGTAGCCAGAAAAGCAAAGTGGTGTTTTGACCTAAAAGTTAGAGCATGTCTTCCACCCATAAAATGAACCCATGTGTTGTTTGTACAGCAGCTAAGAACATCCCATATGTACGTTTGGAGTTAGCGGCGCCCTCTACCGCTGTAGTAAGTGGAAGTGACTTTGCGGAGAGTAAAAGCAAAGTGAGGAGGAAAGGAAGAACGAGAAGATCCACTTAGGGTGGTAAGACAAACACAGGACTTTAACTCAGAATGTTTACTTGATGGAGGGATGAGATAGAGGCAAAGCTACATTAACCACATTCCCACGTCATCCAATCTCTCCATGAAATTCTGGCTCATTATCAACATTTCTTTCCATCTATAATGCCCAGCTCCACTCTCAAGACTCTTGTGAAGTCCATGTCTACACTAAAGAATTACTTTGCATTTCAGTTCAACGCACCATGAATTGATTTGTATAGCGCTTTACAGAAGAAATACCTAACTGGGTTGCATCTGAAATTAATGGGGGTGCACTAGTAGCTACAGTGCAGGCTGGCAAGTGGAATGGAAAATAGTGTGAACAGATGATGCTGGAAAAAAGCTGTTGGTGGTAAGCAAACACAGTGCTTCATTCCTTTCAACAGTTTACTTGATTTGCAATGTTTTCTCAAGAGCATCATATGTTTTACAACTATATTCCAGGATATATCCAGTGCGATTTCTCTTACAGAAAGACTTGAGAATAAAATCTGTTTTACTGTACAGTCATTTCAGCTTGGCAGATATGAAATCACTCACTAGGACCACTACTTTTTGATTAGACAGACCCAAAGCTACTTTCATCCTGCTCCCAAATAATCCAATATCTGCCTGAATATCTGGCTAATTATCGCGCCTCTTTATGTTCATAATTTTGCTTCATCTTGCAGATACCCACCATCACTCCAGCTCCAATTTACACCACTAGTGCAGTGCCCATAGGAAGTATTTATTCATATAGTGGGAGATTAAGTAGATAAAACACTTACTTTTTGTAAAGTACGCACACCATCCAGCACATATACATTGAACATTGATATTTGCTGGAAACTATTCAAATATTATTGGAAAATCGAACCTTGTAGCACACTTTAAAACTAGGCTAAGATAGGTAGGCTAAATAAACTTACAGATGAGATGAGTCAGGCATGGAAATCCAGAGCGAATTGTGTTACTGACCAAGTGTAGGCCTATCACACAATGAGGCGAAGCTCCCCTAAAAGGTGTCAGATCGGAAACAGTGCAATGCCGCAACACGTCCTCCGTAAATAATATTTTGAAAAATGAATTCAAAAATCTTCAAAATAGAGGATGCATAAGCCACATACGAAATCTTAGGTCGGTCAGACCGGTCAGTGAGATATGCCCTAGACACACATCCACATCCACACACACACACACACACACACACACACACACACACACCCACACACACATACGCGCTTCTTGCTTTTATAGATAGATGTGACTCAAGACTCTTGTTAAATTTATGGCTACACTTAAACCCCTCACTTTAGAATAAATTAGCATTTTATTTAAACATATAATGAGTAGGTTTTTCCTGAAAAAGTATGAAAGTATGACCTCTCTCAGTCACCATTTATAACCCACTAGAAATGTGTAGCAGTTTTTCTGCAGTGACCCCACCCTCTGTCAGAATAGATAATTCCCACTCATTATGCCTTTAATGTTTGATAATGTTGAATGTGTGATGAAGTCTCTTTTAGTTAAATCTTTGTAACCAACAAAGTCTACTGTAGTGAAGTACAGCCAGACAAGGCAATCATCCAAATATAAAGACCTGGATTAGATTCATCTCACTGCAATCTCAAATAAGACCCGTCTCTCATTTTAACACACTCTCGTATCCCCTCTTGAGTTATGGAGCGTTTTTGGCAGCATTTATTCACTTCACTAATGGCCGCGGCCCAATTATCCTAAACCACCTATGAGAAGCACATTATCCCGATGATTTGGCAGAGATGCTGTTGTCTGCAGGCATCTCTCCATTCCTCTTCCTTTTGTTGCATCCGGTTCTTCATAAAAAAAGAAACACTGAAAGATTAGCTGAAAGCTTGTCTTTGTCCACGGCTCAATCCCCTGTAGATGTGCCCCCTTTAAACCTCACCATAATCAAATTTCACTATGAATATCGGCAAAATGACATCAATGTGTGTTATTGTCCTAAGATCTTTCTGTAACACATCCCAGTACATTACTGGCAATCAGACTACAATAGGACCATTGCTGATATGTCGCCAACATGTTGCTGAAAGTGAGCTGGGAGCCATAAAAATGGAGAAGCAAAGGCTTTCTACCTCTTAATCAAATTGAAAAGCCTTAATAATGTCACAGAGATGGACAAGTGCTTTAAGTACCCCGGACATGTGCTGAGACATTTAAATGTGCATGCATGTGCGCGCGCTAACGAGACCTCTCTCCATCTGCCTCTTTAGTACTTCACTCTCAGGGAAGCCTCAATTAAGTGGCTCCTGTAAAGTGCAGACTGAAGAGTCTAAGTCAGTGATTACCATTAACTGCCTTAATCAAAATATTCAAAATTCAGAGCAGATCTGAGCAAATCTGATGAGACACAGCACGTCTTGAAGGCTTCCTGAACTAATTATCATTAAAAGAAGAGATTGTTTTATCAGTGTTTTTCAAATTTGCAAGGGGTGACCTGTGATGTGTTCTTTTAGATGGAGCACAAGAAGCAGCAGGGTGTGTTGTTCACACACTGTGGAAATACATGTTGCAACATAGTTTGAAAGGCACAAACAGCGTTATTCTGGTTTTAGTACAGAAACTGTTGTTCAGCGATCCATTACAATGGCGGTCTTTGAGTGGTGAACTGAGAATGACATTTCCTGCAATTTCAAGCTGTCGCTCAGCCTGTTTGTGTCAATCTATCTATCTCTCTCCCCTCCCCTCTCTCTCTATCACAGTCATTTTTAACTGTGGGAAAGGAAAAAATGGGAAAACAATGCAAACACAAATGAACTGCAATTTACTTTCCTCATTTCTATCTACAAAAAAACTGCCTGCTGTTTTCATTGATGCCAATTATAAGAAACTTCACGTAGCATCAAACAGTAAAAGCTGCATGAATTTCAGTTCTGACAGAAAAATCAGCCTCACACTACAGACAGAATGAAGAGTTTATAAGATGATGTAACATGTATTGTAATCATTTTTGGCCTATGGCCCCTTAATGATAAGCAATAGGCGTTTTCTGACCAAACAGACTAGACTTCACTGTCGATCTATTTTCATTGCTGTAGTTGCTGTCGTTTTGGTTATTTTGGTGTCTATTGTTTACACCGCTAACAGATTTTTAACAAGACTAGGTAAAAACCTAGTATATGGCTGGCCGCGTTTGGTCAATGCGATTTTGTGATTATATTGTCAATGTGTTACAGAAATAGTTATTGATAGTGTCTATGCTGTGACTATTTTGGATATTAGTAGTTAGTATGATTTTGTCTCAATACAAACAAAGTGACAGACATGGGGAAGACAGAGTCTGTGTGGATTGCCAAATAGAACGTATATGCGTCGCTCACGTGTCACTTTCATGGGGCTTCTGAGTTAGAGGTACAGTAGGCTACCGCTTTTGCACGACTCTGTGCTTGTGCCCTATTAACTTTTAAATGAAATGAGTGAAGTAAAATAACTGTCGTTATGACAACGGACGAGCAGCTTCGCCCCCTGAACAAATAGTATAGTTTTCTCAGTCACATACAGACCAGTGTGTAGGGCTGACCTCTGGCGGTCATACAAAAATGACAGTGGCTGGTGCTGCATTGGCTCTGTTCGACTAATCACCATACACCCACTTCTTTGGATCAACACAGCATTCTGAGAGCTAAGGTCATTCCGGGTTCTTGTGGTGTGAACACAATAAAAAGGGTGGTTTTTAGAACTATGAAAAAGTTCTTTGGATCCGAAAACACCTATTGTTTACTTTGGATCCCTCATCAATATTTGAGACCTCAGTGTGATCATGGAATGTCAGCAGTTCAAATAAAGAAGGGTTTTTTTATGAAGGGGTTAAAGTATCTAATGGTTCATCGGGAAAAACTAAAACACAAAAAATCACTTCATATAACAGTCCCCCGCCAATGCAATCACCCATAAGCACATAACTGATGGCTGCACGGTTACATCAAATAGTAATTCAAGTCTTGTCTTTTATACAGTTTCACCGCATTCAGCCTTCTGTATCGTTAAAAATGTATCGTTAATCAATCAATTAACTAACTTCTTTCAAATTTCCTCATACAATGTGAGTCCAGCAAGACAGTGCTAAAAATGTTTAAATTATAATATTGTTTATTTCGTGTTTTTTATACGTATATGTAAGTGATGCAACAACAAATAAATAATAATAATTATGATAATAATAAAATAATAAATAAATAAATAAATAAATAAATAATAATAATAATAATAATGTTACCTTAACTCTGTGTTTGGTACTACAGGTTTGCAATTCCACTTAGGAGGCTGGCAAATCAATCCTGGGCAGTTTAATTACACACATGAAACACAAAAACCGCGAGAAACAGGCGGCCCCCAGCGCACTCATAAACATTATCCAGGTTTTTAGAAGTTAATTAGTAATTAAAGAGCACGGTGACCGCCTACCTTTCACTGTGACAGCGGTCACTGCAAGGAAGAACAGGAAATGTTGTCCAATGTCCATGATGTAAACCGAGAGAGGAGTGAGAGCAGAGATATTCCTCAGTTCATCTGTGAACCCGACGGGATGCGGGGATGATATTGTGTGTATGTGTGTGATGGGGGTGTAGGCTATTAAATAACCCCTCCTCCTAATGAATGGCTGCTGTTTGGCAGGACAGCCGAGAGATTTGTTGTTGCATCAGGGCTCTCAGCAGTTGACTCTCTGATTGACCATGAGCATTCTAACAGAGTAACCTATGTTTAAAAAAGTACATAAATGTTATTTCCATCTCAATACAGTCTACTGCTGCCATGCATGTTTTGTCTATTGGTTATGAACTAATAGCTAACTAATTGCTTTTCAACTGCAACATTTTTCTTACTTTTCAAATAAGTTTAAAGAATTTGAAAGCTGATGCACAGGGATGCTGAAAAAGTTGTACAGGATTATACTGAGCTACAATAAATACACATTTTGCATAACAAGGTGACATCTGCTGGTCACTGCACAGAATTACAACTGTATTCTCAAATTGAGTTAAAAATATTTAACTTAGTGAGGGTTATATTATATCAAAGTATTGTATAGCTTTTTAGGGACAGTACTTTTAAAAAAATGTGACACAAAACAGTAAACGGAAATGTATCAAAATCAATGTTGTTGCTAATCATTGACATATCCCAGTCAAATAATAAAAAATACCCCTTAGGATTTGTATACAGAAAATGGAGAAGGGTCAAAATTTAGAGGGTTAAAATTCTGAAAATTAATGAGTATTATGTAGAATATGCATCTTAAAAGATTTATCTCAAAAAAGCATTAAAAAAATGAAAATAAAACATTTTCCAAAACAGGTTGCAACTGGTTTATGTTTGAATTGTAATATTGAATAAAACTTCTGGAGGTATATACGGTAGAAATGAAGTAATACTGTGAAATGTTGGTCATCTAGTCGCACATTAAAGATTTAAAATAACCAAAACAGATGGTGAAACCTTATTATCAGTGCAGTAATAGCTCCACTTTGTGTTTCCTTTACAGTGAAACATTAAATGCAGATTAATGCTCAAAAACCCCAAAGGAGTTTCTATGTACACTACTAAAGACAACTGAAGGACTAAGAACACAGTAATTTGATTCGTCTGATGAAAAACTCATAAACAGATGGTGAACTGTGTTTAGATATGTACCCTCCACTACACGTGCATGAGCTGATATTTGCATAAAGACCTGAAGGTAAACACCAACATAAATGTTATTTGCTCTCTAATGTGTTTGCTTTGGAACGTGGGGTTTAATTTAATGGCGCTATATGTTCTGCTGTGGACAGGTTGCAAAGACTTGATTAAGAGGTACCGTACCTGTGTATGTGCTCTGCATGTCAAAGGATTTGCTCCATCAGCCTGTGACCAGGATGTAGTCACAGGATAATTACACTTCAAAACCCATTTCATCATCCCAGTTGGTCAGAGAGCTTGGTCTAATTAAATGTACCAACAAGATAATATACTATTAGACTCTGAACACATGTTGGCCATTATTCAACTGTGACCTACATGTGTGATTGGCAGGGTGTACGCATATTTGAGTCTGACAGTTAATATTTATTAAAATGTGATTGGAGCTACTAATTAGTCCGTCAGGAAAATGAAGCTTTGCTGTCCATGTTTACTGATTCATCAATGTTTCTTATGGAGCGTTATGCTTTTAATAATTGCTTTTGCTAGTTCAATCTCCAACATCTGCAAAACGTGTTTCCAGTGTCTGGGGAGGCTACTTTAAGAGGTTGAATTTCCCGGTTGTGGGATTAATAAAGTAATCTTCTTCTTCTTCTTCTTCTTCTTCTTCTTCTTCTTCTTTTTCTTCTTCTTCTTCTTCTTCTTCTTAAAAGCAGAGCTTGTCAAGCTGCAAGATCCTTCACACTGGAGAAGTTGTGCTACAGCAAAGAAATCTGAAGAATCTCGCTTTGGGTATCGAAAGTGGTTTAAACTACTTTGTGGTATAAAATTATAACAATATATAACGCAAATGTAATGTCACATGCCAGCAAAAATGCCACTCAATGTCACAGGTCATACAAAAGTAATCCTAAAGATATAATATCCCACTAAAAGCCATTTATCTAAAAGAAATGGAACTGGTGTTTTGGGCTAAACGTCAGTTTTGTTACATCTGACTTGGACAATCTTAGCAACTGACTTTTGCATGCATGCACTACACAAAGGTCAAATGTCATGGGTATCAAAGAAAAAGAGGGCACGGGTAGTCAAAGCTAGTTCAATTCCAGAAGAGAATCAATGGTAAATAATAATTTAGCTTTCATGGCCAAAAATAGTTTGAAGTTTCAGTAGTTAACGACTCAAGAAAAGGCAAAAAGTAATTGTATTTCTTGAATTACTATGCAAATAGAATGAACTTCCGGCAAGCTACTGTAAAATGTAGTTTATCTAGACAACCACAATTCCCAAAAAGTTGGGACGCTCTGTAAAAGAGCATTAGATATCTTGTCTTTGTACTGTATCCCATTGAATGTAGGTTGCAAAGGATTTGTAAGTCATTGCATCCTGTTTTTAATATGTTTATTAGTTTTCAACAAAATAAAATTACTTTGAAAAGTAATTCAGATTTCCTGTCTGATGAGATCAGAAAGGTAAAATGATTGTCAAAATAACCCAGTAGCGTAGTAGTGTCACCTCCATCATGTTGTCAATTTAAATCGAACAAGGTTATGTTACTTCTGGCAGCAGGCTTGTGAACAGAAAGTTAAGCAAGTAAAATTTAGGAACCAAGGCGACTCTTGGGAACCGTTATTTCACAAGTGTGGTGCTTTAACAGCAGCTGCTAGGACAAAGTCTGCCTCAGACTGCCTTCCCTTGAAACTGAAGGAGCTCGAACATCTGTACCCCTCACAGGCCACAGAGGCAATGAGGAATGCAAAGTTGTTAACTCGAGTACAAAATTAATCCATTCCTCCATTCTCTGCTGAATAATAAAGTGATGCAAGCTTCCTAAATAATGCATTCTGAAGAAAGCTTAACTAATGTTTTGCAAATAAAGTAAACAGAAATGTTGGGGTCAAGGGTTAGTAGAGGGATTGTATGCCGTGTAACAGTAAGAAAAGCACAGTGAAATAATTTTGATATCCCAACATGCGTTGAGCTACTCTAAATGACTGGAATAATAATAGATTGGCAGGTTTGGCTTAACAAATAATAGAGAATTGCCTGTCTCTCTGTCCGTCCGTTCGTCCGACGTTCGTCCTCTTAGAACAGACAAGACTAAGAACTGCAGAGGACTTTTCAATAGATAACCACGGAACACTGTTAACACTACTGTCAATTGTGTATGTTATTAATTTATTTGTATTCATTATGTATGTTGTATGCATAGGTATATGAATATACCTATATATACGACAGACATACAGACATAGTCAACTGCCTGCACGATATCAAAACCTGGACTGGATGTCATCCAACTTCCTTAAACTCAACAACAATAATACAGAGCTCTGGGTCGGAACTCCCAAGGCACATACTCCAGAAGGTTTGAGATCTCCTCCTCACAGCTGCTCCATCTCCTCATCCCCGGTGGTCCGCAACCTGGTATGTGATTTAAAACACAAGTACAATACGATAGACACACACATACACAAATTAACAGCAATATTTTACATGATTTTTAACATGATGAATTATTAAAACAGCTTAAGGATAAAGAATTAAGTAATTTCCCCCTGGGGATCAATAAAGTACTTCTGATTCTGATTCTGGTTACCAACTTGAAAATGTAATGATTTTATTTTTTTTAATGCATAGTATAAATAGAAAAATTGAATAAACCAGTTTAAAACACCTGTAATTATTTGGTCTTTTTACATTTTACTCACTGTGGTCTTGTATTTCACATGCAGCATAGAAGTTCTGCACTTCTATGGAATCAGCAAAATCATGGCAAGTGGGAACAACTCAAAAATGTCTTCTGTGCAGTATAACACAGTTATAATGCCATACATTATTTTAAAAAAAGGAAAGAAAAACACAAGTTAAATTTCTCTGATAAATATTAATTTTAATAATATTATTTTTCTAATTATACACAACACATTTCACACTTCCAAGTGCCCAAAAGTGTCATGGATATTAGTGGGAAATGGGTCTTCACCTATGGTCTTCACATGATATACAGGGGGTTAGAGGATTAAAATGTGTAATTCTTTAATAGCAAAAAGACGAAATTGCGTCCGGAAGAGGAATAAGAAGAAATCCACAGTATAACAGTAGTGGTGGCACTGGTCCCTACAGCTATTGCTGTATGGGACCAGTGCTCGGTGCGATTGCCCCGAGGCCCTAATAATACATTTTGATTAGCTAATACAATTAAGCACTGAAAAAATTATCTTAATTTATCTTATTTTAATAAGAATAATTATTTTGCACCATTCAAGACCCATACCACAAAACTATGGCAAAACATAAAATATTTTTAATATATGTCGTCACACTGTTAAAATAATAGCCTAAGTAATTTTTTGTCAAAATTTTTTTTTTTTGCCTAAATCATCTCCTCATGACGCCGGCCACCTTTGGTAAAATCGCCTACATCCTCAGTTGATCAGATCATGTGATTTTACCCCTTTAAGATAATGGCCTATGTCAAGTGTGTGATTTAGGCGGATTTATTATGCCTAAGTCAAAATAAAATGTGACGTAGGCAATTTTTGAACATGCCTTTGTGACTTAAGCAAGATATGGTAACACTTTATTTTGAAGGTGTCTCCATAAGAGTGACATGAGCGTGTCATAAACATGACATGGGATGTGTCATGAACAATAATGACACTTTGAAGTAACATTAAAGCTCATGATACTTGTCATGTCATGTTTCTGACAGGCTTGTGTGACCATATATTGCTTAAGTCACAAAGGCATGTTCAAAAAATTGCTTAAGTCATTTATTTCTCCTAAGTTACATAGTTTACACACAGTGTTATTAGTATGCCAATAGCCATTCTTTGTTACATCCCTTCTGAGTGAAATGATCAATAAATGTCATATGTTACACTTTTTGTATTTCTTGCAAAACTTGAAAAAACGAGTTAGGCGATTATTTTAACAGGGTGACGATGTGTTCTTGTTGTCTAGGTCAAAGTTGGTGAATTTGCCTACAAATCAATTCTCAGGGTTAACTGAACTCTTTTTCTTTGACCCGCCTCTGCTGCAGTGTGATTGGTGGATTAGCGGCAACTAGGAAGTGATAGTGAGAATGATATGTAACGGAAAGATGTTAACTGGAGTTTAGTAACATTAACTTTCCTTTGTTTGGAGCCTGTTTGGACCCCGTGACGGTCAGGGAGTACAGTTAACTAGACCAACGATAGCTACACTGAACAGAAAATGCAGTCAGCACGAAAACGTCGAGGCAACGATTCGCAGAGGGAGACACAAACTAGGTCTGTGCACTTCACATTAACCTAACGTTATCTTTTTATCCGTTTATTGTCAACATTGGAAAGCAGAGTCGGATCAGAAACAGTGGGAGTTATTAACGCCATGCTTATTAGCTCTTGCTACCAGTTAAAGTTAAGTATCCGCTCTGTTCACCTTCATGTGACGTTAATCAGAAACAAATACTCGAGGCGGCGCGACTGCATTCAAAATCAACGGTTGAGCGCGCAAATTAAAGCGAACAGGCGCAGATTCGTTCGAAAACGTCTCAACTTCCGAGGGTAACTTCAACGTTTGTTTTAGTTGACAGTAGAGATGGGCCGTTTGACACTGAGGCTCCGAAGCCTGTTTCACTCTATTGAAGCAGACTGGTTCTAAACACCAAGGAAGGATCTTTGACTTTGGGATACAGCTACTGTGTGGAGGCGTGTATCAAAGCTCTGTGATCATGTGACCGGTGATGTTTGAGGCTTCATACGTCACAACGAAGAACCTGAAGTGAGGGGAATGATTTGAATCTTTGGCGCTGCTTCATTCGTTAAAAGGAGACGCGAATTCCCTCATTTACACAAGCACAAGTTCAAACAGAAGTACTTCTACATTATTGAATCTGAATATTTTCATATTATTTGTTACAACACAATTAAACATGGTATTAGTAAATTAACATTTCAAAGTGTTGTAACACTTTCATGTGAGAACAATGATTCTCAGAAAGAAGACACAGCTGCTTAAGACTGATATTATTGCTTTTGTGTTGGAACTGGAATCAATAAGATGTGTGAATCATTTGGAAGTTTGTGGCTACTATAACTGCAGCTTACCACTAGATGTCACTGGTAGGGTCTGTCTTTGAGGCTTCGAAGCTTCGAATCACTCACAAGCTTCTGTTGAGAAATGCATTAAGGAAACCTTTAAAAATTAAATCATCTGACTCCAACAGTTACCTCTCACCTATTTCTCTGCGCAGATCGTTTGATGGGGAATGATGAGCAGGAGATGTCCAAGTTCTCAGTTTAACATAATTTTATTACAATACGTCAAGAAATGTGCAGCTACAGACTCTGTTTTCAAACTACACGTCCCTGATTTACATGATTAAGGTGGATCAGTTCATGAGGTCTGGACCCCCTATAATTTCCCTAAAACCCAGTTTTATAGCCTAACAATGTTTACTGAGAATGTCGGTAAAACTCTCCAGAAGGTGCTTCCCTCTCGAACCGTTGGTTCATCCATTTTAATCAATATTGTGGACACGTCATGTCACCAAGCAGAGAAAACAGTTATCTCTTCTGCTCAGCACACCATGTCCGTGACCTGACCTGTTACCAAAACATTCAGAACACAACCTCCTGCCTTGTTACGACTTGCAGAGATATTATTGGAGACACAGATTTTGCAATGTCCATATAAAATATAAAACATAAAATATATCTTTTTGTGATTATATAATCGTATTAAGTTTAAGCAGATGGAATAAATGTATTTAGTTTTGATGTATCGAGAGTAATCATAGTTTTAAAACAATATTAGCACATGATCATTGTATCAAAGCATCTTGCATGCACAGAGAGGACACACACACATAGTGAATTACGCATGCATAGAGAGTGACGTTCGTCACACAGAGACAGACAACAGAGACAGAATAACAGATTATTTCTAACACTTCACAAGGCTTCATCTGCCCATCTGTAGTTGACAGACACTGACCGCATAAACACTTGGACTTGCAGTTAGTTGCAAATGACAGACAAATATACGTGTGACGCTGCTGCAGGTCACGTTTACTTACTTCCTCTTATAGATGTCCACCAGTTCCGGCGAGATAAACCTTTTTTTGCCAGGAACTCAGGATTAAAGATAATGAAACTTCCTGGAGTGTTGCCATGTTTGTTATTTACAACCTGCAAATCATAAATCAAAATCATACATTTACTCTGGGTGTCCGGTAGTACACATAGTGTAAATGTATGACATTAGTTAACATGGTGCCAAGTTGTTGCCTCGCAATTCAATTGTCTATATAAATCCAATCCGTTTATAAAAGAGATATTCTTTGTGGGTTTGCTAATGCCATCCAAATGAAGCAAAATAAAGCATAGTTCTCTTCATTTTGTGATGGCCACTTCCTGTTGATCCAATTTTTACAAAAGAAAACCTTCTGCACCACAGACTTTTCACACTCTTTTGGAAGTGGAAACAAACAAACAAACAAAAAAAACACATCTAGATCCTCTGACTTTGGCCTCTTAAAATCATTTAAAAAAATGTGTTGGCATTGGCAGCCTATCTGTGATTCTAAAAGGGGATCCCCAAAAGGTTTTCTGATTCACTCATTTTGAATGGGAACAGTTCATTACAGTTAAAATATTAACTACATTCAAACTAATGTTTGAATTTCAAATAAAAGTGGCGGCCCTACCGCAAAACTCTGCCAACAGTGGTTTCTACTTGCAACAGAATGTTCAAATGAAACTAACTGTCCTAACCTTAACCCTTACCCTAACTGCTGGTGCCAGAGCAGTCTTATTTTCAAAGTTCTTTCACTTGAGTTTTGCAACGAAAGTGTGGCTTTATTTAGTTTTGCAATTTCATGACCCATGTTCATGGCCCTCTACATGAATGATGATTTCCAGCTGACATGAAGGTTGACAACTCTATTAAATAGGCCACATATCTATTTTTCTGGTGTTTACAAAGACCAATGTTCCTTTCACATGACTGGCAGGGATGAAGGATCCACTGTGCATTTAGTCCCATTCCTCCTTTTGTTGTCCCAATGCTGAACCATAGTGACTCACTGTTCAGCATGTAACCGAAAATTGCACAGCTACACAGAAAGCAACATAAGTTGTGGTCAGCAGCAGCAGCAGGGACAAACATCATCTGATTATGAATTCATAGGGTGCACAAAGAAAGGAACACAGTTGGTTTAATGGCAAACATAAAGTTAATTAACTTAACGTAAAAGTGTATAGTGGGCTCTATACAATATATTGCACAATTTTTCCATTGCCCCCTATTGACTATAGTCGGCTAAAATATATGACCTAAGTGCAAATACATACAGAAAGGGTTTGATTTAATTACAAGGGTTCATTTGATTACATACAGTCTTTATACACATTATTGCTAAACATAGTGCTTTGTTACATTTATATGAAGGATGTGGACTAGCATTCAAAATACCTTAGTGATAAAGTAGAAAATTACAATGCAGTGAAGGCCACCATCTGTTTTAACCTTAATGCACTGCAGTAGTAAACACTATAATAAAAGTTACTTTACTACAGGGTTTCCAGCATGTCTATTGACCGCTCAGCCTCTGTGTTGCCCTTTGCTTTTGTAATGTTGCTTTACTACGATGACTTACAGTCACTGTAAATGTATGTTGACAGCACTCCTGGTGGTTTGAAGGAATATGTACCACAGCAAAAAAGGCAGCACTTCCACTTTGACCTATGGTTCTGCCTGACTCTGCAGAATTGGATACTGGACTTTGGAAGGCCTATTGTCATGGTAAGGAAGATCAATGTTTACCTCATTTAATTTTAGTATTGCAAAAAATGCTAAAATGGTTTGTTGCAACACATTTCATGGAGTTCGGTTCATTGGTATCTTATGTATTAGATTATCCTTCCTTTGGAGTGGTTTCCCCTGAACAAGCCCAGTGCTGGGGACTATTTCCACATGGCCTACAACGTCATAACGCCATTTCTAATGCTCAAGGTAAGTGTTAACACAATAAAGTGCTTTGGTGATTTGTGAAAGAGACTAATAAAGATAATAAAGTTACTATTTCAGTATAACCAAAAAATGTCAATATGCAATCGGTTTGTCTCCATATCAGACTGATAAAGACCAAACATGACTGAACACATTTCTTAATGAAATAGCTTTTAGTTTTGGAGAAGCAGGTTCACAAAACATGCAAACCAGCCCACTAACTAACCAGAGGTGTGGGCTTGTATCACACGACTTAGAGTAGAGTCAGACTCAAGTCACAAATTTAATGATTTTAGACTTATATGGTCAGGATTAATAAAGACTTGGAACCTAAAATAGACTTAAAGACCGATGACTTGTGACTTCACTTGTATTTAAGCCTTTTACTTGAAAATAGTAAATACCTTCCTTCATGCCCAAAGATGAAAACCTGTTATATTTAAAAACTGCCATGGATTAATTTCCCTTCATTTCCTAAATCAAGTAACTTGATTAATTCCCAACAAGTTGATAATTAATTCCCCAGAACTAAATAAAGATGAATACAAATTAAAAAACATTCATGATGTTTGTAGACTTAATATTGTTAAAATTGCATTATATTTGGTGAAAAGCGGATTATGACTTGAAACTCAATGTGATGAACCTAAAACTTGACTTGCCTGACTTGACTTGGGACTTCAAAGGACCTCAAAGACCAATTAGCAGACAGGTATAATGGACCCCTACATGGTCAAAAATGCTGCAAGTGACAAGGAGTACAAAAACATTTTTCATTTAATTTCATATCAGTATAATCACTTTGGTATTCATATGAGCAATATGGATTTTATTTGCAGCACAACCAGCTTCTTACATCAGAAGTCACACATACAGCAGGAAGCTAAATAACTTACTGTAGGTGCCAATTATATATGGCATTTACTGTTCTATGTATTTTATGTATGTGATTGATTTCAACACCTAGCACTTATAGGATTTTTGTCAGTATATTGTACACATACAATGTGTTTTATTTTGCTGAATATTACTTATTGATTATGCAGTGAACTCATTTCCCCTTGAGCTGTCAGACTAGCTAACTCTATTGGTTTTCCTCACATTAGGAATCAAGTAAAGATTGCGTGCATTGTCTTTAGCATTGAAAAATGGGCATAAAACAGGTTGAAATATCTAAAGTGAAGCTTGAAGTCTCCTGCTTTTCTTACAAAAAAGTTGATATTACTTCCTAACGATGTAATCACAACAATCAATAAGTAGGAATGGATTACTTGTTTCCGGAGGTTTCAGTGAGATACATACTTAATGTGTGTGTCTGCTCCATTCAGCTGATTGAGCGCAGTCCCAAGGCGCTGCCTCGCTCAGCTGTCTACCTCTGCATCATCACGTTCGTCATGGGAGCCAGCATCCACCTGGTGGGAGACTCCATCAACCATCGGCTCATCCTGAGTGGCTACCAGCTCCACCTGTCAGTGAGAGAGAATCCAATCATCAGAGACCTCAAACCTGCCTCACTGGTGAGTATCTATTTTATTAAGTAGAGCCGAGTGCAGCTTTAGAGGAACCCTGGGATACCCCTGGGGAAATGGTCGAAGTCTAGTTTATTTTTAAGATTTTTTGCTGGCCACATTTAGCTCGTGGGTGAAAAAACTACTGGTTTCTTTCATAGACAGTATAGAAAGATAGATGGGCTCACAGCACCCGAAAGTGAAGAAAAAACATATTGATCGCCCCCTGCTGGCAGGCTGCTGTAGAGGTCATAAACCATGCACCCTCAAAGTTAGTGGATGGGATATGAACTAAACACTAACAGTACACGCCAAATAAATATTGCCCAAAGATGTTTTCTGTTGGTTTTATTTATTATTTGATGATTTGATATGGGAGTATAAAGCCATGATTTGAAACTTGCATTGTGCTCTAAATGATGTCGCAATTCAAGTCTATGGTTTTGACACAAATTTAATAGAATCGAGCAATATGCTGTATTTATTTTATTATCATTATTATTATAAAGTTTATTGTAGACCATACAATTGGAATTTTTTTATGTTCCTCGCAATGCCTCTTCAGAGACAGTTCACTCACAAAAAAAGGGAGGGCGGGCGTCTTGTCGCACAAAACACATGTTTGATCCAACAGAATTTATCCTGCTGTGAAGAAGTTCAGCTCATTTTTCTGTCTGCTCCGTCATTGCTGTCACGTCTTTTTTTGTCATCTTGATTCTCATAAAGCATTATATTTTTGACAATGATGTGGTTGTCAATAAGACAATATAGGTCAGTGTATGTATGACACATCTGGGGCAGGGTATCACAACTCATGACTGCTACAGTGTAGAGGTTTATATAATGCACATTCGTTTAATGTCAAGAGTGGCACAGTCTTGTTTTTACCCCAAGCCCTGAAGGTTGATGTCTTGTTGTATCGTTTGACTTCTTCCTTCTTCTTGATTCTGTTTACATGCACACAAGCAGAAAAATGGATGGGAAAAGTCAGGTTGAAAATGATGATGCATTTAGATGTATTTTTAGTTTAGGGTCAGTATTATTCATGTTTTATTTATTTAATTTTGATACACACAGAGAAGAACACACAGCTGCAAAAAAATAAATTTTTCCATGTCACCACACTGCTGATGCTTAATCAGCTTCATTTTTGTCTTTGTTTCCACCATCATCGTCTGATGTATAGGGTCTATCTATCTTGTATTAATTGATCTTTTGCAGAATACTTGATGACGAGACATTAGTTGACTTGTAGCATACCTTTCTTTGAGTTAAGTAGTCAAAGCTTAAATGAATAATTTGCATTGCATTCTGCCTCTTTTCTATGAGTAATACATTTATTTTTTTTAATTCAAGTGATAAACAGACCGATAAAGGTTTTTCTTTACTGGGATCATTTTGAGTTTAGTCTACTCAAATTAAAACTTAAGTGAACAGAAGTGATTATGTAGTGTTTGGGGTATGCTGTTTAATTGAAGATATGTTGATTCAAATCAAATGTTCAATTGTTTCTCATATTTGCTTGTTTTTAAGAGCATTTGTTTACAAATCCGCAGAGCTTTATCTACAGGTGAACACAGTGTGTGCACTCACAATACTTTCAGCTGTCATACACACTGATGCATGTGGAAAAGCAATTAATTATTTGAAATGCGTCAGTCCAGTTAATTACAAGTAAGCCAAGTGCATCACCTCCAATAGATGATTGCTGATTAAATGCTACATTATAAAACTGTATGAAGACGTACTAAGGGGCATTGATTTAAAAGCTCTGTGTGTTGCAAAAGGTTGATTAGTGCATTAGCCTTTAAATGAGGATTTACCTCAGAGGAAGCCAAACATAACAAGTGTTGCTGTTATTTTATATTATGAAAGAATGCTGTAGACGTGGAAAGATTCGACACAGAATTTTTAAAATAAATACTTAAAGAAAAAGATACTAAACAGGAAAATGTGCACTAAGCCAAGAGGGTTTAAGGAGTGCTTGAATGTCATTTAAACCTCAAAAGTGGGTAAGCTGAAGCATAAACAATACATTCTACCTCGAAGGGTGACAAAAACCAAAACAAGGTGTCTTTGGCCGTCTTGGCATATTTTGTTTCCTTGTTTGTTGTCATGATCATGGTGGTGGAGGGAGAACAAATATCATACATGAACATAAACTTGAAATTAGCAGTTGATAATGTAGGAAACTGCAGACAATCATATATAATTTTGCATGAATGTTCCAAAGCATAAAGTGACTGCATGATGTGGAGGTTGAACAAGTTCTGAGAATTTTGATTGTGATCTGAGAAATGTTGCAGAGCGATAATAAAGTGTAAGTGGTACTAGAACAGCAGGTGGCACTGTTGCTTAACACAGACTGGAGGAAGACTGGAGCGCTTCCCTATCAATGCAGAATAACTTTCTGCCATACAGTATGCTGTGCCATTAAAATTACTTTAAAAAAATGTTGTAATGCCCTGTAGTAATATTTTATTTCCTTTTGTGTTTTCTTCACAGATTGACTCCTTTGAGCTGCTGTATTTTTATGATGAACAGCTGGGACACTTGATGTGGTATGTTTTTTATGATATTATTGGTGTTGTACATATATAGCACAGGAATACTGGCTCAAGTGCTTTGCTATAAACCAAAGTTTGTTTACCTTATCTTGTTTTAATTTGAATCATAAATCTGGTTGTAATGGATGTTGTGTCTCTAAAAAACACATGGATGTAAGAAAACTACTTAAAGTATAGTTCCAAAGAATTTAAACACAACCGAGACACAAAGATCTGCAGCCAGTTATCAATGGGCTGGAATCTGTGGCTGTTTTCCATCTATAAATACAGAACAGATTTTTAGGATGAGTAGTCTGAGCATGTCTGTGGTGACAGTTAACACCAGCTGTGTAAGGCTGAGAGTGCTGACTGGAAAATGAATCCAACAACACGTAAGAGAAGAGGGGCAGAATAAAGTTTGTCTGAACACTGGGTTTATTTAAAGACAAAAACTTTGGTTGAATGGCGTTTCATTATGAGAAGAAGAGGCATTTCCCTCCTTGTCTCTCTTTTTTTTTTTTTTTACCTACATAGACCTTTAGATTTATAGTTCAGGGCTGACAGAATCTCAGTTTTCACTAGATGATAATGTGGTGTTAAGTGTGTCAATGCTGTGACTGGATTAAAAATGACATGTCTTGACAAAACACTTAATGCTACAGTAGCACGTGTTTCTTCGTGTTATACGGGAGGCTGGGGCTCATGTGGTAGATTGGTCAACCACTGATTGGACAGTGGGTAGTGCAACCCCTGGCTACAAGTCTACATGACGAAGTATCCATAAGCAAAATACTAAACCCCAAATTGCTTCTGAAGCAATGGCTTTGGTACAAATGTAGTCCAGTTAAAAAAAATCGAAATCAATCCCATTTGGTTAAATTTGATGTATTAAATACATTCATTGACTAATTATTTCAGCTGTAGTTGGTTTATTCGATTTTTCAATACAATGGTTAATTAAGACTTTAAGCACTGTAGTGATTTTAAATTGTGCTTGAGGTTTCCTGATATGGTGATCTGAACTGAAACCTGTTTTCGAAAACCATGGTACAATATTTATTGTACTATTCTCTAACATATCAGTACAAGCCTTTATCTAACAGACTTTCATGACACTGAGTTAAATCATCTTTAGAGTGAAAAGTGCGCCTTTTCTTAGTCAGCCTTGACAGTTTGGAATTATCAATTAATACTTTAATCTCACCCGAATCAGTTCACTTTTCAGTTTTTGCTTCACAATTTGTGCCAGGTATATTCCCTTCTTCATCATCCTGTTCATCTATTTCACCGGCTGCTTCACCAAGGCCAAGGAGCAGAAGAAGATTCCCGTCTCTGGTTGGCTGTTGCTGGGACCCAGTGCCCTCTACTATTGGTCAGTCGCCTTCACTTGTTTTTGGAAACCTTCTGTGCAAGTGAAAAGTTTTTAGTCGATGCATCATCCTTTGCAAAGACCTGAGTGATGTGAAAATATGATAAGTGAAGTCTGATTAGTTGGTCTGATGACATTTTTAAGATGCCTTCCTTGAAGTGCTTTGTATTCTGTGATGACTTGTGTGCAAAGCAACAGAAGGAAAATGTGAAAATTGAGGAGGCATCAAAAGCAATACAAAAATATGACATATGTCATACTTCCATACGGTGGCATTAAGAAGAGCATTGTAGTCTCGTATCAGATGATTGACAGTAAACAGAGTGTCATATATTGTTCGTAAAAGTGTTTGTAGAAGGTTGTTTACATAATGACAGAAAAGAAAATGAGAAAAAAACAATTTAAGTTGCTGTGTTTACTGACTGGAACAAATTTTGTGATTTTCTGAGCTGTATTCTCGATACAACAAAATAAATTGCACCATATGGCCTTTTTTGTAGGGAACAGAACAAGCTGCTATTTTTATCTTATCAGAAATTCAAATCAATGCTGCTGTCCTCGCTTTTTGAAAAAGCAATGCTCCTCAATTTGAATCCAACTGCTGTTGTAATAAGAGAAGTGAAAGTTTTCTTTTTGTCTAAAGTTTCAGCAGTATTCAGTGGATATTGACAAAATCGAAAATACATAATTTTCCTAATACCTCAAATTCTGTTTGTATATTGTATATAAATGTATATTGTTTTGCTGCCAGCTTTGCTGGTTGCTGGAGACTGATATCTGCCTTGTCTGCAATGTCATGGACCTAGATGCAACTCCACTTTACAACAAGCACCGGAAACTCTGTGCACGGTTAGCGATGCCGGTTTGTTAACGATCAGCGGCGGACACCAGGTGTACAGTTAGCATGCTGGTTTGTTTACAATAAGCGGCGGACACTGTGGATGGTAAGCCACAGCAGCTGCTGAACAGTGAGGAAATTAAACTGCGTGTCTGTCAATGAAAGAGGGCGGAGACAGATAAATTCAGTTTGTCGAAGGAAACCTACTCGCGACCAGGTTAGGTTCTCCGAGACAGTTACCGCAGCAATTCAGCCAGAGTTAAAGTTACCTCCCTTTCTGGAACAGGAAACTGGAGTTTCCCTCATTTCAGGGTTAACATACTCAGAGTTTTAATATCTGTACAGGCCTGAGCGCTTGTGCCTTCAGCCATGTTTTCACAGGATAGACAGTGCAAACTGTACATGCGCACCCGCTTCTGAGCGAGTGCTGTTCAGTACTTCTCCAGGAATTTAGGAATATCACCATGAGTGTTTCAGTAATCAGTTGTGTTA
The DNA here is from genome assembly GCF_030273125.1 of Centropristis striata. NCBI lineage: Eukaryota > Metazoa > Chordata > Actinopteri > Perciformes > Serranidae > Centropristis > Centropristis striata. The sequence continues at coordinate 12,538,080 of NC_081518.1, forward strand.
ATCGATCACAGTTTTAACAATAATTAAAGTTTGAAACTGTAGTACTAATCATCGGGAATTTTACCGCGGTTTATCGTCATACAGGTAATCGTTACATCCCTAATATGTATTGAGCTTTTTACTTTGCGTCAATTATATTGGATCGATATATTGACACATATCTACATATTATATCTATTTACACCCCCAACTAATCGCATCACTTTTAAGTGATTATGTCTCCAGTCTGATCTGGAGCTCACAGCTGATTGGTATGTGATTTGTTTACATGTGGTATAAGTGCGATTTTGTAACAGATTCAGTGTGGACAGAGATCGTCTGGTGCAATGTGATTGCTCTTACATAAAACTACTAACAAGGCCTGTGGATTATCTTGAGTAATCAGGTCATAATTTGTGGAAAAAGACATTGCTGTTAAGTTTTTCAAATACAGTCTAATTATATTTGAGACAAAGCAGATATCTCTATGGGAAATAACCAAACACTCACACCAATCTAGATTGATAAATAGTGCTACAGTTAAAAAATTTGAGGTTTAAGGGTGAATTGTCCCTTTGAAACACAGCGTTTCCCTAGGAGTATATCACATCTTGTGCTTACTTTCTACTCCAGGTACCTCGTCACTGAAGGACAAATCACTGAACTTTTCCTCCTCACCTTCCTTGCCATGGTTGTCATGATGATACATCAACAGCGTAAAGGCTTCAGCCCGGACAGCAATGGCCTGTTCCTATTCTGTAGTTTCAGTGTTACTATTTTTCTGGTGGCGCTTTGGGTTGGCTATCTGTGGAACGACCCGGTGCTACGCAACAAGTACCCCGGACTCATTTATGTGCCAGAACCTTGGTCCTACTACACTTTACATATCAAGGAAAACCACTGATTTACAGCTGTCCAGGTATGTATACCTCTGTGCTGCAAGAAAAAATACTCAGTTTATATAAGCTGAAAAAGGCATTTCTCTTTTTTTTTTCTTCAGCAGGTTTCCTGCAACAGAGTCAATGGCTGTACTCGACCGATGAAGGTTGTTGATGTGCACCATATCACTGTAAACAAAAGGTTCTTCAGCCTCAGCCATGTATTCAGAAGGGAATTTGTCTTCTGTTTTTTTCTATATTGATACACAACCTTGGTTAGAATTGTGATGTTGATCTGAATTTGCACATGCAATCAGAGCTGTAAAAACGTGATCTTGTGGCATCTGGCACTATGGTAGATATCCTACATTAGTCCAGCACTGACAGACTTCAGGTAAGCAGGAATGACTGAGCTCTTTAATTAGTCTTTGGGGTGGGAAGGGTTGTATTACATTTATCCCGTTTTAGTTTTATGAACCCTCTTGCTCATTATCTGAGACAGAAAGGTGAGCGAGCATGTTCTTTAATAATTATCTACCTTAATTAGCCTTAATGGGACCGGCCAACCCACTTTGTCATACAGTTTGCTAGATTTTTTGTCGGATGGTGAGAACAGTTGACACTGGTCTGTGTTTTCACATGGCATGATTACAGATTTGCAAAGAGACCAAAAGGAGAAAAACAGTCCCAACAGTCCCCTGTTTTTTAGCCTGCTCCACACAAATTGCCCAACCCTTGTTACCCAGAAACCAACCAGTAATACAAGCGTACCCCAGGTTTACTGTATGCCAGTTAGTTTTGCAATAACTAGATTTAACATGATAAGGATATGCACTGATACGCACTGTCTTTTACCCTGAACAACCTTGGTTCTTTGAGTCCTTTTGGCCCCCTTGCAACTTTGGTAATTACAAGGTTATGAATGAACAAACTCAAGGTGAATATCTGAACAGTACATCAACTGAAAAAGTAGAAAACAAATTAACCATTTCCATCTGACGGACTTCTTCTGGGTATTGAAGGCCAAAGCTGATGGACAAATAAAAACACATTTGCACTTTGTATTTCAAACAGCCAGAAAGTAGTAAAACAACAATTTAGATTATAAAAACGAAACAATCAACTAAAGTTTTGTAAAACAACAACATAAAAAAGCCAAATATAATAATATAAAGCCAAAAGATCAACAAGCTCAACATAGATAAGTCTGATGGTGAAATTCTGCAGTATTACTGTCCGTAAACAACAGGGTCTGTTTGTAAATCAGAAAGAAAAGTGAATAAAAAAGTGATTTAAAAATGAAATACTAAATAGAAAATAGTTTCAAAGCTATAAGTTAAAAAAGAAGACCTCTCAGGCAGTTAATGTTTCACACGTTAGATATGCAAATATGTTACCATTTATTTATACAAGAGCTATTCATCGAGCCCTTTTGCCAGCATGCACTCCTTGACAACACATTGTTCTTTATTGCATTTTTTTTTTTACACATTGCAGTGTTCACAATGAAAATAAGTCTATTGTTCCAATGCTTTTATATTATTCAAAGGCAACGGAAGCATGAGCAGGTTGACAAACAAATGAAAAAACCTTTTTTTTTGAAAGACGATTTTACTGATTGTTACTTTGCTGTTTTTCTTTCCATGTTCTCATTGTAAATTGATCACTGTTGTTAATGTAAGTTATGTTCTATGTTCTTAATAGTGTTTCTTTGCTTCGGATCACTTTGTTGCTGATAAATTAATGTATAATTACTGGTTCCACACTGTTTAAATTTTAAATATGTTTTTATACTAATAAAAATGTTCAAATTGACTTGTACTTTGTGGTTGTTACTTACATTTTTCTGAAGTTTGGAGACGTCATATAACATACCTGGTCATATGGTTTGGGGGAGTAGTTTTTCTTGAATAACTTAATAAAATTCTCAGGCAGTTAAAAGAAAAAGCTAAAAAAGACCAAGATTTAAAGAATCTTAAAAACACTGATATAACGGGGATATGACGCCATTGACAGGCGACATTTACTTATGTAACTATGGTTCTATGAATCCTGGATGGCCGCGAGCATGAGCACTGAATGACTTCGTTCTTGTGCATGTACAGGTCGAGTAGTTATACCAACAAAGTACTTGGAACTTGGTAGGAGGACCACGTCCAGTGGGTGAGGAGTGGCAACATTCACCAGCTAAAATCTGTTGAAGGTGCTTGGCGATGCCCATGAGGCCGCATCACATATGATATCATATATATATATATGTACATATATATACATACATACATATATTTGTGTATATATATACATACATATATGTGTATATATGTATGTATATATATATGTGTATATTTATGTATATATATATATATGTATACATGTGTGTGTATATATATATGTGTATATATATGTGTGTGTGTGTGTGTGTGTATATATATATAACAGCTTACCTGGTAGTAGCAATTTCCTCTTGTCATGTGACACTGTAGTATCATATAGTGCCTGGTAATAATTCTGCCTTTTATCGGAGCGGTGGGGTGGAAAGCGAAAGGACAATGCAGCACGGTGGATCTGGTATCTGTGTTTCCACAGCAACAGCTATTAAGTTACGTCAAGGATTATGGGTGGTGGACTTTAAACAGAGGTGGAGGGACAGGTGACGCAGACCACAGGAAACTTCTTCCTGGAAAGAAATAGCAGCTGCAATAATGGTAAGAGCAGAATATTCTGCCTATTACGCTTGTTTTCATGTATTTTCTTTTGTTAAGAGTATTCATTGTGTACTAACCTGCCCACATTACTCTCATCTTGAAGGCTAAATTCTTCACCCCAGCTCAAATCAATGGTAAGAGTTTCCCACAGTACTGCATGTTGTTTTACATGTTGTTTTCATATTTATCTATGTTTGAAACATACTTTTCACCAGTCTATCTTTTCCACAAGTACTGTAATTTAAAAAAAATAAATTCTACTTGAAAAATAAATAAGCAAGCACTTAAGGAACAAAGGCTGACCTTGTTTTAGTCTTCTTACTTCCTGTGGAATAATTCCTGTGTACTGTATTTCTGCATGAACCTGTTATTGTATAATGGATAAACTTTTCTGAAAATGTTTCTTACTAAATAATACTTTTTCCATTTCCCGCTCAGAGTTCAAGGAGTGCTTCTCCTTGTATGACAAGAAGCAAAAAGGCAAGATTTTTGCCAAAGACCTTATCACAGTTATGCGCTGCTTGGGTACAAGCCCCACATTCGGGGAAATTGAAAGACATCTGCAAGTTCACAAAATCGGTAAAGTACAACAGTAAGGTTCTAAAGAATCATGATGTTTAAGATGTCAAAACAAGGCTTACGTTAACACTTTGAGTTTGTTTTTAACTTTAATTGTCTATGAATGTGGTTATTTTGGGTGGTGCATTTGGACAACTGTAATGCACAATTACCCCTTGAAATGATTAAGGCACTTTCAAATGACAAGGTAGTGCTAATAAATGTAAACCGTACTTTGGTGTTTCATTTTTACAACTTAATCTTAAGATTTCATTAAACCAATTTCTTTTTTCAAAATGAACAGAATCTTTGACAACGAGGAAGATTTTAGGTTGATAATAATGGGAATAAATATGAAACTGAATTTAAATCTAAACTAAAAGATCACGTTTGAAGTGAGATCAAACACTAAGCTGTGTTTCTGTAAAATACACAGCTATTTCTTCTCAAGGGGGTCGTAATACACTGTTGTCGTTGATAACCATGATATAAATATATGAAATATGTAAATACAAATTTTTAATATTGATATCATGTAATAATGCACCTATGATTAAATCATGTAAATAATCCAGCCCCTTTTTAAATAATTTCAGTTTCTCTCTGTTCTTGCTTTGTTATATAATTATGGTTTTAGACTATCTCCCTACACCTGATTTTATTTTTAATCCATTTCCAAAAAAGAGGCAAAACAAAAAAAAACTAAGTTTAAGATGAATTAGACTGATAGTATTATAATTATCATTTAATGTTTTCAATCTAAAAAATATCAATATCATTAATTTATTTTGCCATGATAATCTTGTAAAGAAATCAAATACCACGACAGCCCAAATTCCTCATTATATACATTATTATTATTATTATTATTAATAATGGGTTATTGTAAAATACTGAGTATAAGGCTTTTAAAAAGGCAATTATGAATCTAAAAAAGAAAAAATGACTATCAAGAGGCATTAACACTGATGAAACCTACTGCTTTTTAAAATAAATTTCAAGTCAGTTTTTTTTTTTATAGCTCAAAAATGTGTTCAGTATACAGAAAGACGCCTTGTATCCCTCGATCGGAAATAATCTACATGCTTTAATTGGAATTTTAACTATTTATCAATTTCAATGCATAATATTTTCACAATGTTTATCACAGACTTTACATTTATGCATTCAGAAAAGACAGGTGAGCTGGACTTCTCTACGTTTCTGACGATGATGCACAGACAGATGCAACAGGAAGACCCCAAGGCAGAAATCCTGGAGGCTTTGAGGATGACTGACAAACAGAAGAAAGGATACATCCAGGCATCTGAGCTCCGGGCCAAGCTCACCAAGTTGGGAGAAAAACTGACGGACAAAGAAGGTAAAGTCATCCCTGATTCTGAATCCAGTGTGTTGGAGGATAGCCAATCCAATGAATAACATATCACTGTCCTCATACTTTATGACTGCAGTCAATGTCAAACTCCAGGGGGAAAAATGGGGATTCATAAATAGTGGTTGGAGATTTGTATTCGAGAAGACTGTCACGGATGCTTGTACCCATGAGATGACAAAAATCAATACATATTTCAGTCAAAAACATGGCTTCCAGCCCGGCCTGTCTCTACCCCTTTTCCCCTTCCTCACCTGATGAGTCTACCTTTCATATGTCACATTCACTACATTTTCCTGTGGCCCTGTAAGCCCCCAAATTACAAAAATCCACTGTAACTCTAACTACAGCGAGTCTGGCTGTAGACTTCAGTTCAGTATCGTCCTGGGAATTGCAAGCTGCTCACTTAAATCCACTACAATTTGTCCCATTCGTAGCTGTAAGCTGACCACTTTTTGTAATGCGTCTTACCTTCTGACATTTACTCAATTTCCTAAAAGTTGCTATCTTGTTTTTTTGCTGTGTACCTGATTGTATCTTCAGGTGTATCCTCCTGAATACAGACTGGAAAGCTGTAGTCAAACATAAAAATATGCTTTAAAATTTGCAATTCTATGACTAAAGTTGAATCGATTGCTGTTATTTGAAATTATTTTGGTGATGTAGATTAATTCAAGAACAGCTGTCGATCTTTGCTCAGTATTTTAGTTCATGCTCATTTTTCCCAGTTTGGGAATTCTACTGCAAAGGCACATTACAGTTTGTAAACAAAAACATTTGAAGTTGGCCCCTAACAGTGTTGTGGTCGGGTCACCAATTCTCAAGTTACAGTCAGTCTTGAGTCCCCAGTGTCGGAGTCCGAGCCACCAACGAAGAGGCTGAGTCGAGTCATCAAGGCTGAGTCTGAGTCAAGTTCTCAAGTTCTCCATTCAGGCACCTTCAAAGAGCTGATACACAAATAAAAAAGGTCGACATTAAACATAATGACACACTCTTACCATTTCAGAGAGTTTATTTAGTTCTTCCAAAATCAACTAGTGGTTCCAAAATCCACAGAAATGTGCAAGTCTGAGTCAATGTGTGGCAGAATGCACAAGTCCGAGTCGTTAAAGTGCGAGTCGCAGAAAATCGGGCTTTGAGTCAGAGTCCAGAACTCGAGTACTCCATCCCTACTCTCGGACTCAACGACGCCAGAAGTGCTTGCCCCCTCGCCAACAAGCTTTGTCTGTTTGGCATTTTTACCTCACTATATTTGCCTTTTTTCTGATGCTGTGACTGCAGTTTTCGTAGCTTCCTCTCGGATGTGTGCTTAAGGCCTGGTACCTAGTTGCACCCTTGTTATAGAGTCCAGCCATTGCCAGGTGCTAGAGACCCACATCCAGAAACCAAACACAACACAATGAAAAGAGAAAATACAAGCAACGGGTAGAATATCTGCAGATATAGTCGCTGCCACACACTTCTAATGGGGCATAAAATGTCATAAAATGTTTGTGTTTGTTCTTTAGGATAATCCTAGTCACTTTGGCTTTTAGCAGCCAGTAGATTCTAAATTTTCTGACATGTCAACAGTGAGGTTTCATTTCATATATGATGTGATGATAGTCGAACCAAAGCATCAAAAATGAGTTTGATTCCTGCAGGGAAGCGAATACTCTGACAAATGTCTGGGTTTGAGTCTGAAAATCAGAGGTCCATCATTCATGCAGTAACTGGCTTCAAAGGGACCAAAATATTTCATTTAGAGAACTATCAGTGCCTCTGCATGGGTGCTGTGCACATAAAGCGTTTATATTTAAATGAAGCTCAGCTGCCTCTTCATGAGGAAACATCCATCAAATTGTTGGATTCCTGAACTATTGAAGCAGATTGTGACAGTTCCTACTGTTAATGCAGTGATATGCCAGTTTGAGTATTCAGGAGATTGTTGACTTGAAAAATAAGGCTAAAGTAGATGTCAAAGCCCTACTATGCAGTTAAAAATGAATTGAAATCATGAGAAATACATGTATAGAATATATCATTCTAGTGTCAATGTAATGGAAGCATAAACTGGCCCTTAAATATATGATTGTTTATGTAAAACCACCAGTTTGTGGACAAAGTATTCATAGCTTTTACTTGAAAAGCAACTGAACAGTGTAAAAATATTACATTGTATTTAAAAATCCTGCATTGAGGTTTATAAAATAGGTAACTAGAAGAATGCACTCAGTAGAGTGCAGGTATCAACCAGGTATCTAAACTCCATTCAGAAAACATTTCAAACGTAATTTCGTCTTGCAGACAGAATGGCATCATGATTATATGACAGCGTTTGGTTTTCTGATATATGTGATGATGACAAAAAGTAATGGCAGCATTGTTTGCACTGGCATGACAGATAACCCTAGTGGAGATAACAAATAGAGCAAAATTAAGTATTTATAAAGCAGAAAAATGGACCCTTCAGTATCCAGTAACTACAGTTCTCTAATAGATTAAGTAGCATAAAATACAAGCACTACGCAAAGAGAAAAACACCTCAAAATTGTTCTTAAAGTAATAATCTTGAAAACTTTCATTAAATAAATGTCTGTTCATCAGGTCATTATCTATTGTCTAATGAGGTAACAAAACGGTTATTGATCCTTTGGCCTACAACTGAAAGCTCATGCAAAATCAAAAGCAATGCACGGTTAGGGGAGGGGGATCAAAAAACAAGCAGAGCACATGAATAAATAAGCTGCCTTTAGTAAATGTGTTGCATTCCATCGCTGTGTTATACATCTCAAGATGACAACAGAAATTATTTATAAACTGGTATGACTCATAAAGGTTTAGAATTCATTTTGGTTCTCTGGTAGTTAAGACATAATTGAACTCACCACATTAGAAACATTATAAAAAACCCAGTTATAAGGTGAAGCATTTCAGTTTGGCTGATAGAAATGCCAAACACAGTCTGGCTCAGCGCACAGGTTCTCATTGGTGGCAGCTCTTTACTTTGAAGGACTTGTCAGACAGTCAAAAACTCCCAAAGGCAAAGACCAGGAGGGACTTTCCAATCCTTTGACTTCTGAATAACGGTGACAGCCAAATTAGTTTTCTGGCAGCGCTCTTTCTTGTCAGTTCCACTTATGAAGCTGTTTTCTCTCTCTTCTTCTTCTAGTGGATGAACTCTTCAAAGAGGCAAATGTGAAGTCAAATGGGACCATCAACTATGAAGAGTTCACCCGGATGGTGACGCTCCCACCTGTCGATTATTGATTTTTCAGCCATTGCCTTTACATAGAACTTGATTTTTGGAAATGTGTCTAAATCTCATAATATATTAAATCTACATGATGTACCGGCAGAAAGTATTCTTGACTTTTTTAAGTGATTAAATGCAGAACCTCTTTACTCTTGACTAACACAATACATATTTTGGCATTTTATTCCTAAATGGGATATCATTTTTTCATTTCAAGCCTGACCCTCCTCAAAAATCCTATTTTGCACATTTGCGAGGGATAGATTAAACTTTTTTTTTCTCCATGAAGTAGTTTCTTATTACTGTCAACTTTCCACACGAGTATTAAACTGCATTTTATTCCTACACTTGTGTGATGAAAGCTGAGTTTGAATGAAGACACACTTATTCTGATGGATTGTTTTATTTCTTTGCACACTACTGTATGTAAAGCCCTCATCCATATCTTTCTTTCTGACAGTTTCAGCTGTTCTGTCTTCTCAAGTTCCGTGTGAATATATATGTCAGGCATTTGACATTTGTGAACATTGCATTTACATAAGAGACTTGTAATTTGCATTTTTCCCCCAGAGGTTTTATTTTGTAGTATAAAGCACAGTACATAAATATCCATATGTAATGACACATCACTGATTAATACATTTTCTCCAACATGGGTAATTGTTGTAAGGCCTATTAACAGTTCATTTAAATAAGGTTTACAGTGGGATTTTGTTAAAGAGATTGTAGTTAGCCAGCTGATTTACTACTTGTGCTGAGTAGCTATATTAACCACGTGGCTAGAGTCTTGATTCTTGTGCTTGGAAACCAACATGACCATTAAATGTACAAATATGAATCTTTATAAACAGAAAACATACAGAAACAATCAGTCCAACAAACAAAAAGTTAAAATCTTGCATGTTCCCTGCAGTCAAACATCAACTGTTCTAATGTGGGAATCATTTATAATGGAATGCATCGATCAGCCTGTTCAGAAAATAATTTACCTGTTCTGATTGCCCTGACAGCCCTCCTCTGATTGGCCAATCATTTTAATTATTGTGATTGGGCATGGCCGATGTGTCAATTGTCTCTGCTTAATTATAAAATAACAGGTGTGTATGTGGGAACTAGCAGTTCTGCTCTATGTGCCTCGCATTTTTGCAGAAGCACCCGGACCGTCTCAAGCATAATATAAAACATGAGTCACTGTGTATAATTGGGACCTTAGAGAAATATTTAAAACACTGGATTAAAATGTTGGTCTTGTGTCCCTGTAAACTCCACATGTTCGTACTAGAATTAAAAGCTTGAGAGGCATAACAATAGCAGGGGCTTATTGTATGAGCAACTGCATCCTGATCATTTCAAATGAATGCAATTTTGATACATCAAAATAAACAAAGCACCATGTGAACACGATTTAAATTTACATTTCCCAGCACCCTTGTAAAAAATGAATAAAAAAAACAGCCCTTTACATGAATACATAACATACTGTATGTAGACAAGGCAGGTAAAATTTACTTTTAATACACATTCAAAGTAAAGTTCCTGTGTGGCTTGTGTTTATAGTTGCTTGACGAAATGATTACATAAGTAAAAAAAAAAAAAAAAAGCTGCAACTTGTCAAATTAGATTACTTTCATCAAATGCCTTATATTTACAAAACCACAACACCAGAGGTTAATGTTCTCTCTCTCAGCAATGACATTTTTCATTATAGCTGCAGCACTGCTTCAATAACTCTTTTCATGGGATGATCTATAGCCTTGAGAACTTGTGTAAGCTTGCAGTATTTTACAATAGCCCACTGATTTTTTTGAAACCTATTTTCAATAGTATAGTGGAAAGCTTTATGGCAGATTTTTTTGTCATTAGACATTCACAGCACAAAGGACTATGCAGTATATGCTGGCACTGCAGCTGACAGGGCTGGACTTCATTAATAAATGTGAGCTGCTTTTCAATTCCTGCTGAAAAGCCTTTGAATTGCTGGCGACATCCGTACTTGTCAGTGCTAACAGAGACTGTGAATGCAGGACCACATAGAACACAATCACCTGACACAAGTTCCTTGATTAAAAACCACAGTTGCAAAAGTATAAAATACCTAAACTAATTAATTGATACACTGTACTAAACCTTATGTGATGTGGCAAAGACTTAATCCATTTTTTATATTTTCTGAATCATGTACTTGGAAATGCTTAATTTGAATATTTTAATCTGATTGTTTATGACAACAACACGTCAAATTATCCAGTTTTCAAGTAGATAAGGAGCCTGTGGCCTCTATAGCACCAAGTAGCCCATTTCCTTAAGCTCCACTTTTCACATTTACATTTTACTTTGTGACTTTGTAATACAACTACTTAAAAAAATGCTTTTACAACCTGCTGTGGACATAAATAAACCCAAATGACCGTTTGCTAAACCCCTCCTCTGAACAGCAACTGTGTTACTTCCAAGGACAAGAGTTAGCATATCGTTAGCTAACTGAATTATTTTGTGATGCTACAAAATTAACTTATTACCCGATTTATTATCTGAGCAGTATGTTTGCCAAAAACATCAGTTAGTCAACATTCCTAAAGCCTATTCTCTTGTAAGATAAAAGTAAAAACAGAGGCTACTGTTAGGAAATACAAACACTTAGCATGAATCTAACCTGCTTGTATGCAAGCTAATCATCCAAGCTATGTTGAATCTTTTTCGATCTTGGTTGTTTTTCTTTCTTATCATACTTATAATACTAGGCCTAACTAGCTTAACACTGCAATACAAAATTATGTTTCTTATTGTTCAACTTGTATACAACTTTTTGTCTGAAACATAAAGCCTAGTGTCAGACTTCTGGCACAGTATCATGTACGTAGCAATCAAGTTCGTATTTAAAACCTCTTTTATGTCGTTCCAGTTTGAAAATGAGTCTGTAAACCTGGGAATGAGTCGCCCTTTTTGCAGTCAATGTCAATGTTTTTTTTTAATGGGTTTTTTGTTATATGCCTGAAAATATGTTTTTTGATTAACAAAAGCTTAAGAGATCTTACTGTCTTATTCTTTGACATCAAATACTTAAGTAAATCTTTTCATGCGGCGGTCGCTAACAAGTGGCTAAGTGGTATTACAATAGTTTAGTGGTGAAGTTAAAGTCATGCTACAAAGGTGTGTGTGTTTGTAGCCTAACTTCAGTTTTTTTTACTTCTGGCAATTGCATTTATGATGATACTGCTACTGATACAATGATACTTACATGTAAGTTTAATTCATTTCTGTTTGCCATAGAGTTTATTTTCTGCATTAATCCAGGTGTAGCCACAGTAACTGAGGAGGTTAGCGAATGATCAATCATTTATAAATGTCACATGAAGCATTTTTGCACCATGTATTTCTTGCTTCATAACGCTTGTACCACATATGCGTAAAAACCACATTGCAAATTGTATACCTGTTTGTTTTAATCAGTTTCTGCTGCTGTCCATAAAATGAAAGCACTGTACCAACCATAATGGTGAATGAGTGGTTTATCTACATGTGTAATAACGCATTATTAAATTGGCTACATAGGAGAGCTCTTATGCAGCGCCGCAAGAAATCTTGATTTATAAAAGTGACATTCTGGTCAAACTGTATAATAAAAAAGTGCAAACAAATATTTACATTCTCATCGTTTTGCTAAGAAAGAGGAAATTAATTTCAGACCTGTATAATAATGTCACCAGTACAAACACGCCGAGTTTTGGAGTGGGACTAATTCATAATTAGTCTTTAGTGGTGATGAAAACATAAAGAGGCTCAGATTGTTGACTTTAAATGATGATTTATGTCATCAGTGTTTCTGTTGAGTGGTTACTTTGTTGCAGGTCAGCGGCGAGACGTGCTGCTGGAACGGGCACGCTGGCTGCAGGTTTTGCAGCACTGTGCTCGTACATTGGGTAGGTGGCAGCGGCCGAGCAAGCGGAGAGTCTGACAAAAACGAAATGTTAGGCGATCTCGAGGGCAAACTGCTCCTGGGAGGGAGGGAGAGAGAGGGAGGGAGGGAGAGAGAGAGAGAGAGAGAGGTTGGATACAGACTTTGTTCTTTTGCATCATTACAGGATGAATCACAGGCACAATGTGACGGCTGTAAGCCTCTTAACATCATAAGATGTTGCCCTGTAAGTTCAACAGTGACAGGTGTCAGTAATCCTGCATATTCTGCACGTGTGTTTCCATCCTTGGTTCATCACAGATCATCTTTAGAGACCCGCTGAGGATTTCTTTCTTTCTGATCAAAGCTTGTATGTATGTGTATCAAATAAGCCTGACTGGAAGAAAAATATATATATTATGTTGTTTTGTTTATTGATTTAAAATAACTGACAACACAAGTGGGTACAAATAATACACTTTGAATCAATACACTGCTCAGATGATAAACAAAATATCAAGTCAACCAAAACAGTTGCCATGATGAATAGCATTGTGAAAGCAGGTAAAGCACTTTGTAACTTGAAAATTGCTGTGTAAATAAAGTTTATTGCTAAACTTTCCCCCTACACATGAAGACATGCATTTATAAGCAATGTAGGCTCCTAAAAAATGTGTACTAAATGGAAATTCACAGAAGAATTTTGAGTTTGTTTGTTTGAGTGAAAAACTATCTCCTTTGTTAAACACAGGGTATTAATGCTATGGATTAGGGACATTTATGGCATCAGTTAAAAAAACCTTTGCCTGCTGACTCCATATTAAATCCACTCCGAAGCAAAAAAAGCATGTTGTTTAAAATACATTTTCAACAAATAGTCAAATACTGACAGGATAACAAGTTTCAATATGACTATCAGTTTGGATTTTGTGAAAACCTCCATGGTCCAGATCCGGCCTCCCTTTAAGCAAACTAAGCAGCTGCTTAGTGTCCCACAGCCACCAGGGGGCTCTGAACTCCTCAACTCATGCTTCTTTTGCTGAAAATGACTGAAGGTCTGACCTAGCACCATTATGTATTTACACTGAACTGGTACTAATTGTTGCTAATGCAATGCTATCTACCAACCAAGGTTATTATAATTAACAAAACTAACGAAATAACGACAACAAGAATTGAAAAAACATTTTCGTTAACTGAAATAAAAATAAAAAATATATTTTTTTTAAAATGATAACTAACTGAAACTGTATTTTGTGGTTAGAAAACTAACTAAAATTATAGTGAAAATGTCCTTAGTTTTCGTCTTTGTCAACTTTTTTCATACGTAAACCTTTTTGGTTGATATGAAATCAATTTCATCTATCTGGTTTCTTAATAAACTTATTGGGGCTGAGATGGTTAAGACAAAGGAAATAAAGGCATCATTTATTGTGACATTTTGAATCTCGCACCCAACAAATACCCAATTACAACAAAAACTAACACCAAAACTAATAAAAACTAAACTAAAACTTAGCATTTTCCAAAAAATAAAAACTAATTAAAACTAGCAAACTCACTCTAAAAACTAATTAAAACTAACTGAATCTAAAAACAAAAAATGACAACAAAATTAAAACTAAAACTAATGAAAAATCCAAAACTATTGTAACCTTGCTACCAACAAGTGAGGATCATCAGGACTGTTTAATCCAAGACGGGCAGCCAATGACGTACGTAATGTTGCAGCCTGACAAAAACAATGTAGCAGAAGAAAGTAGTATTGGAAGTTGAAATGGTAAATGCAGTCAGTCAGCTTTACTTTGAATGTTTCACTCAGTGTATATAATTAGGGATAAAACTGCAGCACATTATGTTAATAGCAGTACTTGTTGGCACCAAATCCACTCTTTCCAAAGTTGACAGTTTCTCCCTCCAAATCGACAGCTCTTCAGTTTCCCCCTCCCCTCAGGTAAAGAGTCTGGGTGTCATCCTCGACAGCACCCTATCTTTCCACTCTCACATCAATAACATCACTTCGGTCTGCTTAATTCCACCTCCGCAACATCAACCATCTCCGCCCTTCCCTCAACCCCGACACCACTTCCGTGCTTGTCCATAGTCTTGTAACCTCCAGCATTGATTACTGCAACTCTCTCCTCTTTGGTTTCCCTCACATGGTCCTCCATAAACTTCAATTGGTCCAAAACTCTGCTGCTCGCATCAACTACAAAATCCTCCTCTACACCTTCGAGGCCATCCACAGCCTCACCCCTCCTTATCTGTCTAATCACCTCCACATTCCCAGCTGCTATGCTCCCCAACTCTGGAACTCACTCCCATCGTCTTTGTTTTGTTTTATTTCTTGTGTCTTGTTTTCATTCCCTGTTTTGTATTGTTCTCATTATTGTACAGTATCCTTGAGTGTTTAGAAAGGCACTTATAAATAAAATGTAATATTATTATTATTACAAATAAAATGTATATGGGTTGAAATTGCAAACAGTAGCCTGTTCTAAGAATATTCCATTGACTATTTACTGCGAGGCAGGGCACCCCCAGATGTACCGGGCCAGAAAAAAGCAAAAACATTGACATTGTAGATCATGATGAATTATCAAATAAGCTTCAAGCTCATTTGGTTATTGGTAAATTAATACTTGCTTAACCGTTACCAATGTGTCATTTAGAATGGAAATAACTCATCATACAAGGTGTTCTACAAGGTTCTATACTAGGTCCTCTTTTATTTCTTCAGAAAATTTGCATTTGATAACAAAACACTTAATAAATATGCTGACAATACCAATACTTTTCTTACAGATAAAGATGCACATAGATTGATAACTCCAAAAGCGTGTTTCACTGCAGCTCAGTATGATATCCGCTCTTTGCAACTGATAACTGTTGTAATTATGAAAAACGTCAAGGCGGAAAGTGGCGATATAGAGGGTGAAAGCAAAGTGGGAAGTAAGGGAACGTAGTATCAAGCATGAGAATATCCTAGTCAGATGGATGGGAGGAGCCGTGGATAAGTCAAACAAACCCATTTCACCCAGGAGACCAGCATTCTCGCTGGGGTTTTCCCATAAATGCACATTGAATGGACAATAAAAGAAGACAAAATGTTTTCTCTGTCTAACCTACAATGATAACCATAAAAAGAGGCATTTGTACATAGATTTGTATCCATCAACAGGAGCAGACATTATCTATCTCCTGCCAATCTGTTAAATCACAGCAGTTACAGCAGAAGCACGGAATTGAAAAACCAGTCCAGACAGCTATTTGAGTGTGGGCTGTTATTGAATCGTCACACTTCATCAGACACTCAAGGTTTCAGACCCTGATGTTGTTCTTGTATTTAGCTCCTTATCTTCTCATTTGAGAACAGCCAAGTGGGCAAGAATCAAAGGTCCTTCGGGAATTAAGTTAGTTTTACCACCTGTCCTTTCAGTTCCCACAAGCACTGAATGACTGTTAAAGTAAGAAAAAAGCAAAGAAACAACCCACACTTTCCCAATGGAATCTCAGTTCAGGTGAGTTCAGAAGCAGAGGCGACGGCTGATGGCTTTAACAGAAAATGTAACTATTGTAGGTCAGCTATAAACCTTGTGCAAATTGCCATGTAATGTGCTTTTCAATGCCTTACTAACAGCAACAGCTGCTCATTTTCAGAGAAAAACAGTTTCTTTCTCAACTGTCTCTGAGATCTGCAAACCCTCAGCTAAAAGTCCTTCAAATCAAGATTAATCTTTACTCATCGGGATCTTCACAGACTGCATTAGAAGTGTGACATTATATTAGATCACTCAAATGCTTTTGTATGTAAATATGGAGTGCCAAAACTGAGAGTGACTTCTAAAAGCAGATGACTGTTTTAGAACGGATAATAAAAGCTTAGTTTAGGTTTAATCCGGTTTTGAGTGCTATTATTGATCTGAAATGACTCAACTTGAATGCAGAAATTCTATCTTGTTCACACATCTGAAAAAATTAATTAATTTTTTAATGTGGAGAAATCATAAGTAATTGATTGATTGAATTGAGGTCCTGGCACTTTTTGGCAGATTTTTTTGGGGCAAATTCCGACAATACAAAAACAAAGAAGACGTGTCTAGAAAATCTTAAACATTACAGTTATAGTAATGTGGAAAATTGCAATCCATAGTTCTATTCATAAAAGTTTACCAACAAGAAGCTATAGGCAGCCAATGTAAAAGCATGTTTTCAAATTGTACACACATTCTCGAGGACCTAAATTATCACATTTTATAGATTTTTTGATGTCGATGAATGGCAGCCTATATTTGACAAGTTTTTCACTTCAATTTTAAACTTAAAGCTCACAGACACATCGAAACTGGAAGAACAACTTCCCAACTTGGGAATGAGCCATTTGAGTAAGATGTGAAGGTAACTTCTGGGTTCATAAGGAAGCACTCTGAATTGCTATACTCAGCAACAAGCTTGACATGGCCACACTCTTCAACATGGCTTATACACTATGTATGTACTACTGAATCAAGTGCTCTCATGTCAAGCTTTTCTCAAAACTCGAGTTCGGAATTTCCCAGATCAGAGAAACTCCATGACATCAATGAGGTACAAAGGCCACAGCTGCAACTCAATACACAACATTTCCTGTTTTCTATACACCCCCATTTGCTATCTTTGACCTACTCGCCAACATGCCTTATATAGAGCAGTAAACAACAAAAGGGGGTGAGGGGACTTCCACAGTATGCATTTATTTCACGATCTGGGAATCCAAACCCTTGGTCTGGGTGAGAAAAACTGTTAATTGGGAACCTTCTTCAGTTCCTCAGCATATGCATCAGCATGTAAGTGGATGTAGCTTTGCATTTGCTTTTCGACAAAAACACATCTTATGTCATAAGGGTCACAGGGGAGGAATTACAATATCATAAACGAACAAGCCAGGGAACAAATGGGCTGAATAAAGAACAGAGTAAATGGCTGTCAGTACATGAGGAATGGATATGACCAACTTGAACAAAATTAAACACTGCATCAAGCATAAAATTGACCAGTAACTGCACAATAACAATACAACAATATTGCTGCTGAACTGTCTTTCACAAACTTATTGTGCTCTGTAATAGCCTGTGATTAAAATATATGCAATTGTATTACTCAGAGCTGCAATAACAGATTTTCTTGGCCACCTGGGGGCAGCGGAAACAAATGTACTTATTATCACCTTTTAAGTTGATATGGTGAACTTGTTTAGAAACAGTCGCTTATTTCACATCGGGCATTTATGGAAGAATATTACAATTTATTGGGAGTCGTGTGTGTGTGTCTATCTGGCCAATGTAATTTCAATACTCCTTTTAGCTCTGTTTTTGGTCCCTACCAACTCTGGAGTGAAATACTTGGCTCTTTAGCTGCTGAATGTTCCAAAATGTCTTGTTCAGCGTTTGGCTGTACTGAAAGACACTCAAACGATTCAGCTATTCATTGTGAATATAAACTAGCTAGCTAGCGTTAACTGATAACGTCAATCAATCAAAATCAAAATCAAAAATCAAAAATCAAAAATCAAAATCAAAATTACTTTATTTATCCCAGAGGGGAAATTCAGTTAGTCTGGTAGAATCTCCAGCCTGATGGCTGTAGGAGCGAAGGATCTTTTGTATCTCTCCGTCCTGTGATGGCGATGGCCAAAATGCCAAATTTAAGGCTTCAAAACAATAGTCCACAAAATAATGGGTGACCCCACATTGATGACTTCCATTTCTTCGGTTCATGTTTTTTTTTTTTTGTAACAACCAACCGGCAGTTGCTGAAGCAAAAACTCGGGTATGGGAGGAATTCGGGGAGGCCATGGAGGAGGACTTTCGGTCGGCCTCAAAGAGGTTCTGGAAAACCGTCGGGCGTCTCAGAAAGGGAAAGCAGGGCTTGGCCCAAGCTGTGTTCAGCGGGGGCGGAGACCTGCTGACCCGACCTGTGGATGTCGTCGGACGGGGGAAAGAACACTTTGAGGAACTCCTTAATCCAGCCAACACGTCCTCTGTAGAGGAGGCAGAGTCTGAAGACTCAGGGGAAGACTCACCAGTAACCCTGGCAGAGGTCGCCGAGGTAGTCAAAAAGCTACCCGGCAGCAAGGCGCCAGGGTTGGATGAGATTCGCCCTGAGATGCTGAAGGCTCTGGGCACTGTTGGGCTGTCATGGTTGACATGCCTCTTCAGTGTTGCGTGGAGGTCTGGGACAGTGCCAGTGGAGTGGCAGACTGGGGTGGTGGTTCCCATTTTCAAAAAGGGGGACCGGAGGGTGTGTTCCAATTACCGTGGAATCACACTCCTCAGCCTCCCCAGAAAAGTCTACTCCAGGGTGCTGGAAAGGAGGCTCCGGCCGATTGTCGAACCTCGGATTCAGGAGGAACAATGCGGCTTCCGTCCTAGCCGTGGAACAACGGACCAGCTCTTTACCCTTGCGAGACTTCTGGAGGGGGCATGGGAGTTTGCTCATCCAGTCTACATGTGTTTTGTGGACTTGGAGAAGGCCTACGACCGTGTCCCTCGGGGAGTCTTGTGGGGGGTACTGCGGGAATATGGGGCACCGGGCTTGTTGCTACGAGTTATCCGGTCCCTATATAACCAAAGTGAGAGCTGTGTCCGCATACTCGGCACAACGTCAAACACGTTCCCAGTGGGTGTTGGCCTCCGCCAGGGTTGCCCCTTGTCTCCGATTCTGTTTGTGGTTTTCATGGACAGGATCTCAAGGCGCAGCCGGGGGGAGGAAGGGATTCGGTTTGGTGACCTAAGAATTGCATCTCTGCTTTTTGCAGATGATGTGGTTCTTTTGGCTTCATCAAGCCGGGACCTCCAGCACTCGTTGGGGCGGTTTGCAGCCGAGTGCGAAGCGGTTGGGATGAGAGTCAGCACCTCCAAGTCTGAGGCCATGGTTCTCTGCCGGAAAACGGTGGACTGCCCCATTCTGGGTGGGGAGAGAGGTATTGCCTCAAGCGAAGGAGTTCAAGTATCTCGGGGTCTTGTTCACGAGTGAGGGTAGAACGGAGCGTGAGATGGACAGGCGGTTTGGTGCAGCGTCAGCAGTGATGCGGCCGTTGTACCGGACCGTCGTGGTGAAGAAGGAGCTGAGCCGGAAGGCAAAGCTCTCGATTTACCGGTCCATCTACGTTCCAACCCTCACCTATGGTCACGAACTTTGGGTAGTGACCGAAAGAGCAAGATCGCGGATACAAGCGGCTGAAATGAGCTTCCTCCGTAGGGTGGCTGGGCTCAGCCTTAGAGATAGGGTGAGGAGCTCAGACATCCGGAGGGAGCTCGGAGTAGAGTCGCTGCTCCTTCGCGTCGAAAGGAGTCAGCTGAGGTGGTTTGGGCATCTGGTAAGGATGCCTCCCGGGCGCCTCCCGTTAGAGGTGTTCCGGGCACGTCCAACTAGTAGGAGGCCCCGGGGAAGACCCAGAACATGGTGGAGGGATTATATCTCTCTCCTGGCCTGGGAACGCCTCGGGGTCCCCCAGGAGGAGCTGGACGTTGTGGCTGGGGAGAGGGATGTCTGGAATGCCCTGCTTAGCCTGCTGCCCCCGCGACCCGGCCCCGGATAAGCAGAAGAAAATGGATGGATGGATGGATGGATGGATGTAACAACCGTTTTGGATTGTCATATTCTACTACGTTAAACAGCAGGTGGTGGGCACAAGGCTCAAACAAACTGTCCGACCCCACCAAAAACTTAACCATAACTTAACTTTCAGACCTGAGGTGAACAGGCAGAGATTGGAAACCAAAACTGAGAAAATCTAATCAACCCTGAGACATTAGCCAAACAGTCATTACATGGACACAAAGCGACTGAAATTAACTAATCCGAACATGTGTGCATTTCTTAAGGTGTCAGGGCTCAGGAGGATCAGGCAGTTTAGTGTCACTGTTGCAGTTGAGATTGTATGGCAGAGAGCACTAAATATGTCATTATTTTCCCCTCCAAAAGCACGTGTACAGTCCCTGTGGAGAATGGACTCACATCAACCTCGATTATCCTGCTACTGGTAAGAAAACCAACCTCTGCTTCCTAGTGTGATATTAATAACCTGCTGCCCAGATGCATTGTCAGGCACAAAAAATGGAAATATGTCTTGTGCTCACACAGCTGCACATATGACATTACAAGTTCTGTGTTCAGCCTCCATACAGCCTGTGATAAAAGTATGAAGATACAACAGAGAGCAGCTTTATTCTTGGCCATTGATTCCACTGGTATATTGAGCTGGTCAATATATCACAGCAGGGCACAGTATATCAACACATGAACAGACTTTTATTAATGTCAGATGAAATGTTGCCCATGTCAGATCCAATAAACCTTCCTTTCTGATCAATGTCCATGTAGAAAAACCTTCAAATGAATGTGGTTCTGGTATAGAGTTTCAGTACTGACATTTATGATAAAAAAAAAAGAACAAAAAGTGCAGTGGAAAAAGTATAGTACCATCCTCATTCAATCGATACGATGACCTTCTGCTCCATCACTTTATATTTCTATCATGTCTTATCTCAAGATCAACAAGAGTTTCCAATCTGCTTCAAATTACAGTCCTGATTGCTCTTGCTTAAGTGCAGCATCAGAAAGTCTCTGAATTAAATGAGCTCTAATGTGGGCGGATACTTTCAGCGATTCAACAGGAATGCTGCTGTGTATCAGACAAAATGGCTCATATTTGAATGCATTCCAAGCACATTTATTTAACAAATGCTTTCGTCCAAACTGAGGAAGAATCTAAACCACTTTGAATCAAGGAGAAGTCTTTGAGAAGCTACAATTCACCCTATAGGTGTATGAAGTATAATATAAGTGCCTTTGAAATGACTTTTCCTTTTTTTTCTTTTGAGAAAAAATCCTTGGTAAGTTAGTACTCACGGAAGAGATACACAACGCAAGGTCAGATCTAACTATGGTATAATTCTTCAAGTTATGTTTCTGAAGAAGGATTAGTCACACTGCAGCAAAACAGAGATTTCATTAGTACTTGAGCAGACAAGGAGAGAAATGACCGGAAATTGAATCTGAATGTTGTTTACACCTCTCTGTGTGTTTAGTCCTGTTTATTCTCTTAAGATGATGTGAGAAAACTCTTACGAGCTGTGTCAAAGTCTCATAATGTCTGGGAAAACCCTGCTGTTTTATGGGCATCATGTTTAAAAAAAAAGTTGGGGACATAGTTACATAAACCAACACACATGTAAACACAACTGACGATATAAGATAACATAAACTTTATTCATCCCAGCAGAGAAATTTAGGAATAGGATATTAAACGATATGGACACGACCTCAATCCCTTTTCACTGAGCTCAATATTGTGACAGAGCTACTGTCAGGTGTATTTAATATAATCAGTATGTTATAAGAGCATGGTGCATAGTCATTTAGGGCACGTGTACAAATCACTCACACAAAAGTAAACACAAGGGTCAAAGGGGTTTAAATTTAGCCTCTTAGTCATGTATGGTATGGTGTGGGCGTAACATTAATTAAACAGCCGATAAACTAAAAGCCACGTGTACCTGCACCTGGCATCATGAAACTGGAGAAGTGCAGGGACCATCCATCCCCCAAAACTCTTTATCATAAACAACTCCATTTGAGTGCATATAATACATATATACTGAAAACCTACTTAACTGAGGAGAAGACCTGCTGCTGTGTGTCCTTGTATGTGTAAAATGAATGGGCTGAAAGGTTTGGGCTTTGTCTGAATCTGTGAGTATGCATGAAGCATCCACCTGCCACCCACCTGAATGAATTATTTTCTCCGATTTTGAGATCCGCACCCACATGGACACTTCACTCCCCCTCTAGGAGTCCCTGTCAGCTCTGTTGTATTTTAAATTATGTTTTGCATTGATTTATGGGTGGTTAAATGACTAGAGCCATTGTGAGTGTTTCCATGTGTGCAGTAATGTCACTGCTGCAATACTGTGGGACATTCAGACAGCAAAGAGGAAAGAGAACTAAACTTTAAGCTTCCGAAATAATCAATGAAGCTGTGCTGCGGGTTCTTGTTGTGTGTAAATGCACACATTTCTTCTCTTTGATGATGTATTATTTCAATTTGAATTGTTTTCTGATGCATCAAGATTGCAATGCACCAAAATATACCTGACCACACCTCATTTTAAAACCGACACAACCAATGATAAACAGAGGCACACAAATAGTTCCTGGCACAATGTGGGTGCTGGGTGTGAAAATAAAAAACTGTGTTTGTCTGAAAACAGTAAAGGCACTTGCACTGTGCACTGCTTTGTGCCAGGTGTTTAGATAGGGCTCTTTGTTTTCTTTAGAACTGATTCATAAAACTACAGGGACACTGTTAACACCTTAGTTCTAACAGGGTGGGATGTGATCTATTTTGGTTTCTCCTTCAATAATCTGATGTTCTCTGGCACAGAGTTTTCTTTCGTCTTGGAGGGGTTGAATGCTTTAATAAAAGGCATTTTTATACAACTAATCTGCACAAGTTTCTCTGAAACACATTTCATCTTCATTTTAATGTCTGGGAGTTTTAATTTTATGATTCTGATGCATGTCATTGTTTCAGCCTTTTGGATTCAGTCTGTTTGTTTCTTTGTCTTCTTAATCACATGTACACTTGTTTCATTTCAGACATTTTACAACACAGAAAAAAACTATTAACCCAAATGGAGTTACCATACACCTAAAACTTAACACTTTTATGCCTCTATGCCTTTAAAATTCAGACTAACAGGGAGCCCTCTGATTTCATGTTCGATATGAAACAGAAATACCATTAAACTGCTGTTGCTAACATCAGAAAATTGAATAACAAATTGTGATTTCCGTAAACTTAACATCTTATTTGTAAATATAAAATGAGCTGCCAAAGTGATCAATATTTTTTGGAGAGTATGAGTCATTTACTCTGTATGTATTTCATAAGGGTGATGCAGTTAAATAAGCTCAGATCTGCAAAGGTTCATGTTGAACATTAAGCTGTGAGGACCATTCAGGCTGAAAAGCTGAAGAAGAAAAAAGCAGCTTTTTCCTCTGCCTTGTGGCATCTACTGGAAGAGAAAAACTAAACAAAAACACCTTCAGTGTAAAAAATGCCTTTTCTTGTCATCGTCTACAGATAAAGACACATGCCCATTAAAAGCCAGACATAACCTTTGACAAAAGGTAAAAGTGTAAAAGTTACAGTATAGTGTGACAGAAAATGAAAAGCAAAGAATTGAAATGTCAAAGCAATGACTCATGTGGTAGAAGTAAAAGAAGGCTTGCAGCCCATAATTTTCTTGGTGTGAATAGTTGCTTTGATTGCAAATGCCTTCTTCTACTCTATCTAAGTTGGATTTTTTTTTACACTGCCTGTTTAACAAAGAAGACCTTTGATGCAACTGTAGTCAGTCTTTCCACTGATCTTGTGATGTGGCATTATTAGAGGGAGAGCTGGTAGATTCCCAGTTATATAAATGCTGTTGATGTATGGCAAAGCGCACTGCTTCACACAGTTTAAAAAAGCTGGTACCATCAGTCAGTTTGGTATGCATAAAACATTAGGGGCATCTTTTAGACATATTTTCAGATTTTTCTTACCACTTCCTTTGCGACTATTTAGGTTGAATAAAGAAAATCAGTAAGATACTGAGGCTGCAATGTTGTTTTTGTACATTCTGCATCTTCATTTTGTCAATTTTGCTGGTGTTGTAAAAAAACACAACCATAATTCCTGGTAAAAATCTCTGTAATTGCTCTTGCTTGACATTTCACTCAATATCTCCATTGATGTACATAAACAGTCCCATAAACAGTGACGTGAACAGCCCTGACCACTGCCACAATCAATGTAAATGTAAATGTTATCCACACATTATTACGACAAGGTCAACATTCTCTTTTTCAGCAATCACTTGACATGCGGGTCGATCTTTTTTTCTCTCAAATTGCAATCAGAGTAAAAACTAACATCGGAGGATTTAATTAATCTGACAAGAGGAAGCAGTCAAATCCAAACACTGAGCACACACTATGAAAGATCTGCACACTACAAGGTGCAACATAGAATAAAGTATATTCAATTCAAAGCACACGCATATTGAATCTCTTTACAGCATGTAAAAACAAACTATAAATGAACCACTCCTTTAAAGTACATCTACATGCAGCACATGCGTCATCTTCCACTTTTTGATGACACAACTGGGCCAGTAAATGACGGCTGCCTGCAGGCGGAGTCGATACAGCTCCCACAGCAATCCAGCTGAGAGACTGCAGCCATGCTAGCAGCTCTATCAGGCTGATCATAGGCACAGCATTGCTTCAGCTTCATATTTACTGTGCTAACAAGCTCACAGTGACAATGCTAGCATGCTAATATTAGGCGGATATAATGTTGACTAAGCAGCTCACAATTTGTTTACGATTTACCCCTCCTTAGAACCGCCTTTGCAGGTTAGGCTTAGCGCTTAGTGTAAAATACACAAATGAAGGCTCTCTGTAGTGGGGCTTAAGCATTATGACCATCTGCTTTAATTTAGTTTTCTCTTCAACTGCAGTGAAAATAAGTGCAGTGGCACGTACAAAGTAATTAACACTTCAAATCATATCATTTTTGCACTGAATGTCTGAATCTGCAGAGGGAGGTTGCCTGGACACTATGAGGAGAAGAACTCGCCTTTAAGTCTGTTTGGCAGTGTTCGTATATATGGTGGTATTTATTAATGCTGACCTTGTGATTTTTCAATACCATCAAAATAAAGAATCTGCTCTGTTGGGGGTGGGGTGTCACATACGAATACCATCATATAAACAATTTTTTTACCATTCATTGACTTTTCTGCATCGATTCATAATCTTTCAAGAGAGAATCGCAATACATCTAATGTTTACTGTGTTCACCATGTTTGTTTACTCACCAGATGGAGAGCCTTTGCACTCCTGTAAGTTACACTTCTTGATGCTTTCAGGGCGCAGCTCCTGGCCACATTGAGCTTGATCCACTTCTTCTTCTGTCTCAGCCTTCGTGTTCACACATTTGATGAGTCGACGCTGCACTCCGCCACCACAGGAAGCCGAACACTGCAGAGAAAGTTTAGGAAAATGTAGATGACAAATTTAATGGTTTTGTTTGGCGTTATGTATTTTATGACATGATTTCCTAACAATGATCTTGTTTTAGGTCATCAAAACATATTTGGTTGACCAAACTTGCACCGAACATAACAGAGAGGATCTGAGGAACCACAAAAACAGTTCAAACTCTTTTCACGTGTGGCCGGTTTACAGACTGATTGGTCCACTTGGTGTCAGTCAAATCCAGGGACACTGGATCATTCTCAATATTTGGACATATTTACACGTATTACAAGCAGTAAGAAGACATTTTTATTGCAACTGCTTTTGGAAGCATCATACTGTGCTTGCTTTTACATGTGTTCAATGGCAATCCCATTATACATGATGCTTTTTTGATTGATTGTATGCACAGTAAAGACTTTCAAACTCTACTGCCAATATGGAACAGTGATTGAAAAGACCTGTCTTTGTGGTTGGTTTCTCCTTTCTTCCCCACCAACAGTCCAGTCCAGTCCAGGACCTCAGAGGGCCTCTCTTCAGGTTCATTGTGACACATCCATCCATAACAGATAGACAAGTCAAAAGAGCTGACTCTGTGATTGGAGCCAGGTTGGACATTACATTACATTACATTACATGTCATTTAGCAGACGCTTTTGTCCAAAGCGACTTACAATAAGTGCATTCAACCTGATGGTACTAGACATAGACCATAGGAATCGAGTAAGTACATAACTTTAAGAGCTAACTGTCATTGCTAAGGAGTGCTATATGTTAAAGAAGAAAAGAAGAGAAAAGAAGAAGAAATTTTTTTTTTTTTTTTTTTTTTTTTTTTAATATATATATATATCTGTTAGGTGACCATGACTTAACCGAGGTATTGTTGGAAGAGATAGGTCTTCAGCCTGCGGCGGAAGATGTACAGGCTGTCTGAGGTCCTGATGTCGGTGGGGAGCTCGTTCCACCATTTGGGAGCCAAGACAGAGAAAAGTCTGGAAGAGGTTTTGAGGCGAGTTGACCCACGCAAGGTGGGAGTCGCTAGCTGTTTGGCTGATGCAGAGCGGAGAGGACGGGCAGGGGTGTAGAGTTTGACAAGGTCCTGGATGTAAGTAGGACCTGAACCGTTAGCAGCAGAGTACGCCAGAGCTAGAGTCTTGAAGCGTATCCGCGCAGCCACTGGTAGCCAGTGGAGGGAGCGGAGGAGAGGTGTTGTGTGTGAAAATTTGGGAAGATTGAAGACCAATCGAGCAGCTGCATTCTGGATGACACACTGGAGGAGGTGGTGGAGAGATGCAATCAAGATGTTCAAGGCCATCTTACAACACCTGGATCATCCACTACACAAAACCTTTGTGGAGAAAAAAACCCGCAGTGGACGGCCTCTCTCTCTGTTGCAGGACGGAGAGATACAAAAGATCCTTCGCTCCTACAGCCATCAGGCTGTCTCTTTCTTCCAGAGCTAACAGACTGAACTGAATTTCCCTTCGGGATAAATATAGTTATTTGATTTTGATTTCATTTCATTTTGAACAACACATACTCTTTCACTGAGTCATAGTTAAAGAGTAGGTGCAATAGAAAAACATACATTTTTATGTAATCTTCTGTATTATCCTGCAACCATGAACAGGTCGAGATGTTTTGAATCAAAGATTGTGGGATGAACATTATGAATCAATTATAAATTTGTATGCAACTTATTTAAAATGTAATTTTCATCCTTTGTCCCTTTAGTAAAAATATCAAGTTTCAATCAATGGCATGAAATTGCATCCATGATTAAATTGGTCTATGAATGAAACATTATGCTGGGCTATTATCTCGCTTCGAGCCATTGAGTGTTTGTGTATGTGTGGCCATGTATTACTAAAGTTGTGGGGACATAAATCTGTCTACACAGACACTTTGCAGGGACTTGCCTTCCTCAAGGAAATTTTAAGACAAAGACTGGGCTTAACATTAGGTTAGGTTAAGGTTAGGGGATGGATTTAGAATTGTAATATAATGATATAACTAATAATAATAAAAAATAATATGATTCCATCAGACCTTATATCTACACTGTTTAACCCAATTCGGCACCTATGCACAGTCCCATTATGTTTTACAGACATTTGTAGTTAACTAATAAGGTAAAACATTTTGTATATGCTGCATTTTTCTGACTTTTACTTCCCTTTGTATCATGCAGCAGGCACTTCCCTCAAAACAGCCTAATTCAGCCTCAGGTTTTGGCCGGAAAAACGAGTCTCTCTCTCTCTCTCTTTCTCTGATTGATGAAATGTCCTCACACAAGACTTGGTTTTAAGGTTATAATTAGGTTTAGTGTAGAGTTGGGATTAGACATAGGGTAAGAGATGAGTGAGTACCTCTCCCCATGATCCAGTAAGCCACTGAATGCAGGACTGATTATTACACGGTTGTATGTTGCTGGGCTGAAGGTCCTCGTCACATCGATCTTCCTCTGGACATGTGACCATACGCTGCTGGTCCCCTCCCCCACACACCTCAGAGCACTGAACAACACACACACAAAAATTAATAAAATATAAATAAAAACACAATAACTGTATATTCAGTAAATTGCTGACCATTTAAAATAAAATAAAAGTAAATTTTCTGAATTATATGTCCTGCACATTTAATTTAAATATACACACAAAATACAAATATAGTTTTCCATCAAACACTTTAACACCACACTGACTTATAAAGGATCACAGGTTTATTGCAATCACTGAGAGGGTTTTTAACAGCCAGATACACATGCAAATGCTACATTGTCAATTCTATCCTGTTTAGAAAGCTGCATTTTCCCCCACTTTCCCTCATTATTTTGCTTTACATGTCTCACCTGACCCCAGGAGGACGTGTACCAGTCGAGACATGGCTGAAGGTTACAGGTCATTTGGGTGTGCGGCCTGGAGGACATGGCCCTGCAGTGGAAAGGTCGTAGGGGTCGTTGATCCCGCAGGTCAAAACACTGAACCTCTCGTAATTTAATGCCGATGTCACAATTCTTGGAGCACTGGGAGAGAAAATACGGCATGGCTGTCATTCAACAGGCTTCTGCTTTTAATGGGTTTCATCATTCATCGAAAAGGCTTACTGCACAAGATAAGCTCTGACCTGAATGAGTAATAACTGTAAACATTTATAACTAGAAAATCACTTAAGGACAAATTTTGTGCTAAAAACATGTCTTTCTGTCCGACTACCTCATTTGTCATTTCCAGCGTGATACAAAGAATCTCATCCATTTATTTTTAATATTCACTAAGAGTCTGCAGCCATGCTGAACAGTAGCACAGTGGCACTTTGAGCTGAATTAACATCAAATGATCATTTTAGTGTACTTAGTGTAGCCTGCTATAATGCTAAAATTGTTTATTAGCATTAAACACAAAACACAAAGTACAGCTGATGGGAAAGCTGAGGCTGATGGGAATGCCATTTTTTGCAGGTATATAGTGAAAAGATAAAGTATTGGACAAAGTGAAATGTTGACCTGATGGTGATAGAGGAAAAGCTAAAGGATAATCAAAGTTATTATAATATATCCTCACTCAAAACCACAAATTTAGATCTCACCAAACTCAATAGGATTTAAAAAAAAAGAAAGGAAATACAAATCTGGATAAAACTATGTAAAAATCTGCATTAAAACAATGAGCTTCAGTTGCCAAGCACACTTGGGAAGAAATGTCTTGATAAAACCCATTCACACAGTGCGGCAGCTACCATCTGACAGCCTTTCTTTTTTTTTTTTTTTGGCCATTTTTGGGCTTTATTGATAGGACAGTGTGAAGGGGGAGATAGAGGGGAAGACATGCGGGAAAGGGCTCCAAGTCGGATTCGAACCCGGGCCGCCCGCTTACGAGGACAATGCCTCTGTGGTACGCGCTCTACCAGGTGTGCCACCGGGAACAGCCTTTTTTTTGGGGTGTTATTTTATATCAACTACAAATGGCAATAACTATGACAGCTTATTTGGGGTTCACTTCTGCAGAAGTACTTTAACTTCAAAGCTATTGGGTTTTTTTTAAGTTTGGACTCCAGCCAGTGGTGAGCCTTGACTATCAGAGCTGGGCCTTCAGCACAGCCAAAACATTGCCAAAAGCACCTGAGGCATGGCCTTCTGTCCAGGTTAGGAAGTCCTAACCAATGAGTAAGCCAGCTAACCTTTTCTCTGTCTATGAAAATCAGAATTAGAAGAGAATAATTATTAAAGTGTTTGAAGGCCCTGAGGCTTCCCTTCAGCTCTTTAGACTTTTGACAGAATTAAGTCAAGTATGTCCAAACAACTTTTTTTTCAATTTCTGGGTGTGACTGTACACACGGCCCTGTGGTGGCATACTCTTTTATGGGGATTGAATATATGTTTTCCTGTGATTGAGGCTGAACCGGCACGGCCCTTTCAACTCACGAGAACAACAGGAATCACAATTATAAGATCACAGGTTTAAGGAAACCTTTATGAATCCGATGTAGACTTTTCTTAGGACCGTTTTTAAAAACACATTTAAGGAAAAAATTAAAAGAATATTAGTGACTGAGGCAACATTCATTTTTGGTAATAAGATATAGTCTCACCTTGCTCCATTCCTCAACTTTCCATGTGGCGCAGGGGCGCAGGTAACATCGTTGGGCTGGTGCAGGCCTCTTGGCCGGATCACAGTCGGAGTCAGAGCCAGTACTGCAAGCCAAAGTCCTCCAGATGGCACCGAGACCACAGCTGGTGGAGCACTGCCCAAAAATGTAGTAACACATGACACCACATATGATTTCAGTAGGTGACGTTCCAGCAGGCAAGAAAAACTGATAACAATGCAAATGATGTGAAAATCTTGATTTTTGAGGGTCAGGCCTTAAGCATTTTCCTAATATGCAAAAAATGCAAATTCTTTTAATGTTATGTAGATACAGCTCAGCAGGGGTTTGAGAAATGAATGTCAAATGTGCTATAAAAATCTGTTACATAAATTGACATTAGCTGCATTAGCTTTGGGTCATATGGTGTCTCTAAAGAATTAAAATGCATGCAGGGACCAAAACTAGACGCTGCGTCTGCATGATAAAAGCAGACTAAAGTAATGAGACACAGCTGTGCTTCGTCCCACAGTGAAAGCATGATGCCAGAAATGTGTGGATTCACTCAGACTCACAGTGCTCCAGTTTCCGGTGACCCAGTAGGCAGCTGTAGTGACCTGTGTGGAGGCTGTAGTTGGGGTTGATGTTGGAAAGGGCCACAGAATCGGAGGATGTGTTGGCAAAGTGTGCATAGCAGGTGTTGGTGATTCCATGTGCTGCACATGTGTTGCATCTGGATCAGTGTTACTGCTGCTCCTCAACATCGGGGGAACGACTATTTCATTGTAGTCAAAATCAGCTGAATCGAACGACAGAGCTGGAGACGAGGAGTCTGTTCCAGTTCTTTCACTGTAGGTGGGTTTTGTCGGTGTCCGTTTCACTGTAGCTGGCAGGAAATGCGCTGGAGGAGTCCGGGTAGTTCCGTCCAGGTTTGTAGGAGGTATGATTTCAGTTCCAGTTAACGATGTGGAGTCCTCAGACGCCTCCTGGTTACCTGAGAGTAGCAGAAAGGGATCGGGGAGAGGAGTGGATGTCTCAGAGGCAGGAAGTGAGGTTGCACTGAGGTCTGAATCCCATGGATTACTCTCACTAGTGGCATATACTGTATCAAAATTAAAGTCCACAGGAAATAATGTTGATTGACTGGTTGTTTGAGGTATTTCTGAAGCACCTTCATCCAGTTCAGTCTTAACCTGGATTATAGTTTCTGGTGTGGGAGAGCTGACAGGTTCTGGACTCTCTTCATCTTCAGAACCTAATGTACTTTTTTCTTCGTAGCTGTACTCATAATCATCATGTTCGTCTGTTTCCTGAGCACTCACTGTTCTAGTAACAATATAATTGATAGTGGTTTGATGTCCGGGAGTTGGAGCAGCAGGTCTTGGAGTCAGAGTGACCTCCTCAGTGAAAATGTCCTCGTTTTTTTCAGCTCCTTCACCATATTCCTCGCATTCCACAACCTGTGGAGGCTCCTCTGAAGTGAAAACCAGACTGGGCATTGTGCTTATTATTTTTTCATTCCACCACACATAATCGTCATCATTCGTCACTTTAGGAGTTGTAGAAAAAAGCGGTGAGCGAGTTGTCGTCACAGGCAGGAGAAAATCCTCAGAAAGGAGATCATCCACATTTTCAGAATCCGTTTGTATTGACTCCCTTGTTGCTGCATTGTCGTCATCCTTCTTTGTGTTCTGCAGATCTTCTGTGTACAAAGTGTAGGCAGTGGCCTCTGAAATAGTAGAAATAGCTAAAGGAGCTCTTGTAGTTTCCATTAAAGCATTTTCTTTCATGCTGCCAGTTGGTTCGGCCTGTTGTGGAGCTTTGAATCCATCTTCTGAATCTTTTCCATCGCTCTCAAAGTCGTCTGACAAGTCCTCATGGAAGTTAATGAAATTATAGTCATAGTAAAAATCATCAACTTGAACACTCTTTTCTGGAGAGTGATTAATATTTTCGATGTTGTTGTGATAGTGAAAATCTCCCTCCACTATGTTATTATTATTACTTCTTGGCTGGGCTCTGGTGGTGCTGTGTTTGGGAGGAAGTTTCACTTCAGGAATGGAGTTTATTTCATTGAGCACTTCTTTGCTCGACCAGCCACTTCCAGACCAGTCGATACCACCAAAGTTATCCACCACTTGTGGACACTCCTGGATAAGGCAGGTGGCGACAGCGAGGGGCTTCTTCAGAGGGTCACAGTCAACACCCGTGTTTCTGGAGCAGGTTACATTACGGCGACGAACTCCGCTTCCACAAGTCAGTGAACACTGCACGGAAGAAAGGGCACATCAGATCACGGAGACACTTCTCTCTTCATCTTCAGAACCTAATGTACTTTTTTCTTCGTAGCTGTACTCATAATCATCATGTTCGTCTGTTTCCTGATCACTCACTGTTCTAGTAACAATATAATTGATAGTGGTTTGATGTCCGGGAGAAGGACAGTTCAGATCACGGAGACACTTCTATTCATGAAATGTTCTTCAACAAAATAAAATCTGATTTAACATAAAGTACATCAAGTAAGCCAGGCACGTTCGAACTTGAATATAAAGTGCTGTGTGGCTGTTGGCTTTCATTCCAACGCAGCAGGAGCTCATCAAGCTTGTCTCGTTTAATCAACTCAGCCTTCAAACCGTTAATTAGTCAAATCAGGTGTGCTCATAATTGATTTGGAACAAAAACCTGCAGCCACAAGGTCCTTTTTGAAATCGTTTGGACATGTCTGTAGTAAGCCAAATAATTAATTGAGATTATGGCATAACAGCTGAGTGTTACAGTAGTTACAGTACCGACTTATTGAGCTCAACAATAGTCACTGATGTCATGTCCATATATCGTACAATATTGACTGTTGTGTTTAGATGTTTGTTTACATAAGAAACTCAACAACATGATAGCTGTTATAATGAAAGAAAGAACAGCAGGGTTTTTCATGACCGCTTTAAAATTTGGTTGTTGAGCCTAAGCTGAATGAGCAGAAAATAACTATGATGAGACGTGTTATTATGCTATTAAATTGTCATTATAACAGTGGGAATTAAATGTCTTTAAATGACAATACTGCCATTTACAGCAATTATTTCTGGAACAATATCGTCCATCAAACTGTTTATAGTGACAAGCCTCCAGCTGAATGAAAAAAAAAAAAATCTTCATTTACCCTGCACAATGGGTCTCCTGGGGGCACAACCAGCAGCACTGAAACCAAGCTGTCCAGACAGTACGTGCCAAAATAAAAACAATACACTATTCTTCCTCTTAGCTGTAGTTCTACTTATCATGAAATGGCAGGTATCTTTATGTCCGATAGCTCCAACACATGAATAGCACTACAGGTAAGAGAAAAAGCTCTACTGTTGGTTTTTGGGTGTACTGTCCCTTTAAGACCCACACTAGCAGCTTTGAGGTTGAATCTCAAAGCTAAACACTAAACACGCTAAAATTTTCACAATGACAATATGTACAATGCTAGTGTTAAGCAGGTCCGGTATGATGCTGATCTTATCTTTCCATATTAGCATGTTCACATTTGCTGACTTGCACAAAACACAAAGTGTTTTGTGTGTAAATTCCTGTTTTTTTTTTTTTTTTTTTTTTGAGAAAACATCTTAAAATTAATTAATTTATTTCTGAAAAAAAGTTTGGTCATTGTGCGAAAAAAGAGAGGAATATAACCTAAAAACAGCAGCACGACCTCTTCGTAGTTATGTCTCTGGTCACGAACCTGAAGATCTAAAACAAATTGAATATGCTGCCTCTGAGCACTCAGTGATGTGGGTCTGTGTGCGTATGCAAGTCAAATCTTTTGTATTTTTGAAAAAGCTTGAGAAAATGTCACACACATCCTGAAAAATGAATAAATGCATGACACAAGAACTAGAAGATAAGAGCATGAATGACTGTCTCTGTGATTACAAACTAATCATCTTTCACAAGAAAATGTGAAACAAGCTGTATGAATTTCTGGCAATTGCGTTTTTTTCTTTCTTTTTTCTTATTTCTTTTCCAACATAATCTCATACTCAGACCCAAACTCACTTTTGACCAGCTGCTGGTGCTCCAGTCTGCTGGGCAGGGGATGTGTGTGTTGCAGGACGACAGTGACTCAGGTTTGGGTATATGTTCGCATTCGCTGGACTGCAGAGCTTTCTGCTCCTCCGCACTCACTGCCTGGATGCAGATCACTGTCCTTTTGGTCTGGCCCGAGCTCCCACAGCTCGCTGAGCATTTCTGCCACTCTCCGACCCACCATCTGCACACACAGATACACAAACAGACACACAGATGCAAAAGCTTACAAAGTAATAGTACACTTATAAAGCAAAAATGCAAATTGCTCTACTTTCAGACTTTCAGTCCTTGACTCACATTTTGAGCTACTTCAACTACATTGTAACAAGCAAAAAGCCAAAAAAGTATCACTTTTAAAGGCTGATAAAGACACGTGGAAAAGTCCTTTTGCTTAAAGTTTGTTCATCCATCCAGGTCGTGTATGTTGATGTCATAGTATTCCTCAAAGTTTTTAATGTCAATTTCAATCAGCAACCTCTGAAAAGTGAAGTCAATGCAGAATTGCAGGGGGGCGACTGTACTGGCTCAAATTGCATATAAGTCAATGAGAAAATGATCTCATATCTTGCTTGATTTATTAACCATAGGAAACATTCTCATAATGAGTTTATGGTCTCATGCACTCGCTTCAAGTCTTCATCAATGCAGCATGACATTCACTTAGTAACTCATGGCTCCACAATGCTAACTAGGCGTATAGTTGTTGGTTTATTACAAAATAAACTGCGACTGTTTATCAAGCACTACTTATAAAAGAATATAGTCATAAAACAAAAAATAGTTAACCATGAAATGATTTCTAACAGTAGGAATATATCAAAACACAGTATTACTGCTGCTGTTCTCCTGCAACTTGCATGTGTGCATGTTTTGTTTCCTGTAGGTGTACTTGAGTGAGAGCTGCAAAGATCGATCTTTTAGTTAACTACTTAACTATTAAATTGATCGCCAAATGTATGGATAATCGATTAAACAGTAAATTTAAAAAAAAAGTAAAAATTATTCGATGCCAGCTTCTCAAATGTTTCTTAAATTTGTTTCACCATATTTAGTTGCTTTGAGCATGCCCTACAATTTGTTAAAAAAAGTTTTGACATTACAAATATTGTCATTTCACCATTAATTTTAACACGCACCGAAAGCATGGAGGCCCAAGCTTGGTGCTAAATAACTGGGGGTTGATACATTTGAATGAAAGTCCCAAAAGTCACTTCTGCTACTACCTCCTAGTAATACTACCCATGACAAGCTGCGGTGTGGTGCGATAAAACAGGTGGGAGGAAAACTGTCTGCAGAGTGGTGATTCCTAGTGAAGCAAACTACCAGCTGTGTGCAGCCTGTTGTTTCACCTCTCCTGTCTTCAATAGCTAAACTGATTTAATGCAAAGAGGTTATGCTTTTAAAACAACCATGATTTGTCTTCAATTTTGGGAGCAGAAAAACAATCAAAGAGTGGTGGTGAAAATATGACGATTCTTAGAGGGAAAAAATTGTTTTAGTTTCCATAGAGTCCAGCTTGTCCTCAAGAGCTTTGCCTTGAAGTTGCTTACAAAACATGTGTACAATGCAACAATCGATAGCCGATAAAAAGAACACTTGAAAACACCAGGGGCCTCATGTATCAACGCTGCGTACGCACAAAAACATTGCGTACGCTGTTTTTTCTGCACACGCTACATGTATGAAAAGTGAACTTGCCATGAGAATGTGCGGACCGCTCAGCAACCTTTCGAGGTGCCGTGAGAATGTGCGGTGGGCTAACTTTTGTTTGCCAGAAACTACTGTCTTTTATGCTCTATTTAAAATGTGTTTCATGTCTAAACTCATACTACACACAACTGACATTATTTTTATAGTTCATAGCTCTTGGAAAATGGAGGGAAAATGCCGTTTTCCACCATCGATAACCCATTCTAAATATGAGGGGATAGATGATTTTTTTTCATCTATTATCATATTTTAGACTTCACCTGCGTACTGCTGCTTACTTGTGCAATGATAGTATGTTGAAGTCTATATGTTTTGATGTTAAGATTGTATATTTTCTTAAGTCTATATATTCTGCTATATACCGAATTTCCCTCCGGAGATCAATAAAGGTCTTGTGATTCTGATTATGGAGTGCACCAATTTTTCAAAGATAACCTGCCTTAATTACTGTGTCAAAGCGCCGATCGCTGACTGTTTCCCCTTTGGTTGAACATGGAGATGTTAACGCTGCAGGTGCACAGCGATCCATGATGCACAGATCCCTCTCCCTGGAGAAAAAACGTGTGTGGGAAAACCTTTCAGAATAAGTCAGGTGTGGTACATATTTGATCCCGTATGTGATGTTTAATTGGGACAACAAGTTAAGTGTGGCTTATAAATTGATGCGTAAAAAGTATTTTGGCACGCATTATGCACTGGCAGCTCTAACGGTTCAGACTAAATTCAATAACGGTGGCGTTTAGAAGGAGCGTGTGTTGAGGGACCCTTCTGCCATGGTGCAGGTCTCTGATCTGGCTGCGTTAACAACCTTGTTGCTGATCCCAGAGCTGAGGCACCAAAAAGCTAATTTTCCTGCCTCCACCCTGGAGATCACCACATCCACCATGCGCGCAGTGGCAGTAAGTTGATCTGCCATTGTTTTGTCGATAATCAGCGGGCATGCTGGCCATTTATAGTCATTTGCATGTCATCTGCGTATTCATTTTCGGGAGGAGCCGGGGCGTGGTTGATGGCTCGTGCATGTGCCCTCAGTTCCAAGCTGGTTGGGATGTATCAAGGAAAGGTGCACTGAACCTGGCGTAAGCACAGTTTGATACATGTGGAGGTGAGTTTGCGTACATACTTTTCTAGTTTTGGGAGTACGCCATCTTTCAGTATGAAAGCTACGCTTTCTTTGATACATGAGGCATGACTCAAGGACGCAAACAATTTTGATGAACTGCAAGCACAACAACTATTTCATGTTCTTTTGAAAACTCAACTTCCCACTGTATATATTCTCTGAGCGATGTGCAAGTCAAGGGGCTACAACAATGTACTACAATTAAACCTATTATTATAGTTATTTGCATGTTTCTGGCAGATATCTGCACATATTTACATTTTACTCACCATGAAAGTCTCACTGCAGTTTATTTTTCACATGTACATTGTTGTATGTTAATATTGTTGATATTTAATAATTTGATCTTTGAATCTTTGTATCACTTTTCTTCATTATATATTTAAAAAATCATATTGGCACATATCTGACAACATTATGCTGTAACCAATATGCTTTTAACAGGCCGATATTATCAGGCAAGTGGGTTCTAGTTGTGTCCATATTAGGGGTGTGACGAGATCTCGTGCCACGAGATCTCGTGCCACGAGATCTCGCAAGATTTCTGAGATATCCAAACTTCTATTTGTGACCTGTGGGGCAGTAAAAGGAAAAGAAGAGGAGGAGTAGGAGGGGAAGCAGACGTCGCAGGGGCCGGCGGCTCGTTAAGAAGAGTAAGAAGGAATCGAAGCGGCATGGTCCTGCTAATAGGCTAACAGTTAGCTCCGTAGCAGTACAGTGTGTATGTGCTGCTGCTGCAGGAGGTGTTTACTTGGGGATCTTTGTTTGTTTACAACAAGCACCGGGCAGACACAGTTAGTGATGCCAGTTAATTAGGGCCTCGGGGCAATCACACCGAGCACTGGTCCCAAACAGCAATAGCTGTTATATTGTGGATTTCTTCTTATTCCTCTTCCGGACGCTTTTCGTCCTGCTACTAGTCCTACAACTTAAAGAGTTGCAGGACAAATTATATATCAAAACGTGCGGTTTGATCGGGATCGGTGTGCTATTACTTTTCTCTACAGAATACAAATTTTTCGCGCCGTAAGTCGCGATAAACTGCTCAAAATTTTGCATTGAAATGAATGGGACGGCCGACAAAAAATGACCGAAAAAGAACAATCATTGGAGATTTTTAAACGTCTACTTCTCCGGCATAATTTCACCTAGAGACTCCATTTAAACTTTAAACAGTAGACACAAGTCTTGTGTATCGGTGTATTAATCCACGTTTCGATAGGTCATATAGTTTTTTATCAATCCCTGTTCAATGACCATGATCATTTTGGGAGAAATTCTGAGATTATAATGGGTGTGTATTGCACGGAATGTTCGTGTCAGAGTGTGTGATGTCATCGCTCAGAGTGTAGAGGGAGAGGTAAATCTGTCAAAAAATAAATTTGAAAACTGCGCTCCAGGCCGCAAATTCCACTCTACAGAAATAATTTATACATAGAAAGGTAGGAAAATTTGTCTTCTCACTCACAATCCTCTGGTAAAGCTGTCAGAGTTATAGTTTGGGCGTACGACGCAAAGATGGGCCACCAAAACCACCAACAGCCTCATTGGCTCCCAAAAACGCAGGAAGATTTCGAAAAAAAGGAAGATGGAACAGGTTTTTTAGATCGCTCTAACAAAGCTATTTTTTTATTTTTCTTAAAAAAAATCATATGTAGACGTTCAGGAAGAACTCGGGACGCTCAAAGTGAAGTCAGATCAATGATAGGTATTATGGTTTTGCCAAAAATGCTTTCTGTTCGAGGCCAGAAATTCGAGTCTGTCCACCTCTGCTGTCACTCTTTCGGAACATTAACAGCTGCAGTTAATTCTGTTGATTGCTTTGATCTGATTGCCTTTGATCTTTGATGTGATTACAGTTACAGATACACACACACACACGCACTAAAGTGCGCACACTCCTCACACATGCATATACATGCTTCATACACGCACACACAGGTAACTTTATGTGATTTTAATTACAAACACGCACACACACACACACACACACACACACACATACACACACACACACACACACACACACACACACACACACACGCACACACACACACACGCACACACACACACACACACACACACACACACACATATTTTGAGGTTAAAGGGCATAGTTTGAAATCTCTGAAGAATCTCATCATAGTGTACACACACCGGCAGTAGCCCACGTGGCCCTTTCAGAATTTCCCCAGAGGAAATTTTCTAGTTCAAGATTGCTATCTTTATGATCAGCGGAGATGCTGTGCATAATTAGCCATGCTGCTTTATTGTGCACAGTTTAGGAGTCTCATAAGTCCCTCTGGGGGCCTTTTTGTAATGGAGACACGCAGAGTAAGCGGACATTTGAGAGGGCGTAGCCTGAGACTTTCCCGGTGGCCACTCTTCCCCCTAAAGGAAACACGGCTTATATTGTTTGCACTTGAAAAAACGAAGAAATATTTTATTTTATATATTTTATTTGAGCTTTTATAAATTTTAGTTTAGTTTCAATTTGTGAAAGAAGAAGTATTAAAATGTATTAAAAGCTCATGCTTACATCATGCATGTAAAGAGTTATAATAAAACATTTCAAAATGCATGTGCAACTTGGTTAAATAAAAGTCTGTTGGTCCAGTCATATATTGTGTCATTGTAGTTTCTTAAAAAAATCGTCTTGTCTCGTTCTCGTAAACCCATCGTGTCTCGTCTCGTCTCGGGAGCTGAGTGTATCGTCACACTCCTAGTCCATATTATAACTTAAAGCTGAGCTTCATGAACAGCAAGTGAATTGACCAGTGGCCTTGGCAGAAGTCTGTGCTCTCCATGTGGCATGTAGCTTATTTGTGATTTCTGTGGCATTTGTTTTATTGTACACATGTTGAGTAAAACCTAAATAAAAATAAAATGCATCAAATTCAGAGTGTATATTTACAAAATAACAAAAGTGTATCTAGTTTATACTATCTCTGTTTTCCATTTAATATATGTCAAATAGGATCCTCAGGATTATCACACTCGGTTTCATTTGCATTTTAGACAATATCTCAACTTTTGGGGAATAGGGGTTGCAGTACTTAACCTATGACTAAAGCAGTAACTTTGTGTTTTAAGACTTGGATTATGTGCTTTCATGTGCTCTTAAAAGCTGACAAGCGTCATTATCTCGGAGGGTGATTCCTGCTGGTGTCATTTTGTAAATGATGTCTGGACTGGAGGGTAAACTCACATGGCTGGACATGGATCCTTGTTACAGCTGGTTCTGTTATCGTCAGGTCGGGTTAAAGGGTCACAGAACTGCTCCTCCACTATCCCAGTAGTCTTTTCCACACAGTGAACCATCTGCCTCTGAACACCTGGTGAGAGAAGAGAGAAGCTTTTGTAACTAAGCACACACACAAACACATACAAGTATTGTACCCAGAGGGCACCTGGTAAGCCAACAGTATGTGACTAAGATGCTAAGAACCAACCAGAAGTAACGAAATACAGAACAATGCATTTTCTATGTTGCCAAAGCAGGACCCATACTACACATAAATATGAAATCAGCACTTAAACAGCACTGCCAGTGGTAATATAAAGTTCCTTTAAAGTAAATTTAGACACAACATCACAAACCAATTCCTTTTATATAGAGATTGAACAGAAATCTA
This sequence comes from Centropristis striata, assembly GCF_030273125.1. Taxonomy (NCBI): domain Eukaryota; kingdom Metazoa; phylum Chordata; class Actinopteri; order Perciformes; family Serranidae; genus Centropristis; species Centropristis striata. The sequence continues at coordinate 12,578,905 of NC_081518.1, forward strand.
CCACATTGAAAAGTGTCTCATCCAGGTTTTCAGACATAACTAGACATAACAGTGCATGAAAGGACTTGTCTCATAGTTGATGGATTCATCTCCTGCTGTGATTCCCCTCTTCTTCACTATTTCCACCACGTCAGAGTAGCGGACACCTCTCACCTCTAAATGACCTCTACTCCCACCTCATTTACACCTTCAAATGCACTTCATGACAGACAAGACAGCCAGATGTAGACAGAAAGAAAAAAAAAAGCAATAAGGCAGGAAAAAAATGCAAGAAAACACATGTTGGTGACATGCCTTTTTGTCTATATTCAGCAGCTACATCTTCTGTGATCTCACAATGTGGAAGATATTTTGGTCACATGTGTTTTGGATGTCGGTAAAACTGTGTTGCTGCAACCCAGTCTCCTAAAATGACCATGAAATGTGTTTTGTTTGTGAAACAGTCGCAGTTTGGTTAGTTTCAGGGAACAAAACTACATGGTTAGGTTTATTAAAAGGTCTTGGTTTTGGGTTAAATAAATATGTTTGATAAATCAACTTTGTTAGATTTAGGCAACAAAACGACATGGTTAGGTTAAGTTTTAAAGAACCTGGTTTGGGTTCAAATTAGTAATTAGTAATGTTGACTTTTGATTTCACATCCTGAGTTCAATCGATCAATCCACCCCTCTACGTACGGACAACCATGGACTTTAATTACAAATGTTTTTGTCAACAAAAACATCCAAGGACGGGTCATAGAGAGGTATTCCAGATATCCCTCTCCCCAGTAATTTTTTCTAGCTTATCCTGGGGTACCCTCAAGATTTAAGATTTAGATACATAATCTCTTCTGGGTCTTATCATATGGACATACCTGGAAAAACTCAAATGGGAGGTGCCCAAGAGACATCCTGATCAGATGCCCAAACAATCTCAGCTGGCCCCTTCTGATGCAACTTACAGGAACACTGGGAATCATGTTTGTAAGGAAGCTTGCAGCGCCCCAAAACTGAGAAATAAGAAAATCTCCTCACATAAGGAAAAAAGGGTCCCCACTACATCCTCAGCAGTATGTAAAGATGAAAGTGAAAGCTGGTGTTGAAACAGATGCTCACGGCTATTCTAGCAGGTTGTACTTCTCAAACTGCCAATGCTGCTGCCACACTGCTCCCTCATTATAAAAAACAAACCTGCAATCAACTCAAAAGCTCTGAACAGACATAAAGACATTTTTAATCTTACAAAGACTAAACAGCCCACACACATAAAAACCATTTCCACCAACAATTAGTGTGTTTAGCCTTGACAATCACAAAGAAGCACAAATGGAAAAACTAAGTGAGCAGAGAACGAAACATCAAAGCCTTGCCAATTTATGCTGTATTAACCACTGAAAGGCAAGGAAATAGAAGAAAAACACATAAGTTAAAGATGCAAGGAGCTGGTGGTATCTGGAATCGCTTCATTGCACACACATACTTTGTATGCACAGACACACACAAGGATCTGATAAAGGAACTCACAGTGCATCAGTGCATACAGGCACAGGACGCATCATTACTGTGGCAGCCTACTATGGGGAAGCCGATCAACACAATCAATCAAAGATCCCAAATAAGAGTAAAATCTCTCAGAGGAACCTCTCAGGGTCAATGCAATTTTCTCAAGTTTGAGGAGAGAACACATTATTGACTGGCCATGTATTAACCCTTTCATGCCTGTCCACTCCAGTGGATGTTACGTGTCAAAGTAGAGCTGGGATTTAGGGGATAAGGATGGAGTGGGTCCTTGCAAATCCCTGTAGTTGTATAAATATAGTATAAAAATAAACATTACTCTCACACAACAGCTCACACTATTTTTTCACCTGTTTTTTTTTTTTTTTTCATCTTTAGAAAAAAAACTCTGTACACCGGAATGAGTGACAGGAGCGTCAGGGGAAGCTGAAATATTGTAAATAATGAGAAAAACTTGATTCCTGAAATATTTATTGACACAGGTACCAAAACATTGTATCAATAAATATTTCAGCAGTATGTAAACTTGCACATGCAATATCAGCTGTCGCGATTATAGAAATTAAACATGTTAATAATAATCCTGCTGAGAATCACACGCAGCAACTGTATCAGAAAACAATAACAGATGAAATAAGTTATAATGTAAAATCAAATAGTACAATTCTAATGAAATAAGCATTCTCTACCTTTGTCACCTTTTCAGCAGTTACAAACACATGTCTGAGGACCACGGCAGTAAAGTACATTTCTTTGATAAATCCTTGTGTCACAACTAAAGCTAAAATGAAGATTATTTTTCAGAAACAAATCTTGCTTCTCTTATCAGTCAAGGAAATATTTGATTCCTGCAACATTCTTGCCTCCACTGGACTATGTTGATCTGCTTTTTATGAATGCTACTAATCAGAGCCTTAAGAAGTTGGATTGTGTTAATCATTATGCTCTGCATTTCAGTACTGGCTGTGAAAATCGCACACATTATTGTACTCTGTATTGCACGGCTGAAATGCCATCTTTGTATGTTAGGTTAGCTTTTATCAACAAATATATTCTTAGGCTGCTCCCCTCATATCTGTGCACATACATGTGTCGAAACCAAACTCAAACTCAACTAATTCAAATCAATTTAAAGGACAAAGTAATCGATTCCCTTGGTCAGTGTGACGGCTCCATACAAGTTGGCTACTGATGCTCACAGTGTTGTTGTGATGGCTGTATTAGTATTTAATGTCTGTGAAAACTGTGTTTAATGTTGTAACGTATTTATGCTGCTTTCTTGGCCAGGTCTCTCTTGAAAATGAGATTTTTTATCTCAATGAGGCTTTTTTCCTGGTTAAATAAAGGATATATATATATATATATATATATATATATATATATATATATATATATCACTGTAGTACTGTGTTCATTATGTCAAAGTTTAGAGTAATTTGAAGCACTTCAGTCATGACATTTTTAATTTGAAGGTACATAGCAGGTGCAAAATATGTCATTTAATTGGTTATATTCAAAGTGATGTATGCATTTTGTTTCTGTGCCGTACAGTAAACATCAAAGACTCCTGTCCGCTGTGTGAAGCTTAACTTTCATTCTTAACTTTCAGACTACAATTTTTTTTAGATCTTTGAAGATTTATTTCACAGTCTTTCATTTTTTCTTCTGCAACACTTGTGTAGAAAACAAAGGGTTTACTGTTCAGCCATATGGGACGAGCTTTCAAACCCTATATTCGTCACAAACACTGTAATTGTAAACATTATTGATCTCCAAAGTGCATCAAACAGGTTGAACTAGCAGCTCTTCTGAGAAATCAGAGAAAACACAACACTGCGATAAAAGACTCCTACAGGAGCTTTAACTTGATAAATAACCTAATGCAGATTTGGAGACATTGTTGACATGTGAAGCTCCTTTAATCCTAATTGACACAACCTTTTTTTGTTCAGTAGTGTTTGTACTGCAGGTTTAAACCTGCAAATAAAAAACAAAAATGGAAGTAGTAGGAAACATTTGAGCTGAGCGAATAAGACTGTGTAGCATTTGTACAACAGCTCATTGCAACCAAGCGGCAACCTACTGTATGGGCCTGAACAGTGAAACAAAGTGGAAGCGCCTTAAACCTGCATTCTTTCTGACCAGAAGGGGCGACGGCACCAGTTGCAAAAGAAGAAATATGTTTAAGAAGCAAAATAGCTCAAAATCTTTAAACTGACCAGTGCATTAAAAGCCTGTAATGTTTCGTCTCTCAAGGTTAAACTGTATTTATCAATCCATACATGAGATTTATTTTACTTCGGCTGTTTGCGAGTCTAACTTTTTTTTGGAATAAAACCAAACTCCCTTTGATTTGTTTTACATTCATGCAATCTAAATCACATTGCTGAAGAAGTCTGTGAGGACATGCGTGTTGTTGTTGATAATCTTTTTTTGCTCTTTTGACGTAGACAACTACTTAGATGTTCAGAAATCTCATTTTGATGTAAAATCCTTTTTTTTTTCTCTCTAACCTTTGTGAATGCAAAGCAAATTCAAGGCTGGGAAAATATAGTACCAATTTATCACATGAACTGCTGTGTTTGTATTTCAGCTGCCATAAAAAAAGGAAAAAGATTAACCAGCCTGGTTTTCTTTTACCTGTTCCACAGGTTACACTGCATTCAGTCCATGAACCGTATTTCCAGAAGAAAACTGACGTAGGGATGTTGTTATCCTCTGAGACATTTTGACTGATTGTATACTCGTACCGCACCCCTGGATTGGTCTCCTGGAACAGAAGCTGTAACACACAAGACAATATAAAAAAACGAATTATTGAGCACATACAGAAAAAACTACCAGGCTCTCTGCAAAAAATATTCCCGGGGAACCACATATCAAATTTAAAATCTCTTTTGAATATTTACCGTTTGTATTTCCACCACCTTTATCAAACAGGCAGATAAAATCTGCCAGGCTCTATTGAAAAACATGAAATTGTTAATCTGACCTGAATCCACAGTGGTTCCATGGTGGGCCCAGGAGACGTCAGGTTCTCCAGGTGTCCTGTCCTCTCATAGGTGAATACTGTCCCGGCTGCCTTGTACTCTCCATTCCACTGTATGGTCCAGCCACCATTCAGAAAATACTTGTTTGGGTTGTCACTTCGTAGCGCCAAAAAATTCCCAGCTTCAGCCACCTCCTCAATGCGGATGTCCCTGGCTCCCTCTGGGATCAGTCCAATGTCCACATAGCCTAAAGGACATTAAATGTTACGTCATTGAAATTCAAACACAAGGTATCTTGATATAGAGTCAATTAATACAGAAGAAGACCAAGGAAACAAATGACTCTTTGGAGAGCGTTTGGAGGAAGATTTTGTCTTAAAAAGTTAAAATATCTTCCACAAAGAGGTCTACTGCTAAACCACGATTATTTAGAAACATACCAAGTCCTTCGGTTTCCTCAAATGTTCTCCTCACTGTCGTACAGGTGGATCCGTTACCGTTACACACCCCACAGCGATCCTCTACAGCAGCGGAGTCGATCCCAAAGTCACAGCCTATATTCTGCAACACACACACACAAAAAATAACCCCCGCAGTACATTATCTACAATAAGCCAGACAGTGACAGTGACACAGCAAAGGCAAACTTACATAAGAGGCACTAAATATTATAATCTATTATCCACATAAAGACTCGATAAGCCTCAAAGGATCTGTTCATACATACATCAGTTTGTAAAAGCCACAAAAAAAGAGCCCAGAACAAAATCCAGTAATCTTTTAATATTATTCCACAGGACCATAATTCAAAATATATGATGGGAAATGATTGACAGGATGAAAACTAGACGACTTAAACTACGCTACTATAATTTTCTTAAACATTTTCTTTTATACTTTACAGAAAAATAACAGCTTTAAAATCAATATAAAACTGCACCACAGCTGTTGTATTTGACTTTGGTGAGTGGGATTAAACTGCTGAAAGAAGTGGCTTTACAACACTAACACACCACCAGATATGTCATTGATTTCAGTGAAACAGGATAATAATTATTTTGAAAAAATGTTTTCTGGTTTTCTATCTTATGTCCTCCGGCTGCTCTGCCTCAAGAGTTTCCTGATTGACAGCTTTATACTTGTAGCTGTATCTGCAGTCAGCTTGCCCAGCTAGCTGTACTGCTAGGAATACTCAAAGCACCAAGGAAGTGTTAGTGTTCACACCACAAGATTAGGAGCTTTGGATTGCTGGGAGGAGGGTTTTCAGGCACAGGCAGGGAGGAGAAAGTTGGCCGGGAGTGTTGCTGGGGTCATCATGGATGATGGATCATGGCAGAGGCAAGAGGACACAGAATAAAGTGACTGAGCAAGAGGCTGTGAGACAAGAGTAAATCTCACACTGGCTTTTGTACTTGGCAGAATAAAAGCCTGCAAGACAGACATTGAGTTGGCCTTTTTGCTCTTGGGCTAACAAGTAATATTAGCTGGCCTGCTATGTTTTGCATTGTTGCACATCTGGCAAAGTTGTCAACTAGTTTTTGATCACAGGTAATGTTAACATAACAAAGGCAAATGTACAGCTGCTCATATTTACAACAGCGGTATAGAAGTAAATTGGACTCTGAAACTGGGGCACTAAATCGCAAACATGATCAATTCTGCATGATGCTGCTTTATTCATGATCAGCTGAGAAATACTGAAATACTGATTTGGCCTTTTATGTCACAGTGACCCTTCCAATCACTAAATGGTTTCCAGGTAAGGTGGAATAGTGGCTTCCTGACAAAAATGTCACAAAATGTCAAGAAATCAGAGCCACGAAGTCTGTGATCGCTGTCCACTCAGCATCCAAACAATGTCTGTATCAGTGACTGGCATTTTGGCCCGGGGTGATAGGCAAGAGCAGAGAGATAACAGCCACAATGTTTTTCTATCAACAAGCTCATTTTCATGCAGAATGTCAAATGTGTAACACTCGCCTGCTGGGGAAAACAAACTGGGGGTCAACTATACTGCATGACTATTAGAGCAGCAATGCATCAAAATGAATCAGAAATACAAGAGCAGAATAATCAAATGAATGTTTGGAAATGAGAGAGGAAAGAGAGAGAGGAAAGAGAGGAAACACTGAAGAGGAGAAACCTATTTGTCAGAGAAAATGTGGAAGAGTAGGATCAGTGTTGATACCTTACAGATGCCATTGATGCACATATCTCTGCTTTTGTTGCCTTGGTAGCACGGCGTCCCGTCAGTGACAGCGTCCCTCATCTTATCAGAAAACAATTCTTTCAGTGGACGGCAGTGCAGTTCACAAGGGCTGACTGGGGGAGAGAGACACAGGGTTATGATTTCAATGAACAGTGTACAACTTTTTAAATTTTGCCAAAATACCATCACATTAAGTATTAATGAGTAACATTGGATCTGCTCACCTCTGTTGATGACTGCTTCCCACTTATAGAACTTGCCCTTGTATGGTAAGCTGTTGAAGTGACCACACTGTATGTCTCTGAAGGTGGGCACGTCCTGAGGACACGGTGTGGTGTTGCAGATCCGGTACCTCTGTCTCTCTCCCAAACAATATTTGCCTCTGTGCTTCGGCCTGTTGGATAGTAAAAGACATTATTTCAGTGCTGCTCACAAACTTTTTATGTTGAAAACTTTTTTATATGGTAGAAAATGGTGAAGTAAATGCAATAATAACTACTTAAAACACCTAACAACACAATAACTCATGGACAAAGAGATTATTGGATATTATGAACCATAATTAAGTACTTTTATGAGGAACTGCTACAAAATACATACAACAAATGGAGTAAATAGCTTTGTATGGTAGATGCAAAAAAACGGAAGTAATGTTTACAACTCATGATTAATTTTCGTAGAAATATACTAGTAGAGATACATTTTGTGAGAAAAATGAGCCAAACTTGGGAGAACATTTCAAGAACTAGAAATTGTAAAGAAGCAGCTTTTCACCAAGGATTTGTCTTCAAAATGATCGGAAAATAAGATACCCAGCTGAATGGCAAATTATGTTTTGCCAGTTTATAAGAAGCTCAAATTGCCTTGAAAATTAAAGACCTAAACTTAAAAAATGGGAAACTTGATTGAAATGTCCCTTAGATATTGCAGGGACAATACCCAATGACAGCGACAAGGAGAAACAATTTAAAAAGACATGTAGCTCAGTTTTCAAAGATCTGTAGATTATGTTGGGCTGCAAAATCACTTAGGACCAAAACATTTTAATTTCACTCGTGTTAAGGGTGATATGTATGAATACTTTACGCTTGAGTATTAAATGTACCGTATTCACACTCTTGCACACATTATTAAAAAGTTAAATGTTGGAGGAAAGAGGCAATATTTTAGACAAGTATTTTAATTCTGTGCATAAAAATATTGGTTTCACTCCGCAAATTAAAACTAATTTCAAATACGCAAACAAATCCAGTCTATCAAACCTTTTTTATTTTGCAAAAACATACACTTATTCTGTAAAATCTATTTGAGATTTCTTTGCTCATAACATCGACCAGATTTTTGGACTCTCGTCTGCAGATTATATAATAGCTTCTACCGTCTCTCACTTGCTATCTTGAGAACAACGAAATGTGTGAATTAAGTTTCTGCCCCGATGCTCCTTTCATCATCAAATGCCAATCACCATCTGTTCATGTGCTGCCAAAAATGGCTTCATCTCTTTATATTCGTACAAAGAGACTACATTACACCTTCCAGTGTGAAGAAGTTTCATCTTCTAACTATAGTTAAATAGCTTTTTACCCATGGCTCCACAACCAAGATGTCGAGCCATGGTGATGTTATGTTCATCAGATATTACTTTTATTCGCTCATAAGATATAGGTTATTACAGAAGTAATAAAATTGTCTAATTAAAAAAGTTTTTGTCTGAAAAGTAAAACTTACACTGGGTTGTCACAGTCTCTCTGGGCACTCTCAACTCCAGCCCCACACGTCCTGGAACAGGCCGACCACTCGCCCCACGATGCCCAGCCTCCATGTACACTCTCTGGCTGAAATCCAGTTGCCACACACTCTCCACTGACACACCACTGATAAATAAATAAAATAAAATGCATCATTAAATAAATGTACACATACAGTGAAGCTCTTGTTCTTACTCAACAGGAAATGAATGCAGCAATGTGTTCTATAGCTTTAAGGACCAGAATCATATACTGTATAAGTAACTACAACAAACTACTGTTATACATATGGTGGGATGCTGTGAATGTGTGTTATTGCATAAGCAACATTATTTAGCTTAAAGTGCGTCATGCTACTTTGTGGTGTTACAGTTGTTGCTCACTTCATACTGCTGACATGCTGATATAAAACCATCTGCTGCAAGTTCACGTTGTTTACTGTCATGCACAACAACAGCCGTGACCCAGTTGCTGGCAACAAAATATTTACTTCTCGGAGTCTCATACAAATATGTATAAAAGCGAAAACCACAGAAATAAAATCTACTCCAACACATAAGACCTTCTGCAGCTTTAAAAAAAGAAAAAGAAAAAAAAGAAACTGGTGCAGAGTGTGTGTGTTGGTGTACTTTACCTAGACCACTCAAATTACATAATCTCGTTCTTTTAGTATTACTCATTGTGATACTTAAAGAACACTGTCAACTGGGGTCACTGACTGTAGCTGCTGCTGCGGCCTTGCTAGGCACCCACTACCACCACCATCCCCACCATGGGTCAGGGTTGGATCGGTACACTCGACACTTCTGCTGTCATTTTATTTTCACTACTGCTATGGTTATTACCATTTGTCCTATTCCTTCTATTATTCCTATAACTACCATTATCATTTGACTTTATCTACCAGCACCACATCTAGCATCATTGGTCACAGTCTTCATTGTAGATAGTGCCATTATTGTTTTCATTGTTCATATTTTCTTCTCTGTCTCTAACTCTCCCTTTCTATCCTCCCACACTCGATTTAATCTGTTCTATTATGTTGGTCCGTTCTGTACAACCAACATCTATTGCATGTCTGTTTGTCCTTGGAGAGGGACCCCTCTGTTGCTCTCCCTGAGGTTTTCTTTTTTTCCCTGTTAAAGGGTTTTTTTGAGGAGTTTATCTTGTCCGGTCAAAGGAAAGAGGTTGTCATACCCTGTACAGTCTGTAAAGCCCTTTGAGGCAAATATGTGATTTGTGATTCTGGACTATTTAAATACAATTTTATTGAATTAAAATGAAACAGTCTGGAAAAACCATATTTATGGGATGAACAGAGTCAAAAAAGAGTGTTAGGCCCCGTTTTCACATGTTGACTCCGATTATATCAGTCATAAATGTCGCTTGTCAACAACAAATCATGTTTCTGATGAAATGGAAGACCTTACCTTGTCCTCTCCACAACTGGTCCCATCCACAGCCCCGTCCAGCTTTGAGTGGCAGGTCGTTCCCACAGTGCACCACAGAGTGCTGCATACATTCTAGGGGAGCAGAGATTACAGTCTTACTACCACAACGTGTTTGTATGTTAAACATGCTGTTGTTTACTTTTCATTTAGTTTCTGCACTGAAGCAGAGATTGAGTATGAAAGCAATAACTGCCTTTCCCCACTCAAATATACAGCAAATACATTAAGTACTGCACTGAATAAATGAAGTTTATAGATCTGCACCGTACAGATGTGTTCACTTTCTCATCAGTCGATACAGGCTTCTCTCTACAGGTTTACTGACAGAATATATCAGACTAAATTGCCCGAATTCAGCATTTCCACTGGGGTTCAGTACATAAGGAGGTCTATTGATGGAAGAAGCATACCCTCACTCACAAGGCCCACTGTTTGAAGAAATGGCATGTGTTATCACACAGAGCAAGGACAGAGGATTGAATCCCCATGTCCCAGAAAGATATTGCTGTATGATGTTGAATTGTGAAATCAATGTGACATGATAGATTTGGGCTTCATGAACTGAATTCTTATCTTTAGTTGTGCATCATGCTGTACAGCACAACAGTAATGATTTTTAAAGAATTTTGTGTGTGTGAAATCTGCATTGCAATGCCCTCAGATTTACACTTTAAAGCAGCTGTTCAATAGCAGGGCATCGCTGGACTAATTTGCTAAGTCTGGAACCGCTGTTCATTTTTGTTTTCCAAGGGCTGTCAACTAGCACAGACAGAACTGTGCCTGGATAGACCTACAACCAATCAGAGTAATGAAGCGTGGGACGCCTTGAGCCTGGTGAATCTCAGTGGACACCAATCATCATATCAGACTAACCCATATGAGATGAAGGGTTGGGACTGGCCAGATCAGGGCCAGGATGGTAGGAAATCAGTCTAAATTGGCCACTCCCTCTCCCTATGAGCTACTGCACCTCATTGATTTTCCAACAGCCTGCCACTACTTCCTGTAAATGGTCTGAAAGTATAAACCATACCAAAAAATGTTTTTCTCATTAAAAACGAACCCTGTCTGGTCATCCTTGTTTGAGTTCTTCACTAAGGCCCTTAATCACCCATGTAACCCAGACCCGTTCACCGTGTTGTTTGGAGTGGCTAATCCAGATAGTGTAAAAAGTAGCTATGAAGCTAAGGCTATCTCCCTTTCAACATTGTTAGCCAGAAAGCTAATTCTACAGTATTGGAAATCTGAAAGGGCTCCTACATTTGAAATGTGGTTGAGAGAGCTGGGAAATGTATTACACTTGGAGAAAATCAGGTACATCATATCTGCTAAAGAGGATATCTTTTTTAAAATATGGCAACTTTTTCTTGCTTTAATGTCTAAAAACTGAATTAGTGCTATTCTGTTGCTGTGCCATTTATGTTATACCCTTTTGCATAGTTTTGTTTCTCTCATGTCAAAAACTCTGTCAAAAAAACAAAACATGTATTGTTCTGTGTAGCTCCACCAATTATCTCTAATTTGTATATATAATTTATATATATTTTTCTGTTATGAAAACAACAAAAATAAATACACAAAAAAACGAACCCTGTACCTGGATACAATTTGGTGAATGTGTTTTCAAATTTGCTTGTTTTTTCTTGAGTTTCGATCAATTTGACAACATGTGCAGCATTAACACGTGCTGCAAATTCAGAAAACACAATTTCATACTGTGCATTTCTGTATTTGGTTGTGTTGGGGTTTTTTATGCTGCATGTGTGTTACTCATTTCAATGCAACTGTCTGTCACTTGTGTGTGTTTCTTTAGTTGCAGTGCGTCAAACTCTCAGTGCCACCATGAAAAGCAACGTCAGCTCATTGAGAATGAAAAACTTCTACAGACAAAAATCTGGCCTTATTTTGCAACAATGAATCAAAAGACCAATAAGAAGCTGTTTCTTTCTCACACTGGTAAAATCTCTGTGTGTGTGGCTGCAGACTGATAAGACCAAAAGGTCAAATATTCTGTTTATAACGGAGTCCCATGGCTGATGGCTGCAATTGTCTGAGTATATTTTTGTTGCTGTTGCTTGACATTTGTGATGAATGAGTTTGCATTTAATCAAAATCATCATGCTGCAGATTTGGATGATTTTTGAGAGTTAAACGATTTGAACTTTTAGAATGCAATACTTACCAGTGATCTGTAAGAAGCTATATTTAGCTTTAGTAATAATTTCCAACTTGTGCGGCTGATAATGTAAGGGTAAAGGCTGGGAAAGGCATGTAATGTAATTTTGATTCTTAAATGTTGGGATTAAACTTCAAAAGCAATGCAAAGGTCACAGTGACTGGTCGTTATACCCTCCACAGAGCTCAAAACCTGTCTGTGCTTTTACCCGGCTCTCCAGATGGCCAGCTGAGTCAAGCATGTCAGGGGATTTGTCAGCACTTGCCCAGATATCCTCCTCTGTCTCACACAAAAATGAACAAATCAATAGAGAAACCCTCTCAAATCCCCAAACCGACATAGTATTGAACAACTCCAACAATTCGTTTATCCCAGGACACAAACAATCAGACGTACCACTGACTCATGTCAACAGGCTGCACTGCATGTTCTAAGCTCTGTGTGAAACATAACCACAGTAGCATTTAAGAGGAGGTCAAAATTCACAACTACAACCTCCACCACTGGACAGTAAACAACTGGAGAGAGAAACATGTGTATAAAAATATGTAATATTTAGGATTTCTGTTCAAAGTAGGCAAGGCAGACAATGTCTTTCAGATTACATTGTCAGTTTCTCAACAGCTCTGTTGAAAATAGTGAGAAATGATAAACGCACAATATAATGAATACAGGTTTTTGCAGCAAACGATAAGTGGAATCTAATTCAATGCAAAGTAAACATTATCATCCATTCAGAAAGCACAAACAACATCAAAGAATACACATATATTTCCTTGAGCTGCAGCAGAAACAGCTCAGTTCAGACAGCAGCCTATTGTTATGGATATAACTATCATCGTGATGTGCATTTTCAGTTCCTGAAGGTTGTGCTTTATATGTTGAAAATAATATTCTAGTTTATCTCAGGGTTCGTACACTTTTCCAGTATCTTACACCTGTTGTTAATTGCATGTTTTAGATGAGTACTTACATACTAAAAGGGGGAGATTCACTTAACCATACTAACAGCGATGGTATTACACTTTTAGGAGGAACGGTCTTAATTTCAGATAGGCTACTCATTATTTTTTACATTGAACATGTGATTATCTATAGTCTATAGATGGATATAGTCAGAATGCAAGAGAAATACAGTAAGAATTTCAAGCATTTACAAGCACTTTATCCAAAATCCAAGCACTATTTAAACCTTGAATATACAACATTTAAATTCAAGCCTTTTCAAGGATTTCAAGCACCCGTACTAACCCTGTTATCTAATTACTCTGTAACAATATTAGATTAAAAAAAAAACCCACTTCAATAAGACAATAGCACAATGCGGGGAAAAAAATGTGTAGAATAGACTTCAGTGGAAGGGCACCATCTGCCCTTCCACTGAAGTCCGCAACCTGGCTGTCATTCTGGACCCGACCCTCTCATTCCACTCCCACATCAGACCCGGCCATCACCAAACTGTACTCTTCCACCTCTAAAATATCTCCCGACCTTCGCCATCACTCCCCGACTCCATCGCAGAGACACTGATCCATGCAATCGAGAACTCAGCACATGACCACCCTCATCCACCTCCACTGGCTCCCCATCAAATCTTGCATCGACTACAAAAAACTCCTGCTCACATACAAATCCCTCCATTCCTTTGCCCACCAGTAGCTAACTAATCTCCTCCACCACTACACCCCATCCCGGAGGCTACGGTCCTCACACACAGGGCTGCTCTCCATTCAGTGCTACAGCCCCCAGACTCTGGAACTATCCTCCATCGGACAAGCCCCACTCTATGTTAAGCATCCTTGTTTTTTTTTTTGTTTTTTGAAAGGCCCAATATAAATCTAAGTTATTATTATTAATAATTGACTGATGAGGAAAAAGCTCTCCTCCATGAAAATGTAATGCCGTTTGTTTCAGATGAAAATCTGACATTGGGAATCCACCTTTAACCCTTTATCAGGCGAAGAACTATATTTGGTAACTTCAGTGGATATCAAAATGGGGTCGAGAAAAAATTTGCAAATTTACTAGATTAAAGTGGCAAATCTACAAGAAAAAAGTTGCAGATTTAAGAGATTTAAAGTGGCAAATTTGTGCGAAAAAAGTCACAGATTTACGATATTTAAAGTGGCAAATCTACAAGAAAAAAGTCGCAGATTTAAGAGATTTAAAGTGGTGAATCTGCAAGAAAAAATTGCTTTTTTTCCCACTTCTTTCTCGTAAATCTGACTTTTTTCCACGTAGATTTGCCACTTTAAATCTCTTAAATCTGCGACTTTTTTCTTGTAGATTTGCCACTTTAAATCTCGTAAATCTGCGACCTTTTTTCGCGCAGATTTGCCACTTTAAATCTCTTATCTGCGACTTTTTTTCTTGTAGATCTGCCACTTTAATCTAGTAAATTTGCAACTTTTTTCTCGAAATATTTTTATTTTGGATATCCGCTGAAGTTACCAAATACGGTTCTTCGCCTGATAAAGGGTTAACATGTCCTATTTATTAAGTTTTTTATCTACATCATGTGTTTGGTTGTGCACGTCTGTCTGCAGCCTTTTTTCCACATAATGCTGGAACTGTCATTATATTTTTTGTGTGCACTTATGAGTTTATTATCAACCTCTTGTGATTGTGATGATTTACAACTTTTGAAAATACCATTTTATCGACTGCTTCATAACGTCCCTACCTGTTAATCCTAGTCAGATGATTGTAGATGGATTGCATTTCTGCCAGTGATTTCCAACCCTTTGCTCTCCACATAGACCGTTCACCCACATGCAACCATCGCACACTCAAGCATGATTGGTAAATACTACTCAACAACAAATGGAAACTGTTCTGATACTTAACTTTTGTCCCTTTGCCTACACATTCTGCATTCATATGCAGATATCTGAGAGGTTAAGCCTCAAGGATACACACCTCTCACTTTGATGAGACACGCTGAATGTTAACAAAACTCTGTTTGTATACAAGAAAACTCCACAGAGTACCTTTCAACTAGAAAAAAAGGCATTTAAACTATGTGACTGGGAGTTTGTAAGACTGGATTGGATTTGCTTGAATGGAGTTGTAAATCTGTTCACACCCCACAATTGTTTTTCTATCCTGAGGGGGTGCTTGTTTAAGCTCCACATCTTGAAAGAAATTATAGTTAAAAAGATGTTGTTAGTTACTTTGAGGAATTGCATCGCCGGGGGAAAATGCATGTGTGTGGTCTCCGCCTGTCCAGTCTTTTGCCAGTCTTGTTACTCTAAGTATACATAAATTATTTAGATCTGCTCACAGACAGAATACACAGCAGTCTTACAAACATTTAAGGCAGACAGACAGCTTTGAAAGCCAAAAGGATTTAATCAAATTTGCAGTGCATTGACTCAAACACAGATAAGACTTCCCAGAAAGGAGCCAATTCTGTGTCAAGAAATGTCGTATTGTCTGGACTTTCACAACTCCAGGTCTGTGAGATTCTTCAGCAGTGAGCTGAGACTTCTTTAAACCTTGTTAATCATCAGCTTTTTAATCCTCCTGAAATCTCAAACCAGCCTCTATAATTGCCTCATGCCATGTGTGAGCCATGTTACCACGACCGGCAACATTTTAAGATGAGCGTTTTGCTTATGCAGCGAGTTTAAATCCGGCTCATGTCATAATTCCAGGATTGATGAGTGCAGAGAGGGGAGTTTCCTGTGCTATATAGGGGATGGCAGTACTGTCTGGCCACGCTGAGGTGCTCACAGTTACAGTAGAGAAAATAAAACCAGTGGGCTGAAACACATGGGGCCCTGAAGGCTCCAGTACGCTCCCTCAGACCTGCTAGTCAGACAGTTTCACAGCTTCTGAAATCGCCTCAACAGCTTTTCGATGCTGGATTGTGGATTTCTCATTTTTCATTCTTGACACAATCATTTCTGTCAAATTTCATGCGACACCATGACAATGAATGACTCTCAGGGGTTTACCGGATATCGCATCTACTTTTCCTCTTAGGCTTTTCCATCAGCATTTGAGGGCATCTGTTCAGAACAACATTTTAGCCTTCAAATAAGGTCGGACGAGACGTCATATTAACTAGTTCTTTTTGAGCTTATCCTGTATATAAGTAGGGTCCTTCATCTTCATAATGGCTCAATGTTCCTTTCTAAAGAAATCTGTAATCTTTATTCAGTAATGTTATCCAATAATAGCTGTCCAGTACAAACACATCATGCTCTGTAAGCAACTTCCGCTCTCCCACCTCTAATGATCTTGTTCGTGACGGCTGAGCAATAAATTGCCCACTGTCTATTAGACACTAGCGGCTCTGTTAGTCATTTATAAACAAACCTTATATAATGTTAATGACTGACAATGAATTGTCATATTGAACTGTGTCTGCATTCTCAAAGGTTACTTTATTATCGGAGCACATCTGTCTCTCTGACGACTGCAGAACATGTGTGATACATGGGTGTATAAAGAAACCTGGACACAGTGTTGGAGGCAGGGCTCTGCTTATTCCCTCTGACAGTTGCTCAGTGGCGCATGAATTAAAATAAGTTTGCATGCATAAAAAATACCCGAATCTTCCAGAGCTCTTCCGCATCTATAGAGAGGAATCAAAATGGCTTTTTTTTAAGGCCAACCCGGAAGTTAGCATGGCCATGGGGTTTATTAAAAATTTGCCTATGAGATTTTTGGATCATTGCAGAAAATAGGCTGTGTCGCAAACACACGTTTCTGATGCTGACGCATTTTGTTCAGCAGGATAATCTTCACAAAGGAAAACGACTTTTATGATGTTTGAAGAAGCAGACAGAAGTAAAAAAAAAAGAACGTTATGCTATTGCAAACTTCTTCACTGTCGCATGGCTTGAATGCCACTATGCATCCCGTAGTCTAATATATTGTTTATTAAAATAATTTACAATGTACAAGACTTTGCATTGCACTGAAAAACACGACTAGAAGCTTTAAGGCGGACTAGTGTGAGACAGTTCCCGTTCGTGTCTGGTGTGATGACATCTAATGTCCCCGACAACCACTGTACTCTCATTTAGCCACTTGTTAGCAATCGCCTTTTTAAGGACAAATTAAACTTCAAAATTCACAAGGTGGGGGAATTTACTAACGTGTTAAATGCCATACTACAACAAATGCAAACATCTTTTAAGCTTGTGTTAACAACCTACCTTATTTCAGGCATCTCACCAAAAAACTAAAAACGTTTTGTAAGTTGTTTAGTTCTAGACTTTCTAAATGTTATCGTATTGAATGGATCAAATTCTGATTGTGATACAAGTCATTATTACAGGTTACAAAAAAAAAATCTTTCTTTACCAATGTAAGTCTATGGGAAAAAGTATCTCCGGGCCCAATGGAATAATGTGATGCACCTGGGAGCTGTAATTTCAACAATTTGCAACTATGTCAAATTGGCATCAAAGCGTCTCTTCCTGGGGGCTTGGTTTAAACCAGAACTCAACCCAAGTTGACTGTTGACCTCAAAAATCTAATTTGTTCATCTGTGAGTCTAAGTTGACCTTTGTGCCAAATGTAAAGAAATATGAACATGATGCCTCTGGCCATGGCTGTCACCTCAGTCCCAGAATAGATTAAATAATCCATACAGCACACGTTGACACTGCAGATTGAAGAAGCTGTGTGTAAAGACTCACAGTGAAGTGACCTCTACTGCAGTGGATTGGGCAGGAAATCACAACTTGTGTCTTGCATTCCTTCAGGATATTGAAAATGTTGTAAACTCAATAGAAGAATAACTCCCTCCACAACTCTGATTGCTTCATCACAATATCCTTTTTTTCAAACACTTGTGTGTGTTGTGGTTTATGAAAATAGCAGGAATGTAATGATTTCATTCAGTAGATTGACCTACCAACATGTCGTTTGCTGGAGGATGTAATTTCCGCTGTGGAATGGGATTTTCAAGCCCTATACTGTGCCTCTCACTTTTATTGTCTCAAATTTTCTCACAAAAGTCTCGTCATAGATGGATAGATGGCTACAATTTCTATAATCCATACGAGAGTAGATTTGAGCTGAGAACAATGTGAATATACTCGCCTCTAAGCTTACAAATATGCTGCTCTACTTAATTTGTGAAGCAGAACGGTTTTCGAGTAGGACTAGTGTATTCATTATTTTACAGAGGTTTAGAGGTGGCATTGACCTTGACTTGTTTCGATTTCAACAATCTGGTACTGTAATTAGATGGTAAAGTTTTAGCAGCAAACACTGTACAGAAGAAATAATGGGATCAGGGAACAACGGTGGTCACAATGAGAAACATGTTGTTGTGAGACCTTTAAGAGCAGAAGGTCAAGACCAACAGGAAGAGAATGTACGAGGAGAAAACAACAAAACACAAGAGGAAACAAAGAGCATGTGATGATAAAAATGTTCAGTACACAATAGAATAGTGAAGGAATGAAGAGAAAGAAACGATAGAGGACCCAGATGCTTTAAACAAAACTCTCCAAGGCTTTTTATCTATTTGTTGTGATATAGAGTCTTACGTCCATGTCATCGCAGAGCAGGGACCCAGAGCCGTACTGCAGCCGACACTGATGGGCAGCGCTGTACAGAACCCCGGGAAGCACCGAGTTCAGAGACAGCTTATCCTTCCCTGGCGCATCATCAAGGCACCAGCCCCAGCCGCGACTGTGAGGGGGGCAGGAAAGATTTTTTTTTAAAGAAAAAAAGAGACATGTGAGCAGAATTCATAAAGGTCTGTTTGTTATAAACACACACAGAAGCATTCTGCAACATTTTCATCAAAATAAATGCTTCTGATTTTTCTGTAGCTGACTTTTGACCATGAAAACTTAGTTATTCTGAACACTAGAGAGGCAGGACTTCACCAGGAAGTATTCTGTATCCTGAATGTAATGGATTTGAAGTTTCAGGCAGAGGCAACAGGGTTTTCTTGGATAAAAGAGCAGTAATTAGTACAACAACAATCTTCTTTGACAATCTGAGAAATATTAAATAAGTCGCCTGTTTGACATTAAAAATAATGTCTTTGAACTGCAGTGAACTAACACCTGAGCAATGAACTCTAAACCTCAATTTTTAAAGACCAAATAAGTGCAGCAATCCAATAACTATATTTATGTTCAGCTCTAGTACAAACAAAAAATGATTAAAAATTAACCAAAATATTATATATATATTATGTATAATGTCCTCTTTTGACCACTGGCTTAAAACTCACTGGCTCTTATTAAAGGTCAAACTTTCAAACTTTAGGAAGCCATAATTTTCTATAGTGATGCAGCTATTACTGCTGCAGCAGAGCTGCTTCGAGAGAGAGAAAAAATCAATGGAATACAGCAACCCTTAGTTAAGTGTCTCATTTCAGCTTCCTTATTACCATAGCCAATTAAATTCTGTCAATCACGATTACTAAATATTCACGCCACTCTGTCCTACCTGGAGCAGACAGGAGAATTCATCGAGAAGAACTCAGTATTTAATTATCCATAAGGAGAGTAGAGCCTGACAATTTTGGAATTTTGAGACGGTTAAAAATCTTAGACGGAAATAAATTCAGATATGGCAGCTGATTTATTGGACTTTTGAGCTGGAATGGAAATAGACCTTTATTACACGGAATATGCAACAATTTGTCTATGCAAAGACACTCAGAAAAACGTCTTTCTTGTACAGATAATTTAAAGTAAATAAAGTAAATAAATTAAAGAATACTTAATATAATCATTAGACGAATGTAGTAAAGGAAATAAACAGCAAGAAAATAATTAAAAATAAAATATATTTCTACTGTATGACACCATTTCACTCAAAGCTTATATTTTTGCATTGCATATTCTGCAAAAACATATTTCATTACTGGTGCGTACATATACACTGATGGATACAGATGGATACCAATATGCTTGCAATAGGTCAATAATGGCTGACAAATCTGACCAATCAGACAGGCTGTGTTGATAATTGATTTATAAAAGGCAAAGAGGGCATAAAAAAGGACTTTTCATCATACATACTTGTAATCAACTAATTGGTGGAAATTACATTAAATAAAAAGCATAATACAAAATGATACCAGCAGCACTAATGTGAAATAATTGTAATGTCGTCTTGAACAAAGAATAAACTTTCCTGATTAATTGTGGTTGTCACTATAGAATAAGCCGCCACCCAAAGATCCATAATGAGAGCTCTGATGGGGCTTTAATGACCCTGTGGTGATTACATAAATGTGAGCTTTGTGACATGAATTTCAGATGCATTCATGATCTTGCATGGCCAACAGGATATAAAGCTGCATTGTTAAATGTGCCAAGTGAAGATGCCTTTGTCCGAGTTGATGGTTAGATGCTATATTTAATACTAAAACGTTTTTTAAAAAGTGTCTCTGGATAAAATTGAGATTGAGTTTTGGCTTTCTGCATTGAACACTTGTGAGGGAAGAGAGTGCAGCTGAAGCAAATGTTCTTAATGCTTTGACCTTGATTTAAAAAAAAAAAAAAAAGCAAAATTTTAAATATACAAGGTCGCCCATAAAGTTGAAGTTTTGAGAATATATACACTTTATCTGTCAAGTATGAATCACATTGTCACAATCATTTCACTGAAATAGGTAAAAAATATTTTATTCTAACTTTATGGGCAACCTTGTATGTTACAGCCTTTTTCTTTACCATCATCGTTTCATAACTTCTTTTCATTAAATTTCCCAAATTCAATCGTACAATTCCAGACAGGCTGACCTTTTTCAACTTCCATTTTACAAAACAAAGTATGGCCAGTGCTCTATTATATATGGTGGACTTTAAAAGGAATCGTCATCACATTTAATTCATGATGTCATATAATTTCCATACATTCGTGTGTATGCATATATGTATGTTTAAGAATCATCATTAATATTACAAATATTATAATTATGATCATTATTATGTTTGCTTTGTTTTTTCTTTAATTATGCATGCTCAGTTTCTTTGTTGTTGTTGTTGTTGCTGTTTTTATTGCTTTCCCTTTTTTTTTTTATCCCTAAGTTGGCTTCATGACCTCTCCTGACACATCTCTCACTCCACATTAACTGGATTGTATTAATGCTTTATGTGAAATAAACAGAAATAAAGACCAAGTGATAGTGCTTCTCCTGACTCACTCCAAACTTTTACTATTCACAGTAATGACCAACCACCAACTATGAGAAGCTACGATTAAATCAGTTTTCTGTGCCGCTGCAAACAAGATGTCAATTTAATTCACAGTATGTTTCCTCATTATCTAGCATTCACAGTTGCAAGTACCTTTTCATACATTTCCTTGATCCATCAAAGTTAAGAGAAATTATTTCCATATGTGGCATTTAACACAAAAACTCAATCCTGTGATTATGTGCATTTTAATTAGGGCACCTGGAAGAAATCAAAAGATTTAAGAATTACTTGAAGTTGAAGCAGGCGGTTTCCACAGCAAGATCAAGATCTTTACGACACAAGGCGCAAATGTTCACAGAAACGCTGCCGCTTTTGTCCACAGGGGGCGCCAACAGCAACACAAAATAAAAGTTACTTGTCGTTGCTTCAACAAGAAAATCATTAATTTAAATGACCTGACACTGACTATTGAACAGCAGCAATTAAAATGTTCTCCATGAGTGCCTCGGGACTGAAACACAGTTCAGAGGGCGAATTAGGTTCTACTGCTGCCTTTGTCAAAGCCAGTGTCCTGGTAATGCTTATGACAGTTAACCAGTTTCTGAATTAATCAAAATGAAAAACGAAATATGCAATTTTATGTGTGAGATGTCCTCAGACTCTTTTTATCTGTGGCTCATCTATGCAGGAATTAAATGAACTTTAAATTAGTTCCAGCCTCCGTGGCCTTTCAGGAATTCTTCTTTGGACATTAAAGGGTGTCTCTGTTTATGAGTAGCCCATTTATGTGATAATATCTCAACCACAGCGCTCAGTGTGACCCTCCACATTCCACATAAAATAACACCTACGGAGCAAAGCTCTGAAACAGCGCAAGCAGTGGAGGCCTGCGGGACAAATGAAGCCACATACAATAGAAGCCTTGTCCTGCAGTCAGTCCAAGAGATAAAACAGAGAAAATGCTGGCATTTAGAGGCATGAGATGAGAGGACAAATATCAGGAGAAAATTATTAATGAAGATTAAGCGGTTTTGTGGCTCGCTGGATGTGGAGGTCAAAAAGCAGGGACACACCAGCTGTGACAGAGACGGGTGAGAAGAAGGTTTGACCTCTTTTCCTTTTTAATGATCGTCTTGCTCAGTCACTGGCTTTTGAATGTTTTATCATAATAATCCTATAAAAAGTTATTCTGGAACACAAACAAATCAACTGTAGTCAACTCTTTGGTGTCTCAGACGTTTCTGTCAGCAGTTGACACACTTTAATTGTAATTTCAATTCAAAAGTCAAAATTTTCATTCAGTATGTGACTCCAGCAGGCGGATTAGCATCAATAAACTAATGGAACCTGCTTCAGGACATATGACCAAAGCCACGACTGCACAGAGCTTGTTGCCTTGCACCTACTTTCTTGTTAGAAGATGTCCCGATCACATAAAACAGCACTTGATCTGGCTCTCAATGAGGGTGAGAGGCTGTTCTTTAACAGCACGAAGCAGGAAACAGATCTGTGAGGGTACATGAGACCCTAAAAATTATATTAAAGTACCACCAGCTTGTCCAGGAGCTTTGCCTGGAATATTGTTGGTTAAGGGCTTATTTTAGCTTGAGTTGGGACAGTTTTCTAAGTTTTTTCGATTAGCAGGATTCATGTTGACCATGTTTATCATCTTAGTTTAGTATGTAAGCATGCTAACCCAAACAGCCAGTGGTGATGGGAGTGTTTTCTAGTCATTTGATCAGTTGGAAAACACGCTGCTAGATCTAAAGTCACCTGACTGAACTGAAGAGTTACTGCACCAGATTTAAAGGCGCTCATCCAATAGTTGTCAACATATTTTACTTAAAACCACAAATGTGAAAAGAAGCATGGGAAGCATAGTCCTATACAATACAGTAAAGCCAATTCCTTTAGATACAGATTTTTAACTATGAGTGTTTGTGGGAAATGGTGCATTTAAGTGCTGACACAACTCTCTCTTGTCTCCTTTTTAATTACCATCACCCAGACAGACACACACACACACACACACACACACACACACACACACACACACACACACACACACACACACACACACACACACACACACACACACACACACACACACACACACACACACACACACACACACACACACACACACACACACACACACACACACACACAAACCAGTGGCCTTTGTGTAACAACCTCCCACAAGTGTAAATATCGCCCCCCGGGCCTTTTTTTTCTCCACAGCGGCGTCAAGAAGCTACAATGCTGTCAAGTAGCTGAACACCCACTAAATGAATTCCAGATGCTGGGAGCTGAGAAACTGGGGCAACTCTGGTGACATATCTCAGACATTCAACACACTGAAGCCTGTTGAAGCCAGAGTGCAAGTCTAACTTCTTACACAGTACACAGACACACACACAGTTTTGTAAATAGATATAGACAAGTATACAGACAATTAACAAACCCCCCAACAACCAAAAATAAGGGATTTCCATAATAATAAGCTCTTTGTTGCCATGTCTAATATAACGCCACAAAGTAAAATCTACAACATTTGAAGCTGCTGCTCTATGAAGTCAAAAAGTAGCACTTTAGTGGCAGTTGGTCAAATTATTGTACGGACAAAATGGCTTTTATAACTTTTTTAACAAAGCTCAAAATGGCTCAGAATGGTTCTCAATCTTTAAGAAGAGACTAAAGCTGTTTCCTGAATGCCTTCACACATTATCGACAACAATAATAATTTTATTTTTAATAGTCAGTTATTGACTGACACTGAATAGTAATTAGTTTTATTCAATATTTTCTCAGCTATTACTTATATAATTGGCTCACAATGTAATGCATTGTTTGTATAATATATAGTAATGTTAAATATTATTTAATACATTTTTACGTTTGAGAAAGTATCTCTCTAGGTGCCTTTGCAGAGTGGTGAAAAATTGGTGCACAATCCACATAAAAAAGGTCTATTTTCATTCAAGGTCAAAAAATTGGCCGCCATATCAGATATTGATGGATTTGCGCCTCTAAAACCAGTACCGGCATCAGTCATAGTTCGGACTCTAAGCACTGTTTTTTTACACTGACTGAAGGCCCCAACTTCTTACTGGACTCAAATGTACAACTCTGGCGGTACAATATAGTTCAGCAGGTTAGTTTTAATTTGTTAGGAAAAAGGGGTTAAAAAGGTGTTGCTCAAGTAGAGTATGTTCAGGTAAACAGCTGCAGAAATATGTATTTAAACTGTGGTGGCTCTGAACTCTGTTAAAACTCTGTCGTTAACAGCAGCTCTGTGTTGTCTATAGGGTCCGTACACTGCAAAAAAAGAAAAGTTGGGTGAACTCAAAATTTCAAGGCAACAAACTTCAATAAAATTTCAAGTTGGACAATTAAACTAAATATTTTAAGTTTTGTTTTTGAGTTTGCTCAACTCTGAATTCAGATTTTTGTCAACTCAACACGATTGTGTGACGAACGCCGCTATGAAATGTCAGCTAATGTTGCGACCACAATTTTGAGTTAGCATTGATACGCTAATGGCTACTCTTGTAGCTGTAACAAGCAGCGCTGCTAGCATCAGTTAGCCGCTAGCGTCAGTTAGCCGCTAGCTTTCGCTAATGACCGAATTTCACAACAAAGAAATAAGAGTTAGCAGAACTATTGTCCCTTGTTGTGAACCCCAACTTAAAGATATTAGTAACAACAACTCACAAACTTGTTTTGAGCATACAACTGGCTTCATTTGTTGTGCTAACTTACATTATTGCCCTAAATGTCAATCATTTATATTTCCAAGTTTTACCAACTCAAATCACTCACTCAAATCACTGGCTTTTTTGCAGTGTATGTGTACACAACACCAGTGTGTGTGTGTCTCACAGGAATTAAATGAGTTGAATACAATGATGTGTCTTCCCTCAGGTCAGGATATGGTAACAATTTAACTGAAGGTGATGAATTTTTAACAATGTTGTCTCATGCTCCCCGGGCGCGGTGTGCTGCCCACTGCTCCCAAGCATGGTGTGTGTTCCCGGGTGTGTAAAGGAAAGGTTAAACGTAGAGGACAAATTGCTGCTTACTGTGTCGGTATGGGTGTAGAATCCTAATCTTATTTTATTTGACCTAATATAGTACATGACCAGATGTTAAAAAGACAAACTAAAATGAAAATGCGGTACAAAATTAGTGTTTACAACATAATAACATGCACAGAAATGCACAGTGCATATTATGGTTTACTAAAACTAAACAAAAAAATTGAACTTGGTGTAACATTCAATTTAACTGAAATAAAAATAAAAAGCAATAATGTATCGAAATGATGATGTGTAGGCCTACTTACAAAAATGAATAAAAAATAAAAATATGCAGGAAATATAATTAGTTTTGTCTATTTAGTCAGATCTGTCAACACAACAAGCATGAGGAGGCACTGTTTGTCTGTACACGACTGAGTCAGTTACCTTCACAAAGCAATACCTATTCTGAATTATAAGAATTAAACCTGCCATTAAAACACTGAATCTAATAAAAACTAACCTCAAACAAAGTATTTTTAAACTAACTGTAATGACCGAACTCACCCAAGAGGCGAACTAGAATGAAATTGAAAAGGAAAATTAAAAACAAAATGAAAATGAAAACTAATAAAAACATACCAAACAATAATAACTGTGGTGCACATTCGACGGTAATACAATGTTTGAATCCAATTAGTTCCACTTAGTGCGGCAAAGATTTTCAATTTGAGAAAAGGAGAGGGCTGATATTGGTTTGCTGCTTGGAGTAAAAGTAGAAAAAAGTTGAATCAATGCAGCATGGATCGTACAATATGTCAGATATTATCCCTGACCCCAAGCCAGACAAGTTATTATACGCACATAAAGTCCACTATGAATAGAGACGGCAGAGTGTGAAAGCTGTGATAAACAAATAATGTACATGTGTTACCAGTGGTCCTTGAGAGCATTATACAGTTTGAATGCGGTTAAAAAAAAATGCAGGAACAGGAGACCTTGAACATAAACACAACAGTGAGGTCGTACAGCTTGTGTGTGCATCACTCACTCGAGAAAGCGGGTGATATACTGGCGACTGCAGCGTGACCACCTGGGCATGGATGTGCCGTACAGGAGCTGTGGAGACATGACGAAAGGTCGTTTCCCAATGGGTTCACAGTCATTACCGTTGCCATCATGCTGAATCCCAAAGCTGTGACATAGAAGCACATCCAACAGAGAGGGCAATTAAAATGAGCGGGTACAACATGTAACACTTTCTTAAGGTACAACCAACAAATATTATTATATTATATATTATATATATTACATCCATCTGTGAATGCTTAGATGACAATATTTAATTTGTATTTGCCTGGCTGTGAGTGCAACATTAGGGAGTCACAAAGGCATTTCAACAACAACAAAAATTGTGTGCATGGCAGAGACAAAAGGAAAACAAATGTAAACAAATTGTTCATGCTCTTTCAAGGGAGAACGCACAAAAATGACAGCTGCAGTGAGAATCAAGCAGCTGGTTTGGTGCCTTCAGAGGCATCAAAATAAAATGGAAAGAGTGTGTGTTTGTCCTTCAACGGTCCATCAGATCGCACTTGGAGACTGTATTGCTGACGACTGAAGGAAGTGCAGATCATGAATGTATTATAAGAACTGGATACCGGGAGCAAAGTTGGCGCCTATTCAGTCCATTGAGAATTGCTCGCCTAGTGTACTTATCACAAAACGTTTTCTGCCTTTTGGTTTCATGCAGCCCGCTGAATATGCATAATGTTTTCTCCGCTCGCCCCACCCACGTGTTTCCGCTCTGCACAGAGACTTTACATTGCAATGATCATGCAGACTTTGACATTTGTTTTCTCCCCTGTAAAAAGTTTTAAAAACATAAAATCTTCAATAGAAAGTGACATAATTGAGCTTTTTTGCAGTTTGAGGTGTCCTGTCAACTGTCTTATAGACGTTTCTTTTAGTATCGTGAGATATAGGGGAAATGCTTACACTACACTACGTTTAGGAACGTTTACACGACAAAATATATATGGTTAAATACGTTCTAGATCACCTCTGCAAGTGGATCTGATCACAATGCATCTTGGACCGTATTTAAACTTGTATTTAGTGCTGACCACTTGTGATCCAATCTCCTAAGATGCATTTTAAAACCAAGTGTAAACTGGGCTGTTGAGATCTGGTCGCTTTGTCCAGCTCAAACAACTGACATGTGTTTTAAAGGGGTGGCAGCCATCTGGCTACTGCTGCAACCTCCACCTTTAATTGTAAAAAAAAAAATCTGAGTTTATGGATGAATATGAGCCTTTAGAATACTCTGACACACAGTGGCCGAGTCAAGCTATCTGAGAGGCATGGGTGAAAACTAAACAGCTGCATGCACTGGTGCACCAGAACGCAGACATTTTTCTGGCAGGCAGGGCAGCACAAAGGGCACTGCAACAAAGCTTATCAATTTTAAGGCTGCCATAGAGGGCATTTCATTGCGTTTCCTCCAGTGGAAGGGCAGCCTAGGAGGCACTTTGTCATGTTTTTTGTCTCCTACAGGAGTTTGCAGGGTTTTTTTTTTTAAACATAGGGTCACGATGGAAAATAGTTCACTGTTGGAGCTTCAGGGAATCCATTTTTCTCAGTATAGGAAGGACTGCTTGGCATTTACAACGGGCTCCTGTCTATCTCGGAATTGCTCATGCTCATCAACACAACACCCTGAACATATATACAGGACTCAGTGTCAACCATGCATACATATAGAGGAGGCTAAAGGTACGTGAAGATCAGCAGAACCACAATAATCAACATGAATAAATAGAATGACGCAATCAGACACACACTGCTTCACTGATTGTGAAGTTGAATAAGTCTGAGGAGAATGTGAATTTAACTGCAAACTGCATGTCGAAGTGGTAGATGGATCAATGGATGGGAGGAAGCAGGCGTGTGCAGAGTAAGATAATTGTCTCAGTACATTTCCTCAGTCGATGGTTTGTTTGTTTGTTTGACTTCTATATGTGCTGAATACAGCTTGTGGAACTCCTTACGTAACAATACAATCAGTTGTAGCGACAGGTTTAGTGCTGAGAGCAGTTAAGACAATAGTGGCAAAAAACAAATGTATTTTTCTTTTTTTACATTTTTAAACAATGCTGTTTACAAATGACTGATCAATATACAGAGCGCATAAATTTAAATTGGAATTGGAGTAACATCTATTCTCTGTGCAGGATCTGTTGGTTATCCAACCTACCAATACAGCATTTAAGTCAGAAAAAAAATGATTTTTTGTTTTATTTTAGATAAGCAACTGAAAAGCTTTGTTGCAGCAAAAAATGTGGGCGAGTTGAATGGAAACATGGCAAAATGTTCACAAGAGTTTTTCAGTTTTTGCATTGATTATTTGAAACCATAAAAAAACAATATTACAATGGGTTTGTTCATAATTCTAAGCTTTGTATTTTATGCCACATTTGCTGGCGGGAAAACACAATAAGAGTATGCACAATAATACTGTATGTTAATTTGACTACAGAAGAGACTGATTATCTCTGTAATTAGGTGTGTGTGTGTGTGTGTGTGTGTGTGTGTGTGCGCACGCAGTGAAACCTTACTTGTGTCCCAGCTCGTGAGCTACAGTGAAGGCCAACGGGAGCCCAGTGTCCTCACTAATGCTGCAACTGCGATGTGCCTGACACATCCCCGCCACATGGGACAGACCCAGAGTCTCACAGGGCATGTTGATGGCTGCACAGATGTCCTTCCTTTAGTTAAAAGAAAAGAAAAGAGTTTGTCAGATGTCGGCTGATTCAGTAGAAGGTTTAGCAGGCTATGGAACGCGTTACTGAAAATGGACAATAATTTACAATAATACTGATGCATCCCAATAAATTTGAATATCATATAATTAAAAGTATGTTTGATATGGAAATGTTGGCCTCTGAAAAGTATGTCCATCTATATGCTTTATGGGCTATTTGACTTGAACCACTGGAAATGGACTTTTCCATGATATTCTAATGTATTGAGATGCACCTATATTTATGTATGCCCACTGGTTAAAAAACTTGTATTACTGCAAAGTTCAAAGTAGGGATGGGGATAATAAATCGATGACCGATTAATGGTCGTTAAGAATTTGGTCGATCACATTGAATTTTTAATCGATCTATCTAACTGTATCAAATCTTGCTAGCATGAATAACTAGGTTTCCTTTTATCCAAAACTTATTTAAACACAAAAACACCTAAATATGCAAGATTACTGTGAAAACTAACCTCATGCCTCTTCAGGGGCTAAAACATAAAACATTGAGTTTGTTTTACGATCAACAGGAAGTCTCTTTTCGTCCTTTGACAATAAAAGTGTTCGTTATCATGTGTATGTGTGTATATATATATTATTATGATATAAATGATTGATTGATTGGTGATTAATCGATTAATTGATTGATAACGTTATAGATAGATGCCCATCCCTAAAAGTATCATTATTGTCCTTTATGTGGAAAGTGGTTTGCAGCCAGGATTCAAACAAACACACAAAACACCTAAAACCAACGGGAGCAACAGTGGATCAGCTGGATGTTCTCAAAGTGAAAATAAACAATCTGTGCAAATGTGAAATACAGCAACAACATCGTAATACTATCCAGCAGCAGAGGGGACTCAATGACTGTGCCTGCCTGTTTGGGTTTAATCCTGATGACAAAGCTGAGCCAGCCAACACAGACCAAGTTTCTTTTTGGCCGATTTTATATTGCAAGTTTGATGGACTCCTGTGAAGAACGACGGAGCTGCTGCAGCGGACAGCTGATCAGTTTGTAGCTGCTGCACGTCAGAAAGACAGCGGGGGGGTAGACAACATGATGCCAGTAGGATATTTTACATCATACTCTGTGAATTAAGGATTTAGTTCATCCAAACCAGAGCTAGTGTTTGTTTGAAAAGTGGAAAAACAGATACTGCCCAAGCCTAACTGTATGTATGATGTTCTAAACTTGTTTAAAACGGAAAAACCTGGATGATTACTGTTTTTGTTAATCACTGGACCAATTTATCTAATTTTCCCTGTTATTGTTCCTTCAGTTCATCTACTGAGGCATGTGTGATCTGGTTATTATTACCATTATTATTATTATTATTGTTCTATTATGGTAGTGTTCAGTACAGCTGGTGACATAACAACTTTGATTCACACTTGTGAGTGTTTGTGTTGCAGATGTTTGCAGCTGTGATTCATCTCTCTGCCACCATCTGAATCATCAAAGAGCAATTTCCCCCGCGGGGAAATATAAAGTATTTCTGATTCTGAAATCAATTGCTCATCATCAATTTGATTATGTGTGGTGCCGTTGAGACAGAGTTTCTATTTACCTGGTGAGAAGAACTGCTACATCGTGGTGCAGCGGGTGTTCCTCCCCCTTCATGTTGAGCTTCTTCTGCCACTTACAGAAGCTGTTCAAGCTGTTGTCAGCATGGTGTGTAATCTTTAAGTCATCCTGGTATCCACATGTCACAATAACATGAAGGGAAAAACATAGACACGTGGAAAATTAGCAGCTAGTGCACCAAAGAAACAAATACTACCAATCTATTTGTCTACTTGACAAAATATAAGCTGCCACATATGTCCTTTAGTGTTGCTAAATTGCACCATCTCTGCTTTCGGTGTTCCACTCAGCCTTTCAATGGCCAGTAATAACAGCCATTCAGACAAAAGATAATAGCGTCATGCAATATGTCGCTGCATTGTATTTTTAATTTGTGCACATGATGATGAACTTGTGATGCGCATAAACACACTCTTCAGCCTGCTTTGTCAATTTGTACTGATTTGTTACACCTTTATTCGTTTTGTTTTTTTGCTCCATTCACATCTATATCTTATTATCTGCTGCTGCATAGACCATTAGAGGACACATTCACGTTCCTTCTTCATGTAAAAGCAGAGACTACTAGAATATTAATAATACTGATTGATATACAGCTCTTTAAGAAACACTCACAAGTCGCTTTACATATAATGCATGAACAGATAGAGATAACCTTAGTACAAGTCATTATCAAGGTGATTATGAAAACAGCACTTTCAGAAGTCATTCCACAGACAATTATTTTTAATCTACAGAGAGCTGTTTTTCATAAAGGGTTTTAAATGAAACCGCAAACCCTGAAGTGGATGTGGCACAGAAGTCCAAATCATTAAAAAACGAATGAAAATACCTAGATTTCACTCATCAAACTACAATGAACTTTACATGTTTTACAAATTAATAATACATTTAATAAATCAACTGCTAACTCAGTTAATGGATAAGACAATAGAGGATTCAGTATCAAAAACGAGCAATAGACTAAACAGCATTACATCACATATATAGAGTAGAATAATAAAGATCTCCACCAGGGTTGAATGAATGAATGAATGAATCTCAATAAATTGTTTGGTGAGAAGAGCAGTGAATGCTCTTTGGTAGTTATGTGTTTGCTGAATTACAGGAGATGCTTGGACGGATACAGAATCTAATTTTGATAATCTTTTTTGGTAACTAGAACCACGTTGTTAATTTCCCTTGGTTTTTAAACAGAGAACACCAGCTCAAAGGGGAACGACAGTATGCCGGTGAGAGTGACCTGCTTTAATCTTCTTTTTAACTTTATTTGTTGACTCTATTCTTCTGGTAAATCCAATCCTCGGATCAACCCCCAGTTTATTGTTTTACCCAAATCTAAGGCTTACCCTCTCATTCTAACTGTTTGTTCCCACACACAGCAGCGTTAAAACTTCAGCTCCCACAGGATCAACTTCCTCACTGTCATGATGGTGGCAAGGAACAAAAAATGATATATCTATAATCCTCTATCATACTTAACTGTAGTGGATTTTAACATATTGGGTAAGGAATTAAACTGAAATGCTTCAGAGACCAAATTTTTTGAAGACCAAAATGTGGCCGCAGCAGACGAGGTAAAGCTTGTTTTAAACCAAGCTAGTTGCAGGAAATGCATTATTATTAAACAGTCAGTAATATATTGTAAGCAACAGCCCAACTGTGTTTTTTTTTTTCCAAAGAAGCACATTTCATCATCATAAACAAACATGTTTTTACCTCATCCTGCTCCAGTAGGATGAGTCGAACAACCACAATGTTGATTGCGTTTCCAATACTGGCATCTCGGAACAGACCCGCCACCTGAAAAAGGAAAAATTGCTTCAACATTTTGGACGTCACATGATTCATTAGGTAGGATATTAAGATTTATACAGCACATAGGCTGTTGATATATATTAAGCTCTGTATAAATATACAGTGTGACATTATTAAAACCCTTTTGCGTTGGGGTTCACTGGCCCGCTTGCGGGTTCACAGGCTTAATTTTATGGTTACTTAAAGTTAATCCCATGCAGTTTAAGGCAAAAACCACAACAATTTTTTTCCTCTAGCTATTTTTGCCTACTGTATTTTAATATTTCTGCATCCTAGGGTCCCTAAACAGGCTTTGAATTACATACATTGGGCAGGACTGGAAAGCTGAGACTCTTGTGAATTCAAGTTTCCATAGGAAGAGCATTTCTTGAAACTTCACATCACTGTATGAAATGATCTGCTGTGATCTCTAGGATAATCGCAGCCTCATGAAACTTTACAACCACAAACTAGATAACCAGGGCTTTCAGATACATATTTCAGAATGTGTATTTCCCAGCTATTTTTAAAATAAGCGTGTTACTCAGCAATTTAGATGTAATATTCTGTTGTGGTTTTTTTTACCATTTTTATCTATGCTCGAATGAAAAAAAAGCCTAATTCAGCAGCAAATGTGTGTAACAAACAGTATGAACCAAAGAATTGCTGCAACAACTAATGGGACATAGTTGAAATTGACTTCAGAAACATTAATGTCCTAAACCCTTACATACTAGGTATAATTAATGGATTAATTGATACTCATTGAGTCATATTTAATAGAGATTTTTGATTAGAACAACTTGACACACAGATCTGAGCTTCAAATTAATCTTCAGATCCCCAGTTTTCAGATGGTGTACACCACTTCTGTGTGGCATTTATTGTTTCTCCTTTATGCATCAGAAAACCCAAACACTTATTAGATATTTTCTTTCATTCATTCTTGTAATCCTTCAGTTTAGAAGTTGACCTGAGACATTCAGCAGAATCTCTTTCTTGGAAGATGCAAACAGAGTTGAGTCAGTGCAATCTGGCTTTTAACAACAATCAGACCTCTTAGCATCAGAGCTTTTAGGGCAATTTATTCCACATGTTCTCACAAAGTATTAAACATCTAAAAGCCTGGATCAATGGGGGCTAGCAATATATTAATTATAGCTACTGAACTGCGGTGACTCTGGGTCGGTCGTTTTGTGGAGGAAGAGGAAAAACGGACAAAAAATGAGAAACACAGAACTGTCAGGACCAAAGTTACCATTAAACCCTGAAGTCATTGGTTTCTTTTCCACTAAGTCTGGTGCAATAATCAAACCGAATGATTAACTGTGTAAATTGAGTGTAAAAACTGACTGCATTTAAATAAGCCTATAGCTCTGACAGTGAGTTGTGGTCTTGAGGCGAGGTGGCATATGACAACTCAGAGCGCTGCTTTTTAAAGGGCAGGAGGCAGCAGGGGGTTTATTATTGGAGAACAGGGCAGGATCAAGGTCAACGTACTGACAAATAAGAAGTGAGAAGCGTGAAACGAAGGTCTGAGATTAAAGGAACTCACGCTGATGAGACATAAGACCGTGAGCATGATTGTCACCTGGCTCTACAAAGGCTTCCTCACAGAGCGACACAAAACCTCACAGGTCTCATTATGTTCTGCAGGAGATGCTGTGTGAGATTGGTAACATGCAACACACTTCATGTTCCAGGTAACGTGCCTATCATAGACTTTATTTCTGCAATTTACAGATATCAGTTAATCGTAAAAAGATTTTTTTTAAAACACCATTTCGCTTTGACTCCAGAGGACAGAAGCAGTAAGTGAGATCATTTTCTATTCAGCTGTGACAGCATTTGTTCTCAAAATGTTGTTATATTAAAATAGAATAGATTAGAATAAATGGTCTGTCAAGATGCACAAAGTAAAAGAAGCTAAAAGCAAGAGCCAGAGCAAAAAACTGAAAAGATAAGTAACTGATAAATGGCTTTTAACCTTCCTGTTATTTTCGTTTTTTCAGGAACAGCAATAATCTAGGAAATGTTTAATTATCCAAAAGTGTCAGAAACAAAAAAAAATTCAATAAACATTGTTTATATTTCATTAATAACTCCATTACCAACCATTTCAATCAATATTTAGTGCAATGGTGTTATTTACCTCTCACAGATCATGGTTCAATGAGGACAATTCACTCTTTTTTCATAAAAAATGCACGTTAAATTTTTTTTTAATGTATATTGGAGAAGAGACCTACATATAAAATACAAGGCTTTTGCATGACACTGATTTTTTATTTTATTTCACATTTTAAATTATTTTTGTTTTCATGAAAAAATTCTATAAATGATTATTTTATTTTATTTGTTTACTTTGTAATGGGTCAATTTGACCCGCAACATAAGAGGGGGGTAAAGTTAATTTACCACATAAATTAATTACTAGAAAAAGGGTCACTATGTTTGAAGCAAAATGTTGTCAAATTGTTGAACAGGGTTTGAAACCCAATACAAATCTTTCTGATTGATGTGTGTAGTTAATTTGAAAAAAACCTTAACCAAGGCTTCAGAAACGGCACAATGCAAACTAATCTGGATTCAAAAGACAATAGCAAAAAGTAATCAACCAATCCACCAGTGTCACAACTAAATTGTTCTATATGTGATGCAATATTGACCATTTTAGGAACAGACAAAGTATGTGTTTTACTTCTCTCTCCTCCTTTATTACTGTCACTTATCCTCTGTCCACACTCACATAAAGTCAAGCTTGCCCAAGAAACACTTTTTGTTTTAAACATCCCCATTTGAACACATAAAACGTGCTGTCCCTTGGCTATTATTTTCAGAGTCAGTCATTCATGCATTATGATTCATAACACACGAAGCTCCAGCTTTGCATTTACACACACAACAAATGTCTTCAATGCAAAAAATAAGTATTTTACTTTTTGGATAAAGCGAAACATGATGCAGTAATTAATTAGTGTAAGTAAGTGTCACTCAATCATGCGGTTTATATGGTCCCAAGGTGTTGTCTTTAAAAGTCTTTTTTTGCCAGTTTAAAAAATCAATTATATTCAGTTCAATATGATAAAACAGAGGAAAAACAGGAAGTCCACCCTCTTGAAAGGGTAAAAACATAAATTAATGCAATTTTTGCATGAAAACTTGTGATTTATTGATTATCAAAATGGTTAATCTATTAGTCCATTATTCATTACATCACTATTTTAAAAGTTTGATTTACTGAAATATACAGGTGAAGACCTAACATTAAGTGATGCAAAGGAGCAAGAAAGAGGATCTTATTCTGCAATAAAAATAACTGCATTATAAATACCCACTTGAGTCTGATGACAGTTCAGTTACTACACAGAGTGTTATGTCACGCAAAGTTTGTTAATTCTGTTGAGCACTTTCATGTCAAGTTAAATCACTCATGTCTAGTCTTGTCGTTCACTTCCTGTTTTATTTTGTACTCACCTGTTCCCATCTTGTTTCAGGCACTTCACTTCCTCCCTTTGTGTGAGTTTTCCCTCCACTGTGATCGTCTCCTCGTTACCTGATTCATCTCACCTGGGCTCCCCTCCCTCATGTATAAATAGACCCTGTCTCCCTTTGTCTCGTGTCAGTTCGTCGTGTCTACCATGCATGTTCCACGTCCAGGAAAACCAGGTTTTGGGTCTCGTTTCTGTTTTCCGTATTAGTGAGCCTTTTGTAGTAACCTCCTGTGTGAGCGCTTTATGTTGTATTTTTGCAGCCTCCTTGAGAGCGTTTTTTGTTCTGCCTTTTCATTCAAGTAAAGACTTTTTGTTATACTTCCTGCTTCTGAGTTTTTGCTTTTGAGTCTTCCGTTGAAGTCAAAGTCCCTGATAGAACGAACTGACCAGAGATGGACTCAGCAGACTCTGAAGCTGTGAAGGCAGCCCTGCGAGCCCAGGGTGCTCGTCTGCATGAGCACGAGGGACACCTGTCCACCATACAACAAGGTCTCCGGGATCTCACTGAGCAACAGGGGGGTTTCCAGTCCTCGGTCACCAACCAAGTGACCCTCCTGACAACGCAGCTGAATCTTCTCATCAACCACCTCAAGGCTGATCCCTCGGAGTCCCCACCTGCCACGACACACACACCTGCTGCTGGAAACGCTGCTGCTTTGGACCAGGCCCAGTCTCCACCTTCTGGACTTCGGCTGGCCGCCCCAGATAAGTTTTCTGGAGACTCAGGAAACTGTAGGCCATTTTTGGTGCTATGTGACTTACATTTTAAACACAACCCGGCTGCCTTTGTTTCTGATCAGGCTAAAATTGCTTTTATTATGTCCCATTTGACGGGTAGAGCAGCAGCTTGGGCCACTGCTGAATGGTCCAGAGACTCAACCGTTTGCCAAACACTCCCCATGTTCACCAATACTATGAGCCGGGTTTTTGATCACTCCTCCCCAGCAAGGGAGGCGTCCAGGGTGCTTATGCAGATCAAACAGCACAATCGCCGAGTCACAGACTACGCCATCGAGTTCCGGACTTTGGCAGCAGACAGTGGGTGGAACACACCTGCGTTAATCGACGCTTTCATGAACGGACTCACAGACTCTATCAAAGACCAGTTGGCACCCCTAGAGCTTCCCACCGATCTGGACACAATAATCTCCATGGCCTCTCGCATAGATCACCGTCTTCAAGAGAGACGCAGAGAAAGACTGCGCACGTCTGCCCCGGTTCCCAGGACAGCCTGGACATCTAAGCCCCAGCCGCAACCTTCTCCAGAGAGACCAGCGCTCGCTACCGTTCCCGAGGAGCCCATGCAGTTGGGCAGGGCCAAGGTCACACCCGAGGAGCGACAGCGTCGTAAACAGGAGGGCTGCTGTTTCTACTGTGGCCATCCAGGTCATCAGTTGTCATCCTGTCCGGCAAAAGGACAGGCTCGCCAGTGAGGAGGAGGGCGCTGGCGAGCCGACCCTCTGTCCTCAACTTCCCTTCTCGTACCCTGACTGAGGTCCAGGTAATTATTCGTGACCAGACTGTTACTCTGGGGGGGTTGGTTGACTCGGGGGCAGATGCAGATCTCCTGGACTGGGGGATGGTTCAAAAACTTGACATTAAGACTGAGATCCTGCCTAAACCCATTACTGCCAGGGCGCTAGATGGAAAAATCTTATTCAACGTCACCCATGCCACAGAACCCATCACACTTACATTTGACGATAAACACACGGAGAGCATAAGATTCCATTTATTCAACTCTGCACAGCACCCACTCGTATTAGGCTTCCCATGGCTGACCAGACATAACCCACATATAGACTGGAGATCTGGCAGGATCAAGGAGTGGGGATTAGATTGCCGCGAAGTGTGTTTCAAAAAGACCAGTACTGGTAAGAGAGACCAGATCCACACGACCGACGCCAGTCTCGCTATCAATCATATCCAGACCAAGACCGAACTAGTGGAGCATGACAGGGACTCTGACTTCCCAGACTTGACCAATGTACCGCCATGTTACCTTGACCTCAAGGAGGCGTTCAACAAGACTAAGGCCTCATCACTTCCCCCACATAGACCCTATGACTGTGCCATAGACTTGATCCCTGGGGCTCCCATTCCCAGAGGCAGACTGTACTCTCTCTCAGGTCCTGAGAGAGAGGCCATGACGGACTACATTAACTCCTCGTTGAAGGCTGGATTGATTCGGCCTTCCTCCTCACCGGCTGGGGCTGGATTCTTCTTTGTAGGGAAGAAAGATGGGTCTCTCAGGCCCTGTATCGATTATGCCCCATTGAACGACATCACAGTTAAAAACAGGTACCCCCTCCCACTCATCTCCTCTGCTTTTGAACTCCTACAGGATACCAAGATTTTCACTAAGCTAGATCTCCGTAATGCTTACCATTTGGTTCGAATTAGGGAGGGGGATGAATGGAAGACTGGTTTTAACACACCTCATGGACATTATGAGTATCTGGTGATGCCTTTTGGTTTAACTAATGCGCCTGCAGTTTTCCAAGCTTTTGTCAATGATGTGCTCAGAGATTATTTAAACAGGTTTGTGTTTGTATACCTGGATGACATTTTAATTTTCTCTCCTGATGAGAAGACTCATGTCCAGCACGTCCGACAGGTCCTCCAGAAGCTTCTGGAGAACAACTTGTTTGTGAAAGCTGAGAAGTGCGAATTTCACGTAAATACTACCTCATTCCTAGGGTTCATTGTCTCAGCCAACCAGATCCAGATGGACCCTAGCAAGGTCAGTGCCGTTGTCAATTGGCCCACACCAACCAGCCGCAAAAAACTGCAACAGTTCCTAGGGTTCGCTAATTTTTACCGGAGGTTTGTGAGAAGTTTCAGTAACATAGCGGCCCCTATGCATGCTCTCACCTCTTCCAATGTTCCATTTGTGTGGAATCCTCAGGCTGAGCGAGCTTTTCAGCTGCTGAAGGAGAAGTTCACCACGGCTCCCATACTCACGGTTCCTGATCCTCAGCGGCAGTTTGTGGTGGAGGTGGATGCTTCAAATGTCGGCCTTGGAGCCATCCTGTCGCAGAAGTCGGCCAAGGACAACAAACTCCACCCTTGTGCCTTCTTCTCACGTAAGTTGACTCCAGCGGAGAAGAATTATGATATAGGCAACAAAGAACTTCTAGCAGTCAAAGTGGCATTAGAAGAGTGGAGGCACTGGCTGGAGGGAGCTGAGCAGCCCTTTTTGGTATGGACAGACCATAAAAATCTTGAATACCTAAAGAATGCCAAGAGACTGAACTCTCGCCAGGCCAGGTGGTCCCTCTTTTTCAATCGGTTTAACTTCTCGCTTTCCTACAGACCGGGTTCTCAGAATTCCAAGCCTGATGCCCTGTCCCGTCTGTATGACCCTGAGCCTGCTGCCAAGGAACCTGAACTTATCCTACCACTTAACCATGTGGTAGGAGGGGTTATCTGGCAAATAGAATCAGAGGTGAAGCGCGCTAATGAGGTGAGCCCAGCACCTAGTGGTTGCCCACGAAACCGTTTGTTTGTCCCTGTGTCCCTCCGTCCACAGGTAATCCACTGGGCTCACACGTCGGTGCTCACCTGTCATCCGGGGGTAAGGAGAACAGTGTTTTTCATTAAGCAGAGGTTTTGGTGGCCGGCCATGGAAAAGGCAGTCAAGGAGTACGTGGGGGCTTGTCCGGTCTGTGCACAAAACAAGTCTTCCTCCAGGGCCCCGATGGGACTGCTCCAGCCCCTCCCTGTCCCGCAACGCCCCTGGTCAGATATCTCCATGGACTTTGTCACCGGTCTCCCCTACTCTGAAGGTAACACCACTGTGCTGACGGTGGTGGACAGATTTTCTAAAATGGCTCACTTCATTGCTCTACCCAAGCTCCCCTCGGCCAAAGAAACAGCAGACATCATGATGAACCATGTTTTCAGGCTCCATGGGTTCCCCAGAGACATCGTCTCAGATCGCGGACCGCAGTTTATTTCCAAGTTCTGGAAGGAGTTCTGCCATCTCCTAGGAGCCTCTGTCAGTCTCACTTCTGGTTATCATCCTCAGTCTAATGGCCAGACTGAGAGGCTTAACCAGGAGCTGGAGACCTGTCTCCGCTGCTTAGTCTCCCAGAATCAGGCCTCCTGGAGTAAGCACCTCACGTGGGTAGAATATGCCCACAACACTCTTCCTACCTCTGCTACAGGCCTCTCACCTTTTCAATGTGCATATGGATATCAGCCCCCATTATTTCCAGAGTCGGAGAGCGAAATCACGGTCCCCTCTGCCCATGCCTTGGTCCGCCGCTGCCACCGCATCTGGGCTGCAGCTCGCAAGGCCCTGCAGCGAAGCGCCACGAGGATGAAGAAGGTTGCGGATCGGCAGCGACGCCCTGCTCCCTGCTACAGGCCAGGTCAGAAAGTCTGGCTGGCCACCAAGGACTTACCTCTCCGTGTCATGTCACGTAAGCTAGCGCCCAAGTTTATTGGTCCATTTTCAGTATCCAACTTGGTTAATCCTGTGTCTGTGAGATTAAAACTCCCTAGGTCTCTGAAAGTACATCCCACATTCCATGTGAGCAAGGTCAAACCACTCACAGAGAGCACCTTGGTTCCCGCCTCCAAGCCCCCACCACCCCCCCGGATTGTGGATGGTGGCCCAACATACACGGTCAAAAAGCTTTTGGCTGTCCGTAGGAGAGGACGAGGGAGACAGTTCCTGGTGGATTGGGAGGGTTATGGCCCGGAGGAGAGGTCTTGGATCCCATCCAGTTTCGTGCTGGATCGGACCTTAATTGATGACTTTTACAGACACCAGCCTAAGGTGCCTGGGACGTCAGGAGCCGTCCTTAGAAGGGGGGGTACTGTTATGTCACGCAAAGTTTGTTAATTCTGTTGAGCACTTTCATGTCAAGTTAAATCACTCATGTCTAGTCTTGTCGTTCACTTCCTGTTTTATTTTGTACTCACCTGTTCCCATCTTGTTTCAGGCACTTCACTTCCTCCCTTTGTGTGAGTTTTCCCTCCACTGTGATCGTCTCCTCGTTACCTGATTCATCTCACCTGGGCTCCCCTCCCTCATGTATAAATAGACCCTGTCTCCCTTTGTCTCGTGTCAGTTCGTCGTGTCTACCATGCATGTTCCACGTCCAGGAAAACCAGGTTTTGGGTCTCGTTTCTGTTTTCCGTATTAGTGAGCCTTTTGTAGTAACCTCCTGTGTGAGCGCTTTATGTTGTATTTTTGCAGCCTCCTTGAGAGCGTTTTTTGTTCTGCCTTTTCATTCAAGTAAAGACTTTTTGTTATACTTCCTGCTTCTGAGTTTTTGCTTTTGAGTCTTCCGTTGAAGTCAAAGTCCCTGATACAGAGTTGTAGAAGCAACACTCATAACACTGCTCCTTTCTTTTTTCTTGTTGTCGGGCAAAACGTCCCGACACTGAAACCTTCTGTGCAAGTTGTGTAACAGAGGAAAAACTTGTTGTTGCAGATATTTGCAGATGTATTGTTGCAACAATGTTAACTTTAACACATATGCTTTCAGTCTATCTTTAATCATGTTTGTCTCTTGCTTATTTTGTGGATAAATATAGTGCTGCAGCTATTTAAAGCAACAATGGGCTGTTGATTTTACATGTTTCCTCTCAAGCCAAAAGCTGCACACTAACACCCAGTCATGAAGAGTAAAAAGTGATTCCTGTATTTCTGCTTCAACTCTCTTTATGTCCATGTGA
Source organism: Centropristis striata (assembly GCF_030273125.1). Classification (NCBI taxonomy): domain Eukaryota; kingdom Metazoa; phylum Chordata; class Actinopteri; order Perciformes; family Serranidae; genus Centropristis; species Centropristis striata. Next base: position 12,620,506 of record NC_081518.1, read on the forward strand.
TCCATTTTTTGTTTCCTCACTTGTTTCCTCTGATGAATATCACAAAGAAAATACAATAAATAATCATAAGATCAGCATGTGAAAGGAAGCTGGGAGCTATTTTTATAGTTATTATATCATTTTTATTAGAGATTGACTCTCCTGGCTGTGTGTAAATCATCCCACTGGGTGCAGAAAACAAAAATATGAACCTCTTGTGAAGTTGACAGCTTGAAGCCGGCGTCTGTGATGAGACAATGGCGCAGCTGGTGGCCGAGGAAGATGATGCCATTACTTATTGTTTGGGTAAGAGGTTGTTTCCCTTGATGCTGTGCAAGATTGTTTTCACTAAACTGAATCGTTTGGGGATTTACAGTTCAAAGCTGGAGCGTAGAGGTCTCAAAAACAAAAAGAACCGCTAGAGGATGTGGGGAATAATAGACGCTTCCTCCGTGTATTATTGTATGTTAATCCGCAGGCTTCTCTGTCTGTGAATTCCCTTTCCTGATGTTCTGTCCTCTGGTCGTGCTTTCAGAAGCTGCGACGGGACCAGACATGACTTTATTTTGGAAAAAGCTACTTATGTGCTAATCAATCACAGACAAGTAGTCAGTTTGCTTAACCCCAAAACTAGGAGGCAGTGATAACATTGACTGTGACTGCCTGGATGAGAAGAGTTTAATCCATCCATTGTGGTGCCTGACACGAGGATGGAGACAAATGGAAAGAGAGTCTTAAACATCTGGGAAGATGTTTAAACACCCTCCAAGTCTGCATTCAACATATCTGAAAGATTTTTTGCAACAAGATCTCCAATCTAAATGACAGAATAGACCGTTTATCAATACCACCAATAACGACACATATGAGCATTTGTCAAAAAGCAGCTTGTGGTACAGTGGGGCGTTCTAAAAATAGCACACGCATCATTATACATTCACGTACGGTTCGTCGTAAAGAAGGCTGCAGTTGAAGGCTGCTGTGAATTTATGCTACTAAACCACTGACCTAGGTTTCTTGGTTAGGCTTTATAAAAGACAGTTTAAAGAGTTAGAAATGTACGTTTATGCCGGTGGTGAAGTAGTTACGAGAGTGACGTGACTACCGGAAGTTACGTTTAAAAAAAAACCTTATTCATAAAACGTGAGCCAAAAAAGTAACTTAAAAAACTGAAAAAAACTGAAAAAAAATGTTAAAAAACATTTACTTATTTTTTTACACACGGGATGTGAACCCCACTCTCCTGGGTAAAAGACCGCCGTTTGTTCGACCCATCCACTTCTCCACCTCACAGATGCAGTCCTGAACTCATCATTGCATTCCTTATGATTTGATAGGTTGGAAATCTTTACTCAGACAGCAGCACTGGTATATTTCAATCTACAAAGTGATGTTACCTCTGTAGCCTTCTCTTAGTCTTATCTCTGCAAGCTACGCTCTTTACTGTACCCAAGGGTTTTGACACAGCTGGGGAAAAAATGCATTTTCCTATAAATTGCCTCGGGCATTGAAATAATCTTCAAAAAAAGAGCTCAAATTAGACACACATATCGCTTCACAACTTCAAGAGGATCTTAAAGAATCTGGTGACAGAGGCATGGGGTTGTGTTTTCGTGTTTGTATAGCTGATTTTATACATTTTGTGATTGATCTTTTTAATGTTTCTGTGATTTTATATGGTTGCTACCTTGGCCAGGTCTCTCATGTAAAAGAGATGTGAATCTCATTGGGACTTTCTGGTTAAATAAAGGTAAAATAAAAAAAATAAAAAGTAAAGGATATCATACTTTTGTACAGGGAGATTAACCTGGTGAAATTGTATTTCAGCCTTCATCCTCATTTTTATGTTGCATAATATAGCCTCATTATTTATAAGTCTTATAAGTCTTTTAAAACAACAGAACTTACGTGAAAACAGTGAAAAGTAGTGAATTTAGTAAAGCCCACGTCAGTGAACTATTTAATGCCTTAGAAAATTTAGCCAATTAAAAGTTTTGTTAATTTCTCCAGAATGCTAAACTTTTATTTCAGGGTCAGTTTATTCATTCAGAATTCTAAAGAGCTGATTTATGAGCTACTAAACTTCAATGTTTTTATCCTCCTGACCTCTGCAGATTATTAGCCGAGAAAGACTCAACAAAATGTCATCATTCATCAGCTTTGTTCCTGTCAGAGAGTGTAATCAGTGGCAAGAGTTGGAATAATGTAGGCTGCTTAAACTGATTTATTCAATGTGACTGAATTTAAAGCTTGAATTTAAGGCAAGAATAAATGGAGATGTGGACTTGAGTCATTGTTACTTGGACTTGTGTTGGAACTGTTTTGATGACTTGCAACCTGCCTTGAAAGAAAATAAATGTCTTGAGAACTGGAAGTGAAAGCCTCGTGACTTGACTTCAAACATAAAGACAACTCAAATGACTTGTCTGTGTTCATTTTATGTTTTTAGTTTAAATATCAAATCTGCGTAACCTTACCTGTTACTACAACATCAAACTTCGTTCATCATTTGAGGACTTATTCAGATCAATGAGGGCTGGTGTTATCATGATATGATGGTATAATTTATTCCCTCACAGCTCTGTAGCTCAAAAACATTAGCCTGATAATGATAATATCACCTTTTAACCAAATCAATAGTATAAAATGACGGCATTGCAACATTATGTGTCTGCAAACCACAGATATTTAGTGTGCAGACATGATAACTTTCAGCAGGAAAGTGAATAATATTTTTTGTAAATGTGTATTATTTAAATATGTATGTTTACGGGGGGAAAAAGTGTTAATTGAGTAGTGGAGAAGGGGTAGGTTTAAATAAGCATATGCTTCATTCTACTCCTTTTCGGACATGTTGCGTTCACATTACAGCTTTTGTTTTGACTATTGATATTTTTTTTTGTTTTGATTATTCTCATTGGATGTATTTGTTTTTGAGTTTACTTTGTTGTGTTACTCGCACATGTTCGAAATAAAAGCTGAACTGAACTGAACTGAATAATTGCATTTCCCAAAATGTTTTGTGTGCATTGGTAACAGCTTGTTGTTGAAGTTATTGTCAGTGTCACAAACTTACAATGTTCATGACAGCGAGGACGTAGCTTTCCACAGCTTTGCTCCCATGGTGCTCCACCATTTTCGGGTCGGCCACCACCAGCGTTTCCACCCACTTCTCTTTGCTGACTGAGCGCTGACGAATTCTCCTCCTTCTTCCCTGCTGCCGGTGCTCCCACCGCTCCCGCTGTCTCTCAATGTCTTCAAACCTTTGATGGGAATCTGGAGAAGGTAGACAGAAATAGACATTTAAACCGTACTTACTGAGACACAGTGTGTGCCGACGTAGCACACCAGGTAGACTTTTAATGTGTTTATATACCTGTTTCTCTTTGAAGCTAAAACCTGCTCATGGCCTCTGCGCCTTTATTCTTCTTTTTCCTATTACCATGCTGCGCTAACACAGTGGTTGTTGTTTAAATGAACAGAAGTCTCATGGAATAATGAATAAATCCACACAGTAATACCATTTCTCATTATTCCTCCTCTACCTGCCTGTGGCCGCTTCAGTTGATGTGGTGCCTTGTTAAATTGCTGTTATTCTTTTCCATTAACGATAATGAGGATGTTTTTAGGTTGTTTTTTTCCCTGACTGTTAACAGTCAATTACTGTAGAATAGCACCTGTATCCATATTTGGATAAATAAAAAAAACATACTTTTACAGTCCATATTGAGACGCAGCAGAGCAGACCGTATCATCACAAATAAAACTCACTTTTTCAACAGCTTCGTCCCTGCCACAGTCAGACTGATGGCAAAACAATACTACTGAATATGTGTATGTGTACAGCACTACCCCACCTCACTGTACCTGTGTCATTTTCAACTATTATTATCTCTCTCCACCCCCCCAACCCCAGAACCAGTGTATTTATTCATATATATATATATATATATATATATATATTACTCTGAGTCTGCACATACCAAACTTTCTGTAAAGTGCATCCATATTTTATATGTTTATATTTTTCTTATTATTAGACTGCCTTATTCCATAATGTTGTATATACAATATATATATTTTGAGCTGATACCCTTGTATATTTTTATATTTTACATTTATTCTCCTTATTTAAGTTTCTTTGTTGACCACGAGAGAGCCCTGCACAAAAATTCCTATGTGTTTGGACTGTGGTCTGTTCACAAATGGCAAAAAAACCTTTTGAGATTGAATTTGGCTTACTTCTCAACAATAAACATGCTTTCCATTATTTACAAGAAATGGAATTGTTAAAGCTGTTTTTCTCTCCAATTAGAGAGGAAAGAAAATTAAATATTTTTGAAGAACGACTCGGAAGTGGGCATCGCCACAGGGTCTATTGAGAATTCGGATTTTTGCCTTGGATTTTGGATCATTGCAGAAAATAAGCTCTGGTACAAACATGCGTTTCTGATGCTCCGCATTTTGTCCAGCAGGAAAATCTTCATGCAGCCTTTAATGCACCCGACAGACGTCAAAACCTCCTGTACAACCCACTGTACTTACAGGCCATCTGCATAATGACACTTTAATGCTGCGTTCTTAGTGAAGACTGAACACTTTTGTGTGAATGTGTGAACAGTTCTCTTTGCACACGGGTGTTATCATCATTCATTTATCAATCATTCTAACTGTCCAATTATTTACATATCCATCTATCACTGGTAATTGAGATGATTTGCTTTCCTTCTACTTCCTTCTGGGAATGTTTCCTGCACATCATTACCCATCTGAGCGTGATAAGTCCTTTAAAAAAACTGGTACATCTACCACTTAGTCAGACACACTGCTGCATTAATGTCAGAAAGGTTTTTTTTAAAGGGGTTTGGTTCTTTTTTTTTTCCTCACCGATTCACGTGGCAAAGCCAACGAGTCGGCATAATGTAGGCTGCTCTTCATGATTAATTCTTGCATGTGCTATGTGCCTGGAAGCTCTTAGTCATTTCTAGGAAAGAATAACAGTAATTATAAAAAAATAAAGTGCCAACATATAGAGCATGTGTGTGCACATGTGGGGAGTAAAAAAAGAAACGTGGCTTACTTTTGATTCCACAGGTACCGTTTAGAGGTTGTTTCCCTGAGATGGGCTGTATGACTGGACTCCAGGAGGGAGGGGACACGTGGCGTTTGTAGATGGCGTGGGCCTGAGGTGCAGAGGTCTCATCGATCGACTTCTCTAGAGGCTGAATGAAAAACTCCTCATCAGACAACTTGAACAGTCCTGTCTGAAGAAAGAGAAAGGATAGAAGTCAGTTCTTTTCATCTCTTTATACTGAGCTGTTTAAAAAATACGTAAAAGATATGTGGGCACCTTCCTGCGGAGCTGCAACAGTTAGTCGATTAATTGAAAAGATAAAAAGAAAATGAACATTATCAGTTTTATTATCAGTTAAGAAAAAATGATCAGTTAAGAAAAAAAACAAAAGTTTTTGTGATTTTAGGTTGTGAGCTGACTGTTATTTGGAAAAAAAAACAAGACAAGACTTCACCATGTGCTCTAAAAGTGACTAAATATCTGCATACGAATGCAGAATCTGTAGGCAATTTTACAAGCTTTTGGTATTGGAAGTGTTCTGGTTTCTGATTGTAGCCCGCGTGGTATTGACCAACCACGCGTGAGTTGGCTTTGTTGACTGCAAGGAAACAGTCCGTGTGGAGAGCAAGCCACATGGACATGTTGTAGAAAGTCAATATGTTTTATGTTCAAACTGATAAACTTTTATATATTTTGTAACTCTTCTCTCTAAATTCTGAATTTAATGCATTCTCTTTTTATTTATGTCTTACACAACAGCACAACTTTTGGGGAACCAGGGTTGTAAATTTGCTGTAGACATCCAGGGTGCGACTGAAGCAGGAGAGAGATCAGATGTCACATAATTTACTGCACCATAAACCCTATCGGCACAGTGCCAAAACCAAATTCCGGTAGCCCCACTCCTTTTTCTGTTGACCATCCTCGACCTATATTTAATTCCTGTCCACCTTCTGCTCCTATTAGGACTCCTCCAGCTGTCACAGAGTCCCACTGAGGCTCACCAGGGAGAGCTGCTGCAACAATATCTTTCCAGTTCCACAGGGGGAAAGTTAAGCAGAGCAAGACGACCTTTGCTCCGTCTCTTGCACATACAGTAACAAAGCAGCTTGAAAGAGAAGCTGCACGGCATAACAGGCTGTAGGATGAAAGATGAAACACACCTTCAACTCTAAAACTTTTAATGCAAAATATAAACTAAACTGGACTTTGAACATTCAGTCCAATGTGTCAGAATCACATCGCTCTATTTGACAGTTTTTTTCAAAATAGGGATGCACAATATTGGAATTTTTGTCAATATTCGACATGCTGATATTTTACAACTCATTTGGCCGATTACCAATTCTGATATGACGCGCGCAAACACACACACAGATAATCAGTCTCTTCTGTAGACAAATTAACATACAGTATTATTGTGCATACTCTTATTTTGTTTGCCCGCCAGCAAATGTGGCATGAAATACAAAGCTTAGAATTATGTAATATTTATTCCTTGTGCCAGGAACTCAGCGTTGAGGTTTAAACAAGGAAGCAGCAGACTATTATTTTATCAGATTATTATATCGGTGGATATCAACGTGTTGGCCAGTATCTGCTGATTTTTCTTTTAAACAATAAGCTATGTGGTACTAAGTGAGATAAGACTGCCAGATCTTTCCAAAAAAGAACCACAATAAGGCCTTGTGGTCAAACGTTCAATTTCATAAATTTTGCTTTAGATTTTCTTTTTGATTTTTAATTAAAATGGAAAGCAAATTTCAAGAGATTTTCAATGTATAATTGAAATCACAACACCCTTAATATCTGCATGACATCAAATTTAACGTGTCTTTTTTTTACCAATATTTATCAAGACAACTCAATACTCATAAACATGACATTCCCTGTTGTTATAGTCAAACCACACAAGGAGATATACGTCACTTTAATCTACATACAGTATTTGTTTAGACTGCTATCCATTATCTGCCAATCTGCTCTGTAAATAACAGTGGTATTTGCTTTTATACTATAAAGAACAGGATAAAAACTGCATTAGAACCGTATTCAATTTATACGTGCATGTTTGGACCAAAAAGAGCAGCTCTGTGTCCACTACAGGAGGTTATTTATAATCTCTCTAATGAATAATCAGAAATCTGGAGAATACTTTTCTTTAATGTTGAGGACACTTGATTTGGTCATTTGTTGTTCTGAACACACTGGCCCTCATTTATCAAAGGAGCATAGAAACAAGCGCAGATCTGAGCGTATATTTCGTCTTACGACAGGGTTCACGTGGGATTTATCAAACCATCGTATCTCTCCAATCACAGCGTAAGAATGATCGGTTGTTGATAAATGTGGTGGCTTGAAACGAGCGTCATTTAAATACCACGCCCTAATACATACCCGATTCAGATGACTCGCCTTCAGAGTTTACGACACCAAAGGGCGCAATACGGCCAAAAAGAGGAGTCCCCCCCCCCAAAGTCAACTTTATTAGCAGTGTGCACCGTTACAAATAACAACAAGAGCACAATACACATTTTACAGAAATACACAGCAACGGAGGTTTATGAAATAAAAGTAATTATAGTTATATACTCAAACAAGTTCACTGAATATTTTACATTTGGAGCACAGACTTGAACGTTTTTACAGCTTTTTTGTTGAAGGAGGTAAACAACGTTTTAAAGTAGGTTTTAATTGAAAAAAGAAGAGGAATTACTCAGAGGCAGAAAGTGAAACGCTGACGTCCAACAGCTGCAACACAACAAACTTTTTTTGTTTGGCAGCATAAAAAGTGAAAACTAAGGAAATCAGTGGTGCTGTCAGCAGAGTAGCGGACCATTAAACTCCCGGCGAGGTTTGAGTAATTCATTAATACATCGTGATATATAAAGCCTAATAATAATAATAAAAATAATAAATAATATAAAAACATTGGTAACGCTTTATAATAAGGTCCTTAATAACCATTAATTATCATTCATATCATTATTATTAATTAATTATAAGTAATAAGGCATTGTTCTCTCTTTAGATCTGGTAGTTGCAAAAACATAGTTAACTTATAGTTAACTTACAATAGATGAGCAATAAAGTATATTTTAATATCAATAAGCAAACAAAATAAGATTAATAAAGGCATGGCAAAGACATAATGGGTGGGTCATGGGTGTTTGTAATGTCATTATTAACACTTATATAAGCTTATAAACACACAATAATGTTAATAAGCATCTTGTAAGGACTTAAAAGGGACTTATTACTTGTTAATTAATGGTTATTACAAGGACCTTAATATAAAGCGTTACCAAAACATTTAATAGCCTTGGCTAGTATTCTGATTAAAGAATTTAACGATCGCAGGGTGTATTTATTTTTAATCACGTTTTAATGATAAATGATGTAGTCTAAATATGTTTTGCCTAGTCACCATTAAAAAACAAAACACCAAAGAGTTTTATCACCTCCAGGCATCGATACAATGTTCTAAGATCAATTCTCCAACTCAGACGTATGGACTTCACGCTGACTCAGATTTGCGTACACGAGCTGAGAGCAGACGTGAGATCTGATCGTACCGTCCGCTCACATCCAAATTGATAAATGCCGAGCCTTGCGTAGAAATGATCTTACGCCCACTTTACACTCACTTTCTGACGGACGCTCGTTTGATAAATGAGGGCCATTGTGTTTGAAGGGGGCCGATTACGGAGACTGACGTCTTTAAAGCTGAAGTGCATTGTATAATATCTGGTCATGCGGTGGTCCTGCTAGACACCCACTACTATCAGCAATATTAGTCATATTATTATTATTATTACTACCAATGCTACCACTATTATTAATTATTATTATTATTATCACATTATATTCTCTGCTGATATTACAATCATTAATAGTCATGTTTCTATTATCATTACTGCTGTTATTTTGATTCTATTATATTCAGCAGCAACACTATTACTATCATTAGACACAAACACCATCACAGCGTCAGTGCTGTTGTTGTTGTTGTCGCTGTACACCTCCCCCTCTCTCTCTCTATTTAATATTTTATTCGAGACTTAAGAATATATATTCATCAAAACATTTATTGGACTTACAGCTGGTTGCTTTGCAGCTTGAACAGTATACAGTATGAAACTTATAACAGCGACACACACTTTGTGATAGAGATGTGTTCTTCCCATGTAACAGTTGATGGATTCCTAACTTCCTCAGTAATAGGTCACAGAAGGTTGTGATGGGAGGTGCTGCTGCACTGAGTGCATACCAAATGCACAATATCCACAGGGGTGTGTACTCTTCCAGAGCCAGACCTGTCTCCGTTCTGCATCCGTTATCATTCTGCTACAGGGGGAAAACACTTTGGCTTGTTTGTAGTTCTACAAAACAGGCCCGACCCATATGGGATTATTGAGAGTGATACCAATACCTTTTTAGAGAGGAAAATTTCACAGATTCAGAATTCATGAGCTGGAATTAAATTAGACCTTTACTATGTGGATTGTGCACAAATGTTGCAATATATAAAAAGGTACTAGAAGGTTTTCTTAAACCATCAACTTTCACTTAACATTGTTGTACAACATGGTACATACAATGTATTACATTGTTGACTACATATTACTACAGTCGCACACATTACTGCCCATTAGCTTTTGCTTCTCAGCCCTCTTCAGGTGAACGAGGAAATAACACTTTCACGCTCTGCTGGAAAAACTAGGTAGTGATGACACCAACTCAATCATTATATTTTATATTATATGTTCTGTCAAAAGAGTTTTCATATCAATGCATATCTGACAACATATTTGCCGATACCACTTCATAGTGATACTTCTCTGGTAGGTAAATGTCGGCTAATAATATCGGCCAAGCGATATATCTGTCTTGCTCTACTTTAAACCACTGAGCTCCTGCCACAGTGTAACTACAGGAACAATAATAGTCTCATATTAAGTTTTATTTAATCCATAGAGTTGGAATTTACTTATAATCTGAATACTTATGGAAAGCAGGTCTGAAGCTACACACACACACACACACACACGTATATATTTTATATATATATACATATGCAAGTATCATTTGTCATTATACAATAAAGCTCCTTTACTTTAATTTCAGATAACAGACTCCTTTTCAAATGAAAGTGACATTTTTTAAAAACGAATTAAAAGATAGTAGATTGCACACACACACACACACAGACACACAGACACACACATACACACACACACACACACACACACTACTTTGTCAGGTACACCTGCTTATGCAACAGTCAGCTCCTCCAACAACGATCTGCATTTCTTCATGCATGAAAGGGATGCAGACAAACCCCAGTCAAATAAATATTCATACTTTCCAAATAGAGAATCTGGGACATGTCATTCATTCAAAAACTCCTCCAACAGCAGCAGGACATTAAATCATCCACACAAAGACACAAAGACACCTCAAACAGTATTGTAAAGAATCAGCATGCCTCTCTCTCCTCAGCTGTCATCAGTATGCAATTGACAAAAGGCTTTGGATAATCTTTGGGACAATAATCACTTATATAAAGACAAAGCAATCAATGAGCCTTTAATGGCCAAACAGAAGACTGGTCGTATAAGGCCACGTCTTTCACCTGACGTCCGTCCAATACACTATTTATAATAAGACTGGAGCCAAAAAGAACCAAAAACAAGCCAGGAGTGAAGCTGGCTGCTGGCAGAGCATCACCAATGTGGATACCATGTGTCTGCTGATGTGTGTGGGAATCTGAGAAAGTGAATGTCTGCAGAAGATTAACAAATAATTGCCAAGAAAAAAGCCTTTCGAGTTTATTTTTGTTTGTCAACTTCTGATCTCCTGCAAAACTGGATGAAAATAAAGTGTGGACTTGCGCTCATCTTCTAATCTAAAGTGTGTACACGAAGAGACCACTTCATTAGAGGATCCATGTGGAGTTTTGGACCTTTAGCAGCACTGTGGAGCAGGTTTTTTTTTCACGAGCAGATCCCCACATTTGATTCTCACACATAATACACAGTGAACGTTTGGGGTTGGGCAATGTCTACCGTTAACATCACGGTGGACAATGGTATTTTCTGCACAAAACTCACTACCCATGCAAAATATCCACCTAGCTTGGCACAGCGCCCGCTGCTTATTGTAAACAAACCGGCTTGCTAAATGTATATGTGGTGTCCACCGCTGATCGTAAACAAACCGGCATCACTAACTGTGCATAGAGTGTCCGGTGATTGTTGTAAACAAACGGAGGTTGCTAAGTGAACACATGCTGCCTCAGCACATACACACTGTACTGCTACAGAGCTAACTGTGTAGCCTATTAGCACTGTGCTACTGCGCAGCACTGCTGCTGCTCTGACTATCCTCCCACCTCCTTCCGCAACATCGGACTGCACTATGACAGGGCAGAATATCACGCCTTCGCAGGATCACTATGAACGCCCTTTTATAGGTACCGACAGAATTCTGTCGGTACTACAGAGTACCGATTCATGTAAAATCAAACGGTACCATGTTTCGGTACCTTAACGGCGTTAACTTTAAACTGATCATTGATTTCAAACTGTTTTCATTTAACGTCTTTGATTAACAAGCGTGCTGACGATCGCACTATTTTTTATTTACCTCCTCGTCTGGTCCTGTCTGCTCACCGCGGCCACTAGCCGCGGTGAGCCGCCGCACAGCTACGACGTCATCACAACAAATCACACGTGCACTTGCAACCTTTTTTTTTTCTTCTCCTCCGTGCAACCTAAGAGCGCTCCTCTGCATTCTTTGATAACGCTGCAATCTCCATGTTACAAAATGCACGTTCGCTCAACAATAAAGCACTGCTCATCCTGGATTTTATATTGTTTTGATATATTTTTTAAAGTTTATATTTTGAGAAATAAATATGTTGAATTGAAAAAGTTAGATTTTATTATTAAACAAATTAACATTTATTACCATATAAATTGGTACTGTTGAGTACCGGTACCGATTCCCAGGTACCGGTTATCGGTACGGTATCGGTTCAAATGTGAAAAGTACCCATCCCTACCGGCAATATAGCTGGACATTTGCGGTCCACAGTGAAAGGGGCTATAGACTGTAAAAATAAGTGTTTACTAAAAGTTTTAATTCGTTTTAACTTATTCTCTTCTACTTTATATTTATTGATATGACAGCTCTAGTGTGCACCTTCAGTTGTGCTTGCAAAACCAGTCTGTGCACAATTAAATAAATCACATTTGTGTAGGTGTGGATGGGGGTTGAGGCTCATTGGTTGATGACTGTGAGATACACACACACACACACACACACACACACACACACACACACACACACACACACACACACACACACACACACACACACACACACACACACACACACACACACACACACACACACACACACACACACACACACACACACACACACACACACACACACACACACACACACACACACACACACACACACACACACACACACACACACACACACACACACACAAATTCAAGATGTTATGATTCAACTGAACATTAAAGTTTGCACTCTGTAAGCCTAAATGTGTGTCACCTAGGCTGTGATTCCAGCTTCTCAGAAGAAGCTTTGGTACTTAGTAATAAAATAGTGCAGTGAGAAAAAACATGAGGTCCTTGATACTTTTGTTTTTTGAACTACTTTGTGAGAGGTTCACAAACAAAGACCAGACACATGAAAGCTAACTGTGAAAGCATAAGTCTGTCACAACATTGGAGAATGGAGGAGAATCTGTTCACATATAACCTTGAAGCAGAGGGGATAAAGCAGCAGGAGGCCGAGACAAATCGTCCCAGTGGAGATGAAAAACGTGACAGCAGACAGATCACCAAAAAATAAATGGATTCAGAGTGAGAAAACCATTGATTCTGTACTGTTCACAGACCAACAAAGGTCCATAGATGCTGTCAAAGGTGGTAGCGGTGGTAGAGTGCAATGATGTACGGAAAAGTCACTGCAGAATGGTTGCATCTCTGCACCTGTTTAATTTTAGTATTCCCAGTCAGTCAATGCCACTGACAGCTAATCAGATAAGGGATAGGTAATGTGGGGAAATTCACATATTACAATATTTTTTACCTCATATTTCGATGATATTGTATGGTTTGTTGGCTTCTGATGCTTTCCCAAAAGATTTACATCATAAGATCTTTTTTAATAAATAATCATCAGTAATGTGGATAAAGGCAAACAATAGAACAGCTTGGGGGGTCTGCTAAGTTCAGACAATTACATCACTTTACAGGAAAAACCCTTAAAAGCCTGGCAGTTCAATTTTGATTTTGTGTTATCAATGTGTGCAGACGAGATCCCTCTAAACACACCAACCAATCAGAGCAACGAAACATGTGGCATACTGATGTGACCACTGAGTGCCACATGCTGGTTGGGGTGGTCCCTGGTCCGTCTAGAAACAGACTTTTGATTCATATTTGATCAGCGCTGCCTAGTTTGATAGTTAGATTCGAGTCTCACAAGTTGTGTGGGATGTCAGTCATCCTGTCAAACCCGCTTATTGACCTGATGAGGTCCAGGCTGTGTGGAAATCTGTCTGAACCAGACTCACCTGCCCGAGATAATACAAATGTGCTCTGCAGATTCATCTGGTTTCCATGCTATATATATTTAAAAAAAAAACAGGAATGGACAGAACGTATGCCTTAACACGATATCTGAAATATAAGACACTATCTGGTTTCATATCATTATATTAACTGTATCTACCTCAACAATCTCCATATTATGTAACATAATGAAGCTCTCAGATGCAGCAGATCTTGCAAGGCAGATTGATCACGATGTTGTTGAGACAGCACGGACTAATATAAAACTATTGCTTCCTGAAGCTCTTTGATATATAACTTGTATATACACGGCTATGCCTTTCAATTCCACAAAGGAAACTCCCCAAGGTTCATAGCAGAGACCAACACAGTCTTGTTTACTGTTGTGGAGAAAGGTGTTGATAAATGATAAAACAGAACTTACCCTCAAAGAATTATAATGGACTAAAGTGGTACCTTGTGTTCTGTACTTCCTAAAGGCTTGTTTATTTCAAGTGGAGTGTGTGAGTCTGGTGTTCCCACCAGGGTTGGTGTTACAGCTGGATATGGTCTAACACACAGAGTATAAACAGAGACCTAAAAAGGAGTTGCCTAAATGAGAATTTGCTTTTAAAAGGAAATATAAGCCTACACAATCAAAATGTAACAGATTACTACATCGATGATGTATTTTATCCATGTTGTGAAGTATTAATGCTGTGTGTGACTGCTTCCTTTGCGATAAAAAAAAGCCTGTGAATCGTTTTAATCAGGAGCCTTAAAGGGGAGCTACACTGATTACAGGTCTTGGGGGAGTACTACTGCATTTGTGAAAAAGTTGTAATTGGCCTTTCAAGCCTGATAAATTGCAGCGTTGGTTGGGTCTTAAGACTCCATGTCTGAAGATAAAATTATAATTGCCTCATAGTGGTAAACCTCAGACAACTAGTCACGTTACAGTTTACATGCATGGCCAGACATGTTCCTCTCAGTCTCATTAAGATTATTATTTTACTTTTAATAGATCATTTAAAGTCAGGAGGCAGAGGGAGAGAGAAGGGATGGCAAGCAGGCGCGGATGTAGGCACGGCGCTTTGAAGCCTTGAGTGGTATTTAGGCTGTTGCCATTTAGATTTTTGGAGGCAGAAGTGACTAAATTTAGACAACATGATGAATCTGACTGAGAACTTGAGGAGACTATGCACGCCTGCCTATACCCTCAACCTGTCTGCACCTTGCTGCTGGCTCCGCTGCTTACAGTGAGTGTTAGCTTCCATAATTGGAGTTAAACCAAAAACAAGTTCACAGTGTTATGGATACGCCTTGCTACGCCTCTATGGTTGACAGGTCATCTTGGTAGCAACCTCTCAATCACAATGTAACCACGTCCTGAAACATGCCCTGCTTTATCATCCATTTTACTCTAAATGTGACAAGAATATACAAAATCAACATCATGCTGTATTGAAGAAGACTTACAACTAGGGATCGAGATCATAAACACATTAGGAAACTGTTTACTGAGGTAATAAATCAAGTGAGAAGTAGGGTCATTTTTACTTTGATACCATTAGACTTATTTTGGCAACCAGTGGCGTCTCCCCCTGCTGGCCGTTAGAAAGAATGCAGGTTCAAGGCACTTTTGCTTTGGCTTCACTTTTGTGAAGTCTGTGTCCAATTATTTTATAAGATCCTTTGCATGAAACAAGCCCCCTGTGAGTTGGGCCTTTTAACAGCAGATATTCTCACAGTTATTTATAACATTCAGGTGTCTCAGAGCGAGTCAGCATGCACAAAACCAAGACCCTGAAAAATAAAGCATCTGAAGAAATCATTGTATTTACACCTGAGCTTTTCCTTCTGTGACAAAATGTCTTGCGTGAAAAACCAGACACATTGCAGTTTACAAAGTACAGTCTGCAGCTTCCCTTTACAACAAGCAGATTCCTTTTATCCCAAAGAAACAGTGCAACAAAAGGTGTTAAAGCAGGTTCATTAATAAAGCACACATTTCTGTTTGATTGTAACATAAAAAGAACAGAACTGCTGTTTTCATGAAAAACAATGCACTTGATTCATTAAGAATGACTGTGGTGAATAATTCATTGTGATGATAACAGATGAATTAGTCAATCTCTGTGATAATCACATTAATTAGCCAATTCAGACGAAAAGAAAAGAGACCTGGTGAGTGTCACTGTGTGTTTGTACCACATTGAAATCTATTTCATAGTCATGTACCAGACCTAATATTGAGCAATTTCACAATTTCAATTTGCAGCATTGCAAGAATCCTGTGTCAAAGATTAAAAATGGTCTGTTGTCAATTTAAAAAATCTCTGAATGCACTGATGATCCCAAACATCTAAAAAATTCTTTCCTTTATGAGCGCACATCTGCGATCACAGAGGCCGAGCACAACATGAATGGCTGGCTGCATTTTGAAAGAACAGCCTTTCAATATGAAAAAGCACACTGTGGCTTATATCTGGATTCCTGCTGTGAGCTGACTAATGCACTAAAGGGAGTGTCGCTTTGTTCAGTTACATGGTGAGTACTTTAATACTGAAGTGAAATAAGTGTTTACTGCAAAGTTTAAAAGTTGTTACAGAATATGCTCCACCATTGCAAACATGATGTTAAAAGGTATAATTCTGATTTATTGAAGTTAGGTTGGGGTATTAATCCACCGTCACAGTAGATGGTGGTCTGCACGCCCCCAGGCTGGAAGAGCAGGCAGGATTACTGAGGCTAAGCAATGTAATGGACGGGAGCAGCATCAAAACATATGATTATCAGTTCCATGCTATATTTACCGTATTTACCTTTGATTTACCTTGATGTAAGGGAGCCCTTTCCAACAGGGAACTTCCAGCCATTCTTCTTGTCAAAGCCACCAGACTCCACTGGCAAAAACAGTCATTTTATTTCGCACGACATGGGAGTTGTTTGTCAACCGCTGCCTTTATCTGTTAGATTGTTTATGTTGTTGTGTGACTTTGGTGTTTAAAAGGATAAGCTTTGATTCAGGTTACTGTTTGATGTTCTTATTTGTTCTTATTTATAAAAAAAGACAGTACTTTTGATGGGACTGAAGCTGTTCTATCTTCTGAAGCTGAAGCTGTTCTATCTTCTTGTCAAAGACAGCGATTTTACCTTACAGAAAACAAAATTTGCTGGTGTACCACTGCCTTGATTATCGTTTGTGTTATTGTGCAATTGAGGCATTATTAGACTGACGGCTCCTGTGTCCCACTTGGTAAAATGAGGATGGAGTTTGGTGGCTTTGACAAGCCCAAAGAAAAGCTTCAGTTACCCATCAAAAAGTGGTCTGAAGGCATGGTAGAGTGGTGAAAATATTAAAGACATAGTGTACACTTAAACTTATAATGTTTCATTTATGTGTCTGACATATGTTTTGTTGCAGCCCATCATCAGCAGAACACTGCTCAGCTCCCGTGCCTGCTTCTCTAAACTGGTGGCGTGCTGTAAACCATCTACTGCAGGTAGTGCACCGACTGTGGATAAGTACTTCATACAACCCCACTTCAGTAAATCCAAACTATTCCTTCAAGGGGGAAAATGTGTGGTTTTCAACAAATTGTCCAACTGTGCACATCTTGGCTGCGGTAAAAGACAAGTCTGAATAGCAGATGACTTCAGACACACCTGTTTTAAAAAAAAAAAAATCCATCAGAGGGCGTGTAGCTGTCTAAATGACCCTGAAGTTGGCAGTTGAGGTCTGAACATCCATTCGCAGTTTTAATATTTATTCCTTGTAACAGGCACTTGCTCTGACTTCAGCTGACACCTCTGCGTTTACCTTGAAATGCATTTGTATACATCTTTTTAGAGTTACTCACCAGTCCATCACAGGTACTTAGGGCCGCGCTGCCTTTACCAATGGCCTCATCCCACACTTCACCTAAGAAGTGGCACCGCGAGGATCCAGGAGGATGGATCTGAGCTCCATCTAGCCCACCATACCTCCTCTCCGTCAGGAAGCCAGGAGCTAGCAGGTGAGGGTTGAGGGTGAGGTTAAAGTGCAAACTGTGGCCGCCGTGCCACAACTGGTAGAAGACTCGATCTGCGTCCGCCGTTCCCTCTGAGGCTTCCCGTCGCTGTACACGGCGAGCATGGTGGGACAGGAAGTTGGACAGGAAGTGACCTCTGGCATCCACTCTGGTGGGGTGAACCACTTCATACTGAGGGAGATCCTGCAGAAATCTCTCTGTCAAAGCTGCGGTGGGAAGAGAAGATGTAAGAGAAGATGGGTTCATAAATCATGGGAACGAGGAGGGTAATTACATAATTGAAGTGGCTGTAAAACTGTAAACAAAACCAAGGGAAGCTCTAAACAAACCCATATGGGTGTCTCATCTGTCATTTTTATGTCATGCATACGGCTGTAGCGTATACAGAACCTGATAGAGGAACTCTTATCTTTTATTTTCTAATCTCATGTGCAGAAGGTTTGATAAAATTACTGATAAAAATAACACTACATTTCCTGTGATTTGAAGTAGCCGCAATGGGAAATATCTTCCATTTGTGAGTAAAGGTAAAGAAAACCTGCCTTAAGAAAAGAACGATTAAAGCCATCTGCTCTGCTCAGTCAAATGTCTCCAGCTTATCGTTCAGTGAAGATTAAGTCTGACTCAACACTGCATATCTTTTTAATTTAGTTCCTCATGCTGAATAACCAATGTTTGTGTTTAGTATGCACTTTCAGTACACACATGGGGAGAGGCTTGTGGCTTGAAAATGAAGTGTCAAAGGGCTGACATATCTAAAAACAGAATTTAAATCTTTGATGTTTTTAAAAGATTGTGACCAGATGTTTAGAAGAAAGCAACAATAAGCAACACTACTAAATTATCTCACCAAGTTGAGTATAAAAGGAGGGAATTTAAAAGAGGTGAGGAACACAGTTTATTTGAAACACACTTTCTGTTGCTGCAATTGAGAATAATTTTCTGTGTTCATCATAATACAGTAAATATTGTTATACTATTTTAAACACACAGTATGTAATTTTCTGCCGCTGGTGTTCTCTCAGTCAAAACAATAATAAAAGACAGAGTTTGGTGATGAAGTGTGGCACAAAAAGATCATGGCACTCGTCGTCTCCCATCATTAGTCAGCTTCTCCTGGTTAAGATTCCTTCAGTGTTCATTATTCAGGAGGTTTTTAATCAGGAACTGAATTATCCCCTAAGGTTTCCTCCTCTCTGACACAAATAGACTCAGTGATTTAAACTGAGAAAAACCCCAATATAGCGGTTTCACGTTAAAAATCAGTGTTTCTCCGACATTGTTGGCCAGAAAGCTGCCGCTATGATTTGTTCAGAACTCTGATAACTTAAGACTAATACATCTGTATTGAAATCCTTCACTCTGTTAAAATAAAACCAACCAAGACCTAATAATGCTATCAAAAAAACGGCTCAAAAGTCTATGAGAGCGTCTGATAGATAACAATGACAACATAGGACAACTTGATTTAAGACATTTTAATGTGGAAAAGTTACATTTTATACCTTTAAGGCAATATCAGTAACATGTCTAATATGCACACATTTATTTTTTTCCATTTATCCTTGATAGATTCCGCCTATCAAGACTTTATAAATGAAGAGGAACCAATGCATGTCTCGTCTCACAGATAAAGATGCCCATCCCACCTTGTTGTATAGGATGCAATGATGGGTGGAGTAACTGTCACCAGTGATGAATGGGAGTGCAGAGTGATAAACAGAGTCTAGTGAGGTGAGAGTGGAGGCAGAAGCATGTCTATAGATAACATCAGCATAATCCAGAGTTGATAAAAAGACAGCCTGAATGATCCGTTTCCTACAGAGCAGAGGGAAGTTTGTTTTGTTTCTGTATACGTATCCCATTTTTTGTTTTAATTTACTTATAAAAAAGGAAACATCCATCAACAAATGTGGTCAATCGGCATCAGCAGAAGTAATCACAATAATAACTGGTGTCACGACAGCAGCTGTTTCTTAACGTCTCAGTCATTCTGTACAGCTCACAGTACAAATTACACCCTTGCAGCATCATAATTTGCAGACACACTGCCTTTGCATGTAGATCATCTGTCGTGGTACACACACCTCCTCTTTAACGCTTATAATGACATCATGTTTTTAATGTCATTCAAGAGCAATGAGCAGAATGCTATAAATGAACTCACACAGCTTCATGATGAGGTAAAGCAAGGTCTCTCTTCATTCAGCCTCCCGTAGGCTTATCTGCACAAATATTTCCATGAATAAATCAGCGGAGAATGATCAGAGGTAGACATGTTTGGCAGCCAGCTGCTTGGAATGTCTCACTGAATGAAGAGCAATAACACCACCCATGTTTTCAAGTTTTTACCTTCTGTGAGGACGCTTAACATGTGTAACTGTAACTGTAGACATTGTTATATTTTGGACAATTTATCCTTTCACTAAGCAAAATATTCCTAGAAACTATTTGATTTATTGCAAAAATCATGGCTGTCATCAGTCAACCAGTACAGCTGTCTTGCATTTTGTGTATTTCGATAAAAATGTGAATCCAGATAGAGAATAACCTGTTTATTTGGCCTTCTGCACTGTAGCTCCATGTGTTAGATTCTTTCTACGTAAGGTTTCATAACACATGCAGGATTTTCTCCATCTGTAGTAGTTTCATTGAGCACACAAGGTTCTTAATTGTTAATTTAAGCGACTTCATCACAGCTTGACATTAAGAAGCTGTGCCCTTCACTGCAAATCTACATGCAATTAGGATGGGAAGTGAAATTCAGCTATTAAGCACTGAAGAAAATGCCTATAAATGAGTAACTCCATTTGGAGAAGGTGGTTCTCGCTGCGGGGTCTGGGACCATTAGCGGTCCTTAAGCGGCTGCCAGAATGTCCTAAATTATCAATACTGATTAGGCTCCTGTTTACGCACTTGAAATTAAAGTTAGTTATGTAAGCTGTGTGGGATGACGATAGCAGCAAACATGGGCAACACAATTTTTTTTTTTTTACCAACTAGCACCAGACTCCCTTGGGAAAACCTCTGATTTTGCTGCAGCATGGTCTGACAGTCTGCCGCAATCAGTCCTGGTTCTGATTCCTCCATGCCTCCTTCCCTCCAGCAGGTCCAGAAAAAGGGCGTGGACCTCTAACACCGTGGTCTGTCTTGGCCTAAAAGAAGCGACCAGTCACAGAGCTCTCTGCCTCCCACTGGGGATCGAACTGCTGGTTGAAAGCAGCAAAAAATCCAGATGTAGGTCTGTCCATGGAGGGTTGGTCGCTGTTAGAGGCCCCACGCTAAACTAAACGAGTTTCTGGAGAACCTGCGTAATTTTGTTGGAATCTAACCTGATGGCACAGTTTCAGGCGTTAAGAATAACTACATAAAAATAGCTTATATCCTCACTGATAGTCATGTTTGCTTATGTAGGTCATATAGAGACAAGGATATTAAATTGAGACTGTTTCATAACTAGTTAGAAGTTCCTTACAGATGCTTTAAGCTACTGAACTTGAACTGAATATCTTTGGGTTTGGATGAAAAAAACATTTAAAGACATTACCTAAGCTCAATAATTAATCCATTAATCAAGAACGATTAATAAATGACGAAAACAAACATTAGTTGCAGCCCTGAAAATGATGAAAGGATTGATATACTGATCACCGTTTCCTCTCCCCACTTTTACTGTTTTACTACAATGATGAATTTATGTGCCAAGAAAGAAATAAAAAACTTCCTCAAACATGTTATCAGAAGGAAGCTTGTGTCCCTGTGCTTTCTATTTTGGGTTCTTAGTCTTCCAAATAAACCGTGAGACTGCTGTGCCAACATTTATCACCTGAAATCTTTACTGTTTTGGAAGTGCCTCTGCTCAGTGACACATCCTTGTCAATACCGCCTAACACTACTTTGTCTCTCTCCAGAGGGCCGGCTGATTCAAACAGGATGAGACAGAGTGCATCGAACCACCTTGCTCTGCTTGTCCCTGTAATCTCAGGAGAGATGGGACTTTTAACATCCGAACAACGAACCAAAAGGGAAACCTGAAAGGAGCAGAGGTGGAGAAGTGTTTCCTCCAGGACAAGAGAGGATTCATTTTCTGATGTGATGATATCAACTGGGCCTGACAGCTAATACACTTAACAATGTAGAGTGGAAACCAGCTCCGCTTTGAGAGCAATGATGCATCCTGTAGATACACAAAGACAAATCCTGCTTCCTGACCTTCGCTGGTGAGGTCAGAGGTCAGTGCCAGCTGCACCAAGTCTGTATTTTTGATCATGAAGCTTTCCTACTTACTCTGATGATTCAATGGAAAGACTAAGCTGCAAAACCTTGGGTTTAATTACTATGGCCAGCCCAAAACTTTGTAAACACAAGGCACAGCTGGCCTTTCCCTTCACTGTGAGCACTGCTGGCCTGGTCCTGGGCTCAATTAGATGCGCTTTGAAGCAAATGTGCACAACAAAAGCAGCCAGAGGACGTGGCGATATCATGAATCCAAAGTAGTAAAAAGTTTTGTTTGCAGGCTCACTAACCTGGCTCTGGAGCTAATCCCAATGTCTTGCAGTTTTCCAGGAGCGTGAGGAGAGCGATGAAGAGGTGAATGGGAGAGCCTCCTTGTCGAAACCCGCAGTCCAAACGGGTCATTTTGTCAGGACGGTAGCTTATATTTAAGAAACATTTAACGCCTTTCTGACACCGTGTCGATTGTCAAATTATTTCCATCTGGGCTGGGTGCAATTTTCGCTTTGTTGCGACCATGCACTTAAACTGTGACAGTCCCAACAAACTCCTCAGAGTAAGGCTTGAACATGGTCTGCATCCACGGACTGTCTCTGCTGCATTCTCTCTCTTTTCTTTTCTTTTTTAACTTGTTTGTCTGTCGGTGTTAACGTTTGCTTGCGAGTAGCTGTCCCCTCTGTCCTCCATCAGTGTCCCACCAACAGCCAGTGACAGCTTGAAAACTTTTCCCTGCAAACTTTCTCAGAGCCACCCCCACAGATGGGTGGACTTAAGACAATGGGCTATCTTTCAGCAGGACTGCGGGCTTAAAGGGGAATGCTACTCCAAGGAATCGGATACGGCGCTTCAATCCAGTTGGCAAAAAGCTGAGGTCTTTCGGGTTTTCAGAGGGTCACATGAGGACTGAGCTTCGATATTGTTGCGTTCACTTGGAGTCAGAGAAATGATGACAGATCAGGAGCTTCAGTGTGCAGAGTTACAAAACAAACAGAAAGTGGGTAGGGAAACTGTGCAGAGCAGCTTTTAATCTGAAAAACTTCTGGGATAATGTAAACAATGTCTCAAAGTTAAGTTAATTAAGTTTGTATAAGAAATCCACATGGTCATTAAACTTTTCATCATTGTTTTACTTTGGTATTAGTCTGCATCTGTTAAAGCTTAGCGCCCCCTCTAGTGGAAGAAGGACGGAACTATGGACCAGTGATGCAGGGATAATAGTACATATTTTCTACAATTCTACATCAGTAAGTGAAAGTTTCATTGTAAAAACAGATAACTCACACAGTTTTGATTTATTTTCTTCAATGATGTTTTTATGCACTTTTGAAGTCCAGAGAAAATAAATGAAACTGCAGTTGAGATTAATTATTTTTTTATTTATCCTTTATTTATTTTTTATTTTATTATTAGCAAATATTTTTTTATTGTATTTTTATATTTATTTTGTTTCGCTTAAGTTCAAGTTTCTTTATTGTCATTGTATTAAAACAATGAAACATTATTATTTACTAAAATGATGTATATATTAAAGGACTGTCAACAGCACACACAAAAACAAGACTAATGCAACAAACACAGTGTAGTAATGTGCAAAATTACTTTGTGCATGTAGTGCAAACATGATAGAGTTCAGAGCTCAGGGAATTTGTGTGGATTACAGATATGTCCAGAGGTCAGGGTATGAAAGAGCAGCTTGGGAGTTTAGCAGCAATACTGCTTGGGGGAAAAACTGTTCATGCCTTCAGGCTCATATTACAATGTGCCCTTAAAGAGGAAAAATCATTAAATCATTACTGTAAGTCTTTCTCCCTTCTGCTATTAAGCTTCTGAACACAGACTTTACGCATTTTAAGTGACTGTTATTTTAGAATCGTTCCTCCTACTGGTTCTTTATGGAGGTTTTTGTAATGTATGGTATTGTAACTTATCCCTCCTACCATCCCATACCCTTACTATATTTCCTTTAACTTAATTATTTACTTAATGTATTGTTTGTCTTTTATATGTATGGATGTTCAGACTGGGAATGAAAGCTGCAAATGAATTGCCACCTTATAATAAATAAGGTTATCTAATTCTGATTCTGATTCTGATTCAGCCATCTGGTAGTCCTTGCATGGATGGACCTGTATCTCCTATCTGAGGGCGGAAGGTCAAACAGGTGGTGAGCTGGGTGTGATTGGTCCTGAGTGATGCTGTGGGATCGGCACAGGCAGTGAGAGGGCTACATGGTGGAGATGTTTGGCAGCGGGGCTTCAGTGATTTTCCCTTCAGTGATCTTTCTTACTCCCTGTAGAGCTTGCTGCTCCGCTGTCATGCAGCTGGTGAACCACACTGACACACAGTATGTCAGCACACTCTCAGTGGCACAGTGGTGGACATTCACCAAGAGCTCCTGCGGATGGTTTGCTTGTTGCTTGTATGATGGTGAGTGGTTGTTCTGTCCTGACTTACGAAGGTCCATTATCACGTCTCTGGTCTTTTTAATGTTCAGAGCCAGGTTGTGACTGTTACACCACACTGCCAGTTGTTGTACTTCCCTCCTACATGCCGACTCATCCTTGTATATGTGTTCTTATGTTTCAGATGTTCCAACATGGTATGAAGCACAATGGCGATTCTGTCTTTCTGTTCTCCCTATAGGAAAACTCGTACTGGTTGAAAGGAGCTGCTGTGATGCTTCTTATGTGCTTCATGACCAGTCTCTCCAGACATTTGGCAGGTAGGGAGGTGAGTCCCACATGCATCAGACCAGGATTATTGTAGATGTTTTGAAGCATGCAGGATAGAAAGAGGCTAAAGATGTCTGTAAAAACCTCTGTTTGCTGATCCACACAGTCATTCAGACCGTGACACCGTCTGGACCTTAGTCTGATGCTTTCCTGTGGTTTTCTTGTATAAAATATTCAAAGAATGGAGTACCTCTAAGCTAATTAGATTTTGCAGCTCATTCCATGCCCTGGGTGCATAAAAAGAAAAAATGTTACTTTGCTCTGAACACAGCCTGGGGTTGTTTCTCTAAGATACTAACAAACTCTTTTTAGTGTGCACACAGGGGGAAATCTATTTAAACGTTATTCATATATATAGATAGACAAAAATCAACTAAAACATGATTTGACAATTTCATTTCTGAGGTCTTCCAGGCATTTAAATAACAATAAATATCTTCTGTTTCATTAAAAAATAGACAAATAGACATTCAAAATAACAATAAACAAACAATATTTTAGGAATAATAAACAATGATAAACAATACGAAGATGTATCTTAAAGATGATTGATTAGTTATTCCACTCCAATATGTCATATTTAAAGTGAAGCATTTTAATTGAGCTTTCTCAATAGATGAGGTTAAACTTTATTCCTCAAGTCTTAATTGTTGTATTTTACTTGAATTTTCTTGATGAAAAGTTGTCATTTCTCCATCTGACGTATTTGAAGCATTCCGTCATGGCTTCACTGAGCCCAGATGCTGTGAAAATAAATATGTAAATATATTATGTTGTAGACCAATCAGAGAATTGGCGTGTTTGCTTCTGGATTCTCGTTTCCATGACTATGACTGTCTGCTTCTCTGTCACGTCCTGTGTGACCAATCGTGGCTCAGCAGAGCGCCGACACACCTGTATAAAAGCAGACTCCAGTTCACTGGATGATAAACCTGAGGGCACTTTTGGATGGATCGTACGAGTTGTGTTGCAGCCTGTGCGCCTGGTGCGAGTCCAGGTTTCTAACTTTAAAGATGGATGACATGTTTAACCACAGCGGAGCGCCCAACAGAAGTTCACCTGTCGATGACAAATTCAGTTTCGATGACATCGACGTGAGCGCGGACGGCACTCCCATCCTGAGGATACTCATCTCCGTGGTGTACTCTGTAGTTTGCGCAGTGGGTTTGGTGGGAAATCTGCTCGTCTTTTTCCTCATGAGAATAAGACAAGGTCGAAAGAGGTCCACCATCAATTTCTTCATTATAAACTTGGCGGTGACGGACTTCCAATTTGTGCTCACGCTGCCCTTCTGGGCTGTGGACACCGCGCTGGACTTCAGCTGGCCGTTTGGAGACGCCATGTGCAAGATCATCCTCTCGGTCACCGTGATGAACATGTACGCCAGCGTGTTTTTCCTCACCGCCATGAGCGTGACCCGCTACCTTTCCGTCGCCTCGGCCCTGAAGAAGAAATCCTACAGGAGGTCACGGTGCGTAAAGTGGGTGTGCGCGGTGCTGTGGGTGGCCGCGACGGTGGCCACAGCTCCCACTGCTGTCTTCTCCACGGTCACTGTGGTGGCCGGAGAGAAACTCTGCCTCCTCAAGTTCCCTGATGGGCACGACTGGCTCGCCCTCTATCACATTCAGAAAATATTAATAGCCTTCATCATTCCTATGCTCATAGTCTCCGTTAACTACCTGATGCTCCTGCGCTTCGTGAGACGGAGGAGCATGGACAGCAGCAACCCCAAAAGAAGATCTAGAGTCACCAAATCTGTCGCTATAGTGGTTTTGTCTTTCTTCTTCTGCTGGATGCCAAATCACGCCATCACTTTCTGGGGTGTTTTGGTCAAATTTAACGCGGCTAACTGGGATAAGTCGTACTACATGGTGCACACTTACGTGTTCCCTGTCACTGTGTGCTTGGCCCACGCAAACAGCTGCTTAAACCCGGTGCTTTACTGTCTGATGAGGCCGGAGATCAGGAAGATGCTCAGCAGTTTGTTCTGGAGAGTCTCCACTCCGTCCTCCAAGAAGAGCTGCGCGACGCGCTCTTTTACGCAGGGAGGGACGCAGGGAGTCGTGCCTCTCCAGATTATGAACAGTGGAGAGTACACGCTGTCCATCATAGACAGTAAAGGCTTAGCCAGCTCCAAAATGATCCCGTACCCACGGTGACGTCAGCCTGCTGAAAAATACCCCCCATGCAGCTGCTTTTATCGCTCTGGCTGTCCACCTGTGACTGTCACTACTCGTGCGTAATGCTTTTGCTAGTTCTCCAAATTTCGACTGTAACAAGATCACTTGTTGATTCTGAAGATGAAGGAGCCGATGTGCATTAAGTTTATCCTTTCCTTTTTTTCCTGTAAAAAATACACAAAATGTTTTTTTTCTTTTTGCCCTGTTTGAGACCTTTATGAGGACAGTGGGAGCAAAAAGAAACAGAAAAAAGACACAGAGGACAAATGTCTCCAGACCAGAATCTTAGACACAGGACTCAAATGTTGGCTTTTATTATGAAAAAGACCACGAATGGATGTGGATAATAAAATAGAATTGTAAAGTTGCAATGTTTTCTACTCATGTTAAACCTGTCTGTAAAAATCAATTGATTCTTCTATTTGATGTGTTGAGTGGTTGATTTCACATTTCACAGAGATGACCTTCTCAGAGTGTCTTTAACTTGATTAGAGCTCAACCGATTTGAGATTTTTTTAAACTGATAACTAATTATCAGGTAAGGCAGCAAATAAAGCGATTTTCTTGTTTAAGCTTGAATCAAAACAGACATTTTCTTTTTGGATGGTGCACTGACTTTGCACATATATGACTATGTTGTATAGTCATATATAGGTTGTAGGTCAACAACCTTTTTTATTAAATTAAAACTTAAAAATCTAGAGCCGCAAAACATATTTGATCCTTATTGTGAATATAATTTGTCAATTTCTTGCTGCATATCAAGAATGTCAAGAAACAAATATGTCCATGTGCTATTTAATGCTCCATTTCCCTCAAAGACTTTTGACTTTTTTTTTTAATTTTGAATTCATACCTTGCTTTGCCAGTGAAACTCATCACTATTTGGGTCTGGCAAAATTTAGAGAAGAAGGCGAGAAGGTTAGACGTTTGGAGGCTAAGATGCAAGACTGAAATGAGAATTGATGGTTTATGAAGTTTGTATAGTCTTTGTATAGATTACACATTTATAAAAATTGTTTCAGGCCTACAATAATACTAAATGAATATCCATCCAATTATCCATCCAATCCCAGCTGATAGAGCGAGAGGCGGGTACACCCTGGACATGTCTCCAGTCTATTGCAGGGCTGAAACGTAGAGACAGACAACCATTCACACTATAAATGAATAATGGAATGTATTTAATTCTCATATCACTTTTTGTTAAAGCCAGAGTGACAGGCTAATGTCGGCAGATAAAATCAGTTGAGCTCTTATTCTGAAGCGTCTTCAATTCTATCAGTGGAAGATTGACATGTATAGTGAGCCTGTATTCTGTATTGTGTATAAAAAATGTTCACCCCCAACATCTAAGCTGTGTTCAACAACTACTAAATGTACAAAAGAGGAGTATAATGTATATATTGTATATTTTGTCAAATGATCTGTTATTTACAATGGAGGTTTCTCTCACGTCATTAAATAGCATGAATGTGGACTATTGGCCGTCCTGTCAGAAACAGCAGGTGCATTTCTGAAGCAGAAGTTTTCAAAGTGGAGTCTGGGGAACGCCAGGGGTGTTTGAAGGAGTTTCAGGTATTACCCAGAATCATTTATTTTCACTAAAATGCTACCCATGAGTAACACAGTGACAGAATGTATTACTGGGACTAAATCAGAACAAAATTGTATTAAATAGAGGTCCTTGGACTAATTGTGTAAGTTTAGGGGTCATTGATGCGAAAAAGTTTGAGAACTGCTGTCTTTTTTTGCTTTCAACAATAAAAAAACCCTTTTCTTCAAGTAGTGTCATGAATTAATTCTTGAGTTTGACACTTGAGCAGCGCACAAATAAAGGGGCAAAACAAACACAGAAATAAATTATACTTGCATTCATGCAGTTCTGCAATTGTGGATTGAATACATCAGCTTAAACCTGCTTTTTCATCATATTATTCATCATAATATCAATTTATATTCATGAGCTCTGGTCAACCACAGAGGCTGTGTCAGGTACACCTGGGGTTAATAGTGGGCTGCAGAGGGTCCTGCTGTCACTTGGCATTCGTCAGCACTGCAGGTCCTCTTCTCACAGGAGAGCCTGGACCTGAGGGAGTCTTCTGGCTGCATCTGGCTGCTTCTACTGCCAGGTTTGTGTGCTAATGAGTGTCTGTTCCTGCCTGACTTTTCTTCTCCTTGTGCCCTGAGAGCTCTTTGTTTTGTCTGGCCTGTCTGTTAGGCTGCAGGGAAGGTGAACAGTGATGATCACAAAGTGTCCAAACTGCAGACTGTTCCCTGAAGCAGGGGCTTACAAAGTCTGAGAGTTCATTTAATTGCTCAGTTGTTCTCAAGTCCTGGATAGACGCCTATGGGATTATGATAATGTTTGTTTGAGTCCATAGACAGAACATTTCAGCCAAAACAGACTAATATTGCAACATTGCCACTTTAGACAACAAAAAATACATAAACAATATCTTTCCAAAGGGATTAATTAGATTCTGAAACAGTGCAAGTTATGTGCCTCCAGCAACCAGCCAAGTTGCATTTAAATCCATATCTGTCCAAACTTATGCAACTATGACAATAGACAATGCTTTAAATATCGATGTTTCTTCAAAGCAGCTTCAAATTGGATGCCTCACACACATCTTCAACCCGGCAGCTCAGAGCATCTTTACAGTCACCACAGTTTCAAGATGAGAACCCAAACCTGTGTCAAGAACTCAGTATTCAGCCAAATGCCTCCCCTTTCTTTTCTTGAGCTATGACATTGAATAATGGCCAGAAAGGTGTTTCTCCAGAACATTATGATGTCACACTGAGCTTACCTTTTGGATATAACGTGGCATCACTTCATCATTTCCTCCTGATAGAATTTTTATGTAAAGTTTGTCATGATTAGCAAAAACATTTTATAATTATGGCCAAAATCTAATCAGTTCATCATTGGATCCAAGTGGACATTTGTGCCAAATTTAAAACAGTTCCCCCAAGTCTTGCTGAGATATCACATTCACAAGTATAGGATGGACAGGTTGAACAGACAACCCGACTGCATAATGTCTCCGGGCATAAAAACACCAAAACTGCTTTATATCTGAATTCTCTCCTTAAAGGCATATTATGCAGGAATGGTTGTTTATGGGTTGTAAACACAACATTCAAACTTAGCTCCCTTCAAAGAAAGGCAACACAAACAACAGATTGCTCTCATTTATTTATATACTCTGTAGATACAGTGAGGAAAATAAATATTTGATCCCCTGCTGATTTTGCGATTTTTGCTGAATTTTTCCCACTGACAAATAAATGAAAAGTCTTTAATTTTAATGGTGGGTTTATTCAAACAGTGAGAAAAAAAATCCAGAAAATCACATTATATAAAAGTTATACATTTATTTGCATTTGACTGAGTGAAATAAGTATTTGATCCCTAACAAAACATGACTTAGGACTTGGTAGAGAAACCCTTGTTGGCAAGCACAGAGGTCAGACGTTTCTTATAGTTGGTCACCAGGTTTGCAGACATCTAAGGGGGGATTTTGGTTCACTCCTCTTTGCCTCAAAACCTTATGACTTGCAGTCGCTTGGCAACATGAAGCTTCAGCTCCCTGCACTGATTTTCTATGGGATTAAGGTGTGGAGACTGGCAGGGCCACTCCATGGCCTTAATATTCTCTTTCTTGAGCCACTCCTCTGTTGCCTTGGCCCATGTTTTGGGTCATTGTCGTGCTGGAAGACCCATCGACGAACCATAATCAGTGTCCTGGCTGAGGGCAGGAGGTTGTCAACCAAAATGTCACGTTACATGGCCCCATGTCCCCATGTCCCCATGCCTCCATCTTCCCCTCACTGTGGTGAAGTCGTCCTGTCCCCTTAGCAGAGAAACAGCTCCAAAGCATGTTTAAACTTCCATGCTTGACGGTGGGGATGGTGTTCTTGGGGTCATAGTGAGCATTTCTCTTCCTCCAAACACAGCGACTTGAGTTGATGCTAAAAAGCTCGATTTTGGTCTCATCTGACCACATTACCTTTTAGCAAGCCTTCTCTGAATCATCTGGTGTTCATTGGCAAACTTCAGACGGGCCTGTACATGTCCCTGTTGAGCGGGGGGACCTTGCGGGCACTGCAGGATTTCCATCTATCACGGCATAGTGTGTTACCAATGGTTTTCTACATTACTGAGGTCCCAGCTGCCTTGAGATCATAAACAAGCTCCTCCTGTGTAGTTCTGGGCTGATTCCTCACCTTTCTCATGATCATTGATACCCCATGAGGTGAGACATTGTGTGGCGCTGCAGGCCGAGGGCGATTGGTGGTTATTTTGTGTTTCTTCCATTTCAAATAATTGCACCAACTGTCAACTCCTTCTCACCAAGCTGCTTGCTGATGGTCTTGCCACGTGCAGGTGGACAATCTTGTACCTGACATCCTTAGACAGCTCTTTGGTCTTGCCCTTGGTGGAGAGGTTGAAATCTGAATGAATGATTCTGTGGACAGGTGTCTTTTATACAGGGAACAAACTGAGATTAGAAGTACTTTATTACAGTGAGAGGATTCATTTGTGCACCTCATGGGCATATAACTGGTCTGTAGGAGCCAGAATTCTTGATAGTTGGTAGGGGATCAAATACTTATTTCACTCAATGAAATGCAAATACATTTCTAACTTTTATATAATGTGATTTTCTAGATTTCTATTGTATTAATATTCTGTCTCTCACTGTTTAAATAAACCTATTAAAATTAGAGGCCGGTCATTTATTTATTTGTCAGTGGGAAAATTTAGCAAAAATCTCAAAATCGGCAGGGGATCAAATACTTCTTTCCTTCACTGTAGGGACACTCATAGTGGGTCATGAGTGATGATTGAAAGGGATTTGCATTGTTTTGTTTTTTCCCCAGGAAAATCCAGAAAAATATACCTTTAACCAAATTACACATTTTAATGCTACTCTGTGTTATCTTCTTTTTGAAAACTTGTGTAATATTTTTTTACTTCCATTCACTGAGACGCCCCTGAATCTGTTTGGAGCCCCACCGGGGAGGCAACAGGTGTTGGAAATCTATTAGCATCACAGATTGTCAATTTACGGCCTGGGGATCAAGCTCTATCTCAATGTTTTTTTTTGATGACGCCTGTCACCATTATGTACATTCAAAGTACAAAAATGTTCCCCTTTTGAATCAATTTAGTTTTTAATGTGAATAAGAAGATGACCAGATTTGGACCCCAGGCCTTCAGTTGAGTATCACTGTTGTACTTTATCGATTTGGCCCAAGCCACTTACACACTCTAATGAGTAATTACCTTGACAGTCCTTATCAATCAGTGTACAATAGATCTTTGTCCTGAATTGCTGCTTTTATTATTTCCCAAAGGTTAAATTTAGCTCTGGCAGCACTGACTGAACAAACAAAGGGGAAGAATTCTCCACAGTGTTTCCAATTCAATCTATTCTCTAACTCACTCACCCTTTATCTGCAGGATGTTTACATTACCTCACATTTCTTTAGATGAATTGACTGTGTTTTGTATGCTTTACTTTATTGCTCACATTTAATCTATTCGTGTTGCTGATCTAATTTTTTCCTTATTACATTTCCAGCTGCAACAATGTAATTTCCCCCTCAGGGATCAATATGTTTTCCCCGACAGCAGATGGTTAACATGTGACAGCCAACTGCATCAAACCTGCAGCCCTGAACACAAATGACAGGTTCACTAAACCACTGCACCACATGGGACCTCAGAGAACAATATGAGCAACCACTTACAATGTTCTCATTTGCTTTTAAATCAGTTTAAAAAAAAAAAAAAGTCATTAAAAACCCAACAAAACCTGAAGGTTTTTAAAAGCTTTCAGGCAGCTGCCACGGTCACCTTTACGCTTGAAGGCAAATTGTTCTTTGATGATAAAAATAATTCATAATGATTTGAATTACTACAGGACCCATGTGGCAGATCTGTCACTTTAATTCTCTATCTATTAAAACCTGGCTTTAAGCCACAGATTATTGTGCTACTACATAATACACCAAAGATTTAAAACTGACATGCATAACTTCTGTTCTGTTCAATTCTCAATATAACATGTTTTATTTGTCCATAGTTGTTGTAGTGTTTTCAAAGATGCACATAAACTTACATATGTATTATTTATTTTCAACCCTAAATATGAATGTGATCTAGTTTATTTTCTAATTAAACTGTGATAAAGTCTAATCAAAGTGCCAAATTATTATTTTTTTGGCTGCAGTCTGAGAGATACTGTGAGGTCAACACTGCCCCTCACTGGCTGATGAAGAGAACTAAAGAAATCCCTCTGAAACGTTTTCTTGTTGTTCACAGAAAATATAACACAAAACAATCAGTTTATTCATCCTGTGGAGAAGCTCAAAAGCTGTGAAAACAGCTGCATCATCTGGAACTTTTTGAAGCTCAAACTGGGGACTTGGAGCTTCAAAGACCTGAAAGCCAGATGATGGTTGCACTGCGGGAAATGTATGATCTGATGTTTCTGGAGGTTGATTCATACTAAGAACCAAAATTCTGAATATCTCTGCTGCTTTCATTGTGACCATTAATGTTTAAATCTGTCTGTTGTCAACCAGCAACCAGCAGTTATTGTTTTCCATGACTCTTCCAACCATCTGGGTCCTTTTTTTTGGGCAACTGAATGATGAAAAACATTAACTGTTTTAACTGTTAACTTTTTTTGTTTGTTTGTTTTTTTGCTATAAACAACCTTCTGTTGTTTTCACTACCCTTAAACATCCTAACAATACTCTGAGAGGAAAGAGAGAGAAAAAAAATACTTGTTTTATCTCATGTTTAATTTGTGTAACAGTTGGGTAAAATATTTAGCCAGGATCACTCTTGTCGAAGTTACTTTTTTTTCCATCTGTGAAAACAGGTAAATAAAATAAAAAAATGTGTTGTTATTGTTATATATTTTTATTATTTTTATATATGTTATATATTTCAGCCACAATGGAGTGCACCAATACCTCATGTTCTAAATCAGGGATGGGCAACTTAAATGCTGGAGGGGGCCACAATTTTTTCATCGACACTACCACAGGGCCACATACAATATACATATAACAATATAAATAGGAATACAAAAGGTTTGAAGCAAATAAAAAAATAACCACTTACTGTGATTTTTTTTTTCAGTGCAAAAAGAGCAGACCAACATTAATTGCAAGAAGTAATTTTGTGCGTTTTTACACTGCACTTTTAAGATTTCACGCTCAAATGCATGTAGCTGTACTGAGGGCCACTTCAAGTGAGGGTGCGGGCCGTATGTGGCCCCCGGGCCTCCAGTTGTCCATCCCTGTTCTAAATAGAACTGAAAGCATTTGTTTTAATTTCTCCATCCACTCTAAAACACAAGGAACACATTGTTTATTAGCAAGTTATGTAACATTCTGTCACATCTTTCTTTTTGCTAGACATGTATTTTAATAAGCACTAATCTGCTGTAAGTGTTGGCTATACTGATGTCGGGCTAACGACAGTATTGCTAAAACTACGTGCTGTGTCTCAATTCAGACATCACATCACAGACAATACATTGAACACGGCTGTTGTGCACTTGTTGGGAAATGACAATAACATTTGAGTTCTTTTTCTTTTTAATAGCACATTGCAACCAGACGGAGCATTTCTGCCAACATCAGACTGCAACTGTCACCCGCCAAAATATCTGCCAGCTTGTTTGCTCACTTGAGAATTGAAAAGTTTTTTTCTTGTTCCTAGAGTGTGAGTGAAAGACAATTAAATCAGACTTAAAATATGTAATACCTATTTGTTCTTTTTCCTCTTGCCTCCTTCTCTCCATATCAGATTAATTGACAGGATTTAAATAATAACTCTATTGATTCTCCTTTGTGCAGTTGAATTTCCACAGGTGTCAATAAAAAAGACATGCAGACATATACATGTTTTATTTGTAGGCATATTACAGCTCTTTACACCTCATCAAACAGGACAAACTGACATTCGTTGATAGCACCGGGAGGGTGCTGACATACTGTAAGCAATGTGCATTTACTGGACTCATCTTTACCGCATCTAATGATCATTTACTTACAGTTCTTCATGAGAATGATTTTGTTGAAATCCATGTTGCTTGCAGTATTTTATGCACATCCTTTTGCTCTGATGCAGTGCACGTTAAAAGGCATGCAACATCTCGTAACAGGTTCAGTATCACAAGGCCTTGTTGCTTAAGTTACAAAGTAATGCCATAAACCCTGTGGAAAATACTGAAAACCGTTATTATATTTGAAAGCGTATAAAAAGGTACTTGACTATTTACAAAATTCAAGTTGATTTTGTACAAAGTAAAAGTGCATCAAATGTTTAATGTTTTCCAGGATGAAAATATTAAAAGAAAGAGCGAATGAAGAAAACTCTTCTCTGCAGAAAAAGATCAAGCAACGTCTCTGTGAGTTAAACATCGTGAATCTTCTTTGTACTCTGGCGACTTTAGTTCAGTTTTATTTCTTCATAAATTATTATGCAGGTGAGCTGAACATGTTGCAGATAAAATCTTTTAAACATCGAATTCAATATACAGTATAGTAACTTTACATTTGCGGTAGCTTTCGGGTGGCAAGTCACCCTTGAGGTTTTTCATGTATTTCAAACTTTACCATAAGAGTTAAATAAATACACATCAGGAAGAGACAGAAGAGTGACTGGCTAACGTTTGCCTCGAGGGCAAATTGTGGCCTGAAATTCTTGGGACGGATCGATCGCAGCTCGCACCGGAGCTCCAGCCCGAAGCCAAGAAAACGAGAGCTCAAAGATCTGTGAAGGTACGACATCGAGGGCAGTGAATACATAGAAGAAGAGGGCCCTAATGCCGCAACAGTGCAGGAATGCTAAGTGAGTGTGACAGTGCTGAC
Organism: Centropristis striata; assembly: GCF_030273125.1. Lineage (NCBI taxonomy): Eukaryota > Metazoa > Chordata > Actinopteri > Perciformes > Serranidae > Centropristis > Centropristis striata. The sequence goes on from NC_081518.1 coordinate 12,656,239, forward strand.
TCTTGGGGGTCAGGGGTCGTGGCGTGGGACAGATCCAGTGCACTGAACAAGCCTTGCTTCAGCGGTCATGCGGAGCTGTCTATGCGGCGCCACTGTGGTGTTTGGGGGAGCAGGGGGAGGTGGGTTGGTCCCTGAGTGTCGGGTCCCCTGTGGAAAAGGTGTCTGCTGGGGGCCCTCAGCCTGCGTTACCGTTCTTCGGCCACTTTCCCGTTTGCCTCCTGCTCGTCCTCGTCTCTCCGCTTCTGCCTCCGGAAGAAGCCGAGCTGGGAGGGAGAGAAGCAGACAAGAGGTATAGCTTGACAATAAAACACTGTGCACTGGAATTATGTTCAGATCAGATTGTGTCATAAAATCATCTCAATTTAAAGTCCACTAAACTATGTCTTCTTCCAATTTGTCGATTTATTTCTATTTGGCCTTTTTTGCCTTCTTTTTTATTTATTTATTTTTTATAATGTACTTATTTATATATCCTTCCTTTGTTTCCTTCTAAATCACTCCTACCCATGGCTCCTTTACACTCACACACTATCAGACACACAGGGCCCCGTACACAACAGAATACCCTGCACACTAATGTACACAACACACACACACACACACACACACACACACACACACACCACAAACATTTGCTCCTCTCATTGTTACAGTTCACAGTGTAGTTTCTCCTGTCATGCTTTGCTTCACAAAAAAGAAGACAGGAAGCATACTATGGCAACATTTCTTTCTAGACACTGGCCTGGATATTTCAGCCATGGTAGGGAAAAAACCTGCCAAAAAAGGCAACTGAGGTTGAGTTTGACTTGAGATTTGTCACATTAGCTTATTTTCAACAAAACATAAAACCTAAAGATTTCTGTTCATTTGTGCTCTTTAGTAAACCCAGCAGAGGCTAACAGGGTTTTCAGTTCCTTTAAATGATCAAATCTCTGCTCAAACTGTGTGTCTATGAAAGTGTAATTTGTCAAGGCCAAACAGGTGCAACAAAACAGAAGAGTGAGAGAGATGGCAAACACTCTGCAGACACCCACAGAGTCATAACAAGAGCTCTAATCAACAAGGAAAAGTGGAATCACCTGTGCGGGTTTAACACAAGCGCCTTTCAATGTATTCAGGGCTTTTCAACTCGTCCTTGTCCTTCTGTAAACCATTTTGCCCTCTTTTTATTCCAAAATAAACTACATATAAAGTACTTTGAAATACTTTTATTTTTTAAGGTGAAGAGAACCTTCATTCTCCTTAACCGCTTATGGATCGGGTCACGGTGGGGCATACAGACAGACAATGATTCATGCTCTCATTCACTCCTATCAGCAATTTGCAATTTCACCTAAGCTGCATGTTTTTGGACTGTATGAGGAATTCGGAGGACCCAAAGAGAATCCACGCTGACACGGGTAAACGTGCAAATTCCACACAGAAGAGCCACAGGCCGGAGTTGAACCGGCGACCCCCTTGCTGTGAGGCAAGAGTGAAGAGGACCTGACCTTTGAATGTATATATGTCACATATATATATATATATATATGAAAGGAGGCTAATAATGTCTTGTGAACATAAACAATAATCTCATAGAGCTCTGCCTCAGAGAAGCATGATATTTTAGGATCTATAGTCGCCTGGAGGTGGATCGTGTGTTTCGGTCAGTGACTCCTTTGTTGACCGTGAATGTGAGTCTGACATTATTGACTGTTTGAGCTTTCACTTCAAAGTGAGGCTTTACATACAGTATGTGCCATTTTTTCTTCCACTAGCAAACATGCACGTGTAGTGGACTCATGTGGTTTCACTGTTCGACTTATTGTATTTTTAACTCTCTAGGCTGTATACATTGGGCAATGGTGGAAAAAAAACCTTCTTTTCAAGATATGAGGCACGATTACAAATTATTACTGTCCTCAGCTATATAAACACTGTTTTATACTGAAACTCTGTGGTTGTTTGTCAGTTAAACCTGCAGTGAAGAGCTGCCTCCAGGGGCCTGCATGTTCATCATATCCCTCTCGCCTGTCAGGAGCGCCCCCTACAAGTCTTCCCTTCATGTGTCCAAACCCAGTAAGCAAGTTCACCAACATCAGTGTGAAAAGAGACACATTAACATTTAAATTTAGTCATTTAGCAGACGCTTTTATCCAAAGCGACTTACAGGAAGACACCACAATTACTCTACACTGTATAAATACAGCAAGCTTTCCCTGATGTTTAATCAGCATTGTGTTAACTGGCTTGGCTCAGTGAATGAAGGAGAGATTGATTTATATGAAAAAGTCTTGCACTCCTTCTGTAATAATCTCAGTCAGATCTGACCTTTCTATGTCATTGTAGGTGTTATTTTATTCTCTACCAGAGGAGGGCAGCACTAGCCCAGCTGTGCACAAGATCTATGAAGACTTCAGATAACTCCAGGAGAGTAAAATAAGTAAAAACAGCAACATTTCTGAGACACACCTGATCTCAACAAAGATGTACAGTCTTAATGCAAATAATTCTAAAGGTTTCATCTCTTTTTTCCTCATGACTAATAACAGTGCATGTTATGATGACTTACCTTCCACAGAGCAAGACTGAGCAGGGCTAACAATAAGAGTCCTCCCAGCGTGCTACCAATGATAATCCAGTTAGGGATTCTGTAATCTCCCTCCTTCCTGATCTCCAATATTATCTGTAGAAGAGATGATATTGGCATCATTAGAAAATAAATTCTTATTTCTTTTTGGGATGGACACTGAATTTACTCAACTAAAAATATGTACATCCAGTACTATTTGTAATCATAAATTATTGTCTGTAATGACAACAAATGCTAAAAATGAAGCTACTTTGACATTCACAGGCAGTAATTGATTATGAACATGATTATACTGAATTATAAATCCAGATATTTGTTATTGTGGTTATATTCAGCACATGAACACAAATATGTACATAAGTAGAATAAACCCATGACAATTTTTCAGAATTTGGTCTTAAACGGGACTGAAAACTTTCTTTCTAAACACACATTTTAGAGAAACAGCACAGATCAGAACCAGGTTAACCACGAAATCTCTTTTCTACACTAATAATACATTTAGAGCTTACGTAAGCTAAAATAAATCAGTATGCATTGACTCTTAAAAGAATATTAGAGACATTTTATGACTGTTTGTAATGGCCCATAGATGGCAGCAAAGATCAGTGCATGAGTCCAGACATTTACATGTTGTGCCGCTGGTCCTTTCGGTCCCTAAGCACCACACAGCACGTATGATTCAACACCAACCTTTACTGTCTGATTCCACACTGCTTCAGTTATTCAACTATAGCAGAAACCACTCATATCTCTTTTTTATATATAAGTCACATCTGTTCTTGTTTAGTGTTCCAGATATTATACTATTCTAATACTTTCAGTCCATTCTAATAAGTTTTAAAGACTGATCTCCTTAAGCAGGAAACACTATATTCACACATGGATGTGATAACAATAAGAGAGAGGCTAAATCTGATCAAATTATGATGCTATTATGAGCTCAGATTTGAGTCAGGTCATCCCCGGGACAGACACAGTTTACAGCATGAGTTGTTGTTGACTCACATGTCTGACAGGCCTCTCTTCATGTAAAAACATGGGGCCGGAGGAGGGGAGCTCCGCTGATGCACTGGTTCCCAGTTCCAGGATCTTAAACTTCAGCTGGAGAGGAAATCAAAACATGCTGCCAGTTTTCACAAACACATCACACAGCTGAGAGACTACAAAGCTGTCGTCAAAGCAGAACAACAGCACGACGAATAGAGCATTTGCATGCATATGTGTTATTATAAAGCAGGGGATTTCCAGCTTTATACATGCATGCTTTGGGTTTTGTACTCACTGCATGTAAGGTATCTATTCGTAGCGCTCCTGTGATTCTAACTGCAATTTCTCTGTAGGACGCCACATAGACGGAGCACTGGATCGGCAGAGTTAAAGTGTTGGAGCGGTTCTGTGTGAAGAAACAACATATCATCGACATCTTAAAATGATAAAAAAAGTTACCAAAGATGGAAATAAAAATCTTATTTGAGAATGAATTTGGTTGGTTTGGTAGCTTACCAAGCGAGAGAAGCGTGAGAGGTCCTCAGGTGACGCCCTGCTCTGGGCCACATGCTGAGGTGGTAAACAGTGCGTACCATCTCTCTGAGGTGCGAAAATATCTCTTAGTATGTTACAACTTTATGTCTGAAACAGTGAAATAATATTCTGACAAGTTGCGGTGTATTAGCATTAAATTGCAATGAAGAATTAATATAGCTCTGTAAGTAAAGAAAGAGTTTGATGCCCTTGGAAATATAATTTATAAAAAATATAAAAAGTTAATTCTTGTATTTCGGGTTTTTACTACAACATGTTTACATGCTTAAGTGTTAAAGAAACACATTATTTTTTCTCATACTGTCTGTCTGAATATACCCGTATTCACCCTCTGACTGAAACACTCAATTTAAGAGCCTGTGTCTTTAAGACGCCCTCCAGAAAATCACAAAAATATGTTACACCGTTGAAACGGTAGTTCTCGGGCCATGGGTGGAGATACTCAGATGGGGGAAAGCATATTGTAAATAGCCTGGATGTGATGCTTGTTGAGTCACATGTTTTATGATCTATGCATGTGCACAAGCACTGAATAAGAAAAACTCTAAGTCTGTAGGTGAAGTCAGGATGTGGTTAGCCTGGTTTAGGATAATGTTTAGCATAGATTAGTATAAAGACTGGAGGGAGGGGAAACTGCTCAATTTCATCAACAAAAAAGGGGGGGGGGGGGGACACCTACCGCTTCTTAAGTTGTTTTACTTGCCATATGTGTTTTTACAAAAGTGATAAATTGTTCATTTAGGTAGGTCACATGTCATGATATTTGTAAATAAAGTATTGTTTGTGCAATTCTATTTTGTGCTATAAAACTATTTTTGTACTAGCTCTATTAAGTTCACTAGCACTATTCACTACACTATATATGCAATATGCAATATGTATTTTTTAAACTTCTAAGCAGAAGAATGAGCAATTTATTTTTACTTTCAAAAGTTCCATCGTCTCACTTTAAATCAGTGAGATGAACTTTAAGGCTCCACACTCACCTTGTCAACATAGAAGTCAGATATCTGCAGGAGTTGGTTCCCGTTTTTTGTCATTTCTGGGATCTCAATGTTCAGCTGCAGATCCTTTACTGGAAAGTAACCAAGATTCTGGATCTGAGAGACAACAAGGAGTAAATTATGAAAATTATTCCAAGCTCCATCCCCAGCCTGTTTAAGGATAAGTGGGTAGAGCTAATAGATGGATTTCCAAGCAGTTTTTTAAAGTACAGTAAATTAAAGGGATACTTAAACCCCCAAATTATATATTTTATATCAATAACACATCCTGTTGAATGGCACAACCTTGAATTAATTGAAGTAAAAGGGAGCCATGTTTAACAACAGCGAATCTATGGCAAAACTTCAGCTTTTTTAACTCCCACACAGCTCATGAGACTTAATGCTAAAGTGTTTTAATAATATGATTTTGGTGAAAACGCATGTGTTTGTGAAGTACTGAGCATACGACTGGATACATGACTTAGATTACACTGCACAAGTTGTGTGAGAGTTTGTAAATTGCTGTTGTTAAACACAGATCCAATTAAATTAAATTCACCAAGGATTTTCTGATTTTGGATACTTAATTTACCATGGAGGGATGCGATCCTTTACAAATTCAAGGTACAGTAACATATAATACGTATTTGATAGACAAATGATCACTTTAGGGTGAAGTATTCCTTTAAAGTAGTGATGATTATATTGATACTCTTGGCTCTCACCTGGAAAGTGAAGTTGAAAGGAGGTCCGATAACTCCAGGCTCCTCCAGTGACAGCTCAGATTTGATATCATATCGAGTCGGATTGGAATCCCTTTTGAAGTGCAAAATAAACACGAACAAGTAATATGTGAGAAATCTATGATTTTCCATTCATTTGAGCTTTGAAGCATATTTTTTTAAGTCTAAAGAATGTTAAAAACTCCAGCCACAATATCTGAAACATATTTTCCCACACTGATTTGTTGGCATCTGGAAAACGCTAAATAGCTCCAGTCACTGCTGCTTCCAAGTTCATTGCCTCCAAAATCAGCTGCAGATCTTCAGAAACATGTATTGTTTGGTAAGACATTGAGATAATGACAAACCTAGTGAAGAGAAGGTCTGCCTCGTATTTCAGTGAGTAATAGATATCATTGAAGTTATCAGCTGTGCTCATTTCCTCGCCATCGCTGTTGAGAGACAAAAATATTCAAAGAACGTGAGTAATGATGTTACAGCGAGACACACCAGTCTAAATATTTATCCTTGTAGCTCTACTGCAGTTGCAGCTTTTATCTTATCTTGAGATCACCACACGATTTGTGCACTGCTTGTTTGTTACTTTTTGGACGTCTTGGCTTATCGTTAGGACACTAAGGACAGTCAAGGACGGATTTCTTTCTATGCAAACTGGAAGTGTATTTAAGTGTCAATCATTATAAAATGATAAGGGTCCACACCTTCGGGCCTCCAGGATAACCCTGAGGTGCTCCAGGAAGACAGTACGGCTGAACTCAAACTCCAGACGAAATGTAACCTACACAGAGGAGAAGATAAAGTTTAGAAGAATGAATCAGGTTTATCAGTGTGACATTTTACAACAAAAAGCTCCTCTTGACTCCATATGCTACTGTATATACCCTCCCTAACTTTAACAGTAAAGGCCCTGCATCATGGATTAAAGAGTAAAGCTTGCAATAACCTGCTGCAAGTCCTGGGCTTTGACCCCAGGCAGCCGGCTGCTGCTTAAAGAGAGCCAGGGAATTTCCCCTTAGTTGAGGACAATGCACTAAATACAAATCAACATGACACACACACACACACACACACACACACACACACACACACACACACACACACACACACAGACACACATACAACTACCAGCGAGAGTCAGATTTAGGGCAAATTAAAAGCCCAGAGGCAGAAAAGAGAAAAGAGGAGAGGAGACAGACAGACAGAAACAGAAGAGCAATAGGTGAGTGAGAGCATGGAAGTCGTTAGAGAAAGTCCAAACAAAAACAGAAGGAGAGGAGAGGAGAGGAGAGGAGAGGAGAGGAGAGGAGAGGAAAGGAGAGGAGAGGAGAGGAGAGGAGAGGATTGATTGGCAGCAGAGCTGAGCGTTGTTTACAGTCCTTCATGCTGTAATGAAATCCTCCGTCCGACCAAAAAGGAATACATGACGGTGTTTACTGTAACTTTCCTCCTCCATATAGACTGACTCATCCTTGACAGGCCACAGACATAGTACATACAGTACAACTGAACATTATAACCTATTTACAGGAAAGTAACTAAGGACATTTGCTCAAGTATTGTACTTAAACTGGTTATGAAACATATATAATTTACATTTATAATTTACATTTATAATGTTATTATAATGTCTCTACATGACCTACATAAGCAAATGAGACCATCAGCTAGAAGACTGGCTATTTCTTTATACTTTTCTGAATGCCTGGCCCCAGGTCCGATTCCTGGAAAAAATCCGATGAAATGATTTAAGGTACTCAGATCAGAGCCTACATTCACATATTCCTTGGCAGAGTTTTGCAGTTAGTTGTACGTTGGCCAGTTAAAAGTGGTGATGGCCTTTTCAGGTCTGATATCATTACGACAACCATAAATGTCTGCTGATACAGATACCAATTCAAGACCATATTTTTCCATTAAACAACAGCTGTTAAGAAATTTGTTTTTAGAATCCATCTAAAAACATCATGCTCAAACAGACAACTACTCCTCTGAAGGAAGAAATACATTGCCCACAAAAATACCTCAATATAACACTAACTGCTCAGCTCTCTGTACGGCAGGTCGCACAAAGTTTATTGAAGCATTTCTGTAATAGTTTAGGCTTATGGATCGGAAATGATTATACTTTTTTTTCTTTCAATATCCAATCCAGTGCTTTTTTGGGCCAATATCAATTGTTATTAATTCAGTGCCTGACAACATTATGGAAAGTACCCAACAGAGAAGATGAAGAGGAGAAGTCTCGTTCTGAAATTTAATGATAAGTGACTTGCTAGAAGACAATGATGGAAACATTAGTTGGAATGCCAGGAAGTTTGTTGGGTTGGCGAACAGAAAGCGTAGCTGTTGTCTGAAAAATCATTTCGACAATATGGATGAGATCTTTGAACTTGATGGCCGTCTGTATTAATTTGAGCCAGTATATACAGATGAAGAGCTTGTGCTAACTGGAGAGCAGTTATGCCTACAGAGGAAGAATGCCTGTTTTGTAAAGTGTGGGACCAGAACTAGACTTCTGGCTCACCCATTGAATGACACTTGGACACAACAACAAAAGTCAAATGAAATAAAATAAGGAATTTTAATCAGAATCAGCTATATTGGCCAAGTAATGTATACAAATATACATGGAATTTGAATGCAATACTTATTTTTACATTGTCGTTTTGATACTTTTACTTAACTACAGGATCTGGATGCTTCTTTAACCACTGCCTATTTTCATATAATCCTGTCCTATTAGTGGAAAATGATCTCTTGTTTTTGTCTTTGTTATGGACGTCCTAGAAAAGAAAGGTTGTCGTGCAGCCCTTTTCCAAAATAATTGGATGAATCTATGTTGTCATCATTTAGCTGATAGTCAGATGAAAACATACACACACAAACACACACACACACACACACACACACACACACAAATGCAACGACACACGCATGCATGCAAGTATGGGTTTGGAAGACATGATTGTCCGTGGCTGGTGGATTTTTGTGTGGCAGCATAGCTGAACATGGAAATTCAGACAGAGCATGAAGCTCCCCTTCCTCCTCTGTGTTGATGTAGTCCGCCCACATCCCTGAGCCACATTCACTGTCAATCATCAAACAGTTCATTTGCAATAACCAGTGTTCCTCGTCTTTGCTTATGCCCCCACAAGAGACAAAAACACATTCGTCACCACCGGGGTATGACATGTAGAGCTCACTCTGCAGCAGCAGTAGTAAAGTTTACAGTACACGCTTGTTTTACAGGTCAAAACCAACCAGAAGAGTCTAAACAAGAGCGATAACTGGCTATTTTAAATAGCTTGCCCTGAGGTTCCTCCTTTTCCTTCAGCTAAACAGCGGTTTGGGGGCAGGCTTGGCAGCAGCACCGGTGCACAATCAGCCTTGTTTAACTCCGTGCCACATTTCAGCCTTGTGGCTCTGGATGCTGTTCAGGCAGAATGAATGGGTATGAATCACTCAGTGAGTTTTAAAGGGTGACCGGAGTCCTCTTGGTTCAGTCGTTGGGGAGCGTTACTGAGAAATGCTGTGATATTATTCGTTGCCCAGGAGATGACCACTGTTTGTGATAATGACGTGGTCAGGACATGTCGTGAACTCTTTCAATCACCTTCATTACTTCATTCCTGTAGTGTTTGTCAGCAGAATTTTATCAGTAGGAAAGACTATTGTTCAGACATCAATGGAAAAGATGGCTTACTTATAATCTGCTTACTGTTTAATGGCTTTTAATTGCACTGTGTGATGCAGCATCAGTGTCATCCCTATCAAAGTTAATTCAAACATCACCCACTTAAAAATAAAACTTGATGCCGTGCTGTAAAAATACACTGGAAAGTGCAAGGGTCTCATAAATATTGTTGACATTACAAGCCTGTGGAAAGGCTTGGGAACAGCAGAACTGAATGTGAGAATCAGTAACAGATGAGAAAAAAGAAACTCTCAGTATCTTTCAGTCAGTCTCACCTGGTGCACCAGGCTAAAGTGGAGGGAAAATGTTTTTAATGGTGAAGGAAGAAGCTTCCTAATTTCTGTTTACCCCGTTGCTAAGATTTATCCTGATAATAATGTAACAACAACCAAGTGGGATGCCAATTAAAATTTTTTATGGTGTATAGAGGAAGAAGGTATTGCGTGACAGAATTTTATGTCAGAAAAACAGACAGATTCTTAAGGAAAATGCTTTCAAAACATGCAAAGTCACTTTCAGGCAAATGTGTAAGCAACAGGACTCACATACTATGCTGTGGCATGTGTCCCAGAAATTCTCCAAACTCCACACTGCAGGTTTTCAGTTACACTAACATGTTTTAGTGCCAGTGACACTGTGTCCTCTTTCGTACTAAATGTTTAACAATATGGAAAATGTGGAGGTTAAAAAAAACCCCACATTTAATATGAACTCAAAAGGTGTCATCATGTGATCTCAGTAACTCAGGAACTTTGGTCACATTATGAGAAGCAATCATGTATAGTTTAAGGACAAATATTACATGAGCAAAGTCAGGTCATGGGCAGGAGTGGACAGCGACAATGTATTTTTACTGGAGTCCTGAACTTATCTGGAACCGATTTCTGTGGCTTTCCTTTAAATATATTATCTATCTATGTTGTATTAAGTTAATTATTAATAGTTTTCTCTCAATCACATTTTTCCGGTGAGGTATTCTACTGAAAGGGTTCAACTGGATTTTTTGATTACATTTTAAATGTTAAAAATGTAAAATTAAAGGAAGTAAAAGAACTCTCTCACTTTTAATAGTATGTGCATATGTGAATGTGTAGCCCTCTTGGTATCTGTGGCTAATGAAAGCGTTTTTTCCTACTTTTATTAACACAGCACCTTTTGCACTTCCTGCTTTGACTGTATAGTAACTTAAAGGTCTTTAGGTTTAAAGGCCCTGACACGCCAGACAGATGGTCGGCTGATGGTCGGCCAGGCTGTCAGTGAGCGTTGGTGGACTTGGCGTGGTGTCCCGCATCACTGGTACTAGTTGGCCCTTGTTAGTGGCTTTTCAGCTGATTGAGCATGCTAAATGGGCAGCAGAGCCCGTTGGTGAGGGAATTTTCTCTGATTGCCTGTTCAGCCAAAGCAAATCAGAGCAGGAAAGAGAAAGGAAGTGGAGGGAAGCTAGAAAATGACTTGCTTGCACAGAGGGCTCTCATTTTTCATCTTCATTTGATCATTTGATAATATCAATATAAGAATATTTTAACAATGACGTGAAATGAAAATGGTAGACAAATAGTGCTATGTTTCATGTATTATAACAACACTTTGTATATCCGCAGTCCTAGGTCTTACAGTTTCCCTTTTTTGAATGACAAATACAAACCACCGCCACCTGCTGGTATGGAGAGTTATTTCTTGTCATGCAGGCGCTGAATGTGTGCTAGTTCTGTAATTTTTGTGTTGTGTTCAAGTGCAACTTTTATGACCCCAACAGGCTACTTAAGGTGACGTAACAGTCAGCCTTCATTGCCACTTATTTTTCAATGTCACCTTGGTATGTCTGGCCCTTAAGAGCATGTGAAACTAAAATAAAAAGTGCTAGGTTTCAACATCACACTGTACTTTAAGGGGGACCACCCTCAACACACAGAGCTGTAAATAATGTTGAGTCACAACCTTGGGAGACATAAATTAAGATAAGGATGTTGATTTTAACCTCAAACATGTTGTTTGGTCGTGATAAGAAAACAAAAGCTTTTAAAATGGATTTAAAAACAATGAGATGTTTAAGATTACATCCATATTACAGTTGCTTCCTTCCTTCAGATTTGTTAGAAAGTTAAAGAGAGAAGGACGTGTTTTAGTGTCGACACTGTTGACTTTCATGTCAGACTATAGACAGCAGGGATCTCACAAACCAGAACTAAACTGGGCTCTTCTGGTTTGCTTGTGGGTTTCACATTAACCAGTGTGGTCTGTCATGGTCATCTAAAGCATGCCGCATGTGTTTTGGGTCCCTGTGATCTAATAAGACCCACGTCAATGTTTTCTCAGCAGCATAATGCGGGCTGTGAGGTTGCTTTGACAGAGATGCAGACATGGATCTAGATTTATATTTCAGTCAGAAGTGCCAGCATATAAACTGATTATTTAATCATATTTTGGAATCAGTATGAAAAGTCTAAGATGAATGAATTTTTTTTATGGTTGGAAGATCAGCTTTTACATCTGCTTTCCATTCAGTCAGATAAATACAGAAAGGAGGATTCTCACCTAAAACATATGGCCTCAATGGACTTAAATCACCCAGGAACAAAATGTTGGATATAATATAGCAAATACTCGAAAATGTGTGTAAAATCTGCAAATCTGCCCTTTTAATTTCACTGTTTTCACGTGACTACAACAGCAAAACAAATGTTTTTCAAGAAGATAATCAAATCATAAATAAAGTCACAACTCCAGAGTAAAAGTCCCATCTCTGGTATTTAAAAAATGTTAATTTCGTTGAGTGTGATTTCTCACCTGAGTTTTGGCCCTCATGAATGGAGCGCTGACATTGCAGATCTTCTCATTCCTCAGTTTGTCTTCAGTGAAACACTCTATTTTGATGTCAGAGTTGTCCTGAATCAAAAACAATAGCAGTTTTATTCACTTATCTGATCTTATCTACTGATTAAATCTGAGACGCTTCAAAATATTTACAATAATTTCACACAATTTAAGAATGCATATTCTCATCATGAACCACTTGATGATGATGTACCTTGACTATGAGGCTAGAGAAACGCAGATTGGGTGTGTAGGTGATATTAAGGCGAGCACTGTAGGCGTTCTCTCCTTTGTTCTCCAATCGGACATCCACCACCATCCTCCTTCTGTTTGCCTCTAGAACCCGCAGAGATCCTTCACTCCCTCCTTCACTCAGATGGCGGCAGAAAGCACCATGAGACTGGACAGGCTGTGCACAGAACTGACTGGGAGGCGGGGAGAGAAGGGAAGTGGAATCATAAGGAACAGAGCAGCTGATAATCAGTTTTTGTTGGGTCTAAATCATGGTCTAAATACAGTACACTGCAAAAAAGCCAACTTGTATTTTTTGGCCTAAAACAGTGATTTAAGTTGGTAAAACTTGGAAATATAAATTATTGACATTTAGGGCAATAATGTAAGCTTAAAAACAAGTTGGTGAGTTGTTGTTACTTATATCTTTAAGTTGGGGTTCACAACAAGGGACAATAGTTCTGCTAACTCTTATTTCTTTGTTGTGAAATGCGGGAAATCGGTGAAATTCGGTCATTAGTGAAAGCTAGCGGCTAACTGATGCTAGCGGCTAACTGATGCTAGCGGCGCTGCTTGTTACAGCTACAAGAGTAGCCATCATTAGCGTATCAATGCTAACTCAAAATTGTGGTTGCAACGTTAGCTGACATTTCATAGCGGTGTTACAATTGAACCAATTCAGCACATTTCAGAAGTTAGCAGAAGTAAGGATTAAAGTTATTACAATGTAAAATTGTAAGTTATTAACTTACAGTTGAGTTGACAAAAATCTGAATTCAGAGTTGAGCAGACTCAAAAACAAAACTTAAAATAATTAAGTTTTTTTTTTTAAATTGTTTAAATGTTTAATTGTCCAACTTAAAATTTTATCGAAGTTTGTTGCCTTGAAATTTTGAGTTCACCCAACTTTTCTTTTTTTGCAGTGTATATCTGTGTATTGTCATGCGTGTACCTACTCTCGAGACATCAGGTCGGTCATACTCTGCAGTGCCAGGTCCGGTATGCATCGGTCATCCTCGTCACAGCCGTTCCAGAAGGGCAGCTGGCCAAAGAGACAAACTTCAAGTCAAAGAAACTACACATCTGTTCCATTCTACTTAGGTAGAGTCAGATAATAATTTATAGGAGCGTAATGTATTAACCCTACTGTTATGTTTGTTTCTCAGGAACAGCAATAATGTTCATGGGTCATATTCACCCGGAGCATATTTAATTATCCAAACAAAAAAATCCCAATAAACATTGCTTTTATTTCATTAATAACTCCATTACTAACCATTTCAATCAATATTTAGTGCAATGGTGTTCTTATCTCTCACAGATCATAGTTCAGGGAGGATAATTAACTTGTTTTTCATAAAAATGCCTGTTAAAACTTTTTTTATGTACATTGGAAAGACCTTCATATAAAATACAATGGTTTTACATGGCACAGATTTTTTTACATTTCTTTTCTTTCTTTTTTTTTTTTTTTTTTACATTTTTCAGTGTTTTCTTTTTATGATTTTTAAACTTTGAAATGGGTCACAACATAACAGGAGGGTTAACTTGAAAGCAAAGCAAAGACAAGACAAGCTGTCACATTGTCTCACCTCGGTCCTCACAACAGTAGGCCAGCCTTCATCCAGAACTGGTCCATTAGCTGGATCTTGTAGCCCCACTTGTGCAGAAAACACTATGGGCCGTGCGTAGTCTGTGGTCTCCTAATATAAAACATTAAGTTCAAAGATTAGCCTGTGGAGTTACTCATTTATCGTGGCACTTTATCTATGGCACTCAAATATCTTTTGCTTTTAAAAGGTTTACACAAATGAACAGGATGCAGAAATGCTCAGAAATTATGAGTGAGCGAGTGTTGGTTTTGACCAATGTGGGAGACCACTATCAATAATGATGTCTTAAGACTGAGGCAACTGATGTTTTGCTGAAATTCAACATGCTGAGATTCAAATCGTTTTATTTAATGAAAACTACAAATACCCATGGTTTCTGGCAGAATTTAATTCTGATTTTCTTTTTAAAAAAATGCATTTTTAACCGTCACATGAAACTAAAATTATCCACAGAATCCCACTTGTGATATGTATCTTTCAACGATCTCACCTATTCAAAGATAGAGTAAAACAATACGATACATTAATCTTGCAACTACAAATTAATTTAAGAGTACAAATGGACAAACAAAATATATTATATGCACAAATACATCTTGAAGCCAGTTCTTTCACTGCTCTCTCATCGGACTTTTGCAACCCCTCACCATGACGTGGAAGTAGATGTGTTCGCAGGTCTCCTCTCCAGCAAAGAGGGTCAGGTTCTGAGGCTGCAGCTTGTTCGGGTTGTCCAGGACGGCCCGAGGATTGAACCGTCTCTCCGCAATGGAGACATTATATTTGATCCCTGGTAGGTCATAGGAACAGTCAATAAATTACACTTATATGTTGAATCCTAAAAGATCCCTTTCTACTTGCATTGTTTCTAAGAAAGATGGGCTTCTGTTCTTATTTAGGTAAGTGAAGACAAATTGACAAATGGCAGCATGAGGCTATGGTGAATGACATCACTCTTGCAGTGCAATAATATATTAGCTTCACTCTGAACATATGATGAATGTGTGACCAACATAAGAATCCAAACCCTTTGGCTTCAGTACTGAGTCATTTCCAAGCCACATTGTTTAAAAGGCTTTCCATTTATTGCTTCGTGTTTTCATGACATGAGGAAAAATGTAAAAAAAAAGAGTGAACTTGTGTTTGAGTCGTGTTTGGGGTCAACTACAGAATTAGAGAAAGGAGAATTCTTTATGTCTTACGTCAAACGATCTGGGCACATAGTGGACACTAAATTGGAAGCTTTTCTTCACTTTTCACTACTCCACAATTATCAAAATCAACTCATTATAAAATGTTTCTCCTTTTTTGGAAGTGAGAAACGCTTAATTTACTAATAAAGTTCCGGTTTCAACAACTATTTGGCTACTCAGCACTATTTACCAGTTGTTTATTGCCTCAAATCCCAACATTGGACATCTAAACTGTTGTTGATTAAGCTTTTTCTCCAAAATACTGTAAATAGAAATTTGCATAAATGGGATTAAGTTGACTGGAACAGAAAAATGAGTTCCATTATAATGCAACAGACCACAGAGAACTCACAAACACCAGCACATCTGCCACGCATTACTAGCCAGACACGACAATGAGAGGAAAATTAAATAAACGTGTTCCACTGTATGTAACCAGTGAAGACAAGATAAGTCCTTCTGCTCTTCCTCTCCTCTGTTTTGTTACGTCTGACAGATTTATTAAAGATGTCAGAGGGTCAAGAGGTTAACTCAGAACTGCACCTCTGTTTCCTCCCCCCCATACACAGCGAAACTCGACCCCGCCAACATATATCTCTTAAAACAAATCGTGAGCAGAGAAACCATGTGGTTACATGCAGGTGGGACACTATCAGTGGCACAGCATCCATCTGCAGCCGTCTATGAGCTGTCGCCACCACCAAACAATTAGAAATGACTCTCTTTTTTAGCTGAATAAAACAAAGATAAACTTGTAGAAGCATTCCAACCAGCGTTTACACATTAAAGGAGCATTTGATAGCACCAGTGTGGTTCAGATATACCAGTTTTGGAGGCGGCAGCATTAGCTTTGGCAGAGAAAAGCACTGAGATCAGAATCTCTTACTGCTAGTAAAGAGAAATTTTGCTTTGGCGCCTCTCTGAATGGATGGAGCCATCACAGATTTTACGGGAAGCCGCATGCTGAAAAGTCTTTTGGAAGGATATACATTCAGTGCAGAATGCCTTTTCTCACTTAAAACCAGCCATGTTTTATCCTGTCATGTATCATAATCTGAACGACTGCACAACCATATTGCAACTACAGATCCAAAACATAAATTTCTCTGCTCAAGCATATCGGTAAAAATGATCTGTTAAAGGTTTGACAATATCCAGAGGTTGGAGAATACAGCCGGCTGTGTCAGCATCTTTCCGTCTGTGAAAATATATAGTTTTTCTTTTCCTAAGACTTGTTTTATCCATAGATTTGATAGGTTGTGCATTAAGTAAAAAAGATATGCTGCACCAATACACAAAATATATTAACCTCTGGAATATGTCAAACATCAGACAAAGACAAGGGGAGGAACTTGGGAAGATTTGCGGAGATGCTTATTTTCGCTGGCTTACCAATTTCCTGTGTGGGAGAAATGGCTGTCCTGGCAGTGATGTTGAAACATACAATGGCTGACATACAGGTCACGTCCTTGCCACCTCTCTGACAGTCCTTCACAAAGATGTTGACTTTATTGGGCTCAAACCTGACAGTGGTATATATCCGGACAACACTCTGGGACCTGTGAGGGCATGAAGGTGTTACAGGTGAAGTCGACTCATGACCTTGGGAATCTGATTCTTTCTGAAGATGTACATAAAACTCTAGAGGGTTTTAACAGTAAAAGTGAAAGTAAGGAAATCATGGCAGGAATAAGAGCGATGCTTTTAAAGTAACTGATGGAAGTTATTTTTAGAGCTAAGCCTGCAAAAACCATCCTAAATAATACAACAGTATTATTTACAGAGTGAAATACTAACCAAAGGAGAACAGCAGCACCAAGGGAACCGACTGCCAGGTCCACTAAGCCGTCATTGTTCATGTCCATCGTGCCATGAATACTACGGCCAAAGTACAGCAGACCGGGAGCCAGGTCTGCTGCTGCTATCCTCTGAGAAACAGACAGAAGAAGAGATCTGAGCAAACAAGGATCATAATGACAGCAGTTTACAATGTTGTGATTAAATTGGAGCAGTTGTGTGCAATTAACCTGTGCTGTTGAAATACAGTATGCAGATTAAAATGCCAAAGCACACACTGTACATTTAAAATAATTTACCCAAGAAAAAAAAGCTTTCCCTCTTTTTTTCTCTAAAAAACTCTTTCCGAAAATATATTGTCTTAGTGATACAGTAAGCTCATCATTTTGACAAAACAGTTTTCTAGGGCTCGTTCTGAATTGTATACATCCTGTTAACATTTCAGCACCAACTTTTTTGGAGTCAGGGTTGCAGAGATTTCAACCAGCTCTTATCATGGCTGCCACTTAAGATACTTCAGGTCATTTCGCTCTGCTAGGAACAGTTTGCAAACCTCGTACCTGTTTGTATTTGCGTAGTATTCTGTTGTGCTGGCTGAAGAAAACATAAATGGCTCCTTTGTGGTCATCTTCCAGCGGGGCCCCGACCACCAAGTCATTGAAGCCATCACCGTTCAGATCAGGGACGGGAGCGAGCGCTGAGCCAAAGCGAGCGTTCTGGCCACCATTATGGATTTCCAACGCCCCCTCAGGGATGAAACGATTCTGGAGGATGAAAGGAAACATAATGATGCATGCTCATAAATATATTTCACAGAAGACATATGTTACACAAAGCATCCTGGTCTTGCAGCTATCAAAATGTATTTGTTTTCTTGCTTCATAAATATCTGAAAGCAAATGCCTTCTGATTTTTTTCTTTTTTGACATAAGAATTTGTGATTATACACTTCAGTATTCAGTATTGATGCTGATAAATAGACATTAGCTTTGTTTTTTTTGGCCGCTCGTCTCAAAGAATCAATTGTCACAAACAGGGTTTAGTGAACAAAAACATTTTCAAACCACAACACAAGATGAAAAATTGCAAAGATGCATTTCCAGAGCTTTATTCTCCTCTAAGACACGCTGTCCGTGTGTATGAGTAAGTTGATTAATGCATAATGTATAATGAGAAATATTTTAAAGTCTGTGTCTTATTGTTTTGGCTAATATACCAATATGTTATGATGACATTGTACTCACATGATGGCTCAACTAGAAACCACAATTGTTATTAACTGGAACCAAAGAAATATGATCTAAAATCTGTATGATTTTTCGACTGTGTACACAACTTCTCATTTTGTTTAGCTTTTCACTTGCTCGTGCCACGTCTCTTCTAAAAAATCCCCTGTAAAGAATCTGCATTTGGCTAATAACCCAGATAGTTCACCTTTGTTTTGGCCTCCCAAATAGAGTCAGATTTGGCTGAGGTGTGTATGTTTTTCGTTTCATAACTCCCTGTTGTGGAGCTGTTTCCAGCAGAGTATAAGTTATTATATTTTCTGGACAAGCTCAATTGTAAAAAAAACAATGAATAAATAAATCTAAATATGTATGTGCATAGACAGATATTCAATTCAAGTCTTTGGTTTGCATTAATACATTTATAATCAAAAATTAATTTTACTTGCAGTTTAATTGCAAAGACAAAGATACAAAAAAAAGCACAGATAACAAAATCAAGGATTTATTCATTTCGTATTCTTTCTTAATTTGCTAACTCGGGTACACTGTGGACGTCACTTTTTAAGCAAAGGTCAAAATATGGCCAGCAACAGACTCGGTGTGGCTTGTTTTTAGCCTAGCGGATTGCTGGAAATGCCTCTGCTATGTAACTGAAGCAGCTGTTGATCCTTCTGGCCTACTGGAGTAACGATTCAGCAGATAATGAGGGTATAAAAAAGTAAATAAAATGGGTTTTAAAAAATTGTGCAACCACAGGAGGTCCTTGAGTGCTAAATGTGTACAATAAATATTAGACTGATGGCTCCAGTAGTACGTGAGAATAGCCTTGAACAGACACACATGTATGAACACATACAACCAAACACATGATCCCCTCCAGGTTTTTACGCCTTGCGGGGATAATAAAACCAGCGCAGGACAAAAGCTTTATTGGAAACAGAAGTGCCAAATGGACATTTTTCAAAGCATAAATACTGTAAAGAAATGCTTACTGTATGTCTTATCTAGTGGGCAAAGCCACGCCTTCTGGCACAGCTCAGTTATCCAGTCAAAGGGCAGATCTGTGCTTTAAATGATCCGTCAGATGTCTCATAACAAGACAGAGGAAGAGATTGTTGTTCTCTCTGTCCTCCCTCCAGCTGGGTTTGTTGTTTCAATTACCTCAAAAACATCTTTAGTCAGCTAATCATGTTGGAATTTATACAGGAAAAAAGGAACAAACATTATTTTATCTTTAATCAAACGAAAGATAAAGTTTGGATCAGCTTCTGTGTTTTCCACATAATCCTTTAATTCGACCTTTTTGAACTCAAATATCTTAAACATCTGGCACCAAAAAAGTGAGGAATTTTACCTCTGGATCATAAAAGGACTAAGAACGCTGTATAGCTTTAGTGTATTTATTTGAAGTTCTATTCTTAGCAAGTATAAAGTCAGATGGAAAAATTCCAGGTCTTTGAAAGCAACTACCCAACTGGAAATTTCTTAAAGACAAAACAGAGCCAGTCCATCAGTAGTCATGCATATCATTGCTCCACTTGGCATCCCAGCTCATAATATAATTTAGGGTCGGCAGACGAAACATGAGATCACTTGTTATTTCAGTTGAATAAATGGGAGGGGAGTTGATTTAGGAAGGTAGCTTTTGCTCCTCGGCTACCTGATGTGTGCATGTGTGACAAAGAGCGAGATTGATGGAGAAATGGGGAAAAATATATTCAGCGCTGTTAAATTTGAAACATATGGTTTGTGAGGAGGCCATGAAGGGTCACGACCAGACTGCAGTAGCTCAGGAGGAAGTTAAAAGTGCAGTTTCTTTAATGTCAGACTGTGGATGGAATTTAATTTTTGACCAGCTGCCAGACTTTGAGCGACTTCATTTAGCTTTAGACTTGTAGTCTTTATCCCTTTAGTTTGATCAGAGCCTTTGGTGTGCAGCCAGGCAGCTCAGTACCAGCCTGTCAATGGTTATCTATACTTATCCTCTACTTACGTCAATATAAAGCATCTACAAGGAACTTTTAACTGGTTATTAAACACTCTCAGTTTAATATTAATGCCTTGATATGACCCATATAAGCAAACAACACCACCAGCAAGAATATTGGCTATATATTCATTGTAAATGCCGTCACGGTGCCACTGGGGTCAGATTCCATCAAAATCAGATGAAAACATGCCAAGCCTAAGTTTTCTGGGCCTGCTTGAGGGAAAGGAGGCACGGAAGAACCAGAACCAGGACTTAGGATTGTCAGACCCTGCTGCCGTAAAATCAAAGGTTTTCTAATGGCAGTCTGGAGCTCATGGAACCACTCGTTTTTCCCCACATGCGCCGCCAATCTCAACATAAATGAAAGTTTAATTTAGCTGCTTTAACAATATTTGAATGTATCCCAGCTAAACCAAAATGATATGTTTCTGATAAGACAAAATATCCTACTCATATAATGGTTAAATGTATGAGAAACTAGAAGAATATCTATGGTAGATTCACAAAACTATAGTCTACAGACTTGTTAGCAGCTCTGTGTGGCTGTAGGTTCAAAAGTTGATTCATTGTTGATCGAAAAATATTTCAACATTTTATGGTAATCCATCAAATTATTACAGAGATTTCTCAAGAATTCACACCTATGAGTTGCTGCCTGCAGGCACATATTGTCAAAGTTTAATATTCACTGAAACCACAGGGACATTTTTGAACCAGATTGTCCAACCCTAAATAGATTTCCAGAACAATAACATGGTGCAGCATCTACAGCAACACCTGAATCAACCACATCATGATTAATAATTACCCTGCACATGCAGCGTTGCTGTCCAGATGATGACAGACGTTTTAAAAGAGTGATTTCTTTCTGTTTGTGTTTTGTTTCTGACTATAGAGCTTGGCCTGCCACCTGTGATGTGGTTTGGGCCACACCAGATATTTAAATGCCTCCTCCAGGCCTGTTCAATGGATTCAAAACAGCTGGAGACATTTGTTATTCCAATGAGCAAGACAGACCTGGAGCACCAGGAAATTTCCTTCTATTAAAGAAAGTTCTCGCCTCCAAATGGTTTTCTGGGAATGGCTTTAGAAGGGGCAGAATACTTTCCTGTTGAGTTCATTCTAAACATCTAATAAAGTCTGCACCCTGGCATGGCAGCATTTGATCTGCACATTTGATCTGGACAAGGTCATGTGTCAAATGTCTGCCTGCAGCATGTCCATGTGTGTTAACTGTGGAGCTGGAATGCAGCGCAGTCTGGTTTGGCGTGTGTTACCGGACACTTCTGGTGAGAGAGAAATTACTGGGAATGTCTGGAGTTTGAACAGGTGTTGACCCAATTCTGGGTCAGAAATTGATTAATCCCTGTATGTGTCCTTCCTCTCTGAATTTGTTTATGTTTTTATAGTTTATACCCACCAGCTCCGTCACTCTGTAGATGTAGACCTTTCCCTTCTCCAAGCCTCCACTGAAGAACATGGGTGCAGCCACCAAAAGGTTGTCAGTAATGCCGTCGCCATCAATATCCACAGGTGCAATCTCACTGCCGTAATAGGAGCCAATCTGAAAGACACATTATGTGTGGGATGATGTGAAAAATTCATGTCAGGGTTATCCTGGCACAAAATAATTTCAGTTCATGTATTATCCCAATTATCATCAAAATATGCTTAAAATGTAACTAAAACATACAGAAATTACAAGATGGATTTTCTTTAAAATTAAAATAAATTCTACTTGATGTTACTGTTACTTATGGGTTGTAGCCAAATTATTATTATTATTATTATTAATAATAATAATAATAATAATAATACATTTTATCTTTTTCATACTCAAAGTGCTTAACAGTAAAATGCAGAATATTAGAGCTAGGGGAAATAGAAAATAATAATAAATAAATATTAATATCATTATTAGAGAAAAACTGCAGTCAATTTGCTGGAGACGGCAGACAAAAATATGACTCTTGTGAGAACAGCCAGGCATAGGGACCACACCACACAGTGCTAAGGTTATAACTAGTGCTGTCAAAATGATTTTAAGAAATATA
Organism: Centropristis striata; assembly: GCF_030273125.1. NCBI lineage: Eukaryota > Metazoa > Chordata > Actinopteri > Perciformes > Serranidae > Centropristis > Centropristis striata. The sequence goes on from NC_081518.1 coordinate 12,678,697, forward strand.
TATAATAGAGAAGATATTGGTATCACATTAAACTAAAAGACATAATGTCAGGATATCTTGTCAGACAGGGGCTAAATAACGCTCCTAAGTTAGGTTTACTTTTGGGGGGGAAAAACTGGGATGGCAATTTTCAAAGGGGTCCTTTGACCTCTGACCTCAAGATATCTGAATTAAAACAGGTTATATCGGGACCCATGAGTCTGCCTTTTACAGACACAATATAAATTTACAACAGTCAACTTATTGTGAGTGTTTGTTGCAATCTGCTATAAAATCGTATATCACCCCATCCATAAGAGCAATATATGTCAAGTCAATCTAAGATCTTTATTACTTTGGATCCTTTAAAAAAACGTCATTTGACTAGCTGATTATATTTCCTGACATGTTTGGCTTCTTCTCTAATGTTTGTTGAACCACATGTTGTTTAATGTCTTACTGATGATCTGGAGTTGCTTATAAACTTGATCATCGTAAGCAAATGTTTTGTGTCAGACCAAGTGGTCAGAGCAGACTGTGACAGATTCAGTGTAAGAGTCTGGATCAGTCACTGGCGTGGATGGAACATCATCTATTGGTTTTCAGATTAGAAACATCTGCCCATAAAAAGCTCTTTTTCTTAAGAAAAGTTGTGAGATCAAGAAAGTTTTCTGCAGAAAAACATCTGCTGTTCTGGATGAGCTGTTGCTGACAAGGTACAATGTAAGCTGCTGCAGGATCACTTCAGGCCTGCAGTCTGTGAAGAGCTGCCAGCTATGAGTGTAGCGGTCATTAACACACAGAGCCCCATCCATTTGAAATGATGATTATTTTTAAACTTAATGCAACTCAGATAGTGGGATTACATACCAACAGATGATTTGCTGTGCACTCAAAGTCCTAAAAATAAAATTATATAACACCAACAATAATCATTTATAGAACCAAATCAAACCCAAACAGTAATAGAGATCCCACATGCAGAGAAGTTGTCCTTGCGTCAACTTGCAGCAGCAGTGCAGTATGTTATGTTAATGTCATTTGGACTGTGGCAGTGGAGCACAGTCATTTTATTGGGCTTAAATTTCAAAATGAAAATTATCTTGGCTATTTGCCTTTTCCACTGAAAACTACTGTCAGTCATGATAATTTTTCCAGCCATTTTGTCTTATTTTGGAATAATTCTAATGCTATCCAGTGTAAAATATTCAGGATACACTAGCAAGTAAAATGTCAAAAACAGGGAAAGAGGAGATTGAATCCCCAAATCTGGCTGAAGTAGTGTCCTGAAACTGCCTGTTGTGATCCTGGTTTTTATGCACATTATGTAGGATCAGATAGAGGTGCCCCACGAGGATGTTTCTGAGTTTTCCCTAAAAGAATAAAGGTATACAAAGGTACATATTTGCCTGTGTGTGTTGTAAAATATGTGTTTCTAAAAGCTAGTAATCAATTGTTGCCTGGCAAGCTAATCAGTAACATACTAGCCAGCTGGGAACATGCTAATGCTAGTCACAATAGGTCTGTGAGCATTCTTGGTTTTTTTGTTTTCTTTCCAGAAATATATTTATTTATTTTTTATTTTACCCCTGTCTGGCATTTTGTTCTCAGGATTGTAAATCAGTTTATTTAATACAGGGAAATAAAACAGGGCATTAAACTCACATGGTTAATTCAACAGATTATACCATTGACTCCTGTCTAATAACTGTCTTCAAACCATGCAGGGCAGTTTATACTCTGATAGTCTCCACAGCGCTGTGTCAGCACTGGAGAAAGGTCTGGCTGCAAGTATTATTATTCTGAGGTAAGAGAAAAAACAATCACACATAGCAAGCGTCACCCAAGGGAGAAAATGCTGATTTGCTTTGATTGGCTTATTTCTGAGTTCTCCAAAAACTCAGCAAGTGGGAAATCAGGGCCAATATCATGTAGTGGTGACTTCATTGATGTTTTATAACAATATTTTATGACATTCCTTGTTGCACTGCAACAACAGCAGAAATGAGGACAACATGTGGACAGCAGCTGATAAACTTTTTTTATCAAGTAGGTGAAGAGCTGGATGCTCCAGTACCTGCTGGCCTTTGAGGGAGTGCAGGATGGTGAGGTTGCCTGAGTTCTTCAGAGTGAAGATGATGACTTTGCCAGTGTGATTAAATCGTGGAGCTCCCGCTACGAGTAGACGTCCGTTTCTGGCTGACACCACGGACGTCACAGTATAACCTGGTTATGTGAAAAACACACATATTAATACGGCCTCTGTTCACAGTCAATAACCTTCTGAAGTAAGTAGATTTAGAGACCAAAGGGACCAGTGTTGAATTTTACTTGTGATGTCAGTAATCATCATTTTCTTCCATAAAATATGAATCTGTAAATTAGGTTAATTGATGGTAAATGTATCATGAAGATCCCAGGCACTATACTTTGTTTCATTGTTTGAGTGTGCTAATAGTGATTGGGCCTGACCTTTAGGTTTAATTTCACAGCAGTGATCTGCATGACTCAAGGAAAAATAGTAAAACTTGCAATCTGAGGAGCTGAAGCTCAGTGAGCTGCATTCAGTTACGCAGAACTGGATGTTCTAGTTTCTCAGGTTTCTCAGATTTCTTCTTCTATTTCGTCTTTTCCCCTTAAAAATTCCACTTACTCCCCGTATACTTTTCCACCTTCGTCTCTCATCTTCATACCCCCTTTTTCCCAGCTTTAACTTTCTCCCTGGCTGTCCAAAATTATGCTTCCACCTCATATTACTATTGAGTCTAGAATGGCGTCCATTGGCAGCCTGGTGGATAAGCTCAGAGACAAACCACTGATGGTAAAAGCAGAGGGCTGTGGTGGTGGAGTGAGATGGGGTTGGATATGATGGGAAGCACTGGGAGCAATGGGTACACTTTATAGAGATGGGTAGCAGCTAATGCAGTTAGTGTTAAACCACAGGACAAGAGGATGTAAACAGAAACTAAAGGCTGGTGGCCGTGGGAGCAAATGTTATAAACGGTGTTCAAGCGTAGCCTTCACTGTTACAATTTCAACATTGTACTTTTTCTGCATTTTTCTCTCTCATTATAGACATATCCATAACAATCCAGTCATGATTTTTCTGCTCCATTTAAATCATTTCCAGGGTGTTACTCACCCAAGTAGGCACCGTGGTTTTTGAGCTCTTCAGGGAACTCCTGTGTATAGGAAGACTTGGGAGGGACCACCTTTCCCTGTCGCGTTTCCTTCAGCACCGCTCCATTCCAGTCATAAGCCCCGACTGCCCCCACCAGAATCCCATCCTGTAGGGGGGTACATTTCATTTTTATACTTCAAACAACAGAGTAATAGAGAATGATCTGTCTGTGCTGCACATGCACGCAACATGGTAATAGCTGTGTACAATGATACATTCATGGACCACCACTTTGGAGCGCAGCCTGTGTGTTTGGCTCACCTCAGTTTCAGTCAGATTAATGATGGTGGAAGTTGGCTTGTGGTGAAACGTAATCTTGGTAACAGTGATAAACACAAGGGAGGTTCTGGCTACATTTTTGGATTACTTTAAAAGAAAATGAAGAAAATCTAATTAAAGGTATCCTTCTTGCTCTCTCCTGCAGTACATCAGATCACTCTAATGCAGATGTTGTAACAGGAACATGTTGCGGTAAATAAAAACCAATGGTCCATCTCAAAGTGAATGAATAAACTGAATGGGTGTCCTGTCATGTCATGGCTATCATCCCTCATGGGATAAAAAGAAACCTTTATAATACATCAATAATCACAGTGCAACAGAGAACAAGAGTAATCTAATCTGATCAAATCTGATCCTTTTATACAAGATTTCCTTTCTTGCCTTCCATGTGTTCACTGAATAAGTTTTTTAGTCAATTTGAAGGTCTCTTGTTAAGACAGTAATTTTGGATAAAGTGCCCCATTAATCTCCATCAACTGACCTCCTTCATGTCACCGAAGGAGCACGATATCCCCACTACAGAGGGCAATAACGATCACTTAAATATATAAAAGTTATCTTTCTCCCAGATTCCATACTAGACAAATCTGACTATATTTTCAATAAGTTTCAATATGGAAAATCATCAAAAAAAAAGTCAGAAGCCAGCAATTAGAGGAAGCTACCTGGAAACAACAGTGAATCACATTCAAACCTCCCTGTTCCTTAATATAGTGGAAGAATAACTGCATTTTTGTGTAAAGATGTTAATAGTCCTGTAAGCATTATTTCGGCAACGTCCGCCAATGCATGAAATGTTGTCTCACTTGTGATGCCTCACAAAGGAGATGATAGTGCACACTCTAATGTTACAAGCCAAAAACTCAGTTTGTCCTGTCTACGCATAGACACTGGAAACAGAGTTTTGAAAGATCTTCACAAATGCCAAAATGCACAGGAAAATACTACGTTTTGAAAAATACCCATGTGCGTGTGGATTTGGCCTTTGCCTTGTTCTCTCCGGGACATTAAAAAAACTATTGGTGGAACTGAATTTATGACAGCTACTTCATCAACAACCACAAAAGCTACAGTGGAACAATTTCACACAATCACAAACCACAGTGTGCGAAGAAAGCAAGTCTGCTTAAAAGGCCATTATCAAATCACTGTTAAATCTTGATCAGTGTGTGTTTTAAAGTGACATTCAACAAAGGAACAAACCGGCGAGTGTAATTAGCTGCAGACACAAGGAGGGCTAGAGGGGGGATTTTCTATCTTCCATGGCTCACCATACTTTGTATCACTGACACTGTAATTATAGGGTTCTTTAGCTTAATGAGCGCAGTTTTCTTCTTTGCCGTACACAATATGCCGACAACACATTTTCCAGTGTTTGAGCATGTGCTGGAGGGCTTGTGATTCCTTCCTTAAAGATGGAATTGTGTGCTCACCACGCTCGCACTACGTCACTCTCTGACAGCAGCTTTACGCCAATGTGGTCGTCTGTTTTGGTCAAAATGGTCTCCATGGCAAATGGATGAAACCCCAAAACAGTTCAACCTTACAAACCAGTGACCTATTTCTACTGCAGTTGCATGTACGACCATGAGCCGTGCTTTGGTTAGGATGTCAACTCTTAGTTTACTGTATCGGAAGGGGGCCAGATTTGTGGTTGTAAAAAAACATAAGCAATTTATTCCAGCTCAACAAACAAGCGATGTATATTCTGTACTGTGGCAAAAACAGAAAGTATTGCATTGCATGCATGGAGTCTTGGCATTATTTTTTAGCAAGGTTTAGTTACAGTTAAAGACAAAGAAACCGCTTTGTATGCGATACATTATGTATACTTCTATAGGGATAGCATATGACATAAGCTGCCTTCAGAGTTGGCAGATATCACATTCAGCAAAACCATCTGGGCTTGCAGGACTGTTTTTCTCCTTTAAAGCTCCGACATTCTTTCCAATAAGTTATCCTACTCTCAACACTCAGGTTGGTGTCGTCGAGCATTTCTGGAATCTGGCCTTGTGGACAGAATTTCCAGCCATTGCTGCCACCCAGCTGCAAATTCTGCTAGATATTTATTTTTCATCATAGATATTTATTCCCCCCCCTGACAAATCACACTGTGAAGGGGAACTGGAAAATCAAAGCAGTTGCATCAGCAAATGCCTTGACAGAGCCAAGAGAGGAATAAAAATTGGTATGGCCAGCAAGTACAGTAGAGATGTTTCTTATCTGCCGCTTCCAGCTGTGTCACCCTCAAAGCCAGCACACCTGCAACTATCTGCTCTCAGATACAATCAAAAACCTCTCAGTAAAGTAAGCGGAAAAACGACCTATTCTGCAGCCGAACTGTCTCAATTTTGTCTCAGCTTCCCAGCAATATGTTTCTCTGGGGAACAAGTGGTGTCTTATTACCCATCACTGCATGGCTGAAGTGGAAAAAGGCCTGTCTCTTCTGTCGGGGGCTCCTAAATCAGGATGACCTAAACCTCTGGGGCTACACAGCAGGCCCCTCAGGGGGGGACTGGAAAGTGATAAATGGCAGGTTGTGGGGAGGAGTTATGATGCGCCAGAAATTGAGACAATGTGTGTTGTTCCACATGTTGACAGATGATGTGAAGTGACGTGGTTGCAGAAGTCAGACTCACCTCGACGTTGTGTGCGGAAAATCCAGCCTGAGACATCTGGAGGCCAAACGCTGTCCCGTTCTTACTGGTTCCTGTGTAAACAAGTCAGTCTTTTACAGTTTGGAACTAGTGCAGCAAAGAAATTTAAGCTGCCAACACAATCAAAACTAAGAAGAGCCATGGTTCTTGAGTTTCAGTGTGGACTTTCACATGTAGGGATGATTTAGAGCATAACCACCCGTCTTATCTAATCTTTTATTCCCATTAATTAGTCTATAAAATAACAAAAAAATATATATTTTTTGAAAATCACATTACAATTTCCCATAGCCCAAGAGGACTTCTTCACTCTACTCGATAACAAAAACATTTTTTTAAATTTACAATGATAAAAAAAGAGGAAAAATTAGAAAATCCTCACATTTGAGAATCTAAAACCAGCAAATGTTTTATATTTTTGCTTGATAAAAAACCTAAAGCAGCATTATGTAACTATTTCACAGAAACTACAGCATGTGGTTTAGTTCACAAGAGAAATTGTTTAAGGGTTAGAGGGTTATACATTGCTTTGGACAAACAAAAATGTCTGTCTAATCAGTGTGATATAATGTAATTCTGATTAATTCCTTGCAAAACCTTCCAAACTGAAGATGCGTTCTCCAAGTGCGTCCACAATATCCTTCAGTGCCGACTCATCTGTCACGTTGAAGAAGTGTTTGTCATCTGGGTCACTGGCGATGTACTTGATTTCATTGAGGAAGGCTTCAGGGTTGATTCCACGACGATTGTAGTAGCCGAGGACCTGTGAAGATTAAATTAAACGATCTTGAGTGTCAACCAATCTGTCACATTTTAACAGCCCTGTAAGAGGTTAACACTGGCAGTCTTTGAGAAGGCTTCAGAGAATTTAAGTTTTTCTTCAGCAATGCCAGCACAGTCAAAAATTCCAGTTGGTTTTCAACCAAATGACTTCAGAGTTTTTGCTCAGATGCCCAGCTAAGCCACTGGATGGAATCAAGTGTGCCAATAGCTGCACCAGCAGTGGCACAAACCAAAGATGCATGTGGTTTGGAGGAGATCATTTACACCTTTAACTGCACTTCCACTGAGCTTATACAGGATTTGGCGCTCTCTGGGGGCTTTGATTGTTTTTGGCTCAATTCTTCACTGAACTCTATGAGGTCACCTCATTAATGTTTATGGTGTTTAAATGCTGCACTGGAAATGTATTACCCATAACACAACTAGGTTAAATCTCATAAAATGTAGGCCACCTAACTCAGGTAAATAATAGGCCTAGCAGACTTACAGCAATGGCATAACGGGTGATGCCATCCTTCTCACTGTCCTCGATGGCTTGCTGGAGATCCGCACTGTCATGTGACTCTCCATCAGTTATCACAATCATCACCTTCTTGGCACCGCGCCGACCTCCTTGTTTGAAAGCTTGTGAGCTGTAAGAACAAGTGATCAGTTCAGTTAAATAACTTACAGAATGGAGGAGAAGTGAATCCGTTACTCATGTGTAGAAACTGAGATACTATACCGTGCTGTGTTGATGCCAAGAGCTGTGTTGGTCTCCTCTCCACCGCGCTGGTCGATACTGCGTGCTCTTTTCACCACTTCCTCAACAGATTTGTAGTCACTGAGTTTGAATTCATGGACCACCTTTTCACCATACTGCACGACTCCAACCTGTGCGATGAAGCACAATGAGAATGATCTCTCACAATTAATAAGACCTCTGTCTTCTTGCAGTTAACTTCAGTAATATTTAAATAGAATTACAGCCTTATAACCTACAGAAGAACAAAAATTTGTGAAAATGCCGCGGGCAATAATCTGAGATTTAATATATATTTTTTTATATATAAATTAAGTCCAATACTTGAACTAATACATCTTATCTTCTTTAAAGTCCCCCTCCAGACAAATTTTATAGTCTGTAAACATACTCTATAGTTTGCATTTTATTAAACCTGGTTTCCCCTGATAAAAAGTAACAAAAAAAATTAAAAGAGGCTGGCCTGTACTGAGATTGTGGTTCTGGCCTCCATACCGCCCACTGCTAGCCTGGGTATACCCATACAGCCTTGGGCGCTTGAATTTCATTTCGAACCTCCAGGCTATGGGCTATTAGCTATTAGCCCCGCTACTGTAACGCCGGTGATCTCGCTACTAACCAGGTGGAGCACGATGGCTCAAGATCTGCAAACTGCATTTGGTAAATTTTTTTTTACCTTAGGTGACCCCAGACTGAGACGAGGAGTCTGTTATGCATCAAAATAGGCAACTAGCAGATGTATCAGAACGGTAAGTGCAGTTAGCATCTTTTAGCTTGTTAAGAATGTGTTTGTTAGCTTTTAACTGACAGTGGCTGGCACAGCATTAGTGATTGTGAGACACAATAACATTTTTTTTTAATGATTTTAAAGCATTCTTTCATTCTCTTTACACACAAGTCTGCTCTACACTGTTTTAAATGTTCTTTTTTGGCATGTGATTAGCTATTCGAAGTAATGACATACCAGATCTAGCTTGCCTGGTGTACATTTGAATCTCAGATTTTAGGTTAGTGAGACACTACCCTAAGGTCAGACATATACATAGAGGACATGAAATAAAGAAAAAAAAACACATTTTTGAGTGGAGGGGGACATTAATATTCCTTCCTTCCTTACACACCTGTATTTGACCTGGTCCAATATAGAACTTCTGAAGAATGTTGATGAGAAAAGCCTGCACTTCATACCAGGGGTAGATGGAGTTAGAGCCATCCAGGACGATCACTATGTCCATATAGGTCTCACATCCTGAAAAACATTTAAAGATGAGACTTAATCCTGAGAGCACACATGGAGAAAACAGATGATCATAATTGAGGAAATAATCCCCTGCTGTGACTTAAACTGTCCATGAATATTTTTCAAACAGTAAAGATACTTAATGGCTTACTTTGAAAGGCAGGCGCAATTGTTCTGGAGAACTTGAAGCTTGCATTGACTCTGGAGCATATGCCAGTGCTGTAGTAAGAGCTGCCGCACTCATAGGACCACAACGGCCCACAGGCCTGAAAAATAAAATAAAAGTGTTTATAAAAGCAACATTAGCGACCTCAGCACATTACAGAAGGTTAGGTTCATGCTCTCAGAGGACTTCCGTAGGGAAAGCTGCAGTTTGACAACCGTGTAATCAAAAGACAATCTTGTGGGATTATTTTTTCCATTTTGACCATTTTTATTATATTAAATGTGTTCTTACCTCTCAAAAGGTCCTGCAGTATTAGACCACAACTGTAGGTTATATCTCAAGAAGATAAACCCATTGGGCCTCATTCACTAACTGTTCTTAAGAAGAAATTTCTTTTTTTGTTCACTGCAGTGAGCCTTTCTTCAGAACAAATGTAAGAAAAACCTTAGGAAGAAATAAAGAATGAGGCTCAATGAGTGTTGAACTCACCACAAAGCTGTTGTCTTTAGGGTTCGATGTGAGAGTCATTCCCAGCCTCATCTTGTCCTTTCGCTCTGATACATTGGTCAGAGATATCCTTCCTTGAGGGAAAATGAAGCTCATTGAGAGGATCTTGGATCTTGGATGCACAGACTAATATATACATAAATACATGCACTATCCTTCAGAGACCAAACAGAAGTTCCACCATCTGGGACTTTGGTTTGTTATTGCTGTCTGGGCAGCCAAAGCAGTGTCTACATCCTCAGACCTAAACGTTTACTTGACAAACTTCATGTGCCTTCCTAACCAGCACCACACATGTGCAACTGGTATGAAGAAGCATGCGGCGAAATGTGTGGTAAAACACACATGTGGAAATGTACATAAACCATTTAAAAAAATAGTTAAATGTGGAATGATTGGTATGGTACCCACACTTCTGTCTCACACATGCTGCCATGATGTTTACTGAGACAAATGCAGAAAAACACTCAGACAAACACCAAAATATTTCATGCATACACTCTGGTAAAAAAAATAAAATTGCAATACTGTACCTAAGTTGAGCTTGGAGCAACTGTTGCCATTGGTTCTTCGGCTCAGTGAACATTTATAAACATCCCCTGTCTGGTAAGGACCATTCATTTCATATGGAGCGCCCACTAATAACCTGCAAAGACACAAAATACAAAAGTCACTTACCATCAATATTAAAGTATAATTCTAACGAAGTCTCAATCATAATTTATTCTCTGTAAACAGTTAACTAACTTTGGTCCTATCTTTAACTAAGTCTTCTTTGGTATCCAATCCTCTGAATGAATATAACTGTCTGTTAACTTCAGTGACTCAGAAAAAACACACGGCCTGACCAAGAAGATTTCAAACCTTTTTTTATCTAAGGACATTAACTAAGCATGTTTAATCACGTCCAGCTGGGCTTCAAATTCTTAAACAGTTCCAAACAGTCTCACCCAGCCACCAGTACATCCAGTCTTGCATGCAAGTCAGAGCCTCAAGATACAACCATATCTCCATAAAATATTCACACGGAAATTATTTTTGTATTACAAAAAATGGGGAAACACACATAGCTTGACACAAATTGCATAGTGCATTATAAGCATAATTTTTGCTGTCAGTGTGCCAGTTTCTTATTCCTACAATGTCCCCATGTGGTAACCTGATGACCTTAATCAGGTATGTTGGCCTATATATCTGATGAAGGTTAAAAGTTGGACCTCCAGTAGTTATAGAGAACCACAAATGTTGGCCTCATGGTGGCACTAAAGATAAAATCACAGGATCACCAACGTGGGCCCATCCCATGGGCACTGAATTGCATTTCAATTTATCCAATAGTTGATTTCGCTACTTATTTTCACTAAGAAACCAAAATATATACCTCATGATCGAGGAAAACGTTTAGTGCTTTCCCTCAAGGACACCTTTATATCTGTTTTGGAAGGAGTTGAATCAGGTATTTAGTTTTTTCCATAGAGACTTTGCTTCTTCTTCTCTCTAAACCAGTGATATTCAACATACTGCTCCATAAGGTATACATATTATTGATGTTGTTTTATGGTCTCCTGTCATTTTGCAAAAGTGACCTCAGGCAGATCAAGCTGAGTATTCCTGTGTCCCATCAATCATTGGTGCAATGATGCCATCATTAGGACCTTTGAGGGAAATAACTATTCAACTTTATGAGAGCTTTCTGATGAATAAGGTTGAATCAGAGGACATTCTTTTCACATGACGTAGTGTTCGTGAGGAGTCAGTCCTGCACTTGACTGGAGAGTGGGTTTCCTGTGAAGGTCAGCATGGTCTTATAAATGTCACTTAAAGGTTTTAGATGACTTAATGTGATGGAGATATAAAGTTGTCTAGTGTGTTTACTGCAGGACTGATGGGGGGCATAAAGGCCTTAAAGACAGTCATAATTCATGTCGGCTATAAGAACTCTCTGTGTTCAAAACAAAAAGGAGGTTAAAGCTGTTTTATTCATTTTTTTATTGATCTTCATAAGAGTCCTTTAGGGTTTAACTTGTCTTGTGATGTGTTTCTGTTGATCTTTAGATTAAATAGCTCACTTTTTCTACATCTCAGCACCATCACAGTCACGAGGCTCATTGTCCAGATGCCTCAGGTTTTAACATAGTATGTTAACAGATAACATGAGACTGCAAGACCGCCCTCAGCTCTATCTCTGCATGGGGATTTTTCATACTGTCCTGCATGACATACAGTAAACCCCATACACAGTACATGGTAAAGAACTCGTTGACTTAAGTCTTAAACCCTAAATAGATACAACAATGTATGCATTCAAAAAACACTGCAATAATAACACAGTTGTATTCTCTAGTTGTTTCGATCTTTACCAAAATCGAAAAATACCTAAAATACACAAGTGACAATGGAGTAAACTGTCCTTACAATGCTTTTTATAAGCACAGAAAAAGCAGCACCAAGCTCTTTAATTTAGTGTTTCATTTAAACTGAATGAGAATGGGTGAATGAAGGGCAAATTATAAATTACTTTGGATAAAAGTGCTACATAAATGCAGCAATTTACCACTTAAGTTGTACTGTCACTTCTTGCTTCATGTTTCCAATCAAGTTTTATGACAGCGACTGAAGAAATACATTAAACACAGTGCAGAAAAATCATGGGATCCAAACGGCTGTTTAGATGGCGAGAAGAACTGAATATGGCATCTCAACTTAAAAATAAGAAAATAAATTAAAAAAAAAAAATGATATGCTTGTTTTTTAATAAGATTGCAGCTTTTCATTTTTCCCATAGGCATGCAATGGCAAGCTGTAAACTAATCACATTCCTGGAAAAGCTTCAAAAATACATTAGGTCAACTAGGAATTTAAACAACTGTGCAGTCCAAGTGAAAATCACAGGGAAAGCAGCGGTCAAAGGAGCAATTCCCAGTTCAGTGGTGCCCGAGAGGAAAGACACTTGACACCACTTTATAGCAAAAGCAGACTGTGGCCAACCCCGTGCATGATGGACTTCTAGGTCAAAGTCTAACAATTAAAGAACGACAGATCTTCAATTTAAGGATTTCTAGGTCAGGCTCATGATCCATGGAGTTTTAAAGCTCCTAAAAAATTCCAAAGAAAACACTTTGGTTTTGTTTAGTTCCTAGGAAAGGCGTGCACCCAGAAACTTGCTTAGAACTGCACAAGGTTAGTATGACATAACATGACATGCATGATTTCTGTGGAAATCAAAGGTGTTCTGTGGATAGCATTGGAAAGGCATTCAGACTGTGTACTCAACAAGAACTTTCAAGTAATTCAGCTCAAATGTGAAATGGTTTTTATCTGCTGTTGCTATAAAAGAAAAAATCCTGCAGTGTATTGCAAAACATAACTGTTCATTTGATTAAGGTCACAGGTTACGTTTTATCATTACCACTCTTTTGTCCTTTTTATAATATGCTGTTTTAACCTCAGCAAGCTCAAAAAGATCATAGGAAATTCATATCGTGAAAACGAATACTCATATTAAGTACACTTTACTTTACACTTGTTACCAGACTGATTGTGCCCTTGTTGGGATTTATAAAGTTGCACGAAACTTTAACATCGAATTCCATAAAAACTGGAACTCCTGTTGAGAAAGATCGTGTGATAAATAAGCTCCAGAACAGAAATAGACCATGCGGTGAGACTGTTTACCCAACTACTGTTTCAGTCTTGAGTTGGCATGTGGCATGCCATCTTTATTGGTGAGTTTCTTTTAGAGCAGCTGCATTTGATGTGAGGTATATTAAGGGCATATTAATGTAGTTATGATTTGACATTTTAAAGCAGCAATGAGGACAAGAGGAAATGTTGTTCAAACAGTCCATCACTGCAGATCAAACAGCGACTCAAAGGGAACTAAGCTTCAATGTTATTGCACCTGAAGCCAACATTTTAATGTCTCACAGACTCTGGAAGTCATTTTCACCACAGTGGCTCCAACAGTGCTCATATTTTCATAACTATTAATATCATGATTATTACTTCAGCTATGGCTGTCCATTGGCAAGAGGAGACACTGCAGCACAAGTTCAGGTCAGGATACAGCTACCTTGATGAAAAGGGGCCATTGTTGCATTTGACTTGGACGCCTGCCGTGGGTCCTCCTGAATTTCACCAGAAGCTGTTCAAACAATCATGTTCCAGAGCTCATTAGGGTCGAATGCTAGCCTCAGTGCATCATCGCTGCAGGAATGGTAATGACACAGAGAGAAACAAACTCGACCCAAAATGAATTCATGGACATTTTCTACCATGGTTACAGGGGGATACACGATTTTGGGGTTTTGAGGAAGCGCCATCCCCAAGCCCAGGCTGTCATTAATGTGGTAATGTTTTTCATATTTGGAAGGATGAGACGTATACGCTGTGAAACCACATCCCTGCCCCAAACATGAGCGTGCTACTCCAATGTCACGCTTGTTCATCACATTCCATTTGTCTGCATTAACAGGATATGTGTTCTTCTCTTAATGCTTCCTCATAAATCTGAGGAATTGTAATAGTCACATAATCATTTTACAAAGACATTAATTTAGTGTATCTGCTTCACTTCAGCGCATTGACCGGACAGCGTCAGGGTGACTTAAATTCATTGACCCACAAAACATGTTGATCTTTTCCAGCTTACACAATGAGATGTTTCCTTCTAAGATATATATTCTTTTAGTCATGCTGGGGACAAGGCTCAAGGAAAGGCAATGTTGTTTGATCAGTCCATCACTTTCCACCAGGTTGAAATATCTCAACAGTTATTAAATGGATTTGATTGGATGAAATTTGTAAACACATTCATGGCCCCCACAGGCTGAATCCTGCTGACTTTGGTGGTTCCTTTTCCTTTTCCTCTAGCATCACCAGAAGGTCAAAGTTTTTACTTATCTGTTAAACGTAATCTCAACATCTAAAGGAAGGCCCATGGCTTAGAGATTCAGAGTGGATTCTGTCCCTAACAAGTGCAAATCTGCAGTAGCTGCAACCACATGCATGTGCATCCACTCCTTTCATTAATGGTCATATTACAAAGTCATATTTTCACAATATTCTATGTAACATGTATCTACCCTCTAACTTAAATGGTGTAAAATACATGAAAACCGATGACATAGGCATCATAATCACATGACTGAGAGTGTTGAGTCTAAACTAAAATTCAATGGATCGAATTCTGTTTTCCTACCGAGCTCAGGAGGTGTAAAAACACTTTTCTTTGCCGCTTTACAAATGAGCTAAATAAAGGGAACCCTATTTAACGTCAGTGCTGAAAGACTTCACAGACTCCCTGTGGTTCTTTGTGGAGTGCAACTCGTAACTGAGCTCAGGAGTAAAGGTCAGGTCTCCATTGAGGAGATCTGGTACAACTGCAGAAAAATAAACAGTGGGAATAGAAAGTGGGCGGCTTCTGTGGTGTATGGTTCAAGTATGCAGGGTCCGTGTATCCCATCAGGTTGGAGGTGAAGTGAAGGCCTCCTGTCAGCTCCCCAAAGAGTGTCTGCTCTGGCAGAGTGTTTAGAGCACCATAAGGTTCAGTAGACACGTGAGGAAATGACACATTCTTGACATTATGACCTTTCCCCAACTTGGTAGCTCCATCAGCAGTCATGGACAGAAACTGTCATCAGACCTGACAAAGATGTCTCAACTTCTTGACGTCTCTGACACCAAAAATTGTGAAAACAGTATTTTTTTTCCTGCTCACACAAGCTTTGGTAATGATTTCTCAGATAAATCTCTTTCTACACATACTGCTTTTAGACCGCAAATCCACAAAAGCTGTAAATAACTTGTCCAAGCATACTGGAATCAAAACACACTACTTTCTTAATTTGGAGCTCAAAAAGCCTTTTGAATTTAGCTGCATGCCTCTTTTACTTCAGGTTCAGGCCATAAAAAGCTTTTTTCTTCTTCTTTTAAACAGAGTCACTTACCAGCTGTGATCCTGTTCCTATCCAAACAGAGCTGAGGGTTTTGAGAAATCAGACAGCTCTGGAAAAGTTGACAGCGCTGCAGTCTAGCACAGATGCTCACAGGCAACATCAGTGATTGTTACAATTTAAATTCTATCAAAAGCTCAGCTGAGGTGAAACCACTTGAGGGGAAAGAGGAGGTTAAAAAGTTAAAAGGCATATATGGCCAAGGACAGAATAGACTCCCCACTGCAATTCATAATACGTGTATAGCTGAGTTTTCTAACTGACTAATCTAAGCATGAAGTCACATCTGTAAATATAGTGAATACACGCATCGGAACACACAAACCCAGACAATCAGCAGAAATGCCCCCCTGAAGTGCTGACACTTGGTGAGCACATGTGCTGCTGCAGAGTTGCTGTCTGGCACTTCAAAGATTTATTCTAATTCTCTTGAAACAAAAAAGAGCAGATTCTGTCCTAATCAGCACAGATCATTGCCTCATCAACACATTAATCTTGAGGAAAACAAATAGAAATCCCTCTCAGATGACAGACATGAAAATGGGAGACACGTGGAGTCAAAGTCAACACTTCTACACAAGAAAGCATCGCTGATCTGGTAGTGATGGAATACAATTAAGTAAAGGTGCTTATGTATTGGATTTAAGCAAAATGTGCAATTCTGTACTTTGTACTACTTTATACATTTACTTCATTTCAGAGTAAATTCTACTTTTCTTTGGTCATTTATTTATATTTGATTTATATATTTAATTTATCTCAACAGTTTAAAAAGTGATCGAAATAAGTTCAAATTTTTATCACATTTTTTGTTAATTGTGCATACGCATTTGATACTTCAGTGTATTTCCACTTACTTATGCAACCATTCTCATATGGTATCTTATGAGAAGTTGTGCAAAATCTGTGTGAAATCCTACAGATTTCCAGCAACACAAGCAATCACTGTGCCTGCCCAAGTACAAGAGTGTTTTAAAAAGTCTTAATCATTACATTTCTGATTTAAACACTTTTTTTCCAGCTGATGATGGAAGTAACTAAGTGAGCTATCCAACTTCCTTCCGATCTCTGTAAAGAGTTGCACATGTGCAGAACTAGTCAGGCAGGATGTATGGAATGAGTAGTGACATGGCTCATCCATCCACCCAGACTTCCTTCCTACGTGGCCTTTGTTGCTCTTTATAATACACTGCTTTAGTAAGTAGTACGATAAGTACAATCAGTGACTGGTTTATCTTGCTTTTACAGTACTTAATTAAATAATCTGAATACCTCTACAACTGTCTGATATAGACTGGATGCTCCCATTATTTAGCCAAGCTCCCATTGGTCAGAGATAAAACTTTCCTCAACAACATTATCTTTGGTTTACATGTGCAGATGTGGATGAAACAAATCACGTCTTGTCGAAATTGGCAACATTTTTTTTATTTTTTAATAATTTTAACGCTCAGTAACGTGGTGTTTTCACCTCTCCCTCAGATTCTGCAACATTCCTTGGTCCAGCTGAGAACTGTCAGATTATGCACTGCACACACACTCCCACAGACACACAAATATACGGTACAGCTTGAGTTTGTGAATGCAGCTGTGTGTTCACATACCCACACCTACGCACACTGCTGCACTGACTAAACAGTCTTTTTAAAACTAAACTCCACTGGATGACTAATTTATCTGCCGGGGAGACAGACGAGTCATAACCAAGGTGTAAAAGAGGTGGGAGACTCAACACTGTGGGTCACAGTAGGCTGAGTTACACTATACTGAATAGCCACAATAACAATGCTTTATAACATTGTTAACATGTATAAAAGGAGACATTTACAGAAATGTTATCTTTTCTTGCATCAATTAAAATACTGTCCACCACATGAGTGCTCATCCACAATACAACTATTTTATTACTTGTGAAAAAGGACACATTTATACCAGATGTATGAACACCTAATAAAGATGTAACAAAAAAATCAATCCCTACTGCTCCATTTGGCTGTGCTGCACTATTCTTCCAGTGTAAATGTTTTCACCTCGTTCTCAGACATTTACCTCAGCTGAGGCAACGTCTCTGGTGACCTTAATTTCCCACAAATCAGCTTCATCAGACCTTTTCAGGTTTGGTAGACATGGTTGGGTTACAGTTGCTCTGAATGGTAAAGAAGTCAGATTTTTACAGTGTGACGGACTCTGTTGCTGACATGTGAAAGATGACTTTCACTTCGGTCAGCTGGCAGCTCTTGCTAGTGTGTCACTTCACTCTGCAAGTGTGTCACTGTCCCTTCCTGTAGGCCAAGAACACACAGGTTTGCACTCCCTAGCCCCTCATAACCTTACAGGATAAAGCGAGGGATGTTCTACATTTTTTTCAGTGTCAAAAACGTTCATGAAAAGACCAAAACCAGCAATGTGTCTCAATTCTTTATGACTTCCCAACCCTGTGTGTGGTTCCTACTGATGATGAAAAGGAGTCACAAATATACATTTTTCATGATTTTTGTCAAAGCTACTTAGTAGCTAAGTAGTTGTAGATTAGTAAGCATTCATGACAGTGAGACAGTGTTTCTTAGACTGACTGACTCATAACTCGCCTGCAGTGCCCATGTTCATTACAATTAGGTAACATTTCACCCAGTGAAACAGTGTGACTCATTGATGTGGTTTTACTACTCTCTACTATGGAGGCATTTGACTCAGAGGAATAATCCACATCAGGCTTTGGCTTCACAGATATTGTTTGTAAGTGTTATTAGTTGTTGATCTTGGTCTTTTCTTAAGATTTGTTGACCGTATAAAACCTGAACCTTGACCTGTTTCTAACCATAACCCTAAAACCAATTCTGATATTAAAACAACCCTTTGAAGAAGTAAGAAACAGTTTAAATGCAATTGTTTTCTAATAATGTCTCACATCACATTGTAATGTGTGATTTTATCAGACAGCAGAATTATTTAAGTGCCAAATTGAATATTCTAAAGCTTCTTGATATGAATATACTTTTACAGATGCAAACACACACAACACACACAAGTATACAACTATAGGCCTCATATCACAGGTTGCCGGGGGTAATAGAGGATGGCTAACTAGCCAAGAGCAGTAAAAACAATCAGCACGGGACAGTATGGTATTGACTGCATATACAATGCTCCCATTATGTGAGTAGAGTAGTGTCAAGTGTAAAAATAGAAATACCATTGGGTTGCTCTTTTGGAGGAAAATGACCAATAAATTCTTAATTTGCCATAGCCCAGTTCTACCACAATGTTGTTATTACAATAATTAGATTAGATACAACTAATGCTTATGTTACACTTATACGACTAATGTGAGTGTTTTCACCACGATGATTAAGGCCCACTAGATAGTTTGTTGATCACTAGTTGGGCACACCCTTTACTCAGTAAAGTTTGCATCAAGATGAAGCTGGCTTAAGATAGAGAATAGATATTGAATAATACAGAGATTGGTAGGTATTGACAATGTACATATAAAACAATGCAATGTGATCCAAATTGCCCAGTCTGAGTAAAGATCCACTCCATTATCCCAGAATGCTACACAGCAGTTTATATTGTTAGGGAGGCATGGCAGCAATGCACTTTATGTTTCATCATAACAGTAACAAAAAACCAACAGTAATAAAGCATTTATGTTACAAAGTCAGCATTGTTAATTAGGGCCAAAGCAACGTTTTTACGAATGAAGTTGCATTGTTTTCCTTCAAACATTGAGCCAGGTTTGACTTTTTTTGCCAGACAGACCTACATTTATTTGCTGTGTCCCTGTCCCTGCAGTGATCTAATTTAAGTGAACAAGAGGGCTGCATTTCTTTACCCAGTGCTTTTGTTTGTCTCAACATGGCCTAAGGCAACTGGGACTGTGCATAAGGTTTGGGAAAGATCTGGTTGTTTTTAATTTAGCTTTCATTGTTACAACAAGGCTGACTGTTAGAAGGAGACAAGATGTGAACTGTAGTTATGGTCACATGCATTATATACCAAAGCATCCACCCTAACAAATGAAGCTACTTTGAGGGGACAGTCATTATTCACTTATCAACTGCAGGAGATTGTTCGTCAGGAAATTGTAAACAACGGTTGTTTTAAGCATTTAAACAAACGACAAACGCTATCAATTTTCTGGTGAAGTCAGTCTGGAGGCCATTGAAGCCAGAGAGAGAAAAAAACAGACGTGTAATTAAAATATATATAAACAGAACTAATGATTTACACACACACACACACACACACACACACACAAACACACACAGACACAGACAGAAGCACAGCTGGAACTCGGCATGGTACTAGCACAGTGTTTGTTACCAGACATTTTGGGGATGCCAGAAACTAATTTTGGCCACCACACGGTGCCAGTTGGCCTAATAATAGTGTGCATCAGGAGTCAGTTTGTGCTATGAGGTAACATGATGAATGTGAGGTATCCAGCTCTGAACTACAGTTTTTTTTTGCAAGCACAAATTAATGGGAGGAAACTTAAAACACAGCAGGAGAGGTACAGTAGATCACTATCTTTCCGGGGGAAAAATATCTTACTGCCAAGTCAGACAGCCAGTCAGCACTACAGCTTGTTGCATGTGTTTTACTGTCATTATGTATTTGACCTCTTAATCTTAGCAATATATCTCTAAGGTAAAATTTGGCTGTTGAAAAGCTTAGAAGCTTAAAAAAATAAACATCACAATGAGAGATATTTTAAGTTCAACACTGTAATTCAAGTGGTTATTGTGTTAGACTGTTAGGCCACATAGGCTGTTTGTACAAGAAAATTATTACGAGCTGTGTTTGCGTTTATTGTGAAACAGCAACCTCTAGTGGCCATAGTATTCATGAAGGGAGAAAGGAGGAAGTCAGACATTCCACATAGGAAGGAGGTGAGGATGGATGATTTAAAAAAAAACAGGACTTTGACACAGGAGACTACTATTCATGTCCCATGTGGAAACAAAAGTCAACATTAATTTATATTAGCTTACATATACCAGTAAACTTACGTCAAACGTACATCACATTACATGATGTACTTAAATTATGCCATAAACGTAACATATTAACTTAAGTACGTAAACTACTTTACAAACAACTTATCTTACCAAACAAACCTAAGCCTAAACCTGATAAATCTGTGACTGTTTCACAACATTAACCACGTGTTAAAACTGCAACTGGTGCACTGTATGATGACATGTTGATCTCCTGCTACCAGTAGATTTGCCATTTAGGAAAACCTTCTGTAGGTCAAATCAGAGGGTAGGAACAAAAACCAAAGTGGTCGTATGAGCTGGAGGACTTGTTGGCCAGAAGCAAAAATTATGTCAGTACAGCAGTGTTTTAGCTGCTGAAACTGATTTATTCTACATAAGACAATGTTCGCCAAGTTATAAAAAATAGCTCTGATCACAAAACATCACAAGTCATGATATATTTAATAGCAGCAGTTTGTACATCATATCAGCCCCTTACCACTTTTCTCCTCCAGCACCCACGTGTTGCTGAACAGTGTATCCAAACTGCGCTTGTTTAGGGCCTTTGATGATTCTGGGGTTCTTTGTGTCGATATTGAAGCAGTCATGGAAACCTTGAAAAAGAAAAGACAATTTTCATTAGCATTTGCAAAAGTAGTGTAGTAAAGCAGTAGTGTATTTTATCCATTTAGTTTTCAGTGCCACCCGGTAGTACCTCAGCAGCTATACTAAAAGTTATATTTACATTAACATTGATAAGACCTCAGCATCTGGCCCAAATGCCACAAACTCATCCTTACTCATCATTAAAATAATCCCTTCCCTGCCTGTTTGTTTGTCTCCCTGCACCAGTCTAAACAAAGACCTTCCCCATGAAGAAAACACATTTTCATTGTATATGTTGCAGAGCAGCTGAGCTGTCTGTCACATATGACAGACAGTCATCCACCAAAATCCCAGAGGGGTTCTGGTCAAGCAGAGTAGGATCAACATGACCATCTACAAGACCAACGTCTTACTGCCATAAGAACTCTTTGACAGGCACCAATCTGGCATGAAGTAAATATAATATGCCTTATTCCAGAGATGGAAGTCATTATTTAGAGTCACAAGTGAATCTCAAGGCTTTGCACTCGAGTTGTAAGTCAAGACAGGTAAGTTCTAAATCTTGAACTTTGAGACATAACAAGTCATAGCTTGCTTCTCATTAAATGTAGTGTCATTTTAATGAGGTCTAAGTCATTTTTGGTTCACCTGGTCTTTTTTTTTGTAAAAATGTAGTTTGTATATCTATAAATATCTATAAATCTATAAAATATATCCATATCTATAAAATATGACATGTATGTATAAATTGTTATATGACCATAAATGTGGTGTAAGAAGACTGCAATTCTGTATAAGATTGGCAAGGGGACTAGTTTTGATAATGCAGTTAATAGATGGTGAAGTGTAACCTGACATCTAGTAAGAGGGTAAAAAGTATAAGCTGTTGTGGGACACCATCAAAGCAATTCTGTTTTCCCGATTGTGTACTTAAATTTCTCTCACATCTTTTGACAGCTTACCAGGTGGTAGAAAAGGGCAGTAAATGTCTGTTTTCACTTAAAATACCGATTGGAAAAGGGTTTTTGTTTTCACATTTTGCTTGGCACCAAGTTACCCGTTACAGCTCATTGATGGTGATAGCATTATTTGGCTTTCAAATTTCCATCGAAAGGGGAGGACTCTGTGTGAGGTGATGAGTTTTTCCTTTTGGCAGAAGAGAAGGGAAAAAACTTAATCGGCAACCACTCTGACTTCCTCTCGATCCATCTCTCTCCGTTCATCTGTCTTCTACCTAATCCCCTGTTGATCTCTGCCTCACAAGTTGCCAGACTCATTGTAAGTGTGTGTGTTGATTAGTGTGGCTCCATTGATGTTTCAGCTACTGTAAGGTCAAGGACCATGTTGACCTTTACACTAGAGCTCAATGATACTCACAATTTATAAATAAACCAAGTTACATTGTGAACGACAACATCGGAGAGCTAAAAAATGCATGAATAAAACAACTTAGGAGGATAAGTTAAGCAGACTTTATGCTTGATGAGACACAGGGTTTTGTTTTGCGGGAGCTGAAGGTTACTGCTTCAAAATAAAGCTTTTTCTCACAGTTTAAGCTGCACAGCTGAGCTGAAAGCACAAAGGCCTCTGCTTTAAACCACCACAAACTCCCCCACTTCTTACATCTCTGTGGCTCTTGTCTACACACTGTTGGGCTTATTCAATCCCTCACCCTCACGCTAAATGACTCTACTCTCAGCCAGCTCACTCCCCATCTGTGAGGCTCTGGGGTCACGTCAAGTTAAGTGAGCCTTTTTTTTCCCCTGCAAGGGGAAATTCAATTAAATGTAAACAACAAGGTGAAGGAATGCTCAACAAAGTTGGAAAACATGTAAAATTCAAATTAACCCACAACAACTGACAGCTGGGGTCCAATTCAAGACAGCTGTACCCAGAATTCTCTTGTTATGATGTCAATCAGAAGTGAAACTTTATATTTTTTTTAATTGGTTTTCATTGGCAGTTATTAAACTGATTACATTCTAAATGAACTAAATCATTGTGCAAGTTATAACTTTAGATAAAAATATATATCAATAAACAGAATTAAGCTATTACTCACTGTAACAAACATTTTTAGTGTCTTAACATGATTACTGTTGATAACTGTTGCTATGTTACTTCTGACCCAATTAATGGGAGTATAGCATCTGTTTTCACTTGTATCCCAAAGATACTCATCTGTATTGCCAAGATAAATCGAGAAGCCCAAGTTGCCCACATTACATAACTGTCTAGTTGATGTCAAGGACTTTATGTCCCAAAACCTTCAGACATACCAATGTGTGTGTGTCTGCCATTAGGAAAACTATCGATTGGTTTTTTAAACAGACCTCACAGAAGACGCTTGTTTTTCTTGAAAAAAATCAGACACTTTGATCAATGACGTTTTGCAAAAAATAGTTAAATAGTTTCAAGAAATTACAGACTTATTTTAGTTGATTGTCAGTGCAGTTTGGATGTGTGGTTTGTGAATTGACTCCAACTCTCAGCAAGATTTAGCTTTGGAGCCCCCTTAAGGTGCCAGTATACTTCATCAGAACTGCTCTTCAGATGGTCCAATGGCTTCAGAACCACGTCACCTGGTTTGTGACTTCAAATGGGGTGCATCTGACAATTCTGTAACTTTCCAAAAACCCATTTCTGTAACTTTTCATTTGAAAAACACCAAGAAAAACAATGAGAATGCCTTTCATTTTATTCCCTCAATTAGATGATCATTGCATCTTCCTCCTCTCTGTAATGGCATCATCATCATTACATCCCGCCTTTGACTATGGTCATTTGGAAAAGCTATAAATACTTTTGGCTTCAACACGTTGCACAGACTAATTCTTTTCTAGCATTAAAATGACTAGTCCATGCCTGTGTGTATTTGTTCAGCTCAACCTCTGACTGTTGTCATAACTTACCAGGAACTCAGGTTCTTTCTGTTATTTCCCTCCTTTCTCTCGTTTTTCCTCTCATCTTTGTACATGTGTAAAGCTGTTTCACAAAGCTCTCTCATCAATTTGAGTTGGCCTGAGCAAAGTCATTTCTAAGCCGGTCTTAAATTGATGTGCTGGCTCTAAAATTCACTTTCTGCTCCATCTGAAAACACATTTAGCAGTTGAAAATAGAAAGCCAATTACTAAAGGTAGAGCTTTTCTGTTATCTGACTGATTGCACAGTTTTTTGGGCAAACTGTGGGATAATTTCCATCTTAATAGCATGTTAGACTGCCATGAAGTTGAAACTCAACTGCACTTTACCCTAAAACTCAAGCTTCTGGTTCTCCCTCTCCACTTAAAAGACAACTTTTATTATGACTTCAGAACAAGAAATCCAATCCGACCCTATAAAGGGTGAGAGGACTCTTCTCTCTGTTTGGGTAAATAATGGGGCTATATTATATGTTTATTTCAATTGCAGTTAAATGAGGTTTTCTGCATCTGTAGCTCAAATTGAATCAAAAATAACTCCTATCAGTATTTTTGCATTATAAACATGACATTACCTTTTGTTAAAAAAATCCAAATGTCCAAGTTTTAAAATTTAGTTCTGTAGTAATATGGTGAACAGCTGTAACTCAACACAGCTGTTTGTTCCACAGCAAACAAGATTTATTTGTTTGGGTGAGCATTTGTTTGCACTTTGAAATGCAGAGGTGATATTGAGCAGCTGTATTCCTTGAAGAAAAATGGTCCTTCAACAAAGATGTTGTCTGCATTCCTTAGATACGGAGTACTTAGGAGTGCTAATAGGTTGTCTAAACAAATAGCAACACAAATATCTACTCCCACTGTTCCTTAGTGAGTATCAGTAATCTTGGGCCTGAAATTGAAGGTTTTTGGGACTGCAGGTAGTGTAAAAACCAGCACAACCACAATTTTACCACAGGACATTATGTGAGCGGAGTGACAGCCACAGAGTGAATAAGTCATTCATTTCTCAAGTCTGTCAAGTGACCAGGAGTTTATCACACCTTGATTGGCACAACTATAGACCATTTGTTCACTTTCGTGAAAACCTCCATTAAAATAAATGGCCATCTCTGCCACACAGAGTCTTCATGTAAATATTGACACGTTCTCCACATTGCTCATTTCCTGTAGTATGAATGGTTCACATGTTCAGCTGGTGTTTGATCCTACCCCCAAACATCCTCCTAAAGTTTCTGTTTATATGAAACATGAAAGGGGTGACTGAAAATAGATTGCTGGGAACAGATAGGTGTATGAAAAATAAATACAAATCAGTAGGTAACTCTTGACAGTGTGGCTGCAGCATAAATCATTTTTGCAAATAAACGCCACTAGGCTGTGTCATTTTGAAGTCTCTCCATCTTTGTTCAACTGGAGCACAAACATGTTAACACTTCTGGTAGCTGATTTAATGCTAGGATGACTCTTAAGCACTAAAATAAATTCCCAAAGATGCAATCACAGAAAGTTTGAAGCCTGACCAAGAAATGAGTGAAAGCTAAAACAAGGGAAGTGTCAGGGTGAAAGCATGAGAATGGAGGTGATCCAGTTTCCATTTCAAACTACTAATGTGGCAGAGCGATTTAATATTCCCAGTAATATCAGCAGCTTCTAACGCAAGGTCGGACTCCTGCTGGGTTTCCTGTGTACCGACTTCCATGCCCAGATAAATAAACCTCAGGCCGGTGGCTGCCGGTGTGACCCACATTAGTCCGCTGCTGCCTTTGGCCAAACACCAAGCTGCAGGAGCTCCACCACAGACCTTCTGACAAAGAGCAGGCATGAGGGTTACGTTGCGCAAACTGTTGGCTCAAAGTCATTCTCATATCAGACAGGCATGATGTAGTTCTTTCATAACTTGACACAGAGTAATATAAGGGCTCAACAATGAGGATTACCTGATAGCCCCAGGCACGAAAAAATTGCCACATTGGCAAGTAAAGCTAGCAACTCTCTTGCATGGGCTAGTGGTCAAAAAGAATTAAACACATCATTTTCTCCAGAAGTGTACTGGAAGAAAAAAAAACTAAATTTATGAGCTGAAGTGCAACCAAGGATTTAAATTATTCTAGAAACATGAGTTTAGTTGGATGGTTTGAGATTATGTGGGCGAAACTCAAGTTTGAAGATTAAAACATACAAAGTATGTATTGTGAGTTTGTCGCAACTTTGAAAGCAAGAGTGCCATACAAGAGGCAACAGTGACTCGATTGCATGGCTGCCTTGTGTTTATTTGATAACCGGTAATCATAAACGAAACAATTTGTATAGTGACAAGAATTTTTTTTACTTTGGGGCGAATAGATTTCTGACCCACTCGTCCAACCAGACAAGTAAAAAAAACAACAACCCAAGGTACCTTATCAATTCTGGTATGTATATGTGAGTGTATAGACACTGCATTATGACTATATCTGACTGGTGTTATGGGGCCAGTAGCATTTTTACAAATCTGAGAACAGAGAGATATATCTCAAAAGCAACAGAATGTACTGTTTTTTCATTAATCCATTGTGGGTTTCCATTACAATGGTTTTCTCTGGAAAGATACTTCACACTATACACAATATACTTCCAAAGATTTTGGCACCTAACAGCACACTTATCCCACGCCAACGTAAATACTCTGGGAGGCATGGGGTATCTAAAACCAGATGTTCCCAAAATGCAACAGCCAACTGGGCACTAATTAACAAGCTGTTAACCCTGTGAGCCAGAAAAACATCCTCCAGGGATTCAAACCAAGATATCACACAACGCACCTACAGAAATAACATAATGTGCATTCATTCAGAGGGAGAGGATTGATTGTTTTTGGCAAATGGAACATTACCTAACTTCAACAGGCTATAAATTGTGTGAAACTACTAATACTGATTAATGAGCAGGTATTTCCTTAATGTTCTGATATTAATTCAATCAATTGCAATAATAATTCATTTTGACGAGACTTTTTAATATTAACTACCACCAGGATATCTGTAGCTACCAACATATTAAGTTTCAATAAATGCCAGTGGACAGCACATTCACTTTTGAAAATATGATCTGGACACAGACAGATCCAAAAGGCAATCGACATAGCATGAAGGAATGACTCCCTCACCAAACTACACCACTAAATTATAATCATCTGATTCTTGGACCAACTGTAATCAATCAAGATATTATACAAAGAAAACAACAAAGATCTGTGAAACACATCCTCCTCCCAAATTTGTTGGCAAAGGACCAGTAAATACCTAGGATTGCTGGAGCTCCCAGGAGGGTTTTCAAACTAGGAAGAAATTGGTTCTTGTAAATAGGACAATTACATATAATTGATTTTTTACCATGACCGTGGAATTACTTTTATTTTAAATGTGTCCATTAAAATCCTGCAACAGGACTCTTTAGGCAAAGCTTGGGTCAAGTGTTTAACACATGAATCAACTGTTTTTGTTTTTTTTCATAAATCTATGTGTATTGTGATGGGGGTTGCAGAAACCAATCAAAAATGATCATCCAACTCCAATGATTTTTGAGCTGTTTCAGCCAGTGGTTTAGTTATAGATAAATGTACACTTTGGTTCAGTGTCAGCACTCTAATTAACAACATAAGACAAACTACAACATCAGTTGTTTCAGGATATGTCACAAAAAACATTCTTAACATTGTTAACGTGGAAAAGCTCTCATTTGGTTGTAGGAACTATACAAATTGTACATTCATAACAAAGGAGGACACTGGCTGACATTAATATCTTCATAGGAAAGAGATCAGGTGGTTGGAGGTGGCAATAACACCTCTGACACTGGAGATTGTTAATTAATTAATAATTTACTGTATATATTTCTAATGACAGACAATTTCTGTAAAATGATTTATAAAAATTTTTTAAATGTAGATAAATGACATTATCATTGATGGGTGTCAGATCAGAAAGAACCTGTATGTGTCATTCACAATAAAAGTATTTAGTGGCATTATGTGACGGACCTGGTAGTTATAATAACATGGTTTAGCCACTATGTCAAATTGGCTTTAGAGCCCGCGCTCTTCTTGGGGGTTTGATCAAAACAAAGCAGATCACTAACTGTTGGAGCTATGGTTGGGTAATACTGACAACAAAAAATGATATAAATGGATGATGATGCAAGGACAGCCTCCTGAATTTCCTTTGGGAAGTGGCCATGATATAATTGTTTCCATGCACTTTGAGGTTTGCCCCAAAATAATGGACTTGGCTTCTACTTCATTTATTATCAGGACACCTTATGGCGTATTGGTTTACTCAATCCAGTCAGAATCTGGCACACTGTACTTTTTGCTTGAACGGAACATTAATTTTATATTTTGCAGGTCCTCAAGTAATAGCTTTTTTCATGGCAGTAGTTAATTACTATCACCACCACTAAAGGTTATATTTTCAACTAACTATTTCTGTTTGTCTGTTTTCCTCGCAGCAGGATTACGGAAAAATTGCTGTTCTGATTTTCATGAAACTTGATAAGGACGTATGGGCCATGGGCCAAGGAAGAACCGATTAAAGTTTGAAGCGGATCCTAATACACAAATACACAACTTAATCTTCACATTTGTTACTAATGCGAGGTAGGGCATCTGTGCTGAATTAATATGGTGTTAGAATAATTGGAAAATGGATTTCCTGATGATCAACTACCCAACGTGGGAAATTGGACCATCTGAGAAACACATGAATTTACCATTGGTCTTGGCGGAGGTCTGCACTCTCTGGGTGTCATTCTATTTATCATTGTCATTGTAATTTCCAGTACACGCTCCATCTTCTACATCAATATGGAAGTCATAGCGGGAGTTCTTCATGACAGCACACGCAGTTTAGATATGTCATTTACGTCTATATGAGATGGGCCCCGACTCAAAGTGATCTGGATGGGATTAAGAGTCCCAGGATTCCACAAACAGCAGAGTGAAATGCAGCCTGCTTCTCATGTGCCTGCCAAAACATCTCCCACCACAGCCAGCATCGAGTCTTTCTCCGCAGACTCCAGCTACAAGGTCAGTGTCTCCCTCGCTGTGGCATCGGTCCAAAACTTGTTTCCAACAAATTCCGAAATCAAACCAAATATTTACAATAGAGATTTCCTTTCCTCCACTTCTTAGTTTTGTGCTATTTACCAAATCGAATGTCTAAATCACAGATTAATTAATGTCTTCTTCTTCAAAAATTCCAGTCTTGTAGACTTCAGTATTTACCTCCGGGTGATGCAGCACAACAGCAAAATAACTGAATAATACTTCATTGTTGAGAAACACTGTTCATGTATAGCTATGGTGACAATATGCACAGTATTCTATGGAAACATTGGCCAACACACAGTGTGTTTAAACAATGTGGTTACAGTCCACAGTATGCTGAGCTCAAAACCTAACCAGATGGAGGTCTCTACTGTAGCGCTGCATCCGTTGCTTCAGGTTCTGCAATAAATTTAAAGAGTGAAGTAGGTTTGATTAGTTACAGAAAAACATATCTATATATTTTAGCCTTTTATTCTCTCTCTCGCTCTCTCCTTATGTCTAGATGTAACTGGTATAGTGATTTCAATGGTAATTGACCACACTTCTGGCAGAGCACCAAAAACTCTCCAGTCTGGAAACTTGACTATGAAAAGATAGCATCAACTTTCATTTGCGAGAACATAACTACTTCCAATGAGACACACTCTGTAGACCTGAGGGGGACAACTTATCTTTCAGTAAAGCCACCAAGCTCTGCCCCTCCTGTCTCTTACCATGATACTAGGTCAAGATGTCAGTTTATGATGTCACTTACACAGGCAGCCATTCATTCAGATATTACTGTTCTTTCAAGCACAGAATATATGTGTGCACAAAAAAAACCCTTTAAAAGCAACAGTCTCAAACTTTCCAGTTGCTGTTGGAACGGGTCAAAGTATAACTAACAATTAGAGAGCCATTATTATACTGCAAAGCTACATGAAGAAATGAAAAGGTCTGCTTCATACATCAGCACAACGCAAGCATGTGAAGATACAGTACAGACACTGAAACAATAACACACATACATAAACACCTTTCACTCACCTAACTGCTGGCAGCAGATCCAGAGCAGGAGGAAGCAGTAGTACTCCATATGTTTGCCGGTGCAAGCGTGCATGTGTGCATGTGTGTGTGTGCGTGTGTGTGTGTATGAGTGATGACTGCTGTGAGTGTGTATGTGGTGGGCTGAGGCAAAGAGACCCAGTGGCGGGCACTGTTAAAGATCCCACTCTGATTGACTCTAAGTTAAAGCGCTGCCTATATCTTGGGAAGTAGGAGGGGACTGAAGTAGAAGAAGAAGGAGGTCCACTGTGACACAGCAGGCAGGGATACTCAGTCTCTCACACACTGATTCAACTCAGTTTGACTGGGTGAATACTCTCAAATGGCTCAAGTTTTTTTTTTTGTAGTGGACACGTCTGCGGTGCAGTGTAACCAAGGACATTCCCAAAGAACTGTACTGTTCTACAATTTTTACATACTTGTACTTTAATTGAATATTTCTATTTTATGCTACTTTCTGCTTCAACCTCACTACATATTATAGTAGAGTGTTGTAGTTTTTCCTAAAATACATTTATGTGGCACTTACAGTTACTACTTTAACCTTTACATTAAAAAAACATCATGATCTGCTTATATGATATCAAGCAGCAATCTCTGGGTCTAAACCATAACCTGCATTCTTTCTAACGGTCAGTAGGGGGCGACTCCATTGGTGGCCAGAAGAACTGCAATTGTATCGAAGTCAGTGAGCAAAAGTTTTTACGTCTTCTTCAGTACAGCATGATGTTCATTTATCTAGAGCATTTAGGGTGAAATAAAGGATGTAAAGCAGAGTTGACCTATCGATCAACAGGTAGATCGTGGCTACCATGGCTCACTTTGTTTTCCTATTCGAAGAAGTTAATTGTAATGTTTTGGTTGCCTAATTATTGTTCACTATTAGTTTCTCCTAAGAGACAGCCTAAAGCCTGATTTCCACCGGGCGCGTTACTGCAGCGTAACGTCAGCGTCGCGTATGACGTTGCAAATAGGTAACACTCTAATCAATGAGAGCATTTCCACCGGGCGCGTAGCGTAACGTTACTGCAGCGTCGCGTCATCGTCTCTACGCGAGCATTAGGTAGGACTTCTATTTCTCCGCGAGACACTGCCAACTCGCGTGAATCTCAACAGAGCAGATCGCACCAGACAGGAAGTCCGACTCAGATTCAGCGTAAAACACTTCCGCCCCTTTCAAAATAAAACACAATACGCAGTTCATGCAGCCTAAAACTACTTCACATCAACATTATGTTATGACCGGGGCACCAGATCGGCAATCAATCAATCAAAGGGTCTCAGAGGATCGGCGACACGGAAGACAAGAGACTAATTGTTGAAGTGGAACATCATACAATCATTTATGACATAACATATTGTTTTTATAAGGATAGATGGTCAGATCAACATATCTTTCACCTCAGAGAAGCAAAGTAAGTTGGTTTTTGTTGTTGTTGTTTACTTTATACACACAGTTTATCCATAGACTGTATAAATAGAGTTTAAAGTTTATCACGGGAGCTTGCGGTCTCCCATATGGTCAGGATTATCGCGTGATCTCGTTATCTCGCGTGTATACGGCCGGCTCGCTAAACTGACGTGCTGCTGCAGTAACGCGTCCGGTGTGAATTGACAAGACGCAGCAAAAACGCTGTGGAGACGTGCTGCTGCAGTAACGCGTCCGGTGGAAATCCCCAGTAAGGAGTCATCTCTTCATTTTCAGTTACGGATCAACCTTGCTAACCAAGTTACCTAGCTAGCTAGCGCTAGTGTTAGTTAATAACTTAGCATTCTCCTCTCCATTTTCCCTCTTTCACCAAGATGGCAATGGGCAAAATGCCAAACTCAATGATTCAAAACCGTAATCCACAAACCAATGTGTGACACCATCACGATTACGTTCACTTATTTTATACGATCTATGTATGAATCAAAGTATCTCAAATTGGCTCTACATTGATGAATTACCTCACTGAAATGCTCTTACATGCATATGAAATAAAACAAACAGAACAATATAATTTTTTTTCTTTTCTTTAATTATATAGACACAATGAAAGGAGCCCTTCTGCATAATGACTACTTTTACTACTTTTAAGTTAAATACTCAAGTAAAAAGTATGTCTGGATATGTTTTAATGACATGCATTTTAAGGGGATGAAGATTTGAATTGTTTGGTGTGAAGGACCTTCTTTTCACTGAAAGGTTAAAAAAAACAATTACAATAAAAAATTGGTGAGTTAGAGCTCACTTGGAGTTGTACATGTACACTGATTTCCTGAAAAAAAATATTAAGTCACTTCATGGAAAGATATGATATTTACTTAATTACAGCCTGGCCAATTCTCTTGATAGAGAATGAAATATAAATAAACATTTCCAAAGATATTTCAACAAGTGAGTCTAAAGTGATCAGATCAGTATTTCTCATCATACACCTAAAACGTCTTCTGTCAGACTCAAGCTATGCACCACAAATGCTATCATCATGGCACAACCACAAACTAACCAGTGTATTAAAAGTGGAACGCAAATGTGGGGTTTGTATGTTACCTCATACCCTCGCAGTTGAACCATCCAGCCCTAACTACAGAATGTATAATGACCACTTACGTAATAAGACATAGTTTGTGTACATTAGCTCTCCTGAAATCCATTTGTGGTCACCTGGTAGATCTCCAATTCACTACTTAACCACTGTATGTCACATAAATGCACATCTTTTCTTAACACAGGCCTCATTTTCATCTGGGTTTGGAAAATGGCTTTTACATTTGCAAGAAATATCTTGACTATCTTTGACTAAAATACACCTGAATAACAAACAACTTACACAGTAGCGCTGGACAGAAATGTTGATGGCACATACACATTATTTTTTACATTCATTTTAATTAAAGGGGACCTATTATGCCAATTTTCAGGTTCGTAATTTTATTTTGGCTTTCTAATACACATTTTTTAAAACCTATTTCCATGAAATGATTGTGACAATGTGCTTTATTATTGACAGATAAAGTGTATATCTTCTCAATAGCTTATTAATCAATCTCTTCCAAACATATCACAATGAAAATGAAACCACAATTAACAGAGGAATCTGTCTGAAAACAAAATTATTCCAACTTTATGGGCAACCGTGTAGAATATTTGACATGCTTTAATTTAAAAAGAAACTCCC
The DNA here is from genome assembly GCF_030273125.1 of Centropristis striata. NCBI lineage: Eukaryota > Metazoa > Chordata > Actinopteri > Perciformes > Serranidae > Centropristis > Centropristis striata. The sequence goes on from NC_081518.1 coordinate 12,711,994, forward strand.
ATACTGCCCATGGCTGCTCTCTATTCACTCTTGTACCGCCTGTCTCTTTAAGGACCCTGTACATGTTTCCATGAGTACCACACATACAGTATCCTGAGCAGACAGGCAGTCAAACAGCCCATACGAGGTTGTGAACTGCCTGTGAAACTCATCATGGAGGTTAATCCATGTCACACATCCAAATCTGATATCCATCCTGTGAGCAGCTGTCTATCTGAAAATCTGTCAAACTGATAAATATACATCTTTGCAATCACAACCTGTTTTTCTTCTCTTCAACGCAGAGCAACCACTGTTCTCACAAACCAAGCCAGTGTTTGTACTTAAATGACGTAGGCAAACCGAGTAAGAATTAAGACATGTGTTCATGAAAAGTGCTTAAAAACTCATTGATTTTTTTCCCTTCACCATCAGTTCTTCTCAGTCGACTGCTGCCCCGCTTGTTTCTTTCAAGTCAGGAAATTAAGCCCTGTGCCGACTGCTGGTGCCTGAAAATATCCACATAGCACTGTGGATGTAAATATCAATGGGCAGGGTTCTTGAAATGAGTTACTGCATTAGGTGTGCGAAAGTAAGTGATACTCAACGGCTGGATACATTACACATGTCTGCCTTTGGCATTAGGCCTTTTCATCTGTCTTCCACTATAAAAACATCAATATGACATTGACATTATGTTGTGCTTCCTGCTGACATTATATTATTTTAAAGCAAGAGCAAATCTACAGGGTTTACTAGGTTACATCACAAGCACACCGTGATTTCAGGCAGACTCACAAGACAATGCAACAAAGAAATGTTTTAAAAAGCAGCATTCCTGCCCATCAAACTCTATCGGAATAAATCATTCCCAAATTGGAGGGGAAATTAAGTTATAGGGGGTTTGGCATTCATCATAAAGTTCTCCATAAACATGAAAAGTTTCATAACAAGGATTGTTTCATCCAGTATTGTGGGTACAAACTCATAGCTCAAGAATCTCCCACTGTCAGCTTGTAAGACAAATGATATATCGGAGAGGAACCTACAATTAAGATCTGGTGCTCTGAATGAAGGCAGTGTGCCAGTGCAGACAAGGAGCTGGGCTCTATTTGTCAGGGTTTCAGACCAGAAGGGGGTGGTGGGCAATTCTCCCCAATGCTTTGCTGAAGAAACCTAAATTGCCATGTAGATACTTAGCTCACTGTCGGTAAGGGAGGGCTGGGGTTAGAGGTGATCTAAGTGGAGTGTGAAAAATTGGGTTTTGAAATTGTATTCTTTTTCCGTCCTTTAGCCCATATAAGCCACACAGAGTCCCACTGTGAAGTGCAGTCTGAAATCAACACTGAACAGGAGCTGCACTTACCTCACCTTTTCAGGGCCCTCTCCAGCACCAAACCACAACTGCAAGCAATTACCTCAATCACCCCAGGATTATCTGTTTGTGTGCGATATATGGACTGTCTCCTCAGGCTAGAACGGGAGCTTTAGCCAGACACAGGACAAGTCCTCTGGGATCAGACACAAAAAGCAAATAGCAAAACTTCTTCAGAGTTCAGACTGGATGCGTGTTGAAACTCAGCATCTATCAGAATGTTGTCTTGTTTGAGACCTCCAAGCCCGGTCTCTTAGGGTTTTATTCAACTGCTTCTGCATTGCTTATTTCCGAAGCATCATTATTTAAGCATTACTTCAACAGCCAAGGTAAGAGATGAATGATGCAGGCTTTTGGATGGCCATGCCAATTCAGATAGTCATGCCAACTCTGAAAGCTATATTTAAATCTGACTGTTTTTACAAGTTTTTTCCAGTTTGAGTTTCTGCAATTTTATTCAGTGTGGAAAAAGCCTCTCAAGTTGCACTTTGACAGTTCGGGACACACAATTCTTCACTGAAATGAAGCTCGTTCTATCTTTATGGCTGCATTACTTGATTTCTTGCCACTTGGGGGCAGGAAAAACAAATACTCTGCAAATTTACAATTCTCCCCAATGCTTTACTGCCAGCCGAAATTGCCATGCAGATATACAGTAGAGCCCACTGTCAGTAAGGCATAACTGGGTTCTGGGAAGAAAAAAAAGTCAATTTCACAGCCCCTTTGTTCATGTACAGTAAGTATGCATTAATATCCAAACAACCACACAATAAACAAACACACCTCCAGTTTCATACATAGAAAAAGAAAGATTTTTCTTGAAACAGACACAAATACAAATAGCATCTTCTATGAACACCCCTTAGAGCTACAGACAGTACTTTCCCTGACCCTAAACCTGCCAATAATCAATGCTTTGCAGTAGGACTTTGAATTTAAAGCCAAGGGGGCACAAAGGCTTTTCTGTTCTGTTGTGAACTGAGAAAAGCATCTTCACTGCTTCTATTTCATTTCTCTCTCTGTCTCCAAGGATGGACTTCCCCAAAAGTACATGGGATCTAAAGCACTAAAACAATGAAAGGGAGTGTTCATCCTTTGATTCAATAAGATAAACCAACTGGGAGGAAAGATCCAGAATCTCAGATCTGGGTGTGTAGCCTCTACCATCTACTGACACTGGAAGGTCCATATAGTATGGATATACTCATATCCTGTTGTCAGAAGTCATCTCCAGTTCTCAGACTGGCTAAGATTTTTCTTGGAAATTGTTCTTTAAACATTCAACTATACATGCTGAATCTTATTGCCCTCGGAGATGTTACTTTCCACAAATCACAGCCAAGTAAGGCAGGGGCAGGATGAAACAATGAATGGTTTTAAAGCAATAGAGCACACACTCAAAGTCCTCCAAGGAGCTTTTTGAAACATGCTTCTGTTCCAGCGGCTTGTTTTTGGCCCCGTATCCTCCACTGTGAGGACAGCAGGGAGATATTACTGCACAGTTCCAGCAAGTAGCCCTGCTTAAAGCATTAACCTGGAGAAAGTGTTGGGAGGTCATCTGCAGGAAACTCTTTGTCAAGCATTATGTGCTGTAGAATACATGAACCAAGCAAGACTCCATCTATTATCCAAAATGGAATGGTCTGACAGATTAAAATTACAGGTTAACATTTCTGTATTCGGATGTACATATATATTTTTCACTCATCAATATGAAAATAACGCCACTGGAAAAACGCTCAGAGATGGAGTAGGTAGGATGGAAGAGGATGTGTTACTTCAGCAAACATAACAAACTATTATATTACAAGTAAAAGTCTTGCTTTCAAAATACAACTTAAAAGAATACATCAATCTTGAGCACTTAGAATAATCATTATGGCAAATGGGAACTTTCTGTGTGTTACTTATTATTATTAACCGGATTAGAAAGCTGTACTTTAATGTTATAGATGGCACAAGTGAAGCAATTTTTAACATCTTTGAGTAGTAAAGTAAATATAAAGTTGAACAACTCAAGTAACTCAAATATGTACTTTAAGTTACAGTCTCAAACATCTCCATTTTGGTGACTTTGGCGGCACCTATGACCATAACCTGTATGGCCAATGGGTGCATTTGTTTGTTTCGTGCCTTTGTCTGTAGTCATTACTCATTTATTCTTTCAACCATAGTAATTGTTGACAGTACAGTACACTGGTTCCCATGCAAATGAGTTAACGAGCAACTCACCCCCCCACCCTGTTCGTAATACTGCAAATGAAAAGGCTTTCATCAGTGGCTCACAGGCTCAAATGCCATCGTGTTACTTCATTCAGTGGTAGTTACTTAAAAGACATTTACTTAAATGAATATCTTCAAGATTACTTAAAATCATGTATTTTAGCAAATCTACCTTGCTCTTTTCCACTGATGCAAATGTTAAATAAACATTTCGTCTGAAAAATGAAAAGCCAGTCGGTGTCAAACTCTATCCTTGATAACATTTATTATGGTTAAAGATTTAAACCTGGGTCTTTTTATTCACTAAATGTATTAAATCATCTTTCAGGAATGAGAGGAGACGGTCAACCCATGGAAGCTCAAAAGCACAAATCAAAGCAATGGGAGCACATTTGGATGTGGAGAACTTGAGTGACAGAAGGAAGGCTGGGAGGAATTCAGTGGTTTTTAGGCTGCCATGCACAAATCCTGTTACTTTACAGAGTGCACACTGTGTTTTTTAAGTATTTCTTGGAGTTAAAGTGTCTCGTGAAGCCTTTCTTGCTGTTACTGTATGTTATGAGACTGCATGTGTCTTTAGAAGATTCCTATCTTGTCGGAAAGTGCATGTGTATACTCCACCTATAAGCAAGATTATACTTTGATGGGTAAATAAACAAACTCTTTCTCTGTGTGTTGAACTGAAACGGTCTTTTCTTCAGCTGTATTTGTTCTGTGGATGTTTTCTAATGATGGCATTTAGAATAAACAGTATACCATACAAGTAAACTCAACCTGAGATCTCTGGTTTTAAGCTTCAAATACTGTCCACCCACAGCTAAGCTGAAGTGGAAATACGTAATACATCCAACATATCATCATGTGCTATAGTCACTGTGGTATCTTTGGGAACTGCAAATCGGAAATGCAGAGTTATACGCTGAGCTTCTGTTAATTTGGGGGTAAATAAGCAGGGCTGGCTGGAAAATAGACATCCAACTGTTCTCTTCTCCCATCATTCATTTTCTTTGCCTAATTATTCCTTTTAGGGTCATGGAGAGCTGAAGCCTGTCCCAATGCATTCGGGAAAACACAGCAAAACACCACAAACAAGTCAAACAGGCCTGGCACAGATCAGCAGGCACAATTCATGGCTTTGGGCAATGTCTCGGAGCAATCAGATATACATATTTGGGTAATTATAATCTCATAAAATATACCAACTTTCGTATTGTGAACTTTGTAGAGAACTTAAGGGTCTCCCCCCCATCATTTTATGGTTACCAAACTAATTTGCAAGCTGATGTTTTATTTGCTCTGGCCCCCTCCACTTTGGATAGATTTCCAGTGGCCTGAGACATGCCAAATAAACTGGACAGAATGTTTTCACTAAAAGAGCAACAATAAGCTGTTGATTGACTTTGCTGGTGTTTTTTGGCCGTGTTATAACCGTAGCTCACCCTGTTACAATTGAGACTCACATGGGATGGAATTGTAAGACCGGGCAGCGTCCATTTTTGCTTTAATTCCTAACAATGTTGTTGTTTTCTCAATTGAAAAACTTGAAGGTGTTTGTGAAAGCAGACATATGAAGGTTGTTTGCCTGAAAATAATAATAATATGGGGAAAAAATTATCTGAGTAAAAGAGTAAAAAGTGAAAAATTTTACAATAGTACCCCCCTACAATGTTTGCTATACCTAACCCATTACAACTTTACAAGCTGGTGATAATGCCACAAATAAATAAAAGCAACTTTAGGCCCAACTAATTCATATTTTGTGTGTCAATATGTACAACATGGCTACACGGTGGTGTAGTGGTTAGCATTCTTGCCTCACAGCAAGAGGATCGGCGGTTCGACTTCTGTGTGGAGTTTGCATGTTCACCCTGTGTCAGCGTGGGTTCTCTCCAGGTACTCCAGCTTCCTCCCACAGTCCAAAAACATGTACTTAGATTTAATTGGTGACTCTAAATTGCCCGTAGGGGTGAATGACAGCGTGATTGTCTGTCTCTATGTGTCAGCCCTGTGATAGTCTGGCGACCTGTCCAGGGTGTACCCCGCCTCTCGCCCAATGTCAGCTGGGATCGGCTCCAGCCCCCCGCGACCCGATTGTGGATAAGCAGTTTAGGATAATGAATGAATGAATGAATATGTATAACATCTTAGCTATAATATCTTTGTGTGGCTTGCTGAACTTTTAACTTTCCTGCTGTCAATATTCACCCAACTACACAGTCTTCTTCAGGAACATAATGTAATGAATCTTGACTTGTTGGCTAGCACTTTATTTTTCTCCTCAATTTGACATTAAAACACAAATGTCACCACAGTACTTATCCTGTTGACACCACAGCTGAAGAACAAAAACTTTGGTTGAAGTATCTACATCAGCGTGTTATTATACACTTAATAGTTTGTCCGGGGATGTAAATCCAGTCTCAAAGGACCTGTACTCAGCATTTCTAAGATTTGGCATGCGACTGTACTTCAGTCATGTCCTGCTGCTGGCTCCACCGTGGAGGTCCAAATCAATTTAGCACAAGCTTCACAGGAACCATGAATCTACTGATGGTTCAAAGAAATGGTTTTTAGCCAAAAGTCAATTTAGTTTGCCTCCTTAGCACAATATTCAGCTCTGTTTGATTGTTACTTCATAAAGAATGAAACAATTGCTTAGTAACTGACACAATCTCATTATTAATTCAATGCCTATAATGCCCCAATATATACTGTTTATTAAAAATGAACATATTAAAGAGCCACATACAGAAAATGAGAGAAAGTAAATGTTTCTGTCTGAGCTCAAGTGAGTCATTCTAACTTTTCCAGATCTCTGGCAGAGCATTGTGCAGGTTGAGTTGTGCCAGTAGCAATAGTGGGAAATATACTAATGTGGAAACTAAAGCCACACGCCACAAGATGGACGACAAAGGAACGCCGCAAAGCTCACACATCCAGATTCGGGGCAAAGCCATGTCTCTCGACACCCAGCTTAAACACAAAGCCTTGCTGCCCATGAAATTATTCCATGGACGTAGTAATGTGCTATATGTCAGAAAGGATTTTTTCCCCCCAGTCTGCTTCCTAATAATCAATACAATATAGTGCTGAGTGTGAGACAACCATAGACATACTGTGTATATATACATGGGCTCTTATACAAACTACATTCTTTAAGTCGTTTTACTTTCCAGGGCAAAAAAAATATAAAAAATGAATTACGGTCACTCACCACATTTCTATATCCAATCAAGCAATTCACAACTCAAAAGTCCTCATACTGAGACTTAGGTCATAACGCTCTGTGGTCTCCCATAAACTTCTGCCTCCGTCATGTCTTCATCATGGGAGAACACACACTCCTGTTTCATTGCGTTTGCATTTACATTCATTGTGAGACAGATGGAAAAATTGTACTGGGCTTTTTTTCTCCATTTGGATCTCAATGGAAAACCAAGCTGTCTACAATTTTCTGCTTGTAATTATTAGGTTTCAGGAGGCTTATACGCAATTGTCTGTTGCAGGTTTACCACTCAAACACCAAGTTAAGTCCCTCTCACAGACGTTTTAAATGCAATCCTTATGACAACACATCAATGGTTAATGCAATACATCTTGTGGTGTGGTGTTTCGGTGTTTCCAAAGGGAAAGTCTATGTGTGATGGTATTTTATGTTGTTTTACACCCTGGCAGCTACTGTTCCAAGGAGAGTTTAAACCATCTGTTTATTATCGTACCAGTCTTGGCAGTTGGTTTTCTCAGCAAAGGACAGATTCAGTTTCTCTAACTATGTTTGTATTTTTCAAAGAACTATTTAATTTGGCAAGCAGAAGGTGTCTGCCCTGAATGGGTTCTAATCCCGTTATAGTTTGTGCTGTACATTGTGTTTAAAAGCTGCTGCCAAGAATGAGTGCGGGCCTCTCAGGGAGCACAACCTGCATTCATTACTCAGGTTGAGATTTTAAGAACAAAATGAAAATGTATTTATCTTAGCATGAATTTAACTTTTCTTCATACATAAATAGAAACTGGAGTAAGTATATTGGTTGATATTATATTATAAATGGTTCAATGATCATGAAAAATACCACATCACAGTATATAGCAGTGTATCTTCTGGGTAAACATTTATTCCCAAGATTCCCTAGTTTAATAGTAGTTCAACAACAATAAGGGGCAGGAGTGAAAGGTGTGTAGTATTTTGTACTCAAAAACCAAGTCTTAACCAAAATTATTTTGTATGAAATTGAAATTTGTGGTATGTGCCATTAGACAATCGATAGCTGTCTAAGCCTTTAGGTCTGTTATAGAGGCCTCTCACCACCAGGGGCTTGGCCTTAGGTCTAGTCAGATGCCCATAGACACTAGGGGGAAATTTGAAATTTAAATATGAATTAGTGAATGGGGAAAGCAATGGCCTAAAGGTAAGAGTAGCGGCCCTGTGACCGGAAGGTTGCTGGGTCCCCAGACTGGTTGAATAAATCTGTGTGGGGAAAGAAAAAGATTGGTGTTTGCCCCTTTCTCATTACCACCACTGAGTACTGAGTCCTTGCCACAAATACATCAGACTGTGGTTGTACTGGGAAGCTTGTGTTAGGTTAAAAAGTGTCAGTGGAATAAATGATAGCATGTGTAACTAGAAAGGCACTTGGAATGCGCAGACCTCTGCGAGACCATGTCTTATCACACAATGTTAACGAATGTGAAAAACAATTTGTGTATCTGTCCCGTAATTGAGATCAATAAAAATTTCATAGGTTCTCCTTTGGTACATGCAACACCCTTAAAACAAGCTTCATAGACAGTGTGCCAATAGTTTTTCCATACTCTTGCTTACAAACAGACAAACAAACAGGCTGAACTGAAAACATCACATCCTTGTGGAGGTAATAATTCAGGAAAGTTATTGGTGTCTCTGGTCACCACATGTGAGAACTCATTTTAGCATCAACTATTAAAACATTACATGTGCACAAAGCCCCGACTGAATCAAATGCAGGCTACTTTCCACTTAGAACTTTGATGAGCTGATGGCTGTTGTACTGAATGAGAGATTAAAGGAACGATCGTGTGTGTACAAGCATGATGGGCTGATGAGGGTGAGGGTACATTGATTAGTATGTGTGCTGACTCAAAGAAGACATATTAATGTCTAATGTTCTTGTGGTGTATTAAGCTTAATGGATTATGGTTTAAATTAAAATGACATAGGTCAGATTTGGATTTGGATAGGTTTAACCCTTTGATGCACAACATGGGTCTAAAGTGACCCGACTAAGTTTTTATATTCTATATCTTTGCAATAAATTAATTTCATCATACAGTATTGCAGGTTTTCCTCAAATAACTTGTTTTGGATCATCATAAATCCTATTTTTTTGTTTTCATTTCTTACTTTTTGAATAAAACCCCTTTTTTATCACTATGCTTCTAATGCACAGGGTCATTTTTGACCCATGTTGTGCATTAGAAGGTGTTTATATGTTGTCACCAATCACCAATTTAAAACCTGACAAAGAAGACACAAATATTAACCATCCTATTTTGTTAAATTGGTGTTTTTCCAATGGAAATTATTATTTGGTGGCTCTAATACGTCTCAAATGTTAAAATATTTGATTTTCCAATGTAATCTGGTGGTTCTAATAACTTTTTAAAGTTAAACCTTAAAAATAAGACAAATATAGTTACACATATACTCAAATTGTTAATTTAGTGTATCACTTTTTGTATCACTACGCTTCTAATGCACAAGGTCATTTTTGACCCATGTGTGTCAACTTGATGTAATAATAAAAAAAACGTATTTTCTTCATAAAGTATGAAAGGAAAAATGGATATAATGATCTGTTGTAATAAAAGAAAAATATATTCAAACACACAGCCAGCATGAAATAACATGGGAAATGAATGAGGGTCATTTTTGACCCATGTTGTGGATTAGAAGGTGTTTATATGTTGAGCAACAAAGGGTTAAGGTGCTGTGGAGGGGGTCTCCAAAGACCTTGTGTTTGTCTTAAATGACAAACTATCAGTACTTGCACCTAATTATGGGATGAAAATGGAAAAGTTTAGGTGTATTTACAATAAATCATTGAAGTATTCAAAATATTTTTCACCAATAGCAACTGCATACCCAAATGTAACAATCTCGTGTTTCTGTAAAAAGCTGAAAGGGATCATGGAGTAGCTTCTATCATTGCCATGGAAGCAGGGTCATTTTCTCATAGAATTCTATACAATCAAGCTTTCTTTTCTTTTCCTGGCTATTAGAGTGAATGCAGGTTTTGAGGCACTTTTGCATAGGCCTCACTTTTAAGGCCACTTGGGAGTACCTGGACTATATAACGTTTACTGGGCTCCATAGACACAGTTCATACAGACTCACACATGCATACACACCCCAGCCTTGCCAATCATAGCAATCATACTACATTAAAGATATCATAAACATCACATACCGTCCACAACAAAGTCCGAAAAATGAGCCATGGAAAAAAAAATGCACAGCTACGATTACTGAAAAACCACCGAGATATATAGCTGGTCAGTGCCCCATCTTTACTCTGCCAAACAACTGGTGTCCAGGAATGAGATGTTTAGCTGGAAATACCAACTCAGACTTTTAAACTTTGTCAACGACCCCTACTGCTCTGTGATTTACAGTAAGAAGATGGCATGAATCCAGGAGCAGGGTCCAGAGCTGCACAGGGTCCCTGCATGCTGAGCGTCTTTCCTCTGCACAGGCACAGGTAAATATGCCCCCCGTAGATGTTGACAGCTGGAACTCCCCGTTCAATTACACCATTTATGAGCACTGGGTCTATTTTGTACTTTAAGACTTCTGGTTACAAACATGTCTTTGGTATTTATGAAGTGCTCCTTCTGCTTTTAAATCACTAGTCGCTTGCCTTAAGATCATATCACTTTTCTCATCCTTTACAGTTTATTAGTCTATATCCCTGTCTGATCAGAGAAACAGAACTTGGATGCAAAATGAGTCAGTGTCAAACCCTTTACAGACCCAGACAGCACAGATTTAAACAATTAAATTATTGTTTTTGGTCTTTAACCCAAAAAGAACTTATGGCCTTTCACCTAATGAGTGTGTTTGTATTGTCTTTCGGAGCTTCAAATACTTCTCCTGAGCACCAGCTGTTTCCACACAGATGTGACAGAGCATATGAGCTATTAGCTGTGACATGATGAAGCATTAGAGAGGGATTTCTGAACCCTCATAAGTTAAGCAGATTGCATATAGACTATTTTGGTCATAATGACAATACACTCTCTTTTATGGGTTCTCTCAAACTGCCTCATATTCTCATATGTCAATCTAAAGCAAGCCTAGAACCTTTTTGAAAAAACTCACAGAATCTTGCATTTTGAAAAAAAAAAAAAAATTCTCTGGAAAATATAACATCAGCATGAATATAAATGCACATAACAAAGAATAAAGTATTTGAGGAGTTCACTGCCTAGAGCAACATTTTGATATCTTTGTAATATCCTTGAGTCTTCCTGAGAGTTTTTTATTATGATCCAAAATCACTGTCGAGCTGAAATTGCATCTTAATTGCTTTATGTCATATTGAATCAAGGCAAATGCCTAGACTGAACAACACTGTGTCACTTGTTCCATGTGGCAGAAATACAGTATGCCACTGGTTTCAGGCAGCTGGCACTAATCAGACTTTGCATGCTTTCCAAGTTTGATTACCAGCTCAATCAAACACAATCAGGAGGAAAGTTGGAATGCAATCAATCCCTTGCAGTTAGGATTCAAGCCATTTGTCAGCTATAAACAACGCAACAACAGACCAGAAAACACAGGGAGTCAAAGAGCAAACTGAAATTTACAAACTGTAACAAATCCCTCAGTTTTTAAAGATCACAGGGCAATTTTGATTCCTGAACCACCCAGAAGTAGTTCTTATTCTGTCAATAATTGGCAAGTAATGCCATTTCTTTGGACATTTTTGAGCTTTCAAGAAGCTGACCCGACTTTCTGACCCTCAAGTGCGAAAATTATTTGAGAGTCGTTGTTTTCACTTTTGCCAGTTCACTGGAAGGGATGCAGACTTCTACAGAAGGTTCAAGAGCATTCCACTGCTTTTATGATAAGCCGTAGCCTGTTAGTGCTAAGCCTGGGAGTGAAAACTTCAGGCTGGCCAACAAGCTGTGTAAGCAATGAAGGGAGCTGCACTAATTGAAGAAAGAACGTTGGACTTAGCTCTAGACTAGGAGCTAGCCTGTCTGTCCTTGTTGCTTTTGAGATAGGAAGACCACACAACCACATCCACACACTTCTGTTTTTGTCTCTCAAAAAAGCTGGCAAAAGGGATTTATTTACTTAAGACACCATAGAAAAGGATTACATTTCAATTGACCCATACATCTTGAGGGATATTAAAAAATATTTTTTTTTTGTCTGAGATTTGCTTAATGTCTGAATTATCTGTGGAATATATATTCCTTTCCAAACCTGTTCACAGGTTGTTATTTTAAATTAGCCCGTACATTCATTTCCTTATGTAGATAAGTCTCATTTAACATCATCTACATCACCAATGTAACAGTGTCCGGTAAATACAGTCATGGAAAAAATTATTAGAACACCATTGTTTTCTCCAATTTCTTGTTCATTGAACAAATCGAAATCAAATCATCCAAAAATCATTATCAAGAAAACCATGGAAAATGGCTAGATATATACTTTTAAATTAAACTCTTATGAGCTATTTTTGTTGTTATCATTATATTTGTCCAAACAAGTCTACGTTTAGTTGTACCAGGCATTAAAATGAACAAGAAATTGAAGAAAACAATGGTCTAATAATTTTTTCCATGGCTCTAAGTACAGAAATATATATATTTTTTATTCTCCAACCCTGAACTTTAAAAAAAACAAAACAACTTTAAGTAAGTACTTTTGTTGCCTTAACTTGATCGCTTCCTGTGCACACAGGAGTTTATTTTGAAAAGTGACGATGCATGTAACAAGGCAGAAACTAATAAGGCGTCCAGACACTTGAAAACTGCAGCTATGCAGGCACTGAAAGCTTCTGTATCAGATGCCAAGAGGCACTAACCAAGAGTCTGTATCTGGTGAGTGAGAATGTGTTGACCCGCTTCAGCACCTTTATGAAACAGCAAAGCCATAAAATATAAAGAAACACGTCAGAAATCTGTCAAATGCCAGTGTGGTACCCTTCTCGTTGGCCCCAAATGGAAACCAAATGAGCATAAAAGCCACTTCATATTCATTGGTCGGAACAGAGCTGACCAAAGGAATATTGAAATGTACAGTGTTTGCCAAACTGACTCATTCAATCAGTTCACTGAATGATCCCCTGAGAATTATACGTTTTGAAAGTGTTTTCCTCTTGCTTACTGACTTTTATGAGAGCCTAATATAAAGGCTTTGGCTATTACAAAGAGATAATGGGTGAAGTAGATTATGGTAGCATTTTTTTGAACATTTTATCAGACTTTAATGAAGCACTTGGGGCAAAAGTTATCTCTTTTTTTCTGTCATACATATATTTGACAAGACGTGTGCTGTGTTTCGTGTATTTTCTTCTCCTTTACTTTAGGTCTATTTGATTGCAAAGGTCTGCTTAACTGCTACCATATGTTAAGCCTTTGTACTGCTGTCATTGACTTAATGTGAATGTGTTGTTTTCCAGACTCTGTGTGTGGTGAATGTGTACGAGAGAGAAGAAAAGATACAGATACACAGTGACAAAGAGAGGGAAATAAAGAAAGAATGTATATGTGGGTCTGGTTCCTCAGTTTGTGTCTTTTTCCAAGACAGGGAACAACACTAAACCCTATATCACTGATGTATCTCCCTCCTTAAAACAACTTAATTGCATTGTATATTACATTTATACCCCAACAACAGGGTTACCAAGGCCTTTTTAAAAAACAGAAAGGGAGGGTATGCAGTGTTTTAAAAATTCTATTATTATAACAGCATTAAGTTCAGAAGCATCTCTTGTTGACACTGACATGAATCATGGTCTAGTGAGGGTTTGGGAGGGATGGGGGCTTTTTCCATCAGAGGTCTCCGTAAATTTGCTCCAATGACCGGCAGGTGAAAAAATAGAGCAAATGAGAGGCTTGTGGAAGGGAAATGTAGCTGGAGAGCAGACTTGGATGAATTAAAAACCGGTGGAAAATGACTTAAAGAGAAGGCGATACGTCGGTGCATTGAGTGAATAAACTGTGGAATTGCCTACTCATGGTTGAGCTATGCATCACCTACATGATGAGGACTCTGCAGTGTGCATTAAGAAATACACAACACTGATTGATTAGACCCTCAATCACTCCCACTTGCTTCCTATTTCCATCAACATCTATCAGCTGCTTTGCTTGCATCTCTCCATTCCTTCATGGTCCTACTCGTCCCCCTACCCTCTTTTTCTTCTTCTTCTTCTTCGTCTTCACTTTGCTTCAGATAGAGGAAGTGGTTTGTGTGCAGACTGTGGCTGGCTGGAACACAGTGCTGTGCACTGGGGAAGCCGAAATTTGAGCCCCTGTGCATTAAATGTTCCACTAGAGCAACAATTTCTATGAGGGGAAATCATGCGGTGGGGCAGTGTTAAAGGATCCGAACAGGGGGGTGGTTCAGTCAGGGTAGGAAGGAGAGAGAGAGAGAGAGAGAGAGAGAGAGAGAGAGAGAGAGAGAGAGAGAGAGAGAGAGAGAGAGAGAGAGAGAGAGAGAGAGCAGGGGGTAATGACTCTGATTCGTGACTCCAAATAAGAATTTCACCATTCTGGTGGTTGAGTTGGTTTCATTGCACGCCATAGACTGTAGATCTGGATTAAAATCTGACCACATATCTTCATCACATTGAATCCTCCTCCATCATTCTTATCACTCTCCCTCCCTCTGCTGTCAGCAGGCCACCAATGCAGAAAAATTTAAAAAATAATAATACAGGGATTCGTTACAAAGCAAAACAGCAATCTGTGTACAGTGTATGTTTGCATTTCAAGGCACCGAAACACAGCGCCACCTGTGGTTAGGATTCGAGCCAGGACACATTTTGTTGTGTTTAATTTTAATTCATTGCGAAGCTCTGTGTTTTAATAGCAGCTGAGGGCTTGTTGTGGACGTTGTGTGCTGTGAATTTGTTGCAATGCTCATTTCTAGTTAACGAACAGATTTGTACTCGGGGTTTACCTCAGCCCATAAAGGCAGCTAAGGAAAGTATTCAGTGACAAAAAAATATACAAACAGCAGCCATGTGTGTATACATATCTTCTGCTTGATTCAGCATTTGTCAAATTAGGGCAATAAATGAAGCTAATACTTATTTTTGTGCTGGTTTATGGTGTTTAAGGTGAGACATTTGTAGCCAAGGTAAACTGAAATACCCATTGCATAATAATAAAAATAATAATAATAAATATATATATATATATATATATATATATATATATATATACAAACATGATAAATGTATAATAATATCCTCATCCTAATAAATATCCTCAGGCAGAAAGACCCACAGCTGAGGGGCCCGGACAGCAAACCTTTCGTGGTACAGTTCAGTTTCTGAGATGCTGCATTAGATGTTTGAACCCTATATGTTAGCTTCACCTCAAGCATGAAATTGTTTTTACATTGCAGTTTTTAAGCTGTCTATGCAAGCAGCCTTTAGTCTGCAAGATTAGTCATCGCATTGACTGTTAGTTTCATGTGGTTTCTGAGTCAGCTGAGGGGCCGAAGGGCAGGGATCCTGATGGGAGCTTTCCGATTTTTCTAATGAATTGCCGATCTTTGCCAGGTTTCAATGCGAGGTAATCTGCTTGAGTCTGTGGAACGGTGGTTGGTTACATCATATTCATCTGTTTTGTCTTTTGTAACAGTCATCTGCTGAGCCAGTGCATTCTGTATGGATTGATATAACACAAATAATTACTTACAAAATGTTCTGCCTCATATTGAGAATGAATCATTGGGGGATTCTACTGAGCACTGATGTGCATCAATGGGATTAATAAAACAATGAAGGGAATCCATGAACAAATATACTAGAGAATGACTGCTGGCAGAGGCTCAGGTGACTAGATATCCAACTGCACAATTTATTGCTTCCAATTGTTTCCTGAAGTGCTGCAATTACAGGATTTTATCAGCTTTTAGGAGCTCACAAGCTGCCTACCAGTGAGTGAAGAAATAAAAAGAATACTTCTGAAGCATTAAGAGCAAGATAGATCTGTTTTTAAAGTTTGCAAAGATGCATTATCAGTGGTACAGCCTATAGATTCATCTACAGCACCACTTTAAAAGAAAGTATTCCTCTGTGTAGCTACACATTTGGAGGGAGTTGATACGAAGTGGCTTCCATCTGTTGAACACAACACAGTAAAATGCTGAATTATGATGTGAAGCATACATCTCCATAGACACAACACTTGTGTTTTTCACTTATCAAAGTCTTGTAGCCGGTAAATCATCTAAACAGAGTCTGCGATGTTTGACACCCATTATACACAGAGAATTTTAGGCTTTCAGTTGTAGCCTTTGGACCCTTGCTTGTTTGGGAAAGGTTGTAAAACCAATCTGAGAGGTGAGCGATAATTAGACATAATCTTCATAAATGTGTAAATATGGATTGGCTCAGATGACAAATCAATAGTTCAACATCTAGCTAAGCCTGCATTGAACCTATATTAATTGACCTGATGACTTGGGGGTTGTTTGTCCCATCACATTTGATACAGTCATGGAAAAAAATTATTAGACCACCCTATTTCTTCAATGTCTCGTTCATTTTAATGCATGGTACAACTAATGGTAAATTTGTTCTTCTTGATAATAACCAAAATCATTATCAAGAAAATCATGGAAAATGGCTAGCTATCAGCCCTTAAATTAAACTCTTATGAGCTATTTTTGTTGTTATCATTATATTTGTCCAAACAAATCTACCTTTAGTTGTACAAGGAATTGAAATGAACAATTAACTTAAGAAAACAAGGGTGGTCTAATATTTTCCATGACTGTAGCCGATATACACAATGTGATTATCCCAGATTCAATGGGGAATAAAAAATAACAGTCTTTCTGTGGCCTAATTTATAAAATTGTTGTATGATATTTTAATCACACACTCACATTAATGATTGAGTGATGTGAAATCAGAAGAGGTTTCGGTATAATATTTGGCCAAGTACGAGTTTACATTGTTGATAGCTTAGTTTATAAACTCAAACAATAGCTTGTGAGCTAGCTAGCTTAATTAGTGAAAAGTCTGGTTGGTAAAATGTTAAACAATACAGGAGAAAAAATCATTAATGTTAATGTTAATGTTACTTAATGTTTTCCCAGCTTAGCCGTAGTTTGTGCTTCCCATATTACTTTTTGGGGTGTTTGGCATTGTCTTTTGACAATATTTACCTTTGTTTTAAGATGTTTCAAGATCGTTCGAAGACTCTTCCATCCAGCTAGAACAAAACAAACAAAGCAACCAAACATTGGTAATACTCTCCGTTACCCAAAATCTAGACTTTTGTCATCACCATGGTTGCAACCACCGTCACTTCCGGCCGTCGTCTTTGTTGTCATTTCACTGTATTTACAGAGAAGAAAAACGTGTAAAAGAGAAGGAGGTAAGCCCATAGACTGTATAAAATGGGTAAGCCGTAAACCCAGACACTCCCGCCAGGATATGAACATGTAGCCTACTGTTATCAGGTTAAAACCAAGTATTTAATGTGTTGGGATACAGGCGTACACGGGTATTTGCGGAAGAGAAAGGTTTTGCCTCGTATTTAAGCTAACGTTAGGCTACTTATTATCGGCCCATTAGATTTTTTGTCTCCTTCTGAATCCGTGTCACAGAAGTAGCCTATTATTAACCCTCTGAAATCTTTGGCTATTATGTCCCTTAAATATCTGTTAAAAAAATCTTTACCATGCCATGTTGGTATCAGTTTTTTCAGTGTCACCTCACCTATATGTCCTGATAATTATAAAATAAATGTTTAACTTTGACTTACTTGATAAAAATGTTGAACCCAAAAGAAACAAAGGAAAACAAAATCTGATCTTAAAAATATTATATTTCAATACAAATAATTTTAAATGTTGCAAATATGAATACAGGTTGCAAATATTACATTTAACAGGTAAGATGAGGATAATCTCTAGTTCTATATTTTATACTAAATATATTTGACATTATCTCCGGTTTTACTTGGCCGAATATAATACAAAATTATAAAAAATATTATTAAAAATCTGGCATGGAGTTTCAAGCCAGAACTTTAGAGGGCAGCTGATGGCAAGGCTTAACGTTGCTTCATTTTTATGTCTTCACGTCATGAAGAAGTCATGTGTCGGTGCTTTCATGGACTCTACAGGGTTAAAGTTCAATCAGCTATTAGAGTACATCAGGTAATTGTTATTATTGTACCTGTGCAGTGACACTTTAGGCAATTTGCCTGGTGGAATGTAGGCCTAATTAATAGGGTTGCAATTTTCCAAATACACTGTTCAAATAGACTTTCGAGCTTCAGAGCACTATTCAATTTAGTTTTCAACTTTTTTTTTTTCGACACTTAAATTTTATGCCATTGTGATATTATTAAATCAAGGAGTCAAAAGACGCTATATGGTATCAGGTGTTATATAACTGCATTGTATTCTTGAATGTACCATGCAAAGTGGGTGAAATATGGTTTCAATTATGCCAAACCTGGTTTAATAATTTAGAATATAAAAACAGTATATATACGATATACGAATTTGAAACATCTACAGCAGTAAAATGTAACATACATATACTGCATCCCTTACATTAATCCAAACTATATTATGTTGTTTAATTTAAAACTGATTATTTCACTGTACAACACCTGAAAGATAATCATGGCATTTATACTACTAATATTTCAAATAAGGGGTGATTTTGTGCAATCTTTTAATTCTATCAAATAGAAACCAACAGCTCATTAGTGAGTAATACTTTAACTAGAGAGATTTGAAGCCCTTGGCTTTGCAAGTCTTGTGTGAAAAATAAGTCATCCAAAAAATCTTGAAATAAAAGGCCAATATCTGAGCCAAACTACTTGCAGGTAATAATATGACTTCACCACACGATGGCAGCAAACTGTCAAATATGGAGGATTGCCCCGGGTTACAAAGCTGTCAGAGTCAGAAAAGTCAACAACAAGGAAATGAAATTCCTAATGCAAAACAGATCTGTCATTATTCACTGTAACATAATAGAATCATGGATTTAAAGCATACAGTCGAGCCAGAGAGTGACCACTCTTGTATATTATTCAATTTATCAAAATGAATGTTGTTGACATCCATGTATGTCCATATTAATATTTTTTTAAAGTTCTCTCTTCCCACCTCTGTTTTCTTTGAAAGATCATGTGGCTCTGTCTGGTCTGCAGGTCCCTGGATTTACCACCTCAAGCAATATCAAGCAAGTCTGTTCCTTCCAAACCTCTTTTATGATGTAAAATGGAAAGATTACGTACTTCCAACACCCTGAAAAATGTAACTTCAATGGTTTGGTGCTATGGCACAGTATGTAAGTATCACACTATGATCATACTCATAAAGGATATAGAAATTACCAACTTACTAATACTACCATGAAAATGCTTTTTAATAAACTTATTTGCAAAAAAAAGCTTTAATCCACCATAGTATGTGATTGTTATAATGAAGTAACACCTAAAATATTACTATTTAAGCTTTGCCAAGTAATAACAAGTATCAAAACTTTAGTGACAGTGTTGTAATCCAGGTTTTTTTGCAGACCCTCTGCCTCCGTCCATAATGTGCACACAGACACAGGAAATGCTATTGTTCCAGACAGGAAATGCTGAGAGGGGGGCCTCAGATGACTGAGACTGAGCTGAGTCACAATGTGGGTGAGTGCAATAAAACCGCAATAAGACCATAATGACCTACCTGCATGACCTGGAGGATTTCTATCGTGTCAGTCGATGCGGATCCATTCTCTCTTTGTCTGATTTTGTGACCTTTACTCCAGCATGTGCAGACACTTACAGTACACACACACAAACACACACAAGAGCGTACATGTAGTTGCACGAAACAAAGCCAGTATTGTGGGTTGCAGCCACTCGAGAGGACTCTCACACAGCGATGGGATGTTAAGCCATGGTAACTGAGCTGGAATCTTGGCCTGTCTCTAGCATCCCTCTATTTACACAATTAGTATGACGAAGATGTGTTACACTGTGAGAGCTGGTGGGCGCCTTTGTGCTTCTATGCTTGTGTCCTTTCCCTTTGCAAGACTAATAAAATATACCTTCCTTCCCTACAAAGAAAAAAAACCCTTAGTATTCCAAAGTGAATATATCATACTGATTCACATTTGAGAAATTCATTTGGATTTAAGATATATATATACATTTGAATAGAAGGTAAAGTTTCTGTATTGCACAATTACAGTGTCATTTACATCTAGTTTATCAGTGTTTCTGGGGTTAAAATTGCTATCATGCAGGGGTGAGCAACTATGAACAACTAAAGCTTTGAATTAAGGAAAAACAATATATCCAATACAATATTTCCCTCTGAAATGTGGGTAAAAGTACAAAGTAAAGTAAAATGTACAGTGAAATTTCCTCAGAAGTTTACTTAATTACAGTATTTGAGTAATTGTACTTAATTACTTACGACCACTGGTAATATGACATTAGTAAGATATATATATATATATATATATATATATAACTTATGGTCATTGTGATTCATTGTGTTCCACTAATAGATTTAAACAGCAGAATGTGGATACAAAAAAAAATCACATTATGATCATATCATCGCAATTTCAGGGATATAGAAATAGTACATAGTAAAAGAGTGTCCTCATAAATACAGCTTTACAACTTTATCCATGTGTATGTGCCCATGTCACTGTAATGTTTCACATACAGAAATAAGTAGATCCAGTGTAGTTTGAACTTCACTTGGTGCAAAATATCTAAACTGTTCTTGTCTCCACCCATCAATTCCTGTGTCACTCACACACAGAGTCACACATACACATTTATAGACACCGGATGACGTGCAGCTAGCTCCATGCCTGAGTAGCAGACTGCGACACAGCTTCCAACTCCCTCCCTCTCTCCCTCCCTCTCTCTGTTTCTGCAGTCCTCTCCTCTCCTGTCCCAGGCAGTACTGCTCCCGCCTCCTCCTGCAGCCCTGCCTGACCGCTCATCAATAAGCTGTATTAGCCCATCACTAATCATATTGCGAGAGACGGAGAGTGAGAGAGTAGGGCAGCCAGACTTTGTGTGCATCCTCAGTGTGTGTGTGCAGTTGGGAAGGGAGGAGGGAGGGGTGTATCCTGGCGGGGAGCTTTTCCCTGTTGTAGTAACCAACCGCACGCCGGCTGCCAGCCATTACTTCACTGCAGCAGCAATCAGCTCTTTCGTATTTAGTGAGCCAGACACACTAACCTGTCTGTCCCCTCCTCTTTTCTCTCTCCCTCTCTCTGCATATTCAGCAGAGCTGCCCTCCTCTCCTCCTCATCACTCTGCCACTCCTGCGGCGTTGCTCTCTGCTTGAAGGGGACACTGGCCTGCTCCTCACCCACTGATTCTGCATGACTGTCACAAAGGTAAGACCGCTGTGGATGGGAGACAACTTTTATGATGTCACCGGTGATTTGGGCTCAGGGTTAGATTGGACTGTGAAGGTTATTTAAGGTGTTATTCATATGTGTGTGTGTTTTTGTCTGATGAGTTTTTGAATAGTGTTGGAGTTACCAGGTAATGCAAGGTTATCAGGATGCTGCTGCCTGAGGATGAGTGTAAATGTGTGTTCCCATTAGAAATGCAGTCCGGTTTTGATAAGACCCAAATCACATTCTGTGATTACATTCTGTAATCTGCAGCGTATAACAGGATGGAAACACTCTGAGGTTCTTTTTTTTTAATCTCTGTTGGAGCTATATAAACTTTATTTAAAAGAGACAAAAGAAATGCAATATCAGGCCTGGCAGTTGAAGAATTAACTGTTAGCTGCTGAAATGTTGTACAAGACTCCCTTTCAAACTCAGTTATACTGTCCATGCAGGGTTGTTGACAGATGTAGTGTTAGTGATCATTTTCAGCAGGTTTGGATGGTGTATTGTTAATTTCTATCAATAACAATATGAGAGATGGAAAGAGGGTTTAGTGTTTTGCTAGCTGCTGCAGGAGGAAAAGCCAGATGATGGCTTTGACAAATAGTGATTTAAAAATGCTAATTAACAGAAAGATTGTCATTATGATATGCAAATTCTGGCCCACTACATTTCATCACAGTACTTCACATGAAAACACAACTTGAGGATTTCAGCAGTGGTGTTTTGGCTTTTCCTTGAATTACTGTAGCTTTATATTGCTTTGGACAAAAGTGTCAAATGAATAAATGTAAAAATAGTCACATTACAGGGACTCAGCACCCATGAGGGGAAGTAAATCAGGCTCCAACAAGGCAAACCACTAAATTTTAGGTTGGTTTTTGGTTAATGTCTGGCATATAGCAATATGGTTAAAATTATGGTAAGTCTTCTGGGGCTAGATATAAGTCAATGCACAGTCCTCTCAAGTGACAGCAGTAAACATGTGTGTTTATGTGTGTGCAGCAGTCTCAAGCTGACCTTAAAATAGGTGTGTCAGCCTGCTTAGTTGACTGTTTGTGTGCGCCCAAGTGTGTGTTGGTGGTCGCAGTCTGTGCTTAACGCTGCAGCAGCCGGTTAAATCCTCTTAATCAATTAACAGAGAGAGCAAGTGAGAGAGAGAGAGAGAGAGAGAGAGAGGAAAACGGGAAGAGACACACAAAGCGGAAATTAGCACACCTACTCCCATGTAGAGAATTAACCTGGACCAAAATAGATGACCTACTGTAGACACAGGACAATGGCCTATTTACTCACACTTATGGTCAAACACCTGCGAGTTCCACTCAAAAGTTCTGTTGATACAGAATGTCGTAGTTAGTGTTTCCTGCGTGCAATCTCTAACACAAATTCACAGACGATTGCTCTCAAAGTACAATTTCCCTGCCCGTGTGTGAGAGAGATTGTGTGGGAGGTGTGTGTGCTGCTGCGTAGGTGGACGTTCTCCACTACGAGAACTGAAAAGAGGGAAAGGTCAGGTGTTTGTGTGTTGGCGCTGAGCCAAAGCCCAAATCTGACTGTAGACAAGGCCAAAGGCACTGAGGAAATTTAATGAATACGCACATGATTTTTTTTGTCTTTGCTTGCATTTTGACTTCCTACCTGCAATTATGGAAATGAGGTGAGGAGGAGGAAGTGAGGGGAAAAAAAGGAAAGAGAAAAACGTGCTTTGACATTTCTGTAAAAAAAAAAAAAAGGTATGAAAGCACATTACCCAGTGGTATCTAACAGATGATGGGTGTGTGGGAGAAGCAGAGAGAGAGAGAGTCTAGGGAGCTGTTTTCATGGCTTTGCCTGCCAACAGCAGAGAAGTCACCTTGGGAGGGATACAGGACAAGAGCTTCTGTGCTGACGGGGCTAAAAAGCCTTTTACCCCACAGCACACAATACAGACTGACAATATTCAGGAGAGACAGTCACTGCAATGGCTACTTAGTATCAGATTAAGATTTGTATGGTCTGGCATGACCTCTTAGTATTTTAGCATAGATTTACAATGATTTGCAATGAGGACATAGACATTTACTAATGTAGCATTAAGTGTGAAATGTCATCTCTTTATGTATGTAGTGTTTATGTTGAGTTGGCTTACATTAACTAAACAGCACCGAATTAAACACATTAGTGCATTTATAGTAGGAGTGTAGCCGCTTCGATTATCTCCTGAGACTCATTAGCACATCTGCGTACCTGATAAATCAAAAGCTCAATTAAAAGCTCAGTAGGTGTTAAATAAGTGTAATGTCTGTGATCTCTGTTAGTAAGTTATAAGATGCTCCACCAACAACTAATTAAGTAAGACGAAAGGTGAAATATATTGTTGATGCACAACCAGGTTTAAAATATTGCATGTTCACATATCACTGTGTGTAGTTTATAGCAGAATAGCAAACGGCAGGCTCGCAAATTAGGGAGGAAGGAATTACAAAATCAGTCTGCTGATACACAATCAAGTGATATTCTCTCATGAAATGCTACTAAATAGAGAGTTGCAAGAATTAATCCTAAAACTCAAAAATGAGTTAGCATTTGTGCACTTCCTGTACACTCATCTTGAAATCAATGGATTTGAATGTGTTTTTGGTGA
Organism: Centropristis striata; assembly: GCF_030273125.1. NCBI lineage: Eukaryota > Metazoa > Chordata > Actinopteri > Perciformes > Serranidae > Centropristis > Centropristis striata. The sequence continues at coordinate 12,735,818 of NC_081518.1, forward strand.
GATGCCTGACATAAGGTCTGTGGTTAACACAAGCCGTCAAGATTTTAATGTTTTCCTGATTTTAATGCTACATAAATATGGCAATAATTATACCATTCGATTTTTGTCTTTATCTTTGAAATGTTGCTAAATGGCTAAATTAGACCACGGGGTTGTCGTAGACATTAAACATCATTGTCAGCTCGGTGTTGGTAATGCTGATGTCATGGTGTGGTTCGTTTACAGCCCAACTGTAGTTTTTTACTTCAGGCAATTGCATTTATACTTTCAAAGTGGTGTAAGAATGGAAGGTAAAGTTTTTCCTGCTGAACAAAATAAGTAAGTGATAAGAGTAATAATATGCCACCCTGCTCTCTATAGGGAATTTATCTAGGGTGTAAGCATGTATAAAACATGCATGTGCAAAACTTCACATTGGTTGTGGTCAAGAAAGCTGTTGTGTTCCTGATTTTACACGAAGTAAAACACTTACAAAACAATTCTACCACTTTCACAGTCTTAAATCACTTCTAATGTAACTGTTCTGATAAGGTTTCTTTCTCTGCCTTCCACCATGATACATCTGTATTTACACATGTATCAAGATACTGTATCTAGTTTATGTATGCATTGCTTATTGTCCATGCCGGACATCCAGCCCTATTTCTCCTAAGACATACTGCTGCGCAAATATTACCAGCTTATTATCACATGATGATGAATGTAAGCCATATGGGCATATGTAGATTGTAGATGTTGCCAGTACTTGTTGTCTTGTCATACTCACTTCCTACTGATTCACTCCATTGATTCAAGTGGTCTAAAAAGGTTTGGTAACCTCTAGTGGAAGATATTGTGAGTCCTGAGATGTCACTGAGACTCACAGTGTGTGCATTTTGTTACCAACTGTGAGAGACAGACGACAAACCAAGAGAGAGAATCATTCACTCCTCTTACAAAATGCTGACAGTGGAAATAGGTCACTGCACGTTTAAATCCATGGCCTTTGCTTTCAAACATGGTCTTACTGAACTGAGTCCTCTGTGAGACGGGCCATAAGCTCTTTAGCTTTTTAGCAGGGACACTTTAGGCTACTGGCAATCATTTCTTTTGGAGGTTTATCCAACATATTGCTACCAAATATCATAATACCTCAAACTGACCATCATAATATGATTCGTAAAATACCTGAGGGTAATGCATTCCCTAAATGCTGCCACCGAATGATGCACTACTTAATAGAGCTTTCATGAATAGATACTACTGCAAAGTAAAAAAAAAAATGTTTTGGGGAGTATTTATTCATTTTCCCAACAGCTTTGCCTTTGTTTGCTTGAAAGTACCACAGAGAGGAAACATTGAGAAAGAAATGGGTATAAGGTGCAACACAGGCCATTGACTCAGAAATATAGCAGTAACATGGTATGTGATTCTCCAACTCTCCATGGCATCCTAATAATGCTTATTCTGACTGAACATATCTGGTGTTTGTAAGCTGAATCCCGTCCTGCAAAATCTTGTCACAGTCAACAGAAAACCATGTTTGACCTGTTTTTAATTAAAGGTCAAAGTGGTGTTTTGCATGTTTCACTGACAGACTATAAGAAGTGGACGTAACCACTGTGACAGCACTCACTGGGTTGTGGAATAAGATTTTTAAGCCTTTAGTTTGGCATTTTGGCCGTGGCCAGTCTTATTTTTTGTAGCCAGAATGACCCTGTTTGGACCAGAGGTTGGACATTTGGGAGAGAAATAGATGGCCAGCTTAGTTAGCGAGGTGCATTGTGTCATGTTAACTGTGATAAAAATTGCGATGCATATTTTTGCTAGTAAAGCCAGATGAAAATGTACTTTATGGAAAAAATGAACAGCCGACTCCTGTTGTCATGTCATTACAGTTAGTTGTAACATGTTGGTCACCTAAATATGTCACAAGGTGTCAAACTAATCCATGAAAGGGCCATGTGGCTGCAGGTTTTTGTTCCAACCAAGCAAGAGTGTTGATATGCCTCTTTCCTGATTGAGGTCACTGTGGTGGAAGCCATCTCCTAAAGCATCGCCTGCTTTATTGTCTATTTTACTAAATGCGACCATAATCTACCAAATGAATGTCATGCTGTATTGAAGAACGTTTGAAGCTAGTGACTGAGACCATAAACTCATTAGAAAAATGTTTACTGAGGTAATAAATTAAGTGAGAAATAGGGTTATTTTCTCATAGACGCCTATACAGTCCAAATTTTTGCTGCCAGTGGACTCATCCCCTGCAAGACATTACAAAGATTGCAGGTTTACGGCACTTCAGCACTGGCTTTACTTATCAAACCTGGAGGCTACGTGCACCTTTTACATAGTCAATGCATCCATACATTTTTTTATTGAAACTCATCTTGCAGATACAGTTGTTGAAACTTCTTCAGAATATTCTTACTCTAAATAATGTGGTTGTGTTATGAAAATGAATACAATTGAATGAATTGAAAAGGGAATAAGGTTTCTCTTCAGGGAGATGCTTCGTACTGCATACAGTATGCTGCTCTCGGTAGTGTAGCCGAAAACTGCTAACACAACTGGCACATCAGGGCACAGCATGGGATTATTAATACTACAACTGCACACTCTGTTCTCATTTGCTTTGTGGTTGTGTGTATGTCTGTGTGTGCGTGAGTGTGTGGACGTGGGTGGGAAGGCACCAATGTGAGTTGGCAGACACATCATGTGTAGGTGGGTGGATAACTTCCATTTCTACTACTAAATCGAGTATTAGAGATCTTGTGATATCAGCAAAAGGAAAAACCTGATTATCTGCTGTCTTTTGACCTGAAAGTGTGTTAATGTGTGTTTTAACATCCTCAACGCTGCTCAAGTTCATGTCAAAGAAGCTTGATGAAACCCTGCAGATCACAACTGCTCCCTTACATAACACGAAAGTATGAAGAACAAACTCATACAGTAAAACTAGTCAGCCTTCAGTTTGTTCAATAAAAGACCACTTGTGTCCTCCAACAGCACAGGGGGCATCAGAGGCTAGCTCTAGCATTGATTGTTGCCCTGAGTTACCTTCCTGTCAGTTTTAGTTTGGTCTCAGTCCACAGGGCTCAAGGGAGAGGCATAATGGCCACAGCGGGATTTCCCTGTGCGAGAAACTGACCTCTCCAGAAGGCTGAGGTCACTCGACCCTCTGTCTGCCAAACGGAGACGTTGGGAAATAAAAGCACAGAAGGACTGAACTCTGTTTCATATCCAAACCAATTTCTGAGCATCTAAAAATCTATTAAACTGTGCCATAAAGCATAAAGGCAAGCTGCTGGCATAGAAGAAGCTGCACAGACCATTTGGACTGTTCTTCTGAATACCCCCTCTGATTAGAAAGCTGCGATTCGCACGGCAACCCCTAAAATGGTCCAGTTGTTTTTGGTTGGATACCACAGAAAGAGCAGTGTGCCAGGGCTGGGGAGGGGTGGGGGGTGGGGAGAGGGACAGAAGGACGCTGAGGGAGGAGAGGAGTGACCGAGATGAGGAGGGGGAGGACTAGCCTTTGGAGTAGCCCTTTTTGTTCCTTTAGACACCAGCAGAAATGCTCCCCAGCTGACACTAAAGGGAGTCCAGTTGGTGATAAATGATTGTCTGTTCCCAGAGGACAGAGCCACACACACATACTTATGTGTGTATTACTATACTTGAGAGGACCCTTTATGACTTTATTCATTATTTGGTTCATGACTCTAACCTCAAGCATCTGCACTGCAGACTCGCCCTAATCCTATTTTAACTTTCAAACTAAAGGCCTAGCCTTCAAATTAGATTTTACAAATGCTTTTACCCAATTAAAACACACCCCTGAATGAATGCGTAAAAAGGTCAAACTTTATAAATATAAATATGAATATATGAATCCTGATGAAGACTTGCTAAGTTTAAAACTGTCGTTTTTTTGTTTGTTTAGTTGTTGTTTGGCTTTTTATCAAAACTCCTGCTCCTCCACATGTGAGTGCCTGGTGGTTACATCAAACCACTTCATCTCAGGATGACTTGGAATAATACTCAAGATGTTGTATTCATTATGCATTGCTAGCGTAAGGGAATACTTTAGTATTTTCTTCCAAAGGACCCATACCAATCACTTAAAAGTGAAATAATTTGTGAAACATAAGACAGTGGATGCATTTATGGTCTTTGGCAGAGCTGACCCTCCTCCTGCAACACCAGTGTTTACAGCTGTTATAGTTATTGCCAACTTTGTATTATTCATGTTTGCACTCACAACTTTGCAGCTCTCTGCCAAATATCAACATGCCTCATATATTATTGTTAGCTGAACTGTTTCATTGAAACTTAGCAGTATTTGATGACCCCTGTCAATGTTTGGCTTTGTCCTTGCTGACACATTAACATTTACATATTTATTAATTTCTGCACCTACGGTGCGTTTCATACCTTAGTTTCTCACTTTGATTTTGTCAGTTACTTCTTGCCATATCTTTTGTTTTGTTATGGCATGGTTAAATTGACTTTATTTTACTGATTATGTGCTTATTCTTTAAGATGAACAGCATTCTCATCTTCTGTCCGGCTTGGCTTTCTTTTTCCTTTTGTATTCTCTTTGTTGTCCATTTTGGAGGAGATGGCTAACACTGATAATTAGGCTGTCAATAAACATTAAAGGATGATGATGTAATGAAGCGTAATCATGGTAACTGAAGTGCACAGATGCTGCTTTCTGACAATAACTGCCATGAAAGCCTGAACATTTAGTTGAGGAGACAAGCCAAGAGACTCAATTGCAACAACCTTAAATGAATCCCTGAACTCAGGGAAATATTTTGCACAAGAGACAAACTTAAGTTTGAATCGTTTAGGCTTCATGGCACTGAAGTTTGCTCTTTTGCACATTTGATGATTCTTAAGTCTTGATGTGCACTGTCTATATACTCAGTTTTTCAAAAAGTTTTGATTCTGTACTGTAGGTCTTACACCTCACAAAGATAAAAGCACAAGAACACACATGTACATGCTTGTTTCTCTGTAGCAAAAGCTTTATATTTAACCATGCTGACGTGAATTCTATATAATTCAAAGTAGCATTCCAGCTGTGTTAAGTGTGTTTGCAATTACATATCTGCAAACACTCCAATTATGAAGGAGGCCCGCTCTGCTCCGATGTCAGGCACACACATGTGGTCGGAAAGACGTCTGAAAGCCATTTTCAGAGTGTTTATGGTTCAGCTTCTGCTGTTAACTGTAATTCTGTTAAGACTCTCGTAGCATTAAACAATTCAAGATATGTTTCAAGATATGAAATCTCTGACAAATATCAGTGACTGTGTTATTTTATAGTGAGTTTATTGTCCCAATCACACAAAAAAACAAGAAAACGTTTTTGGAGAAAGGCTGCAAGCACATTCAAATCCAAGCACATCCACTTTCAAACTGTCTTAAATTCTTTACTCGGGGCACCTCGCCCACCGTAAATCTTAATTGAGTCTGATTTAGACCACTGGCCATTTGTCAAGTTTAATGTTTACCCGCACACTCTCTCACACACACTGACACACATTAAACTGAGAGTTAAATCTCCAACCTAGCAACCCAAAACCTGCTATTCTTGGAGTTGGAAAAATACACAACAGTTTAGCAGATTAAGAAACCTAAATCCAGAATTAGGCTTTTTTGTTTCTTATATTCAGTCTAAATGGAGCAGATAAAAGATTTAACATGGGGGAGAGCAAGTTGTGTGTGTGTTTGTGAAGAGGCGGGGGGCAGACAAAAAGTGTGAGAAAAAGAGGAAAAAGGGGAAATAGTTGTGAGAAAGCCACAGAAAAGCATTCACCACAGGAAGACATTCAGATCTCATGAGCTCATTGCCTGTCAAAAAGCTTCCTTACCCTGCTCAATGTGTGTGTGTGTGTGTGTGTGTGTGTGTGTGTGTGTGTGTGTGACTGTCTGTAAAAACTGTACTTTTCAAATCTGTGTGAAAAGCCTGTAGTGTATTTCCAAAAAGACTTGGGAAACTATTCATTCCCTGTGTCACTGCATAAATCATTCCTTCACGGCAAATGCATTCACTCGATCCAGACTCACATATAATACTGCAGGTCACCAAAGTATGACTCAAATTCATTGCAATAAGTGCACAGCAGAAAGCTTTGTTGTGGCTTTTGGCGGATAAGAGTGTTCATTTTTGGATTTCCCTTTGGGAGGTCACTGATATAAAAGAGGACGGAATAATGTGAAATTATTTGTGAATATCCTCCAGCGGAAACAAAGATCCAGGAGAGAGTGACCATTTCCATCAACCCTTTCCCCTCCAGCTGAGATTAAGTGCACATCCCATGCAATCTGTGCGTGTGTGTGTGTGTGCACGCTCGTACTTCCCACATAGTGATGACCAGAGTGAGTTGTTAACCAACAGAGTGAGGACATTACGGCCTGTCCTCGCTTCTTCAAAGACTTTATTTTATGGTTAAGGTTACAATTCATATGGGTAAGAGTTAGGCATTTGGTTGGTTAACGTTAGCATTAGGCTAGGGAATGCATTATTTTAGAGAGGGTCCTCACAAAGATATAAGTGCAAGGGTGTGTGTGTGTGTGTGTGTGCAGTCTGTACAATCAGGACATAGGATGTGCGTCCTGTTTGTGGGCCTGGGGACAAAGCAATAAGTGCACTAAGACAGCTGGGTGTTTTACTTTGTGTATGACTGTGTGTAAGGGGAGGATGTGTAGTGAAATTGTTTGTGTACACTGTGAAATGCACATAGTTTGGTATTATACTTTAGTGTGAGTAAGATGAGGTAATTACTTGAGTTAAAAAAAAGCTTCAGTTTCTTTGAAAATGGTGTAGAAAGGTGATTTCCATTTAAGAAAATGCATTTGGAAGAAACTGAACAGAAAGACCCCTGCGACCCGAGTGCGGATAAGCGGTTAAGGATAATGAATGAATGAATGATAGAACGACTTAATGTTAGATATAATTAACTTGCTGTGACGTTTTACAGAGTTATTCTCAATACCTAGACCGATTCAAACCCCCAAATCTATTGTGGGTTTCTCTCTGAACAATGCTCCTTTCTCATATTCATCTTTTTTTGCTGGCATGTAAATCATTAGTGAAGCGGTCTCCACTCATGCTTTACATGCCAGCATGATATTTACAATTTGTTTTTGTCTCTTCTCTCCTCTTGCAAGTGTCCTAATGGCCTTTTTATGTCTAGCTATTTGTCTATCTTTGTTTTGTTTTTTTACCGGTCTTTCCCTCTTTTTCTCCCTCTTGTCCTAAAACTCCTGTGGCCATTACAGCAGAGTTGTAGTGACACAAAAGGCTCTCTTGTCTGAGAGGCTCTGCTGCATTGAAACAGAATGAATGGCTTGCAGCAGCAGTAAAGATGTAATTTATATCAAAATACTCAATAGAAATAAGTAATGGCGATCTAATATTCCTTATCCTCTTGTGTGTTTTTAGTGCTTACTTATCACAATTTTAGTGGTCTTATTTCCTAGTCAGACCAGCATTTACTGTCAAGTCAGCTTAATTGCATGATTTTCTGTTGCAATGTCCTAACTGGCTGAGAGCACCGCAGCAGCATGATGCGGAACAACGTTTTGAGCTGAACTTTTGTCTTTTTCTATTTATCCCTGTTGCTTGCATTAAAAGCGCTGCAGTGGACGAGGAAGGGCTAATCAAAAAGCTGAAATGAAGAGTTGTGTGTCCGATACTTCTTTATTTCAATAAAAAAAACTTAAATAATGCTGGATGGAAAGAGACCACCAGGGACCTGAACAACCTACTCTCTGTTGTCTTTGTATGTAAGTTTCAGTAAAAAAAAAATCACAATATAGGACGTGTGTTTTCTGTTAAGTTGACAAGTTGGCTAATCAGCCATCTTTTAAGTGGTTATATCTTTGGCCAGATCTTGAGCTCACAGCTGATTGGTACATGATTCGTTCATTTGTTGTTCGGTGTGGACAGAGATCGCCCAATGCAGCGCAATAGTCAGAGCCACACTTGCTGTTTGGCCACGACGTTTATGTTTACCACCAAACAAAGTGGAAGCTAATCTGTCGAGACTCGCTGTCAAGGAAATTTATAACTATTAGGAATAATGACCATAAGACCCAAGTTGTATTAAAATGGAATCATCCCAGGAAACCAGTTTGTTCCTGTAATAGTAACAAGTAAAATAAGTATAAGTATAGTATAAGCAAGTAAAATAAAGTCATATACAGAGGTCTTCTCATTAAAATACCTTTAAAATAAATACCCAAAAATACCTACCTACAGTTTAGCGGTTAAGGAATTAACTCTTTATTTCTTCTGAGTATCTCTACAGTTGCACTGGTGAAGCTGTAGTTGTGGTCAGTACATGTTAACTATGCAGTGCCACTGCAGTGACAATCAGGGTCCACTCTCACTGAAAGCTGCTGGGCTTGGAGGGCTTGATGAAGTGTCATGGAATCTACTTACGTAATTTTATCCCACATCACATTCCCAGGCATGAGGCTGACAAAAGCATTGCTGTATACTGTGCTGTGTGTTCATTTCTGGCATGCTTGTGCAACGTCACCTCACATTTGAGATATGTTCTATCATCAGTGCCGACGCATAATGCTTTGTGATCTGTTTATTTCTCACACGTGGTACGGCGGTCAGGCATTGTGTAGTGTGATGTCTTATGCTGGTAAAGCACGGGTTCAAACATGAGACTTACCACATTTTAACTGACTATGACTTTTATCTTTTTATGCTTTATACTGCAGGTAGGACTGTTTTCTACACTGAATGAGACAGTTGAGTGAACATAAGAGAGCAATGAGTGGGGAGTGGGGCAATGAGTGAGAGCACATCCATGGTGGATGATAGTACCACCCACACACTCTCATACACACACAAACACACATCCGCATTGGAGTTCATGAGGGTCAAATTCAGCTCTGTATTTCGCCTATGGGCACTGATAACAGTGTAAATATAGATATTAGTCTCTCTGCAGCACAAAATACTTTTTTTCATTTCCTTTGCTCGTGTGCTTTTCTTCTCTCTACATGTCTCTGCTATTCCCTGTCTTTATATTTAGTTTAATCTTATTACCATTCTACAATGGGTGCAATTTGAGATGCACATAAAGTATTAAAAAAACGTTTTAAAGGTAGTTAGTTACGGTGGTTGACTGAACTAACTGATGAGCCATGAGGAGATCACATGAAACATAAATACATAAGCCTCTTATAAACGCTACAGTATGTGGTGAAAGTGTCAGCTCTGAGCCACAGATAAAGCCTAGTGTCAGCAGTTTGTTCAAATGAGTTTGGCCAGAGCAATCAGGCTTATAAGCAAGGGTCAAGTTCAATTGCTGTTTGACGTCACTTGGTGCACGGGAAAAGCTATTGGTGCTGCAGAAACCTGGGTTCATTACAGAGGTCCTTCTGACTCGGCTCTCACATATAGACTGTATAAAAGAAATGGATACACTTTCTGGGTCTGAAAAGACAAGCCAATGAAGAAGTGCCTTAAACCTGCATTTTTTAAAATGGCCAGCAGAGGGCGACTATGCTGCTTTTGAAAAAGAAGTAAGATTGGATGAAAGTGTACGAGAAAATGACCCTGCTTCTCTATGATTTCTTAGTAAACATTTTCCTGTTGAGTTTATGGTCTCAATCCGTTGTTTCAAGTCTTTTTTAAATCCAGCATGATGGTTTTTTTTCTAAGTTATGGTCCCATTTAGAGTAAAATAGACGGCAAAGCAGGCTATGCTTCAGGGTGTGGCTTTTGTGATGACAAGTCCCACAAGATGGGGGCATATGAATGTGCATCTATGCACTGTGTACATTTAATTACCCGTAAACTAGTTTTTGGTTTACCTTGAAGTTTGTTAACATTTTTAGCAGCAACTTAGCAGGGCATAATCAGGAGCCAGGTGCAGTCAGGTTCCCGGTATGGGTGGCTAGATGTGCCACATCTTGCACCTCTGGGACAATAATGATTACCTTACCTTATCTTACTTTACGTTGCAAAACCATGATGGCGACGGCCAAATTGCCAAACCCAAGGCTTCAACAGCAGTCTACAAACCAATGGGTGACATCACGGTGACTTTGTCCCCTTCTTTTTAAAGTCTATGTTCTAACTGCACTAGTGACTCCTAGTGGTGCGTTAGTGAAGGTTGTCTTACAGAGTGAGTGTGATCCGGGGCGGATAGTGTAACCAGTAAAAAAAAAAGGATGCAGGAAATGAAAAAAAAAAGTTAAATCAGTGTTCTGAAAACAACCATACTACATGTTTATATATTGATTGTATGATTTGAAAAGTACTTTATTTTTGTTTCGCAGACCTTGTGTAGGCAGCGACATGACGTTACATAACAGGTTTGATTTATACTGGAATTCATTTCACAGAACTGCTATCTGATTTTTCCCTCAGAGTTCTTGGCGGATACTTTTTATGAGAAACGTCAGTATAAATGTCATTCAGTCCATATTTTCTGAGAATCTGTTCTTAATTCCAGCTGTGTGGATTTCCATTGCTGTCACTATGGTAACACAATGGGCATGTCTGTTAAAAAACAGAGGCGACAAACAAAGAGCCTTCACAAATTATTGGACATTAGAATTCATACTTCACCCGTCATGTCAAACATGAACTGTATTCTCTGCTACTTGGCGAATTATTGACATTTGGTATTACTATTCATAGCACTTTTACTACATTATTTTAGGACATTAATAAAACATATTGATGAATTGCCCATTTATCTAGAATTCTATAATAGATGAATTAGCATGCTTGAGGCAACTTTACTAGGACATTGTCCTGCACCTGCACATTCCTCTCTCTAGTTTGATTATAAAGCTACTGCAACCATCTAGTTTTTGCCATGTTTAGATTGTTATGGAAAAGTAAAACTTCCAGACACTGTAGATACCACTTTTTTGTATATAGACCTACTGTATGCATTTTCCCTGTGTGTTATTCTTTACTGGACGGATTCACCAGCTGAGAGCAAGCTGTGTCTGCATTCCAGCCCTTGGTTTTTCTCCGTGGGTGCCGACTACAGCTGAGAGGGTTTGCTGGATCTGTGCTGAGGTGCCAGGTTCATTTATTTATGTATATGGTTCGTGGAAAGAGATGGAGTAGAAGGAAAAAGGAAAGTCAGGAAAACATGACTTGATCAGGATTTGGCTCACATAGAAGAACTGCCAATAAAACATGGGTAATTAAAGTTTAACAGTGCTTAAATACTTAAACTGTCAGATTCATTACATTTTTCAACAATAAAATGAATAACGTGACAACAGAAAGATGTGAATGTTCTGTCTTTTATTTTTTTAATTCACTCATGGAAAATGTGCCTAAAGGCCATTCAAACAACTTTTTTATTAGTGTTGGGCTTAGATAAATGAGTCTATTTATGCACAACTTTTCTTTCATTAAAGTTGAATAAAACAACTCCTTGTCATGAGGACTGTTAGTACTACTGATCCCACTGAGAGTCGACACCTCATTCTGAGCTCTTTGCAGCTTTTAGCTCGTTGTTTTAATTTGACGTTTGGCTGGTGAGAATAAGCCAAAGATTTAGGACCACAAAGAGATGGAGATATTGTTTTCTTATCAGTTGACTGATGAAGTCATGGATAAAACATTATTTGTCTCGTGATGAGAAAGTATATTCTAAAGTACCCAAGTTGTTCTGTTGCTGCTAGATTTATAAATATGCAGTTATTTGCCAAATCATCAGCTGTAAGACCTGCAGACTTTATTTTTATTGTATGCATATTTAAAGACTTGCTGTTTGTTTGTTTTTCAGTAGAAATGTGTTTGGTCTGATTTGCTGTAGGAATTGAACTCGGGTTGCATGTAAAGATAAATACCTATCCACCACCCTACACCCAAACCTCTGCTGTCTCCCTTCTTCTGTGGTCAGGTGATGTATGTATCTTTTAGGAAATAATTTAATTTACAAAATTTCAAGAAACCAGGCACACAACATCACCTCCGTCACAGTCATACAGTAGGAGGCCAAATTATGTTGATGTGCAAGATAATCTAAATACATTTTTTTCTTCCATACATTTGGCCTTTTTAAATGAACTCCAACCATGTAGAATCATTGAACAAACTGCTAGACAGGTATTTAAGTTATTTTCCTGTAAGTCTCTGCATTCCCTGTGTCGCACAAGGTAAGGACCGTCTTCTCCTGACAATGAAGAATGGGAGCTGTGGACTCCCAAGCTTGGGGTAAAAAAGGCTAATAGACATTTTTCCACATTGTCAGGGGAAAAAGGCGTTGTGGTTTGGAGTGGAAAGGTGCTGAGGGTAGCAGCAGAGAAAGGTATGCAGAAATATATCAGGTCCTGTCAACGGAAGGATAGCATGAGAAGCTTGAATGTTAATCTTTATTTTAAGTCTGCAGATATCTCTGATCCAACACCGCCCTGCCACACAACCACTATTTTATTGCTGCTCCAGAGAAATGCAATGAATTTGCTTGGAGAAGTTGGCATCCCTTCATTAGTAACCTTATGCCTCTAACCCTCTCCTCATGTTATGCTGTATCTCTTTCCCGGATGAGAGAGGACGCTGACGCTGCTTGTTTGCCGCTTCTCCATCCGAAGTTTATTTATTGCCTGTTAAGCATCTTTGAGTGTTTAGAAAAGCGCTATATAAATGAAATGTATTATTATTATTTTGATGATGATGCCACTGGAAAACTGTAGATATATCTGGGCTAGAAAAAAATGTAAAAGGGAGCCAGTGTGTCTTCACACCAAGGAAACCACAGAAAGATATCAAGGTCATTGGAATGAAGCAGCCAAGAGAGTTAGCATGTTGAACAGAATTGTTAAGGATATTAGCTACCCTACTAGGTACAGCAGCTGAATTTTAGAATATAAATTGATGGCAGGCCTATGGACAGAGTCTGCCAGGCATTTTAACTAATTTTCCTGAAATATATTAGTTGTCAAGAGATCTATGCGGCTGTGTTTTGTTGTTGCTGTTGTTTTTGCAACCTGCGCAGATGTCTAGTTGATTGTACGGATTTTTATTTTGGATTTTTAGGTTGTGGAGTATAATCAGTACTGATTTTACTGAGTAACTAAGTAAGTTATTTTTGGGCCCATAGAAAGGAGGGGTATGTCAGTCCTGTATTTGAAACTTGTATTGATGTTGTCTGATATCATGTTAACCCCCTAAATGTAAATTTGACGACAGTGATAATTATTGTTGTATGTTCAAGTATATAGGAATCTTTTTAAAGCAGAATATATTATATTTTATATTCAGGAGATTAAAATAGCCATGCATGTGTGCAATGTGTTTATAGATATTAATTTTGATAAGTCTTAATATAATCCTTTGAAAACAATTTAATATGCGGTTTGGTGTCCGACAGAACTTCATATCAAAAAGATTAACCCTGCTTTCAAGCAGTGCCTGCTGGCATGTGTTATACTATCTAACATTGCTGTTTAGGAGGATCTGTCTCACTTGGATTCTTTAAATGTTTTCCCCATGCCATACTACTGTTAATCAGTTGAAGTAAGATAAGAAAAAAACTGTGTTAATCCCGAGGGAAATTGTTGTGCAACAATTGCAGCAGAAAGAAGGAAAGATTGCATTTGATGAAATACAAGGAATTTTATTAAAATTTACTTTAAACTTTATGCCTCAATTCATACAGAGTCAAAGGCTTTAGTTAGCAAGAAGTTTTGAGAAAGTATGTATACCTAAAATATAGCATTATTATCTTGAATATCACTGGAAAATACTAGTTTCAGGGAGAAATCCACAATGCATGATCATGAAGGTCTAAATGTGCACTCTAAATATTCATCATTTATGTTCCATTCGACAAGATCATTGCCTAATCCAATGAAAACACTGTACTACACACACTCGTGCACAAAAAAATTAGGATACACTGAAACGAGAGTGATGAAGAAGTCGGGGAAGTGAGCAGATCCAGCAGGGAGTAGATGGTGCCAATAAAGAATCCCTGCTGGAATAACAGCCAAAATTAAATATTTGTCCCCATAGAGGATTGTGAAATGAGGTCTGTGTTTTGCAGCTGGCAGTTTAACTGGGACACATACGTAGATCTACTATACTGCAGAGGTCCAATTGACAGGCTGGCAACAAACAGATCAATGCAACAGACTGGAAAGATGTGCATGAGTGACCATATGATGGATATTTCATTGCTAGCTAGCCAAAGACTATCCTGCCATCTGATTTGCTCTTATATAAACTTTATAATAAACCAATGGAAAGAATTATAATAAGCATATGGAGGCACAGGATGATGTAGAATGACAGCAGCATTAGTATTGTAGTCCTGTGGTTATATTTCTCTGGGTGATCTCATCAACAGAGCAGCTTCTCTGAAATAGGTCAAATTCACAACACATTAACCTTCACCCACAAACGGGAATACTGTCATTTCAAATGTGGCTTAACAAGCTCGCACATGTGTGCAAAGGCAATTACTATCGCCTGTTTCTTCCTCTCTTTCTGGTTGCGCATATTTTAGAAATGGAGAAAGGCGCAGTCTTTTTTCTTGATCGAAACAAAAAGCTGAGAAACACATCATTGAAGAGACATTGGAGAAACTATCCCAGATGTGCAGGAGTGCATGAGGTGACGACCACTATTCCTTTTTTTTTTTATCTCACCTGTCAGATTTTGAGCAGTGCACAGTCACCATCGCTACTTATAATCTTCACTGGCTTGATTTAAAGACCACAGTTGTGGTTTAACCTGCTTACCACATTAGAAAAACCCATTAGGAGCCTTTCCTCATGACTGCTGCTCTGAATAAACAGGAACATCTGGAGTTTCCCTGCCCCCACTTAAAAGCTGGCAAAGGTGCCAGAACTGCTCCAATCTGTTTATCTCACACAGATTTACTGTTCTTTGTATCGTGCCCATGATAATAGACTTTGACACATCATGTCACATTATGTGTGTTATGGAACCAACAAAAGGCAAACACATTTTTTTTGGCCTAATAAGCCCTCTTAATAACATCAGGAAGAAGCTCTATATTAAAATGTACTTCTTTTTTTCCTCACCTCAACAAACAACAGCTGATCTTGTCAAAATTTTTCATTTTGACATGATCAGCTTATAATACAGAGTCATAGTACAAGTTCACATGCTGCGTTTCATGGAACCTGTAGTTAAACCGTATACCCATCTTCAGTGGCAATCACCTAGTCCATTAAACTGTGAGTAACCATAAAGAGATTACAGAGAACTGACCTGGTACACTAATATGATATTGATGTGTATGAGGTTCCTGTGCAAGGACATTGGTTATCTCATTGCCCTGGGTAACTGTATCAGACAAATGGCTCTGTAATATCCTCTCCCTGCTGGTATCCGGTACCTTCTGTTCGTCAGTAAATCAATACGTGCAGTTTATAATGAGATATCTCAACCACTACCGGACAGGCTGGTAAGAAATTTGCTGTGAAAATTCAAGGTCACTCTAAGATGATTCTGAGTTCCTGCTGACTCTTGTGTGACTTTTTGTGTTGCACCAATATTTGGCCAAAATGGCCTTGAAAAATAAAAATCTAGAGAGCAGCTAGAGCATGAAATTTACACAAACACACTCCCCAGAGCGAGAATTCCTTCAGTGCTGGATACTCAATTTAATTTCAAACCTGTCTTGTAATTACCACAAATTGTCAACACAGTATAATATATATCATAATCTAATAGGTGATTGGCGTTACTTTTGCTGTTCACAAAGAGTGAAAGCACAAGAAGTAACTTTACATTTTTATTCCCAGTGGTAAGGCCCTAACAATATAAAACTGACAGCATATAATTTGATCCTCCACCACTCATTAACTTTTTTAATGTGCATTTAGAAGTATTGTATCTGAAACCCTCAATAGAAACGGCATAAAACCTCCTCAGTTGCACAAAGAAGTTCTAACGCTTGCTTGAGGTGGTTTTGGTTTTGTTAAAAATAGTTGATTTTCTAAATGGGAAATGGAAACACCTTTATTGAACAGTTCTGAAGTTCTGATCTAGCGAACATCGGCATCTTCCTTGATATTATATTAGCTCATTTTTGTCTCTGGACAGCATAAAACATGCCGGTTACTAATTGACATGAAAAAAACTGTGACTTTTTTTTCTGAAGAGCTCTCTCCATTTTTCTATCATAGATGGATTAGATGGCCAGGGCAACTTGTTTTGTTCCAGGTACGCAACCTCCGTTTCTTCTGCTCTGTTTACTGGTGGATTAAATCCTGCACAGCCTTTCGTGCAAACTTTGAAAACTATGCTCCAGTTCCAATTGATGGAAATGCACCTATATTGCTTTTCTTATTTGTGAAATTTCCTGAGTTGCCTGAGTTGCTGCGTTCCAGCAGCAGCACGTCTCCACCGCGGTTTTGTTGCGTCTTCTGCCCAGCGTCAATTCACACCGGGCGCGTTACAGCAGCGTCACGTCAGTTTAGCGAGCCGGTCGTATACACGCGAGATAACGAGATCACGCGATAATCCTGACCATACGGAAGACCGCAAGATCCGTGATTAACTCTAAACTCTATTTATACAGTCTATGGATAAACTGTGTGTATAAAATAGACAACAACAACAACAACCAACTTACTTTGCTTCTCTGACGTGAAAGATATGTTGATCTGACCATCTATCCTTATAAAAACAATATGTTATGTCATAAATGATTGTATGATGTTCCACTTCAACAATCAGTCTCTTGTCGTCCGTGTCGCCGATCCTCTGAGACCCTTTGATTGATTGATTGCTGATCTGGTGCCCCGGTCATAACATAATGCTGATGTGAAGTAGTTTTAGGCTGCATGAACTGCGTATTGTGTTTTATTTTGAAAGGGGCGGAAGTGTTTTACGCTGATTCTGAGTCGGACTTCCTGTCTGGTGCGATCTGCTCTGTTGAGATTCACGCGATTTGGCAGCGTCTCGCGGAGAAATAGAAGTCCTACCTAATGCTCGCGTAGAGACGCTGACGTGACGCTGCTGTAGTGTTACGCAGCGCGCCCGGTGGAAATGCTCTCATTGATTAGAGTGTTACCTATTTGCAACGGCGTATGCGACACTGACGTGACGCTGCGGTAACGCGCCCGGTGGAAATCAGGCTTTATTATTTTTGTGTTATTTCTAGAGTTCCTTTTGTTGCAATTCAAAGTGATTGTATCTTCCAACTTGCTTGTCTTAAAGATTAGTATTTTCTGGCCTATGTTGTATGCAGGTATATTGTCTCATCGTTTTATAATCAAAGTACTGTGTCGAAAAAAAAAAATATTGGCTGCTTTATAAAAATATGTGTTATCGTACCAAGAAGATGAACTTTTGTTTTCTATTGGAAATTGTGTTGATGAATATCAGATCTTCCTGCTACTGTTCCCTTTGGGATTTATTATCATATCCTTCCATGTCATTCCAAACAGTATCACATAAATGACAGGAAGATCAGTATTCGAGCAGCACAAATCCTTGTTGCCAAGGTTGAGACGGCCACTGTCTGGAATGGAGAAGTCCTTGGCCAGGCAGATGGTCTGGCACTTGGCTTGGCCACGTTCTCTGTCTCGGTTCGCTTTTTCACGCCCTCAACCATCCAGTCCTGCGAAGAGAGACAGAGTGAGAGAAAGAGATAGTGAGAGGACACAGCAGAAAGAGAGAAGAGACAAGTGATAGATTGAGGAGTAGAGATACCAGAAGGATGTTCAGTCCATCTGGTTGCTGACACAGTGTGGAATCGCCTGGCATACTGACTCTCTGCTGGTCTGGACTTCAAAGCTTTGTGTCTGATTCAGTTTGGATGAACAAGTAGCTTTTCCCAGACGAGTAAAAATATTGAGTCATATATATTCTAAAAAGAAAAGATCAGGCAATGTCAGACTAATATTTCAACCAGTAAATGGTTTGATTTATTGTCCTAGGGAAGAAGAAAAACAGTTGCTGCAAATTTTCTTTTGACTGTTCCATGTTGTTTCATCTGGTTTGGCTTTCTCTTTGAAATGTTAGGATGTGTAATTAGCCATTTTTCACAGCAGGCAATTTGAAATGTCACAGTAGGAAAAGCTCAGGTGTTACTAATAACCTTAATGATGGTTCTGTTCTATTCAAGTGTCTCAGTAAGCCATGATGATGAACCAGCAACGGTGAATTTCATTTGTTGATCCTCAGGCTATTAACCCGGGAATTGATCTCATTGCACCATTATGAAGGACGTCCCAATTCCTAAAAGCATCTCGAGGAGCAAGGAGGCTTGCTGAAGTGATTTCGGCAACCATGACATTTTAGGGGCTTTTTGTATGTTTGTTTTTTTTTTACTTTATTTAGAGTTACTGAGTTTAAACTCTTGTCTATACAACTTGAGTCTACAAATATGCCATGTGGACTAAAGGTTGTAATTAGAAAGATATAAAATAAAATCATTTAAATAATTATATTGCAAATCTTATTGTGGCTATAGCCTATTCAACAGCTTTTTTTGTTTGGGGGAAATGTATTGTTTTATTTGGACAGTCAGCTCTGAAAAGTTTGTCTTTTTGCTTAAGAATTTGGAATACAAAGTTTGGTCAAAATAATTATTGTATACTGATATTAGTATAATTAGTAATTTGTCAAATAGAATTGTGAACAGAGAACCCCCTGACGTATAAAAGAGGTGTGACAATGGACAGATGATGCAGCTGTGCCACATATCATATTTTATTGGTGTAGCTTTAAAATGAAACACTCTGAAGCAAAGCTGGCTCATTTAGCAAAATGCTTGTTGCCTGGACTTCTCTCTCCTCACGTCTCTTCCTCACCTCCTCCGCATGTATCTCAGGTGGGAGGGACTAAGAGACGAGGAGAGGAGGTGAGGCAAGGAATCGGGGATGTACAAACTGGGAAATGGGCAAGGTCTCAGAAACTCCTGACTATTCAATTTTGTTATTCACACCTGTGCTTTTCATACTGTTCATATCAAAATGTCATTGCAATGGCTGATTATGCACCAGTCTACTGCAGAGTTTTGCATTGATTAACTTCTAATATAAACTTTGGCAAACACAGAGAACAGGCACTAGGATCATCTCTTTGTCTTTGTACATACAGTGGAACACACAATTCTACCGCAGACAGCACAGACACAAGCACACTTCAACACACTTGAAATCTCTTGTGAAGAACAGCTCAGCCACCTACAGTTTCCTAAGATGCATAATACGTCTGAAGTGTTAACCTGCCCATCAGACAGAGCATTTGTTTGTCTTTTACTCATAGAAGGTAATTGTGATGCCAGTCTCCGGGCAGTCTACAGGTTCTGGGTTAAATGACCAACGATCAGACAACTGGACGTGCTCTGTCAGCAATCACCTTGAGGCTATGAAATACAATATCTTAACAGAAGTGAAAACTGACTGGATGATTAATCTTCCAGAGAGCTGTTTCTGTATTCTTACTTCAATGATGAATTTCAATAAACTGATGAAAGTGCTTCTTCATCTCCCGCTCCTACGTCTTGGGCTGCGTGCCATTTGGCTTTCTCAATTTGAACCGGCGCCAGAGGGGTTTCATTTCAGAGCTGATGAGATTTGTGTACTATGACATAAATCAGCTGTCTTTAGTGTCCCTTCAATAATCTTTCTCCTAAAGCACAATTTCAATTATCTTTACAAATGATCTTTGTTGAAAGAGAAAAAGAATTCAAACTTTGGTTCAGTTCGTCTCTTAAAACTGCGACAGATTAAATGCTTTCAGCTGTAGCCGATTTATTAGATATAAACACATAGGTATGAGGATGTATAAAATGACAGCTCACTGGCAAGACATTAGTCATCTGAGGTGTTAGCGTTAGGATAAAGACAAAAGAAAGATTAAAGATGAAGCCAAAATGCCTCTTGGATTTTTTTTAATATCATGATGCTTCAGTTGCAAGTTTTTAGATTCGGAAAATATCAGTATTTATCTCTAGACTGTTTTCATTTACTCAGTGTGTATGTGTGTGTGTGTGTGTGTGTGTGTGTGTGTGTGTGTGTTTGTGAGCGCTCTGCAGGCAGGTGGTCTGACAGAGGGGCGTTAATCTCTGTCTACTAAAAGCCTCCTGTGCTCCTCCTCTCTGTCTGCTTTTTTCTTTGTTTCTTTAAATATTTCATCATCCTTTGTTGCTCCTCCCTCTGCATTCACTTATTTTCTTTTCTTATCTTGTCTTCTCTTTCACCTTGAGTCCCTTCGTCTGTCTTTTAGGCAGTGTCCGCCTCCATTTATCTCTGTTAGTCTTTTGTCCCTGTGCCTCTCACGTCCTCTTTTGTTTTTTTGTCTTTCCACTGGACTTTTCCTTCACCTTGAGACTGCAACCCCCCCTCTCTCATTTGGGGTGTGAGGCGCAGCTCACATCATTATGCTCCAAATAGCACGTGGCAGAAACTCCTGGGGGGAAAGGAAAGGAAAGCACAGGGGAGATTATTAATTTAGACGTTTCTCTTAGGTTTTCAATGGCTGACCTTTTTATTGGAATTGGAAAAAAATTGTCTGTTTGTATTTTAATGTAACAGATTGTATTTGTGAGCAAGATGAAGATGAAGAAGAGACTGGTACTTGTGAGCATATCAGAATGTCTGGAATTAAAATACCATGGTTTACATTCATAGTAATTACATTACCTGGATGATAACACTGCTGTCAACAACCTTGTTTTACAGTCAGGGGGAAATGGATGGATTCCAGGACACCCACTCCTCTGTGTACTTGCGCTCTGATAAGTGCCCTTCAGCTGGGTTCCTGGGTTTCCTGTCCTTGGCTAGTGTGCTCTTTGCACCATTACCGCTGCTTAATGGGGCTGGCTTTCAGCCCAAGAGATGCCATTAGCTGAGCTTCTGCATCTCCTGTCATTATCGCAGAGTAATACCCTATCATCATGAACACACACTCCAGAACTCAAACAGCATTGGCTGGTGTTTTTCCAGGCCCATATCCATGGTACAAAGACTGTAAAAGTAGTAATCCTAAATATAACTTAGTCTACTTTGTTCATTGTCGTTACTACGCAAAGCTTCCCCATCAAGCCTGCTGTCAGGGGTTTAAAGGGTGCATATGACCCCGACCCAAGGCCCAGGAGACCCATGCAAAGGTCCTTGGTGTTGGAGTAGGTGTGGATGAGGCCCATATGGAAAATTTCATCCCCCTGTCCATAATTGACCATTCACTAAGTCCTGCCTCTTTGTTGTTAGCTGATGCGAGTCTGTCAAGCTGTCAGAGTGATCATGGAGCCCACACTGTCACTAACTGCACTCTCTGAAGAAGTATAGTCTGATCCATGGGAAAACAACAAAGCCATTTCAGGGAGACGCAGACAGAAGGGTCTAATATGTTTGATGGATATGTCCATGATGTCAAAGTGACTCAGCAGCAAAAAACGGTTAAAAAAACAAACATAGCAACTACAGACCACAGTGTAAAAGTGAAGTGAGCCATTTGAGTAGCAGTCATTGGAAACTGTTTGGAAAAGGGCGGGCACACAGATACCTGGCAGGTGATTGGATGAACCATCACCGTGACACTACGTCTGTGCTGAAACCAGCCAAGAGATGGGCAAAGACCTTCACTGTTCTCTGTTGCTGTTCTTAATTAGAAAGTACTGTCCAGTTTGATATTACTTTTGATATTACAGCATCTACGCTAAACACTTCAGCAGTCGTTGTTTAGAACAAATTTATTTATGTACTAGATTTGCAATCTTGTTATATGGCAGGAATCCAGCTACTGTAAATGGACCTGCCCTTATATAGTGCTTTTCTAGGCTTTGTGACCACTCAAAGCACTTTACACTACAGACTGTGCTCATTCACCCATTCACACAAACATTCATACTGGTGGCAGAGACTACCCTAAACGGTGCCACATGCCACCATAGGGAATTCATTCACACACCGATGAACGCAGCATTGGGAGCAATTTTTGGGTTCAGTATCTTGCCCAAACATACTTTGACATGTAGGCTGCCATGGTCACGGATCATGGCGACCCATCTACCAACTGAGCCACAGCCACCCTGTGCAAGTTAAACCACCAATTACCAATCACCAATTATGCTTTATGCTACTTTTAACCACATAATAAAATAAAGAAAATCTGACATATAAATATTTGTCAGACTATGGTTGTGGCTGGCCCTGCACAGCATACAGTAGTTATGCAGATGTGACGTGGAGTTCACGTAGCCCCCCCATCCCACCCCAGCCCTCAACCTGCCAATTGAGCTCATGAACTTTGGTAGGTTGAGGGGACGGACATGAATAATAGGAAAGTTTTGCCCTTTCACCTAACCCTACTGTTCACTCTAATGGGATGAATTACAGTAGAGCCTTTTTGGTGTGTTTGTGTGTCTTCCTAATTGTTTGAGAAACTCCAGAAATGATATAATAGACACTAATGGGCCAGATAATGGGGGACTGAGTGAGTTCCAGGAGCTCCTGTGACCTCTCTTTTCAACTGATTGAAATGAATGCAGGCTCAAATAAAAGATTACCTTTCCAACATTCCTGAACTGGCCATCTGGAAAATCCAACAAAAATCCAGATGGACTGATTCACTCTGAGCTGCTGGAGCAGGTGTGTTAAATCTATTCTGTTCCGTTTTATTTTATTCCATTTGCCACTTGGTCACAGCTGCTATCGCCTGCAGAGTTGGATGTGGCTTTCGTTCACTTTTGTGTGTATGTGTTGCTGTATGGAAACAATTCATGCATGGCTGTCTGCATCAGGCATTATGCATCAGTTTCAGCTGATTCTTGTGGAGTGAGATTTGCTCCATAGTCGGCTCATGGTCTCCTGTTTCATGGAAACTTCTAAGTGTGCCTTGCAGTGGGGTGCCAACATCTCCTGTGTTGACTGCTCCTATTTTACTACAGCTTCCAGTCAATTTTGTCAACTGTAGGTTTTAACTTGATTTTGCTTAATGCCTTGCTTATAGAGTCATGACAACACCTCCAGCCGAGCCTCTGATCTACTGACTTCAATGCAATCTCTAATTCAGCTTTTCTTTCACCTGTCTTTCTGGACAAATGCTGCATGTTACTGCGATTATCTTTCCGTATTCTCAAGGGATGTAACGATACACCACAACTCACAATTCGATACAATTTCCTGAATTTTTTTCTTTTAACAGAATGAAAGATTCCTTAATTATTTCTCAGACAAAAACACAACATTTCTGGGTGTAACTGATTGCCCAGTTACATTGCAGCCTCTGGCGCAGCCCCTGATCGGCCTGGATACGCTTTCATTTCTTGAAATGATGTGGAATGGAGGAAAGGCCAGACTTTCACGTAGAGCCAACAGAAATGTTGAGCTCACATGATAGGATGCTTTCACCAGGCTAATAAACTCCACTTATAAAATGAAAGTGTGACTTATCTGCATCAGATAATGTTGCTTTGAAGATGATTAACACCGACCAATGATGGATATTAAAATGCAAGTACTTTGTTCATATAATCTGCAGCTTCACAACACACAAAAGCCTTTGTATGACCACAGTAGTTCTGTCAGGCATTGCCATAGCAGTGCAGAAAATATTCCAGCCCTTTCGGCCAAGCTGTGACACTTCCTGTGTAAGATCCCACTTCACGCCGAGAGAAAATTTGGTCAAAAGAACCAATAGGATGTCTCGCTTTTTGTGATATTTATTCCTCGCAGAGATGGGAAGTCAGCGTAAATGACTGTACAGTGTCGCTGCCAAGTGAGAGGAGCAGAAGACAGAACATGACATGGTGGCTTGACAGGATTTCACTGTGTCTGAGTGACGAGACATGCAGTAGCCCTGTGGATTTCCCTTTTGTATCTATTCAATGTGAGCTCAGATGGCCCTACTTCCTTATTTGGCACCAGCATTGAGAAAATCTCTATTGGAATAGTTTAATTTGATTTGGTGGTGTTTGAATGGCCTTTTATGGCTCATAATGAGTCAGTATGGGCCATTGACTGTGTATAGTTCGAGAAGAGAGTGGATGTTGGACTGCAGCTGGGATGACGGAAAAGCACAGCCAAATTATGCTGCTACTCTTATGAAAATAACTATTTTATTTTGTGGTTGTTACAAACCGACAGCTAGTTTTATAGTTTGATGATCGTTTTAACGTAGACAAAAGTATTTGCTGCTGTTAGGATATTGGAAAAAAGGGTTAAAACCTGAAAGAGCGAGGAGGAAAGGGGAAGATTGAGTGTGCACAGAGCAGCAGCAGCAGTGTTTTGAAGCAAGACATAAAAAAACTCAATAAACCCACTCTACTCTCTGGAGTGGTCTGCCTTGCAGCCACGAGCACTACAGTAAATGTATACTGCTGCAAACAGACAACACATGGTCAGAGGTGGACGCAGGCACATAAACGAACACACATGTACAACATATAATAAAGACAAGTATAACACACACACACACACACACACACACACACACACAACCACACACAACCACACACACACACACACACTAAATCAAGAGGCCAAAGGCAAAGCTCCTTCACAGTGAACCTGCAGGGCTCCACCCACATTTAAAACACACAGACAACCATCAAGGGATGCAATTTTCACTGTAACACCTGCCTCAGTGTATCGATCTGACCAGGGGTTGTTTCACAAGCAGTTTGTAGTGAAAGAGCACAAAGAGACTTCAGGGTTCGTCAGTGATAAACAGACAGTGATTTAGGAGCAGGAGTCACTAAGCACCAGTTCTAGTTAAGCTATAAATATGCATTTGAATAGGATGCAAGAGAGAATTTTAGGATAAGTTCCATAATTTTATTTTGTCGCTGGAAAGAAAATCACATATTCCTGGCAAAGCGGTTTAGTCAGTGTTCTTTTAATAAAATGTAATTATTGTTCCTATGTAGTCATGTAGTCAAATAGGAACAAACACTGATGCTCAAATTAACTTCAGTTATTTCGAGTGTTGCTTCCACCTTGTTGATGAATGTCAGATCATGGTAACATAATGATGGAGCTATGTGACCAATGTACTATGTATTTAAAGTAATAAATAAGATCTTTGACTCACGTATTACCAACATGTTATAATAACTATAACAATACAAGTAGCTAAAGCAGACTTTGACACTGAATGACTCATTCATAAAGACTTTCACATACTTGTAATGATCAATTTAACATTTTTATACATGGTTGAAAAGCGTTATTAGTAATGGTTACACATGAAATCACAGCTGTTTTTTGTTTTTTTTATTTAATGAAAAAAAAAATCTTTTTTGAGCAAAATGTAAAGGTTTAAAAACAAAACACAGAATATAAAACCCTTGCCCTCCCTATGAATGCAAGTATCAAATCACCTTGTATGAAGGTTATGATCCAAGGTTCCGCCCCCTTAGTTACTGTTGCTAAGTCGGACAAGGTTGACTGTGCGAGGTGGTGATGCCAGATCCATTTAGCCGGGTGCCACAGTGTGTATTAGTTTGTTAGCTTATATATAGCTTCAAGAAGCAGACAGCAAGGCTACAGTACTTCTCCCACTGGAATACTTGACTGTGGGATGGCACAAAGTTTTGATAGAGATTTACTGTATAAACAAAGGAATTTTAGCCTTGATCTATCATACTATCTATCTGCTTGTCCTCATTTGGGTTGTGTACAGCTGGAACCGTTCCCAGCTTTGACATTGGGCGAGAGGCGGGGTACACCCTGGACATGTCACCAGACTCACAGGGCTGACACATAGAGACAGACAAGATATTCACTGTGGGGGGAAGCTGGAGGACCCGGGGTTAGCCCCAGAACATTCAAACTCCACGGTCCGGATTCAAACCCAGGTTCCTCTTGCTGTGAGGCGAAAGTGCTAACCACTACACTGTGATCTTCTCTAAATTAAACATAATTAATATCATCATAAAATATATTGGCAACCAACCTGTCTTTCCTTTACCAAATCTCTTATATCACATTATCACAGAAATAAAGAGGACGCAAACTTGGCTGAGGTTGGTGAGCTGACTTTAGGCCGACATTAGCTAGCTAGTTAGCTAGCATTTTGCTAACACTAGCTAACTTGAGATGTGACTATATACAATATAGAAAGTGTTACCTGCCTACTTTTATACTATTGTTCACAGGATCGGAGGATTCATACATTTTCATAGTAACTCACTATTTCAGTTACATAGCACCAAAAATGAAAAAACTCTTTTCTCAAAGACAAGATATTACACCTCCCTATCAGTAAGATGTCCTCTATTTTCTATCTCTTTAAATGTTTTAAGTTTTCAATAAGAAACAGTCATACAGTCTTATTGTGTTGTACTGTTTCCAAAAATGTTATCACGTTGCCTTTGGCACTCCTGCAGTTACTAACAAGATCCACAGTTGCAGACGTTCCTTCTGGGGTCTACCTGTCTTTCCAGAAATTGGGCAGGTTTCATACCTGTGGAGTAAAAGATTACAGTAGAAATAGGAGATTAAAAGAGTGAAGGATGGAAGGATTGAAAAGCTGCTGGTAATCGGCCCAGATGGGCCTTGTGATTCCAAACAAGCAGTGGGTGGGAGAGGAAAGACGATGAATGGCTACTACTGGCTGGGCTGGAGCTTGAACTGTGCTGGAGACCGACAGAGACAGAGGGCTGACTGAGTGGCAGGATGGGAGAGACGGGTAAGAGGAGGAAAGGGGGGAGTGCTCGCCCTCCAGCTATCAGTACCAGTAGGAGGAGGAGGAGAGAGAGTTTAAAGGGGAGGGGGGGAGGAAAAACATGAGAGAGAAGGAGGTAGAGCAGACACAGGCTGCCTGCTTGGATTTGAAGGGAAAGGAAGGAAGAGAGGAGATCCTGGCGGCTCGCTTAGACAGAAGGGTGGATGTTTGCAGTGTGAGAAGGCCACAGCAGCACTGTGACTGAAGTGCCACTGTATGGACACTGGTAAGGTAAGGTGGCATTTTCTGTGTCTTTATGAGAATGAGTGTAAGATACAGTGGGGGTTTACTTAAATCCAACTTTGCAGAAAAACATTTTGATAGTAAAAATATGCAAAAACAACTGTCTGCAAAGTTAAGAAGGCCCGAGAGGGAATCACGCTCACATCGCTCAAGTCTTGTGATCGGCATTGATGGATACAAAGTCACTTTCTTCTCTGAGTTGTCTTCTCTCAGCACATGGTTCAGTTTGTGTGTGTGTGTGCATGTGTTCTTCTGCTGCAAACCCCTCGTGAGATAAGAAAGACACAAACACACACAGATATCCTCTCTGTGCCATACCCCGGTGACCAATGAATGAGCATCCTTGTAAAGAGAGCTCAAAGCAGGCGAGTCTCCTCTCTTTCCCTGTCCTCCAACTGTCCCTCAGGCCACTTTCTGCCGCTCCTCTGTTCGACATTAATTCTTTAACAAGCTGTTATTATGCTACTCATGCAGACATGGCGTCAGAGCAGACGGATGGGATGAGGGTGAGATGTTTACAATGGATATGACGAGCTCACAGTAGGATTGTGTATGATCGGCTGTAACTTGACTTGTTTGTATGACCTGTACAACAGAGTTAAGCAGGAATTTGTCATATTTAAGCACTGGTGGAAAAAGTACTTAGTTCACTTATAAGTAGAAATACTTAAATGTAAAAGTAAAATTGTTTTACAGAATGGCTATTTGTGTTGTTATATAATTGGTTAATTCTTACACTAATACTTTTTTTTACAATCATTTGTATGGTGATATGAACAAGTTACACTTACAATGCTTTGTGACTGTCCGCCATTAAAGAAAGTCTTAGTCAACTAACACACCTTTATTTTTTCTTTCTGAACACTTAAGATTTTGCATACTATTTGATTAGTTGATTTACTCGACAGATCTATAAAAATGAGTTCCTCCACAATGAATCATACAAAAGCACCACTTTATATCTTGTGTTTAGCAGAGAATTGCTCATAACTTTCTTGGAAATAAATCTTTCAGCGGTAAACAAAACAACAATAAAATTACTAATAGACTAGAGAAATTGACTAAGACCAAAATGACTAATTATACAAATAACTGACATTGACATTTTTACATTATTTTCCAAGAATTTGGCAGCTCTACAGACACCTCAGGACAATACAGATTGGCAGGTATTGGACCAGCACCTTGGAGGGTCTATGGTTTTTTACCAGAGCGAGGGAGGCAGGAGGAGCCATGATTTCTTTGTTTACTTGCTAAGGATAAACAAACCACAAGAAAACAGAAACATCTGTATTACCAATAGACATCTTTTTATGCATGCATTTTATTCATATGGTGCATCACTCGTCCGTTGGTTTAAAGTTTGTTTGATTTTGATTGTGGACATATAGCCACTACAGAGAGTTAAATCTATTAGAATGCATGACATTTTATAAATCCATATGAAATCTTAATCTGAAAAGGTAAGTCTTAAGTAGCTGTCAGAAATACAGAGTTAAAGTAAAGCATCTATATTTGAAATAGCAGAAAATTGTTAATTATAAAATTCAAAAAGCTGTTGTAATATTCGTCTACATACACTGTAATAGCACTATAATTCAGCTGCAGGCTCTCTAAAGCCGCTACATCTCAGAGCTGAAGTGAGGACAAAGTGATCACCCACACTATTGTAGCCTACTGGATGCCATTTCTCCAGTCTGGTTTAAGACAGAAAGGGACGGGCAGAGACAATGGCAGCCGCACGGTCTGAGCATGTTTCTATTTGCATGTGTACACCACTCCCACCAGTTCCCCTCCACATCCCAAGAACAATGCTGAATAGAGGATTGCCTGATGTCATCCAACATTTCTGCTACTGATCTGACAACAGTCGTAATCCCTCTCACGCCAGTTCCTGTTCTGAACCGTTCGCAGCCCGTCAGTAGCATTGCACCAAAATGCATTCTCATAAAAACAGATCAGGCTTCAGAAGATTTGTCACATTAATTAGCAATAAATAACACCAACTTTTTTCCTTTTGAGACAAAGGGCATTTGCCTTCCACTTCCTGTGACTGGGACAACCTTTGAGTCCTGATGCAGAGTCAGCGCACACCAAAAAAATCAAGAGCTCATCAGTGTGTTCTTGTGGTGGAGCAACAAACAAAAGAAGCATCTTGAGTCAAACGTAGCCTCTTGTCTTTTCTTGTGTGTGTAGTGGCTGCAAACAAAGGCTGCTTTTCTGCTGTATAAGAGCTATGCAAGTCAAAATAGAGTGATGAACAACAGGACTGACTGTAATATGTCTTTTTTGATGATTAAGTTATTTGGAAGAAACGTCTTTACCATTGCTTTTCCCTCTTTACACATTTTTTCACCTGCTCTAAGGCAACATGAAATGGTGTCAAAACAGCTTTCCCCCCTCAGAGTCTCACAGCCATGACCAATCTGGACAATTTCCCACAACTGTATGTGTGACAGTTATCACGTCTGCACAGATGGGACAGCACACCCTGCAACTGTGGGTTTAGTAGATAGAAATTTGACATTAGGTTAAATGATGCTGATTCCATTATTATCATCTTGTCAAGTTCAAAACGATGCTGAAAGGATAAAGATAACTTTTCCTTACAGTGTATTTTATTTTTATAATGTTATAGTACCACAGTGGCTAAATAATCTTTTACACACAAAGCTAAAAGTGCCACTATATTTGTTTCACTGGACACACAGACTAATAAGAACCACAGTAAATTAAATGTTCAAAATGTTTAATCCTAAAAAGTTCCAGGTCAAAACAATGGCTTGGCTGTCAGCAGTGGAAGAAAAAGTTTGAATTTAATTATGACCTTAAAAATCCATCGACCCAGTCAAGGATCTTGTTGAAATTAATATTACAACAACCACCTGATCCAGACCTACCTATCTCACAGATTAACAATTTTTTTAGGAATTTAGAAAGATCATCCCAGCAAAACCTTTTTTCACTTCTTATTAAGTCAGGAAAAACAGGAGAGAAAACAATATAGATCAGATTAGAAAATGGATTGTGTGTTGTTGTTCTTTCAGGGCTTCTGAAAGATGTTGCATAACAAAACTAATGTGTGTATGTATTTGTTCTCCTCAGATGTCATGGCGTCCAACCTACCGAAGCTCCAAGTTTCGAAATGTATACGGAAAAGTTGGCAACCGGGAGCACTGCTTCGACGGTATCCCCATCACCAAGAATGTCCATGACAACCACTTCTGTGCCGTCAACTCCAAGTTCCTGGCGGTTGTCACCGAGAGTTCTGGCGGGGGATCTTTCATTGTTATACCTGTATCCCAGGTAACTGGCACTGCCACACTCATCTCTTGCTGTTTGTTGTCATATCTCACCAAATATGACCGTTCTATTTGATTTTGTGAAATGGTAAACGGACTTGAATGACAGTTTTCTAGTCTTGGCAACAACCAATTTTTAATTAAATTTAGCATTCACCCATTTACATACACTTTCTTACACTGCTGGCCGAGGCATAAACATAGACATATTATACATTCACATACACAGTGCACACACAGCATCAGGAGCAATTTGGGATTCAGTATCTTGTCCAGAGATACTTGGACATGTGGAATGCCAGAGCCATGGATGGAACCACTGGAACAACACTCCTCTGTAAAGGTTAGGTAAAAATGCCAGGGTTTAGGTTTAAAGCTAGCTAGCTAGCTACTACTAGAAGTAGCTAGCTACTTCCTTGCTTTACTAAATAGGTGATGTAGATGTGACGTACAATGTGACATAATTATGTACAGAAGCTTACAAGTTAAATTAAAAAAACAAAGTTAATGGGACATGAACACTGGTCTCCCAGATTAAAGTCCTGTTTGTTTGGTCCTTTCACCATCCCTCCCAGCCGCCCTATACGGCCTCTCTTGGTCTTTATAATACGTTACCTCACTTCCTCTTTTCCTCCCATCAATACGCAAAGCTACTACCGGTACCGTCTGACGACAAACATACTGCTCATAATAAGCTGCACTAGCTGGCTCACAATTACATGATTTTTATTGACAAATACTAGTGCATTATTTTTCCTAAGTATAACTACGAACAGTGAATGATGTTGAGACGCATCAAACTTTATATGTGTTTAGGGTTTAGACTCTCTAATAGGGATGTAACGATTACTGGTATGATGATAAACCGCGGTAATATTCCTGAAGGTTAGTGCGACCGTTTCAAATTTTAATTATCGTTAAAACCGTGATCGATTTCCACAACCGATTACCCAAAACTCACGATGATACTGCTCATTTTCCTGGAGAAGCAGCAGCATCTGAACAGCACTCGTCTGTCCTATGAAAACATAGCTGAAGGTACCAGCGCTTGGGCCTGTTCCAGATCTGAAAAATCTGAGTATGTTAATGCTGAAATGAGGGAATCACTGAGTTTCCCGTTCCAGAAAGATAGGTAACTTCAGCTCTGGCTGAATTGCCGCGGTAACTGACTCGGAGAACACAACCTGGTCGCGAGTAGGTTTTCTTCAACAAACTCTGAGTTTCTCTGTTTCATTTCCTCACTGTTCAGCAGCTGCACAACAACTGTTACCTCTTATGGGCACAAGGTGCAATCTTGCACAATTTTCACATTTATTTTTTATTTATTTATGGTATTATTATAATTGTTTCTGCCACATTGCTTTGTTTAAAATGGTAGTTTTGCTTTCATATGCACATTTGATTTCTACTTAAGGTACATAAAACAGTGAGTTTTCTCTCTGTACCAGTTTTTCAATCTGTAAGACCAGATCTAGTCTTGAGCAGTGAATGTAATGAAAAGTATTCCTATTTTAAATAAACTTGGTTAAAAGATTTTTACATTTTGAACACATTTAACAATAATGTGATAATATTGATAACCATGATAATTTTGGTCATAATAACCGTGATATGAAATTTTCATATCGTTACATCTCTACTCTCTAGATATATCAGATTACTTTGGTTTCAGTTACTTTCCAGCAATGTACGATCTCAAGTTCTCAAACTAATTCAGCACAGTAACTCACACAGTTACTCCCTTCTTGCTGTTGCGGAGCATGCCAGCCTTTAATTCTCAGGCCAGAATTGAAAGCCAAAGTTGTAACAACGTAGAGTTGCTGATTGGATCACGTAAAGGCATTCTGGTATTCTGGTTTCCCATAAACAAGACAAAAGGGCACTGTTGTGATGGACTGAGTGAAATTCTTTTTCTTATTATAGGAAAAGGGAATTAGTTTCTTTTTTTACTGAGAATTCTCTTCACATCCAGCAAATACACTGTGCTGTTCTGCCTTTGCTGGATTATTTATTACACAACAGTATTTCAGATTATGATATGAAAGATAAGCTTTACATTCACACATTTTAGAGGGATTATGCTAATAGTAAAGTGTTGAATTGTTGGAAGTATTAACTGTGAAGTATTTTATTACAAGAAATGCAGATGGTTTTATGTGTTGGTGATATTTGGTTTGATATGGAGAGATATATGTAGGATAATTTTAAATGTAGGTGTTGTATCACTGTTTTATGAACCGTGCAGTACAGATATAAGTGTTATTTTTCCACAAGGCTGTGATGTAGTTTGCCTCACACTCACTTCTCAGTGTAGGTCTGAGAAACTGCTTTGTCTCTTTAAGAGTGACTCTGCCAAGGTACTTGAAAAGCTCTCGGCTGCCAAGCAGGGTCGAGTCAAGCTGTTTCAGGCAGAAGAAGTATTCAGTAAGCAGAGCAGTTCTGCTGTGGCGAGGAGGGAGACCTCAGCTACATTTAACTTTACATCATCATGAGCTATATGGTGTTCAGTCAGGGAAACAGACAGCCGACTGGCTCTGCATTTAGGTGATTATATGGTTGGTTTGAAGTGCTGCAAAGATGGTGGCTTTTTTATTATTTTCTTTAGATCAGAAGTCATAAACTAACAGTGTCACATCAGCAAACTCTGTCCACTGTTGACTTGCATGTGTCACCTTCACTGCTTACTTCACTTAGTGGATTTTAAAATTGGAGAGGCTGCAGGTAATACTCAGACATCTCTAGTTTAGATGCAGAGCTTGTTGTTCATGAAATTCACTTTGTTTTAAGATTTTGAATAACAAGAGGAGCTGCATCGTGTCACATAATCCAAGTAATGCTTCATTTGCGAAGTTGGAAAGAGAAGGTTATATTGGCTGGTTTTACATGGGACTTGTAGGTGACTGACTTGTAACTCCAATATAATATTGTTTAAGTGTTATATAAGTTAAATATACAGGATTCACTGAGACACACATGATATTAGATGGTATGAGTCAAGGACAAGATGTCCAGAGGAACAGAGGTGATTTCATTCAATTCAGTCTTAGAAAGTCTTATGAGTCAGAAAATTCACATCCAGTGAAAATCAAGAAAAGGGCTGATATTAGTAGTTTTATTTATGCCATTATTTGTTGATACACGGTCACCCATAAAGTTGGAATATAATTTTTTTTTCCCTCTTTTCCATTGAGACAATGTGATTTATTCTTGACCGATAAAGTGTGTATCTTCTAATACAAATCTATTAATAAATCTCTTCCAAATATATCACCATTAAAATGAAACCACAATTAAAAGGATTGAGTCTGAAAACAAATTTATTTCAACTTTATGAGCAATTAAAAGAATACTTCCCCCTTAAATGACCCTTTGCATTTTAATTAGTCACCCTGTGATACTTCTTTCTTAATTCTTAAAGAAAACCTTTTTCTCATTTGCCTCCATGATGAACCAAGAAGCCAAAAATGGAGTAAAACCTTGATGAATTAAAGTAAGTGGGGGGTGTGTTTAACAACAGCAAACTACATCAAAACATCCGTTTACAATCCCTCACACGACTCATGCAGTATAATCCAAGTCTAGTCTATCCAGTTGGATGCTCAGTACATCCCAAACACATGCATTTTGCTAAAATCTTATCATTTAATACACTCCAGCCACTAACTTCTCATGCTGGTGCAGGCGAACTAATTTGCACTAAATAAGTGGTCAATCTTATTTTCAAGTGGTCCTCACATGTGTTTATGGCATATTTTGATTATAAAGTAAAATAATACCTATAGTAACTTGTAATTTTTTGGAGTGAAACCCATATTTTACATGCTGTGCAATGACTCCATCCATGACCCATCTCAAGACCATAACTTGATTGATTTCCTCCTCGTCAGAGTACTGCACTTAAGCGTTTCCTCTGGTTTCTGCTGAGTTGGTGTGTTCAGAAATGGCGTTTCTCATATTTAGCCGCAGCAGCAGCACAGATAGCATCTGTGGGATGATGGCTGTTGTTTCATGCAGCATGCTCGGGTTGCAGGTTGCATCGTTTATATCAGAATACAGAAGAGGAGGTGTGTTACTGTTTGTGTTAAAGATGATTGTTTGGTCATCTTTATTGCGAAGTGACCACTTCTTTTATTCACCTGCAAATGCACGGAAATATAATGGCATACAATTAGAGCTGATTTGTTCATGTACTGAATAACATGCTCATTCTGTTAAATGCAACACGTGTGACTACAGATGTGGAGTGAAAAGTAGTAGTAAGCGCAGAATCATCAAACGGGTCATTTAGGAGGTATGATATTTATCAGTCACACCTAATCAGAATCAATAGCTGTCCCCCCAGTGTAGCAGATGTCGTCAAAAGGAGCGGTCTGTGGAGTCCATGTATATGAACTCACTCACAACAGGTGTAAAAATGACCAAAAAAAGTGTAGGATTTGCAGATTTTCAAACAAAAGCACTTAACGTTATCATAACCCTTTACACAAGGAACCGTTACACCGTTACCTCCTCCATTAGAAAAACAAACTCATCAGTGGTGGGTTTGGCTAATGACGAGGTGCGAGCACAGCAGACATATTACGATGACAGCCGGCGAGACAGCCATATGGTCGCACCCAGACAACACCATGAGCGTGTGTAACGACTACCGCTGGCACCACCTGGCACACACACACGCACATACACACAGAAATTGACGCATAAGGTCACAAACACCTCTTCATCACCTCAGACAAAGAAAGAGTGCAGTGGGTGTGGCCACTACTACAACCACTGTTCCACCTCACACTATAGTACTACTACTATAACTGCCACTATTATCATGGATGATACAGTTTTTGATATATGATAATTATTAAAGTAATCTTTCCACTTAAAATGCCAAGATATATTTGGTTCCAGTTTCTCAAATGTGAGGATTTCCTGCTTTTTTGTCTTGTGTATCTTTATATTTTGAACTCCTGGTAAGAAAAATGATGTATGATAATATAGCTAATACCAATATAATAATTAAATAATATAATGAATAATAGTAATGTGTAGATGTCACCTTGGGTTCTATAATATTGTGATGAGCATTTTTCACTATGCTCTGACATTTTATAGACCAAACAACCAATCCTTTTTTAAATCATCAGATTCATCAACAATGAAAATTGGCAGCTGCCAGCTAATGTCTTTTACCATCAATAAACCAACTGCAGTTTATTGTAGCGGCATGTTTGGTTTGACTTAATGTAATTTATTTTTTGACATATTTATTAATGCATGCTGTAACGTCATCTTTGAAGAGGAATTTCCTGTATACATGTTTTAATGGCATTTATAGGAAAGGGGATTTCTAAAAAAAAAAGCATAATGCACATATTCATGATTAAATA
This sequence comes from Centropristis striata, assembly GCF_030273125.1. Lineage (NCBI taxonomy): Eukaryota > Metazoa > Chordata > Actinopteri > Perciformes > Serranidae > Centropristis > Centropristis striata. The sequence continues at coordinate 12,771,391 of NC_081518.1, forward strand.
TGTTGTTTTGCTACAGTAAATAATGACCATTAAATTAGATTATCACTGTGAGGTCATCATAAACAACTCTACTTTACAGAAGTCATTATAAATAACTATCATGAGTCAAACTCATGATAATGTCTTGAAGGACGTATTTAGATCATTTACTTGGATAATAGTACTAATACCACACTGTAAAAATACTCTTTTACAAGTAAAAGACCTGTTGAACATGTTACTTTAGTAAAAGTATGTGAGTAAAGTCATTAGTATTAAAAGTACTCAAAGCAGAAAAATGTCTGCTCTGACTGTTATGCTGTCATATCATCTATCATATCTATTATTATTCATTCATTATCCTTAAGTGCTTACTCACTCACTTAATGAAAAAGGAGGGTTTTAATTAATGTTAAAGATGATTTTACTGGATTTTACTACTTTTGCAGCTAATTTTGAGCTTTTGACTAATGATTATTTTTTCTATTTATTGATTTGTTTGTCAAGAAAATTGTAAGAAATCGTGTCACAATAACCCAGAGCCTAAAGTGACACCTTTGTAATGTTTGTTATGCAACAAACTGTCCAAACCTCAATATTATTAATTCATTAAATTAAGATAATTAAAAATGGAAAGCTGCAAATAAAAGAAGCCGGATAGCTGTTCCATTAATCGAGTTTACCAAATAAGCCGGTTCCATAAAGCAAATTCCATATAGTTCAAGCTCAGTTAACATGGAAATGCATACTTATCATTTTCTGTATGGAAGAGGATCAATGGAAAATTTGCCTGGAAATAAGCCTGGCTTATTTGATAAATTTGCTTTATGGAAAAGGCCCCTGGACCCCTCAAATATATGGCATTTTGCATGTAAAACAACAACAAAAATAGTTGTCTTAGCTGCTTTTGTACATTTTTAGAAAGTAAGTAAAGCTGTCAGATAAATGTTGTTGAGTAAAAACTAAGGTATTTCCCTCTGAAATGTAGTGGAGTAGAAGTATAAAGTGGCGTGAGAAGAAAATATTCAAGTAAAAAGTACCTCAGATATGGACTTTAGTATAGTACTTGTGTAAATGTACTTTCAACACTGGCCACCAGTGATCCAGTGACCACACTGCAGACTGCTGGTGCTACAGTATGAAAGCACCAATAGCGTGCTCTGGACCATAAACATGTGATAAACCACAGCATCAGAATATCAATTCAACTTCATAAGCATGACTCAGCAGGTTCGTTTTCCTCCGCTCAGATTTATAGTCTGCATGCAGCAACACTGATGTGCAACTGCAGCAACAGTGAATTGACGAGGACAGCCGGATAGAATAGAAACAGCTAATAATCGTAACCTTGTGTTGTTGAATCCACATTAGCTGTTAATTGCCTGCTGCTCTGTAACTCATTCATTCACGTTATTGCATATTATAGCCGGAGAAGTCATAAACTACTGCTGTGAGAACAGGATGCACTGTACTCACACTGTAACCACAGAACAGCAGTGGTACACCTCGTTAATAAGGATTTATTGGGAATTACAGATCAATAAGAGTTGTTAGCGATCACAGTGTGGAGCCTCTGGTGTGCTGGAGCTGTTGGTACCTGGTCTGCACAGCTGGACGTCACCAGCAGGGGAAATGAGCTGCAGAAAGACAATAAAGGCTAATGTAGATCTGTCTTTTTCCTGTCAGATAAACATTAGCAGCACTATTTTCATCAATATATTTAATTTTTATTCATTATTGTGTTAGAGAAAGGTAGAGAGCACTCTTTTATTTATATCATGTTCCATTATAATTTCTGATTTCCTCATTTTACCTCATGAACCTCCTGAACCTTATGGATCCCAACGGACATTATTTCTTTGCAGTTAATTAGTTCCACCCTAATAAGAAGTCCCTTAGATCCCAACTTTATTAATTATTTTGAGGCCATGTTAAAACCTCCCAGTCACTGTAACATTTATAGAAATGCTTGTCATTGCTTGTCTTTTTTTTTTTTTTTTTTTTTAACATTTTTCCCTTTTTCTGACTTTCCTGAAATTTACATCTTTACATGAACACATAGGAGCAGATTAGAGTCAGCATGAGTGTAGAGAGAGTCTTGTGTCCTTCAATGCTAACTTGAGTTACTTATGTTTATGAATCTTTCTCTATGCTTAGTCACACTCTCTCATTTCCTCCTGTCCTCTTTTATTGACTGAATTGATGTCCTACTTCGCTGTTGTCAAGTTTTGGCAGACGCTGGTCTCTATTGGTTTTGGCATGTGTTCCTTATCGTGTTAGCGGATAATTCAGTGTCTTTGGCAAATCTGAAGCATTTTTCTGTGGGCAGACTTCCTGCCTGCTGCTTTTTAGTGGGTAAACTGAATGTGGAATTCAAAAAGTATTTCTTTATCTGCTTTCTTTCTGAAAGTGTACTTATACCTTCAAAATGAGGTATAAATACACTATACTGAGATATATCAGATAAAAGAAATTCTTAAAATGGATAAAAGCAAAACCAGTTTCAGTAATATTAAATCATTTTATATTTTATAATTATAATTATATTATAATTATAATATAATTTTCATTTTATTTAATTAATTGAATTTAAAAAATAAGTAATTAAATAATTGTTTATCAATTAAAAATATAATTTATTTTAAAAAATAGATATCATATAGCATCATATTATTGTATTTCACCATTATTGTATTTCATCATTTTACCTTCTACTGTCATAAAATAAAATGGGTTTTTATCTGTAATGCATATTTTTTCTTCTCTATTTTAGGGTTATGGTACAGATATGCTGCTAAAAACCTTTTTTATTGTAGTGCTATTATAGTTCCAAATAATATTTTTTTTAACGCATCTGTAGTGAATCTCCAGGGTTCAATGAGGACAGTGAATACACACACACACACACACACACACACACACACAGGATTTCACTGAGGCATGACCCGACGCTCCTAAACAAATCTCTGAGGAAATAAAAAAAGAGGTCAGTGGATTGAAGTGACATCAAACATTCATGACAACATGACCGACATTAAGAGTGACTCTGTGGTCGGTTGTTATGAGCCACTGCCCCTCTGTGGACTCTGCGCGTTATTGCAATAACAATGAAAAGTGCCTCAGACGTCCCCGTACAATAACCAGGTCTGTTTTGTTTTTGCTCAGGCTTTATCAAATCATCTCACTGATGTGATTTCACTTTTATTACATTATGTGACTCTTTCATGTTCACATCAATAACAGAGAAGAATAGTTCTGGTCTGTAATTTTATTAATAGATGAATACAGATTCATTACTTGTGTCCAGAAGCAAATTTAATTAAATGTATTTGTTTTTCTTGTCATTTGTATTAATATTAAGTTGTTCTTGGAAAAACATGCTAACATATATCTCTGTATGCATCATCATGCGTTTAACTCAGTTGAACTCCCACTAACACTATTTTATAATCTTCTGTTTGTAGCATGGCAATGTACAATGTCGGTGATTATCAAAGTGACTCATTTCCCTTTTTTTTAACAAAAGGTTGTTCAACAACTTTTTTCTAAAATAGTCCAGAGATCATATTGTAACACATTGTACATACACTTCGAATTAGCCCCTTTCTCTTGATTTGCCTTTAATATTTTTTGTTTAGGTAAAATATTACTTGCAGCTAATTGAATTGATGTCAGTTGCATTGTTTTATTGGTATTTTGTGTTGAGATGGAGCACATATTTTAATATATGTCTGATATCTTTCTAATGCACTTCTCTTATGTTGTTCTTTTAAATAACTAAGACAATAGCAGTTTAAAAATAGGCTACGTCAAATTATTGCAAAGGGCGTCCCCAGTATATTTTTGTAATGCTGAAGAACAATTCAGAACTTCTCTATTATATGCTCATAATTTCATTCCTGTCACCTACAAACTGAAATTGAAAAATGACGTGCTTCTGTTCTTCTGTTTCAGTCTGGCCGTCTGGACTCTCATCAGCCAAAAGTGTGTGGCCACCAAGGCAATGTGCTGGATATCAAGTGGAATCCCTTCTTTGAAAACATCATAGCATCGTGTTCGGAGGACACCTCAGTAAGTGATGCACATTCTTTCCCTTTTAATGCATGCTTTTTACCAAAGAAGTTGGCTCAGGATGATTATCAGTTTTGTGCTTATTTCTTCTGTGTTTCTTTTGGGTCCTTTCCTGACTGTCTTTTTGCTTTTATTGTCCAACACGTTTTTCATTATCTTTGCTTTATCATTTGTATGTTTTTCTTTTGAAGAACGTGGTATTATTATTATTATTATAGAGGGTAATAGTACTGTATAACTGTAAGCCTCTGAAGATGTGAAAAACATACGACTCTATCTGTGGTATCATGAGTTTGTTAGATGCTGAGATTGACAGCCAATGGCTCTGAAGGCAAAGAGGTCAGCTAGTCATTATGGCCAGAGGGTGATTCAGAGAGTATCTACTGGATGCCGGTTTGTGATCGGGTTGTAGCCAGCAGCTGGTCTGGTTGTTGTCTCAGATGTTACATCCGTTATGTCGGGGGAAAAAAGGCCAACAGGTTCTTAGAGTAAATGCACCTGTTACAGTACTGTACTGAACACGGTAAAGCCATGGCAGCACTCTGTCCTGTATAGTACTCTCACTTGTTGAAAGATAATCTCCTCTCATCAAACACAGAGCCTCGAGCCATTGCTGTAATCCACTCTAATCCTAATGCAATGCCCTGCATTGATACTGTGTGCTATTTTTGATCAGACGGATCTCTGGCTGTCATACACTGATTGTAGATTAGTGCTCATCTGAAAAAAATGAATAGAATGTATAAAAAAAGGGGGACATAACCTCCGTGTATGACAAATACGAAGCCTGCATTCTTTCGAATGGCCAGCAGAGGGCGACTCCACTGGCTGCAAACAGAAGTCTGATTGTATATAAATTTATGAGAAAATTATCCTACTTCCCACTTTATTTATAACCGGAGTTTAAGATCTCTTATTTAAAGTCCTCTTTAATACAGTATGGTGTTCATTTTGTAAATCATGGTCTCATTTAAAGTAAAATCGACGATAACGCAGGGTACGCTTTTAGGGCGTGGCTACCATGTGATGAGTCCCTACCACAGCGACCTGACAATCAGGATAGAGGGGGCATTAGGTATGGAGGCTGTGTGTATTCATGGCACTGTGTACATTTAAATATCTGTGAATTTGTTTTCTAGTTTATCTCAGATTATGTAAGCTAACTTTGCTAGCAGCGACTTTACACAGCATCTCCAGAGGCCAGGTGCAGTCATGTTGTAGCTATAGGTGGTTATGTCTTCAGGTTCTCAGTCAGATCCACCCTCTTGTCTAAATATGGCCAGTTCTGGCTCCAAAATGTCTCTCAAGGCTTCTAAACAATAGTCCACAAACCAATAGGTGATGTCATAGTGGAACAATATGAAGATACATAACATAATACTGTGTTTGTAGGTGTTTGTGTGCTTTGTGATGATGCACAGTATATTCTTTCATATTTGCTGTGTGTATGTGAACGTGGCAGGTGCGAGTATGGGAGATCCCAGAGGGCGGTCTGAGGCGCAACATGACGGAGGCGGTGCTGGAGCTTTACGGCCACAGCAGGCGGGTGGGTGTGATCGAATGGCACCCCACCAGCAGCGCCATTCTTTTTAGCGCTGGCTACGACTACAAGGTACCACAAGTTGTCAAGTAACCACCAACAGTGTACACAGACAGCATTTAACATTAAACACAGATTAAAGTAAATATCCCCTCTTAAAGGAGCACTACTTGATGCCACTAAATCCTACACACTGCTCCTTTAAATACTCAAATACTGTTCAATATTGGCAATTTGTGTTATTTAGCTAATTTCAGGAATTGATGGAATTGTGTTGGATTTGTTCGAAAATTAATAAAAACAATTTGTAAGTTGATAAAATGTAATTTATTAATAATTTTCTGCAGCCCTATGTAACATGCCTGTACAACTAATTTAGTAATTTGCTGTAACCGTGAGACTTCTTTAGTCACTTTTAATATCAGCAGAAACTTCTGTCTGATATGTTAGTGATGGGACATAATCACATCACTGATTTAAGAACCACAGCCCCTTAACAGCTCCACTCAAACAATCCCTCCCCACTGTGTCAGATCCTGATCTGGAACCTGGAGATCGGAGAGCCGGTGAAAATGATCGACTGCCACACTGATGTCATCATCAGCATGTCCTTCAACACAGACGGCAGCCTGCTGGCCACCAGCTGCAAAGACAAGAAGATGCGTATCATTGAGCCGCGCTCGGGGGCGGTCCTTCAGGTCAGATCCTTTTTACTGAGGGAACAGCTGTTTATGTTACTTTACTACGACTGATGCTACTGTCCTTATTCTTATTCTCTCCTATTTTTGAAGCCATTGTATTTTTGAAACAGTTGTCAGTTGGTGTTTATAAACACATTCAAAGTTGACCCCTCCGAGAGAGAAAAAGAGCACCGGTGGTCGAGCAAGCTAGACGGTGAATGAAGAGAGGGAACAACGTTAGTGAGAACAAAGCAGTGAATCCGAGCAATCAAACTTTTTTTGCCTTCACAGTCTAAAGCAAATTATAGGAATATGTTGCATGTTATACCTTTTAATTAATGTGTAGGACCAGAAGTTTACTTTAAAAATATTATTTGCATTAAAAAAATGCTTCTACTTGTCCACACCACTTCTCAACTACATAATGTTTGACCTTGGTGATCTTGCAGCCTGATGACCATGAAATTGTTTCTGATTGGACCCCTACTGCACCAGGAAGAGGTGATCAAGGCCAGGCAGCAGCAGGAGTAGAACAGGCAGGAATAGAGAAGAGAAACAGGGCAAATTATGAAAATATTCTGTACCTAAATTACAGATTTACTCTCACAGATACAGATTTACACATTCTGGTATGCATAACTTGTAGAATAACTGTAAAAAAAAAAACAGCATAAAAGGGTTCCCCTTTATAAAGTCTCCTGCTCAAAATAATCATTTAAATGTATTTCTATCCTTTCTCTGCATTGTCAAATTATGCTCACAAAAAGTAGCAACTGAGTAATGTATAAGAGAAGGAGCTTTCATAGCAGGTGCTTATGTCATTAAATCTTCATCTTTGTGTTTGGCTTTACCAGCAAGCCAGTTGTAAGAACCACCGCGTAAACCGAGTGGTGTTCCTGGGCAACATGAAGCGGCTTCTCACCACAGGGGTTTCACGCTGGAACACCCGGCAGATCGCTCTCTGGGATCAGGTCAGACAACGCCTGCATATGGCTCATGCATGTGATGCCAGAGTGGGTGGAGCAAACGAGTGTGTGTGTGTGTGTTTTTAATTCCCTGTGTGTGTTTCTTCTCCCAGGAGGATTTGTCCATGCCAATTGTGGAAGAGGACATAGACGGCCTCTCGGGACTGTTGTTTCCCTTCTATGATCCTGACACACACATGTTGTACCTGGCAGGCAAGGTCAGCGATCGTCCTCTACGGATCACAACAAATTAATAATTTTTTCCGGCTGTAATATATGTCAGATTTAACCCATTATTTGTTCTGATGATAGCAAGTATGTTGGAGAGGTCGAGGAGAGACACTTCATTATTTCACTAAATTTCATATTGCAAAAAACAAACTTTATTACATATATACATACATATTATACACATTATTAAGCTACAATGGTTAATGATGCCCTTTTTAAGTTATAAGAACATACATATATTATTTGCAGTAATAAATCATTAAAAATGTGGCCATGTTGCAAACCATTAACAAAAACTGTATAGGAACAGGAGTAAATTATGTGTGCGACATACCAGGAATTTTACTCCAGTTAAACAGAGGTACTTAAATAGAAAAAAGACAAACAGTTAAACACAGAATAAACTGAAATTCAAGAAAACGACACAAATAAACAATAAACAAAAACGTACAATACATGTTGTTAAATATGTTATACAGTTCCATTTGAATTTCATCCACATTATGTTGTGGTGAAAAACACCAAAATGTCTGACATAAAAAAAAAAATGGAACCGGGAGGACAACAGGAAGGTTTAAAGCAAATGATACCTGTCGTAATGACAAATACGACAGATTTCTGTTTATTTACACATGAACTTGTTGTAGTTAGATGGTTGCTCTACAATAGATACATTTTTTTACATAATCTTCACAGTGATTTTAAATTGTATGCAAAACATTTTAGGTACATTTAAATCTTAACAGCACAGTTATTTCTTGGAATCAGAGCATAGCACCATATAATGAGGCTGTATTTCAAACATTAGGAAGCCAAATGTAAGAAACGTGACACGGTCGAAACATTGAGGAGCTGCTTCTTGAACTGTAGTGTAATAACCACATTCTGGTGCCCTGACAGGGGGATGGCAACATCCGTTACTTTGAGATCACCACAGAGAAGCCGTACTTACAATACCTAATGGAGTTCCGGTCTCCTGCCCCGCAGAAAGGACTCGGTAAGTCATTTGTTGCACAGAAATGTATGATCTCTCCTGCTGAGAGCAGAAAGGCTACCCACTTCATTAGCAGTCTTTAGGGATGGGAGGAGGGATTTACTGTGCTAAAAGTGGTGATGCATAGCTAACAGGATGGAATTCATTGAAGGAAAAAAGAAACAGATTAATTTAGGTGGAGCTTTGTGTGCTTCACTAACTTGCTGTCCTTTTGCAGCAGGTTTACCTTTTTCTTGTTGCTGTTACTCTTAATTGGCCAGGAATTCTGGGAATTGAGGTGAAAGCGATTGTGTAATGCGCTTCTTGTTCTTGTCTGCAGGTGTGATGCCAAAGCACGGGCTGGATGTGGGAGCCTGTGAGGTGTTCCGCTTCTACAAACTCGTCACCCTAAAGGGTTTGATCGAGCCCATTTCAATGATTGTGCCAAGAAGGGTGAGTGGGAATGAACTGAGTCTACCCTGTTCTCTCATTAGTAATAATTTTCTGCAATGTGTCACATGTATCCAGCACATAATGGGTTAAAGAGCCATTACGTTGTTATTTGACTTTAATCAACCTCTATTAGAAGTAAAGTATTCAAGGCAAATAATGAGCAGAAACACACAGCGAGTAAGCTAATCAGAGCTGAGAGCAAACAAGGACAGAGGTAATTGATCTGAATGCAAAAGGATCATTTTTCTTTTGACGTGAGAACAAATGTGTTGATGGTTAGTAGCAGAGCAGAGAGAAGAGGCCAGTAAGTGCTCGCCTAGGCATTAGTGTGGATAAAGAATCCTTGCAAGACCATGCAGAGAGGTTACATTTTATGGTTTGAGACAAAGAAATCCTGTTCAAGAGACCTTAACATGACCTTTTTTGCAGATCTAATCAAATCTAAACAGTAAAATCAGAATGAATGTGGTGTTTTCTGGTTTACAGTCAGACACATACCAGGAGGACATCTACCCCATGACAGCAGGAACAGAACCTGCACTGTCCGCCAGTGAATGGCTGAGCGGCATTAATAGAGGTAAACAGCACCTAAACACACACTCGGTATCAGTTGATGCTCCTTGGTCATATACGGACCAACCTTTTAAATGTAAAAGGCAAAGATCTTAATCAAATACAAACATTTATGTATTTGCTCTGTTGGTCATTTCTCAAATATGTTGCCACCTTAGCCCTAGGAGGCTGAGACTCAGCATGGAAGTGTTGGTTTTTGGTTACGAATGCATGAACGCATTGACGCATGCACACATACATGGTGACACGTATCGCAAATTCTGGCTTGTTTTTTCCTTTTCATCTCCTCTATTCTTGATGGTCTGTCTGCTCTCAACATTGGTAAACATCATAAGAAAGGCCAACAGCCTTGTCTTATGTGACCTGTGGAGAAATCATTTAACTCTTATAAAACTTCTGAAGAGGAAGCATGTGATGAGAAAAAATACAGATTATAGAGACCAGTTAGAAGATAACTGTCACATAGGGGTGTCAGTTAGACACACCCTGAGCTGAATCCAACACAGAGCCATAATAGATTATCTGCCACCATTTGTGTGTTGGTTTTCACATTTTTTCTCACTTTGTGCAAACAGACCCGGTCTTGATGTCCTTGAAGGACGGTTATCATCGGCCAAACCAGTTAGTGTTCAAGGCCCCAGTGAAGGAAAAGAAGAGCGTGGTGGTGAATGGGATCGACCTGCTGGAGAACGTACCACCCAGGACAGAGAACGAGGTATCACTACTCTGCTGTTCCTCTATTAGAAAAGAGAAATAGAAACATTTTTAAAGACTCAGGTCATTAAAACCTATTGTGCAGCGAACAAACTCCAGCTTCAAATTTAGTGATGTAGTTCTTGTTTTTGAGTGTTTCTTTGATTCTTTCTGAGTGTAGTGCATATTTGTATATATTTGTTCTGTTTCTTGGTCTGTTGTTTTTTTACCCATGGCCCCAACAGAGAGGAGCTTTTACAGATTAGAGGGATCCAAATTAAATAATAAACAGATTGGTTGATGTTGCCTATTCATTTGACAGGGAAATGCATAAAGACTGATTGAGCATAAGTATGAAAGAATAAATGAGTCGTGGAAAAATCGAATGAGTTGAACTTGATTCAAAATTATTTTGTACCTTTGAAACAGTAATTGACAAACAGTCTCACCTCGGGGTCCATGGAGAAGCTTTGGATTATATCACAAATAAATTGTTAATAATAATAACAATAATAATAATAATAATAAATAAAAGATTATGTTTTTTTAAAAATACAGAATAAATTTACCTCTTCAGTGGGTGTGGGGCTGTTATGATGTATGAATAATGTGTGAAGTAAAATAACTTAAGTAAGTGACTTCAAAATGTTTCCCATCACTGTAAATTCCCCCAATTTCCTGTACTAGCATCAGTTTTTCATACTTGTATGTAACAGCGTCGTTTTCACATACATTAGCTATTGTTTTTCTTTACGTAGCTCCTGCGGATGTTCTTCCGGCAGCAGGATGAGCTGCGGCGGCTGAAAGAGGAGCTGACCACAAAAGACGTGCGGATACGCCAGCTGGAGCTGGAGCTCAACAACCTGAAGAACGTTAGCCCCAACAACGTTTGACCTCTCTGCCTCCTGGACTGGCAAAGCTGCTCCCTTTGCCCCCAAATATTCTGACCTCCGACAAGCTTCTGAGCCCTCCTACGCCTCTTTTTTGATATATTAACTTCATTCCTGCTGCCCTGCTTAGTGCACAATAATATAAGTGTTGGATAATATCTTAACTGGTGCAATTACTGGAATATGGTAACAATGATAAGTAATGGAAGTGTTCATGGATTGCCACCTTAACATGAAATTGGTGATAGGAAAGGTTTGAGACCCAATCCGTTAAGGTATTATCTGTTTTTACAACTTATTAATGATCTAGCACACTCAAGTGTCTGATCAGTTATTGCATATTTTCTGCCAGACCTCCTGAGTGTTTGTCTCACTGTGCCTACCCTATCATTCACGTGGCAAAACCTTGAACAAAGCCCCCACACTCGTCCTCCTGTAATGACCAAACCACCATCTAATTCTGTTATTTGCCGAGGCAAAACTGGAGGATAAAAAGACTGTCACAGGCTCCTGTTTTCCTTTCCTCAAGGCCTTACACCCTGCTGCAGAAACGGTTTGCAGCGAGCTGCAGCATCATCTCAAAATGGCTGACATGTGAAGTACTTTTGCACCTGACAGATGAGACGAGCTTTTTGCAGACATGGATCATGTTTTTCACAGAGCTGCTTACCCCGTAACTTCTTTTCTCACCCACAGATGTTGCTGGCTATAAGTTGACATCACAAATATCTTCCCACATGCAGTCTTTCTTCTCAAGGAGAGTGGATACTTCACTCACTTTTAGTATTTTATTCTTTATATAAATAGTGGGAAAGCAGCAGGGGGACATGGATCCAGAGGTGGTGGACTTGCATAACTCAAATATAGTCTCAAGGGAAGCTTTGCTGGCTGTTTTTGGTTTTTAGGGCTAATTTAGAGGATGAGGGGGGTAATGTATATTTGCTTCTATTTATTTGTCACATTTTACCTTTTAGGCTAATAACATGTATATTTGTTAATCCCATTGTTTTTGTACGATGTGGCTGCGCAAGTAATGATTGTGATGCTTGATAGATTTTGCTGAATGTTTCCGGTTGAAATGGTGCAAGTGTGAAACTGTACATTATATGGTATTAGTTCTTTGACTCCAACAACATAACTTCAGATAAGGTAGAAAAAATATAATCTTCCTAACAGTGCAGAGAACTGTAATAGTAACCATCCTTTTACATCTAAACTATGTATATCACTATTAGTGAGATGTGTTTAACTGTAGATATGTACTTTTGCTCCAGAGACTCCCGGTCATCTGCCTCTCCTCCACTTGTACCATCAACATACGCAGTTTAAATGCCTCAATTATAACATTTATCCGGAAAATTTTAAGGAATAATTTGCCCTTAAAATGTCCATTTGCGTATCAATTACTCATCACATTTTACCTTGAATTCTTAAAAAACATGTTTTCTTACATGCCATCATGGTGAATGGAGACTCCCAAAACAGCTGAAAATTTAGTAAATCCTTAATGAGTTGAAGTAAGCAGAGGCCAGCTTTAACAGCAGCAAAACATTGTTAAAACATCCATTTATAATCTCCAACACAGCTCGTGCAGAATAATCCAAGTCTTGTTTTCCAGTCATAGGCTCAGTACTTCCGAAAAACCTATTTTCACTTAAATCTTAACATTTAAAACACATATACTCACCTGGACTGTCAAGGACTCGCAGTGCGCCTTTGCAAGCCATAGACAAGTGTTAAAAATATGCAAAGTAGTGAGCATAGGACTGGATATACGAGACAAGTTGTGTGAGAGTTAGAAATGGATGCTTTGGTGTAATTTTGCTGTTGTTAAATGTGGCCTCAAATTTCTTTAATTCATCAAGAATTTTCTCTGTTTATGTATTCGTCAATGTTTCAGTTGAAGAATTGAAGGGAGCTCCGTGTGTAATTAATATACAAACTGTAATTTTAAGTGTCAAAAACACCCTGAAGAGAAGTGGGCACATGAATAACAGTCGATTGGCTCAATTAGACCAATGAGGTTCAAGCAGTTACAAAAGATTCTGATAAACAATCACATTCAGCCTCACCTTATTACTGATTCTGCTCCTTATGGACTGAGAAAAGAAAAAACAAGTTTGGCTGAATGCATTTGAATGGACTTTATACACAGAATGAATAAAATGTAAGTCTTGTACTGATCACATTGTAGTGGGGACATAAAGGGTCCAAAGCTTTATAGCTTCAGTTAAAACAATCAAAAAAGAGAGAGAACCACTTTTATGTAGACTTGAACTGTTGACATGTTGATAGTAAATGTGAATGTTTCTTGCAGGAAAAATAACAGTGAAAGTAGACAGTGGGAAAAAGATCTGCCAGAGATGAATCAGCTACAGTGGAGACAGGTGAAGTTGGGCTGGAGTTGTGTTGTTTCAGGGTTTCTTGTGTAGGTGCACTAAGGACTTAGTAGGACAGTTCAACCCCAAAATCAAAAATACACATTATTTCTCATACCTGTAGTGATGAGTTGAAGATGATTGGAGATATCAGCAGTAGAGATGTCTGCCTTCACGTGAATATAAGGGAACTAGATGACGCTTCACTTGATGCTCAAAGTGCAGGGAAATACATTTAATTTAACTCAACAGCAATGTCTCTTTCCAGAAATCTTGACCTGGTTACTCAAGATAATCCACAAAATGTGTATTGAACAGTTTCATGTAGGAACTATTTTATTTCAGATAGAGTTCCTACATGAAACTTTAGTGCAAGCTCCGTGGGTTGTCTTGAGAAACCAGTTCATGATTTTTGGGAAGAGGCATTGCTTTAGTTTTTTGGGGGTTTTGACACCACAAGTAAAGTGCTGTATCGTTCCCTTATGTTCAAGGGAAGGCAGACATCTCTACAGCTGATGTCTCCAACACTCTACAACTCGCACAAACACAATCTAGGCTGATAAAAAGCACTGTGGCTAAGAGGAAACATATTTGATTTGGGGGTGAACTGTGCCTTTAAGTGGTCAATCTTTGAAAACGTAGGCTAGCAGGACAGAAAGGTTTTTAATGTGACAAATGTTCTTCGTGTGTACAGTTGTTGAAGGGCATTTTGGCTCGGACAAGTTTCTCTGAATTTGCTTGGCACTGACCTTTTCAACAAGTAAACCCGGTTTAAAGTTGAGAGTTTGGTCTTTTGAGGGTTCTGTAAGTCTTGTTCAGTATAGAGTAAACAGTATTACATCTCAGTCTGGAGAAAAAAAGCATCCTAGATCAGTTTTCCATCATCGATACTTGATGATCTAGATCAGGAATCCTGTCACTATTTGGTTTAAATGTGTTGCACAAGGACCACAAACTTCAAAACATATATAAAAGGGATTTATTGAAGTGAATGGGAGGGAAAAAGAAAACAATTTGGCTGATGACAGTGGATTTAACATAGAGTGAAAACTCACTGAGGTAGGCCAATTTGACCAGTACGTATAATAGTGAAAACAAAGTCCAAATAACTGACCGTTTTCCAGAGTTTACACTTTGAAACAATAAATTTTCAATGCACATAAGTTGCGGTTGTACCCTCCATTTTATATCAAGTACTTCTCTACTCTACCACCACAAATTCAAACATTGCCACCTGTGTGTCACAGAAAAGAACATGGATAAAAGCGATAAATGAGTTCTGATGTTGAACATTTCTCTTCATGGAAAGATTATGCATACAAAGTTATGTTCAAATTCAAGAAATTTCACACTGCGTATTTTAGATAAAGCAGCATACATATTTAATATCTTATTACAATTCATAGTTTCACCTCAGATGTCTGTTCAATGTCTGCCGTCATCAAAGAGAATACAAAAAAATAGATTTGGTCATTATTTACAAGAACACGTAATTTCCGAACTATCAAAGCTGAGGGTTTAAGGAGGAGGAGCGGCTTTGACAAGGGCAGACATTATTTTGCTATGATTTAAAAATATGCCCTGTGAGGGTCACACTGTGCATGTTCAGACACAAGTTTCACACCAGGACAGCAGAGAGTATTGGCATACTGGTGACACTACAAATACATAACTTACATTAAAAAAAAAAGAAAGAAAAGAAAAAGTACAATGCAAAAATAAGACGAGGAGAAGACAGCCATACATGAAATCCAGTAGTTGACTTTAAAATGTATTAGACATGCACTCTTTTTTTGTATCATTTTGTTTTTTTTTCTTTTGAAGGGGGGGGAAGGTCTTAAAATACATAAGTCATCAGAAACTGGTCTTACACAAACAGTGAGAAAAGAAAAAACATTTCTTAAAAAGGTTTATCTTTGCTATTATTCGATATTACAAAATCGGTGTCCACAGAGCAGTTAAAAGTGGACCGTAAGACTGGAACACGGGAGCATCAAAGGTACATAAATTTAACTTATTTCTCCAGACAACCCCGTCTACCTGACTGGCCAATAACAAAAACCACTCCTACTGCAATATGAAACTGGGGGAATAATACATGGGGTTGTTGGGAAGTGACTGGGAGATACAAGTTTAAAACAGTTCACGACTTAGCTTCAAGAGGACTCTCAATCGTCTTCATCCTCCTCCCCTTCTTCGTCAAGTTCCCTTTTTCTCTTCTGGCCTCGCTCTTCTTCTACAAAATAACATTTAAAAGACACATGAAGCAAATCATTGTTTCCTCTTAAAAACTTCTCTTTCAGGTTTTTTGCGACATGACGACAGCGATGCTGGCTCAAACTGTACGCAACGTGACACATTTACATCCCTTTGTGACGAACAATAAAGTTTTCTGAATCACCCGAGTCCTAAATATATATATACTATGTACCAACTCTAAGCAGGTTTTGTGCATGAAGTGTGGAAAACTGACTAAATTAAGTGATATCTTAACTTGACAACTTGAATGTTTGAGTATCCAAAGATTCTTTTCTACCAAAAAGCACCGATAAAGGGAATAGAAGAGCTTCAGTGCTGCTTCAGAACATTTCAGAAGACGAAAAAACAAAATGCTGTTTTAAGTTTAACATAAACGTGTCAATCTCAAGTCGCCTCTGCACGGCGCACGTTGTCGGTATAATTTCTGTTCATTATTCACATAATGCTGCTCTGCCTGTTTTTTCCTCCTGCGGTTTTAATACCACTGTATTTATTCTTCTGGTTTTTAAGTTTAGAGCTTTTAGCCCCTTTCTACCCGTCAATGCGTGCCATTTCTATGTCAACCAGCAGCTCATCACAGCCTCAAAAACATTGGTTCAAATGTATGAATATGTATTCTTTGGATAAACATAACGAGCATCTAAACGGTTACTTTATAAGTCAGTCAGCGACTATGTTACTCACCTTCATCATCCTCATCGTCGACCTCCCTGTCATTCAAATCTTCCTCCTCTTCCTCCTTTTTAAGAAATAGCAGAAAAGACAAAGTTAGTCAAAATTAAGTCAGGCAGAGTATTTTTAACCATTATAACATCTTATTTATTCTCACCTCTCCACTGAGGTCCTCCTCTTCCTCTTCTTCATTCTCCTCTTCATCTTCCTCTCCTTCTTCCTCCTCCTCGTCTCCTGGCGCTGCATCTTCATCGTACTCTTCTTCGTCTACATCTGGATAAAACCACTTATTAGCCAAATGTTCAAACTTTAACAGATGCTATAAAAGGGCACATGAGGTGACAAACTCACCGTCTTCATCTTCCTCGTCATCATCCAGGCCCTCTGCGTAGACCTCGGCGTCAGAATCCGGCGCCTCTTTGTCGTCTTTGTCGTAGCCGTCCAGGTACGTGAGCTGGGGTAGTAGCTTGAACACGTTGTCTCTGTATTCGTTCAGGTTTGTCACTTCACAGTTGAACAGATCTAGACTTTTCAGGGTCCCCAATTCTTTCTGTCAAAAGAAAAATCAAAAGTTTGTATATCAATACTGATTTGTATAATGAGCTCTTTTTTTCTCTATATTTTTTTATCCCGTGCCTCACTTACCAACGGTTCTATTGTGCTGAGGTCTTTAATCTTGTTGCCACTGAGGTTGAGATGTGTGAGGTTGGGGCATTTCGCTGCCAGAACTTCCAACCCTCCTGAGATCCTGTTATCGCTGAGTTCAAGCTGTTGAAAAATGAAACACATCAAAATATGAAACCTCTAAAAAGCCTTACGTCACAGACTTGTTTTGTGCAGGAAAAACACCCACCTTTTTGAGTTTATTTAGCTTCGGCAAGTGGGCAACCGTCGTCAGTCCAACGTTGATTGTGCTTAGAAACTCCAGCTCCTCAAACTCGTCTGTTAGACCCTCGATCTTTCCTTCGTTCGAGCGACAGTTGTCTAGAACCAGTTCTTTGACCTTGAGAACAAACAAAAACATCCGGTCAGCATTTATTTAATTTCTTTCAATATTTATAAAAAGGTCAAATACAGAGTGCAGAAAATGTGTTAAGTATGCATTTGCTTTCTGTCTGGACAGAAGTTGAATATTAAGTTTAAGATATTTCAAGGTTAAAACATTTACAATAAAAAGGTTACTTTATATCTGAATTCACAACATTTGGGAGGCAAATATTCAACAGAATATAATCCTCTAATAAATGATCATCTAATAAATTATGATGCAATATTTTAGGTTATGTCACCCAGCAGAAGCTTCACCTTTATAACCTACACATTAATACATCAATAAATATAAGCAAATTATATATTTTCCTGAAGTGGCCTTTTCTGTATATATTTTTACTTTTTGTACATTTTAATAGTAATAATTGAAGCTTTAACTGATTACATCCCACGTTAAATAGAAATAATTAAAAACAAAAGCAAAGTACTGTTAAACAGATAATCAGGATGAACAAGTAATCAAAATTTCATTAAAATTGCTACATGGACTAGTGCAATATTCAAATCATCGGAGGCAAAATATGTGTAAAAAAACCGTGCTGTATTAATTATTGTGGTTCTGCAAGACGCCCAAACCTACAAACCATACTCTTTGGTATAGTACCTTGCAAAAAAATAATAATAATAATAATAATAAACATTTTTTTTAATTTAAATCAATTCACAACATGATTGTTTTAATATTTTCCAATAAGAATTTGAAACATAAGGCAAATGATCATTCCCTCCAACATCATATATTGCAATATCAGTCAAATTTTAATCTGATTAAATGTTGCAAGATGTAACCCACAAACCCTATTCTTTGATGTAGATCCTCTCAAAACAAATTTAAAAAATTTAATATTTTTTTAAATAATAAATAATTGTTATAATAATATATAAATAACGCAAAAATGACAATTCCCTCGAATATCATTTTAACTAATAATATAATCCAAATCATGCAGGCCTAACAGATAACAACGTGTCCTTGACAAACAGACCTATATTATATACTACTGTACAGTGTGAGTTGGTTTTGGCTCTGCGCATTGATATTTAAATAGACCGATATGCGGTCACAGGTGTGCTGTTATCGGATATTTTACCGCGGCCATGAACGTGACTCAGCCAATCAGCACTGAGGAGCGGAACTATAAAAAAATAAATAAAAAAATACAGTCCATCAATAATCCGTAGATACATTTCATAGTTATCGCGATGCATTGGCTCTCCGTGCATTACGTAAATATCACATTTTAATACTTTTCCACCAGAAACAGACACCGCGAGGCGTTTATCTACGTTAAAAACCGAGTGAAAACGCAATAAGAGATGAATGGTTCAGAGCGAAAACAAGTCGGAGGCAGAAACAGACCTACGAGTCGTGCACAGGGTCATTTGTGAGTAGGAGGGGCAGCTGAGGCAGATTAGATAGCTGCCAGGCAAAACGTTTCATTGTTGCTTGTGCTAAACAGTTTGCCGATTGGATTGAAGGCGTGTTATGTACTTCTGTTAATAAGAAGGTATGATGAACCGTCCGTCGTTTGTGTCGAGTGAACGGGATATTCGGTGTATTTCGGATTGCCTTTGTTTCTCGGTAAAATGGCGGCTTGTCCTAGTTCTGGAAAACTAGAGCAACAACGCGGCTCGACCATTTGTTTTCATTGTGGCTGCTCGAAAAAACACCAAACAGCTGATTGAGCGCCTGGTAGTTAATAACAGTGCGGGCGTGTTTATAATGTGCGCATCTCTGCCGTGTTTTCATCCAGCCTGCTGGCTCATAACAGTCCGGGCTAACAGCGCTTTCTCTCGGCCATCTGTGCGCACTGAGTCTCCGGTTGTCGGCTGCATGCACGGTGGGCTGCAGGCTCTCTCCACCGTACCGCTGCACTGCTTTCCGGCAAGAATAAACGAGTTCAAGTGGACTGTTTGAGGTGCAGGATGCAGTTGTAAGGCGATAATACGAGGCTGTGATCTTTATGCATCATTGATAATGTCATGACTTTGAGTATCCGCATCCTTAACGCGCCAAGTGCACAGCTTAAAAATGTTTATGTGAATGCAAAGCATGCAGATAGCACATCAAAGCAAATGCAACAACACGGGGGAGGTTTAGAAAGAAAGAAAGGGGCGCGTTCGTAGATCAAAAGTTACAAATATGGCTCCTCATACTGCTTGCCTTGTTTATACCGCTGGCATAAAAAAAAGCTGTGCTGCATTCTCAAACTGCACATCAAAGACGTGCACAAAAGTTCAACCAGCGTCCCTGCAGCACCTGCCGACTGTAAACATGTTCTGCAAAAGCAACAATGTGACCCGACGCCTCCATCATCTTTTTTAACTTGCAGGAAACTTTGTATCCCCACGCCAAGACATCACACGAAAAGATTCTCCATTAAGCTGAGAGTGAAACATTTTAAACCAGCGAGATGTTGAGGCCGACTTACATCTGACGGAGTGCGGTTCCGCAACTCTAGATGAATTCTTTTCTTCATGTCCATCCTCGGATCAGCGCGCCCGCGATATGATAACACACTTTTTTTTAAATAATTACTGCAAATGCAACTACCACCTCCAGAACAGACTGCTGTTGTTCATTCAAACTTGATCCGCTCGGTGGGCGGGTGCACGTCTCGCGATTGTCGTCACCGCCGACCAATGGCAGGAGCCAAATAGAGAGGGAACGGATTTACAGACGCGCGGGCCAATGAGGACCCCCTTATAAAACTGGGTGGGGTTTTGTTGTCGAAGTTTGGTTGTTTGTTAACTTAAGTTTACATGGATAATGTGGTGCTTTAATGTTTTACACTGAATACACGCCACCGGAGAGAGATGCCACATGTTTGTCAGCACATATTGGTCAACAGTAAACGTCAAGCACACGTGAAGCCTTGTTTAAAGCTGGCCCAAATATGGGGAGATCATGTGTTTTGTTTGATTTTATTCTTTTTTTATTCATTTTATTTTATTTTAGGAAAAGCCCAAAACTTATTTTTTTAAATCTTGCTTTAAATATAATACTTGTAGATTTTTTTCATATCTTGCATACTTATTAAATGGTTTAGATATATATTTTTTTTACCATTATCAGCTTGTTTTTTTTATTTTATTATTATTTTATTTTATTAAGTTTCTATTATTACATATTTACTGCCCCTTTTTTAATACTTATTGTTTTTTATTTCCCATTGTAAAGCCCCTCAGCTTCCTTTGAAGGTTATGAAAGGTGCTATATCAAGTTAATTATTATAATAGTAAATCCACGATATAGTTGTCCCAACATACAAAAAACAAACGATATAGCGTTTGACAGAAACAAAGAGAGAGAGATTTTAAATCCCACATGAAACATAGACAGCAATAGGAAAAAAATATTTTTTTAAGTATGTAACAAAACAATGTGTCTACAAAAGCATAACACAGGAAAATAATAAAATACAGATTTAGCTTTTTTTTATTTTTGTGGAGAAAGGTTGGTAGCTGTGTAGCATTTAACACTATAGAATCAAAATCAATTATGATATATTGTATTTAATAACTAAAGACATTTAATTTACTCTAGACTCTAGATAGTAGTAGTGGCATATGTTTACAATGGTTCAAGCTTTCAACACCAACATATCCAAACATAACATAGCTTTAATGAAAATCATGTCAATTGTGTAATAAGTACATTACATTTTTGAAGCCATTACATATACAAATTTTATTCTTTTTTTTTTTTTTTCATATACCCAATTTTATACACACACACACACACACACACACAAAAATTAACTGTCACATTGGGTAAATATTTGGTTAAACCAAGACATTTGAACATTACAACCAATAACATAAAACATTATTGATTTTTTAATCCATTTGGGGGACTTCTGGTTGGGAGCTGGGGGCAAGCAAAAATCATTTTTTTTAAATTAAATATTGAAATGCAATAAAATGGTAAATTACATGTTCAAATGTGTGTGTTTTAATTTGATTGTTATATGCATTTGGGTTTATTTGAATAATAAATCTATAGCTTCTAAAGCCTTTATGTATGCTGAAAAGTAAAATAACTTTTTTTTCAGACAGTCAGTGATTCCTACTCTGAGGGGCCTCCTCATAATGTAAACTGCCAGTTTCTCTCCTCCAGTATCAGCAGGCAGCAGAGCTCAGTCTGAGGCTATAAAGAGTTTCTCCACAAGGGGGAAGCAGAGCAACTAGTCTGGAGCCAGTCACCATCATACCAGATAAGTAGGGTGTTTAAATTCATATTGACACTTGAACTCTTGATACAAGTAGAAAAAAAGCATAAATAAAGCTCCAAGGGGTTCTAATATTGAATAGCACATTGACTTCTCTAATGAAGCCACAAGAAAATAAACACATGCCAATGGTTATCAAGAGGGAGGAGTGTCTCTTCTTGTGCATGTAACTTTATTAGTGTGATAAATAATGTGAATGTGCATGATAAGGAGACAAACTGCCAATAACGGCGTTGCTGCCTACGTCGTTCTCACCAGCCTGCGAGGCAATCTGCCAATCAGTTCCCTTCGCTTCACACAGCAGCTTATTCTACACATCAACTCCCTGCTTTACTCCATTAGTGTCAAACAGGCCGCTTTATAAAGACAGCACACATGCATCAAGCTTAATGAGGCTGACTTTTCCATTTAAAATTGAAAAAAAACAAAACAAATCATTGTTGATTGATAATAAATACAGAAGAACTGCTAAATGTCTGTTTCACCAAGACAATAAATTATATTAGAATATAAGTTTTGAATACTGAATTCAGACCAAGACAGAGAATTCAAACCATTTCTCTAAAAAATCAATTACTTTTTACAATAGCATTAAGGCTGTAAATGTTGTGTTTTCAGTCGTTTTGACAGCCTCATAAATAAAAGGTCTCCTCATTCAAAGTTGCCATGTTTTTATTTATTTTTGTTTTTTTGTCCTACATGTAATGAAGGAACATGACATAAGTCACCAAAAAACAAGCATTTAACCCAAAACACAACAATATATCCACACTAAAACAGACCAAAATTCAATATCCAACAGGTGCATTCTGATTAATACACAAACAACAAACATCAGCAGGTCTAACAAACAAAATAAATAAAAGCAACATTGAAAATAATAGTTTAAAAAAGGGAGATTTTTTTTAAATAAATGCCACCCATTTATTAAAAAATGTCCCCCTTTTTTAAAGGGAGGGTGGATATGATATATTTTTATTAATATACAGAAAAACATTGACCGTCTCATGGGGTAATTACAGAAATAATCATATCAAATTATGCACTTAATGGACTTTTTAATTAAAATTAGCCTTGATAAACTTTTCCCCCCTTCCAAATGTGTTTTAGTATTGTCATTTCTATTATCAGAACATTCTGACTGATATTAAAGGAGCAGGAGCTTTATAAATTAGCCTTTTGCCTCAATGAGAATTTGATTAATGTAGCAGTCTGTGTCTGTGTCATCACCAATATCACAGAGACAAATTTTAATATTCTGGATGTCTTGTGCATTATTTTTTAACATACTTTTTTTTGTGTTTTTGCAACTGCAAAGGATTTAAAAGTAATCTCTGTGGAGTTGAACCGAGTCTGGCTGCTCAGCATACATTTTTTTAACTAACTGGCACACCATTGAGGATAGTTGGGATGAAGAGGTTAGGGTAGGAACACGACCACCAGAGGGAGACACTGTGCTTTACACCATCAAGATTTTCAACCACTAACTTTTAGAAATAGGGAACAAATACATATTTGGAATAAGTTATACTGTAAAGAAAGGCTGGTAAAAACAGTGGAAATATTTAATCAAATTAAGGAGATGAACTAAATGGTCCCCTCCCCAACACGAACACTCACATGCATACACACACACACACACAGATTCATGAACACGCAAACATGCACCACCCCTTATTTTGTCATTAGTCTATTTTAGTATATCTTAGTATTTTTTATTCCTTTTTTTTGTGTCATTAGTTTGTTGTTTATTCCTTTTCTTGGAGATCCTCATTTGGGGAATACCAGTTTGCCTTGTATATATGTTTGTCTGTTTACCCTATGTTTTGTTATTTACTTATACTTATACTTCATATATACCTTGAAAAAAAAGGGGGGAAAATGCAAGGTACAATATTGTAAAGAAAACGAAATGACTGATTATGTTTGTGAAAGTAAGAAGCCTTGCAATAAAGTATTAAAAAAGGTCAAATAAAAAAAATAAAAAAATAAATAAAGATTTCAAGCACTTTAGAAATTGACTGAGCCAAACATGACTCTGAGCCTCTTGAATTTCCAGAACCTCATGAATAGCTTTAAACTGTAGGCATTGTCAGTACTAAATGAGGCATAAAGTGAAGCAGTATGATGTATTTGTAAGCTTACATTATCCCTGAAACAAATTTTGTATAATGTTTCCACAAACAAAAAGTAGTGCCAGATCAGTGTTGATTCTCAGTCAGTTGTTGTGGATTTCATGTTGAAATCCACAATACATGACCATAATACATGAAGGATTTAGCTGTAAAATGATGGCATCTCTGTGTTCCTGTTTCCACCAGTTCAAGCTGCTTCTTTAATTCAGTCACTGAAGAACCTCCTTGGAAAATGAAAGCTTCAAGTTCAGAGTTAAACTAATCCTTCTGGTTGATTGTGCTGCTTGGCAATACTTTTCTTCAGCGAGGGTAAATGCAGAGGAGACAAAAACTACCTGTAGTCCAGCATCTGTCAGTGCATTAGTGACAGATTTAAGGCACCTTATTGAAATTACTGAAATTAATTAAAAACAAACAAAGAAGTTATCCCTCTATTGCATTGTGCAGCCATTTAGCAACAATAACTTTATCTCAGTTGTTTTAATCTATGTTTAGGGGGTCTTCTACTTTTATACCTTTAATTGTTACAACAGTGTTATAATGGTACAATTCCATTTAGCGGACACTTTTTTTCCAAAGCAATGTATATTTGAGGGTTCATACAAACCAAAGCAAAGATCTAGTTAGAAAACAACATGAGTATGTGCCATGGGTTTGCTTTGAGTCCTGCATTAACGTCACATCCCCGTTTTACAGCATCAAATAACAAATTAAAACCATATTTATCCGTAAAATGAACACTTGAACAAACATCAGCGTGATAAGAACTACCTAAAATTACAGGAACTATCTTTGAGAAACATTTATTTGACCTCTACTTTGAGTGTTATGTTTGACTCGTGTCTCATCCGCTTACATGGAGTGGGTTTATGACCTTTACTGCAGCCAGGGGGCGATCAGGATGTTTTGGCTTCACTTTTAGGGAGCATCTTTATATACAGTTTGTGGTTGTTAAGCGTGGAAATATAAGACCCAAAGACTATTTAGTATACAGTATTTAGAAAACAGAATTTAATTTGAGTTATTTACTGTGAATATGGTAGAAATTGCATTTTAAGGCACATATTCAGTAATCTATGTTGGAATTAGTTTTAAGTAATCCTCCCAACACTGAACTTTCACTGAACCTTAACTCACATTAATTAATTATCTTCCAGCATCATAACAGCTGAGATAGTTTTGGACGTAGATGAAGAAGAAACCAGCCGTCTGAACAAGTTGTTTAATAATCGCCGGTGCTGCTTGTCAACCAGGTGTGCTCATTTGCACCTTGAGTAAAAGACAGACATGTGTGTGATTGCTGTTTGTTTCCCTGCCCTGTTTAATGAGGAGATGGTGTGAATAACTTTTGAGATCAGTTGCTTGTTTCACTTGGCAGAGAGCTGCAGAGTTTTCTGGCTAGAGTTTGTTCACTCAATTGGATGAAAAACAAACACAGGATTGTTTGTATCAATCTTGGTTAACTTGCCAGAAATATAACCATGATATGAGATGTCTTTTATGTGTATTTCCTCATCATGCTGCCCAGAGTTAAGACACACATTAGGGTGGTCTGGTTTAAACTAAGTCACTTATCTTGAATACTGGAACATTAGAAATGCTTCTTTAACCTCGTTACTCCTGGACACATAACAGAAATCTACTGATGTCAGATTTCTGTGTTTGTATTGGATGGGTTTGTGAAATATTTTTTCAAAAATGGTTTAATTTGCCTAGAGCTGTTCATTGTCACAGGAGCTCACTGTTTGCAAAATATGTGGCTCATCTGAATCCAAATAATCCCAAAAGTATTCAACGAATGACACTCAAAGTAACGCTGCACATACAGTCTTCATGTTTTTATAATTCTCTTTGAGAGGAATCTTCTGATTTTCTAAGCAGGCGGTCTCCCTCAAAGATTCTCAGCTGACACTTTGAATTTAGATCTTCATGTATCAAAACAACTTGTTTAAAGCAGAATCTTGAGACTATGTCAATGAGTATTTTCAGGAAATGCTGGCATAGGAAATAATTTCTCTTAAAACTTTCGAGCAAATTCTACTGTGGCATCTGCTTTATCCAATCATGTTTTTAAACCTGCCACAGTGGCTGTTTCTACTCGTGGCCCTCTGATATTAACTTTATTCACCAAATCCGGACATTGTCACACTATTGAATTGGTGTTTATCACTGCTTATCATCCCTTAAGTAGGGGCCCACTCAGCCTTAGTAGGTTAGGTTATACCTAGTAGGTTGTTTTCAGGCCATTCAGTTGCCGCTCATTGTTTCGTTACATTTTACTTTCAGTTTTATTAGGTTTAGGCACAAAAAAAATGCGGCAGTTTCTTTCATTTTAGGCTAGAAACTTCTTCTCTAAGGTCAGGGCTAAAAGGTTCCTCTTTAGATGTTGTAAAAGATAGCTTAAAAGTTTAATAAATACACATTGATGCCAAAAGTATAGTGGTTACAAGGACAACGTTAATACTGGAGGTTACATAGTTATGTTGGATATGTTAAAATATGACACACTTACAGGTGCATCTCAATACATTAGAATATCATGGAAAAGTCCATTTCCAGTAGTTCAAATCAAATAGCCCCAACCAAGTATTGAGTGCATATAGATGGACATACTTTTTAGAGGCCTATGTTAATATTAAACATACTTTTCAAAATTGGTCTTTTGTAAACATTTTTTTTTTTTGAGACACCGAATTTTCGTTTTTTCATTAAATGTAAGCCATAATGATTATAATTAGAAGAAATTAAATAAATTAAGACATGAAATGTTTCATTCTGTGTTTAATGGATCTATATAATGTGCTATTTCCACTTTTTGAATTGAATTAATTCAAATTCAAAACAACTTTATTAATCCCACAAGGGGCAATTCATTTTGAGCAGCAGGTTGTCGTGGTTCATACGGCCCACATGGCCAGCAACAAATAGTCAATACATAAACAGTCGACACAACACACATCAGACAACATGGAGCTTAGAATGGACACATTGGAAAATAAATAAATAGATAAAAATAAAATAAAAACCCTATGAAGAATTAAAAAGTCTTAGTGCAAGGGGGACGAATGATTTGGAGAAGCGATTTGTTTTACACCTAAGAAGGGCATAACGGCGCCCTGAAGGTAACAGAGAGAATTCACCCGCAAGGGCATGGCTCGGGGAGGCTAAAATGCACTCAGCTTTACGGAGGATTTGCTGGTTGCAAAAGGAACTTAAGTCTCTTAATTTTACTCTGGTAATAACATTGAAATGAATAAACTTTTCTATGATATTGTAATTTTTTGAGATGCACCTGTATGTGGCATTACTTCAGGTGACTTTCCGCTTGGTTTCATACAGGACACAAACCCGGATCTCCTACCCTCCTCTGCCCTGAGAGCACCTTTTCATTCTTTATAATAAAATCCACCTTTGTTTTCAGACTTGTCACTTCCGAAGTGGTGTCATTCATGATTACTGTGGTGTCACCACAGCCTTAAACAATACATGTTAATACAGCAGCCTGTTGAATGAGCTGATAACGACCTGCTGTACCTACTAGAAGGTGGAGGAGGCCCCTACTCACCCACACTTATGGCATGATAACTGGTGAAAAAAGCCTGTGATTTAGATGAAAATTTTCAATTAGGATTTTTTTGTGTTTCCAGAGATTTGATGTTTGATACTGAGGTTTGGATCATGCTGCATGTGTCTGCTGTGTGGATAGTACAGATCATGTTTACTCTTATGTGTTAGGTTATTAAACAAGGACAATTTAGGTAAACACATGGAGAAGAGATACAACAACAGCAATAAACAAATACAAAAAGCACCACCCCTCACATTCAGACACAAGTGCACGCATGTGGTAAGACGCTACGTAATTGCAACCATTTAGAGATAAAAATAACGGACCAAAAGTTGATTGTCAAGCAAAAGTTTTTTTTTTAACTTACTTTGCTTAATTTTTACAATCTGCGGTCCCAGAGAATTTACAATGGTTGTATTATATTGATGAAAGTTCTTATTCTTACAATGTGTTTGGCTCTGTTACACAGAAATATAATAAGGCCAACAATAGTAAATTGTGTGTATCATATGTGACAGAAATGAAGGGTGATCTGAAGAAAACAGCACTGAAGGCTTGTTGAAAAAGTGCTTGTGAAGGAGTTAATGCACCACCAGAGGGAGATGTTTGATAAGAAGAGATGGAATCAACAGCCTTGTTGAGCAGCTTTTGGAAACAATAGAGACAGATTATATTTGTTGTTAATATGTTTAACATTGTGCATTCAACTTTAACAAAACCTGCTGATAAAAAAACCTAAAAAGCTAAAGCACATGTTTAAAGAAAATTATGTATTAAAATCTATTTTTATTTCACCGTTAAGAGCTTTTCAACGCCCTCAGTAATCTTTGCATAACCACAAAAACTTCACAGCTTTTTAAAAATGCATTACTTAATGATTTAACAAGGCAGGTTAAAAGTGAACACATTGTTTTCATGGCACAGTGATGGCAGGGAGGAACAGTTACTGCAGAAATAATCAAGCTGTTCCACTTTTCTCCACATGGCAGCACTTTATGCCTGTGGTAACCCCCCAACCTAAGTGCTCGCACACGGCACACTTTGCATTAAATCTTTCTCATAATGTTACTTAGTTGTCAGTTCTAATTAACTCATCTCCCACCAGCAGCTGCCTGAAAATTAAAAAGAAAAAAACCTTGAACAGACTTGATTAGAGTAACGGTTTTCCTCTGTTGGAGTTTGGAATAATTTGGCAGCTTTCCTGGGCAGCAACCAGGTTTTAAGATGCAGAATTCAGGCAGGTGTGCTTATATACTGTGCACAATTAAAACAGCAGCTGCACTGTAGCGACAAACTTACATAAATGAAGCACAAGAAATCCTTATAGTGCTCAAACAACACTGCACCAGGACATAGAGATAGGAAAACAACGCATTGATGTTGCAATAATGAGAGAAAAATGTACTTTTGCTGTGGAAAATGTTCCATATACAAAAACAGATTGTTTCCCATTTAGTCAAATTTAATTCAGATGTTTTCTTACATAAGAGAAGATTTGTTTGGCTTTTAGATCTGGCTTTGATCTTTAGGTGAGCTTCTTTTTCTTTTTAGATGTTCTGAGAGCATTACCATCTCGATGATAACATTTTATGCACTTATAAATATAAATATACTATCTGGAGCTCCTGTTTTAGCCCGCTGTAGGGTACAATTAATCACCAACTTGTTAATTGCTCATTGAGATAAAAGTCAATAATGGAAATGCTAACAGATCGATTTAGCAATAACCTGCAGAGCTGCATAAACGAAACCCCAACTAATGAATTCAAATGTAACAGTGCAGGTCACATTTTATACACACTTTAATTTGGAGGAAAAAAATCCATATCAACCCTTTTTAGTCAAAGGGCAAACATTACATATTTTTCTTTCTGTCATTTATTTGCATCTGAAAATCTGTGTTTTAAGAATGTGTTGCACATTTTCTCTTTGTTTGAAAATATAGAAACATTTGATGAGAATAATTGCTGTCAAGATTTTATTGCATTTCCCTCCAAAATGCTTTTGCTAAAATCAAACATGCCCTCTTACTTTTCAGATTCCTCACAGGGTCAGGGTTCGACACCTTTACTATCAATTATTCACAACAGAACAATAACACTGGCAGCTAATATCAGTCACTATGAATTCTTTATAACCTCTTCCTCGACTTCAGGAGAGTGCGATACATACAACATTGATGCTTCCCTGTTACTTAGGTGATCACTATAGATAGATATACTATCCTAAAGAAAATGTATTATACAAACAAACAGCCTACAGCAAAACACACAAGAATATTCGAAAAGTCAAACATAGATAATAAAATACAATAACATTTTAATATAAAATATATAGTCAGAAAACCACAATTTGGTGGTTTCCAGGTAATAAATCCTCAAGACTTTGATTCTCTCCTGACTTTTCCTCCAGTGACATCATCAGGTCAAAGATTTTACATGTCAAATACTTTGGTTAATGACCTGAAAAATTAATGATCAAAACAGCCTCAGCTGTACTTTGTATTTGGTGATATTTAGCAAATGTTAGCATGCTAACACACCAAGCTTACACAGCAAATATTATATATATTATATTATACAAATATTATTGTCGTTGTGAGCATGTTAGTATTCTGACATTAGCAATTAGCTCAAAGCAGCATGTGCCCATAGACTGTATATAAGGAAGTGGTGAAATTGGCGTGATATCACCCATCAGTTTGTGGACATCTGTTTTGTACCCTGTTTTGGAACCAGATGTGACCGTATGTGGATGAGGCGTTGGAGCTGAAGAGGAGGACGCTAAATTACCAGCTAACGCTGGCTAGCTAGCATGGTTAGCAAGGTGTATCCACGATTCAACATGACAGCTGACTCCTTTGAGTGTATTTTAGCCGAGCTGATCCCCAAATAAGACATTGTTAGTCAACCAAAGTGTTAAAATTAAATTTAATAAACTGAATAAAACACTGTGCAAAGAAAGTTCAAGGACCCCACCAATACCTGCAACCTGACTGCCCCTGGCTCCTGGCTACACTCTGCAAAGTCGCTGCTAACAAAGTTAGCAAGCCAAAAACTATTTCACAGATATTTAGGAATGCCATGATTATACATTGCTATGTCTCTTTCTTGGTCGAAAATACGCCGTGTTAGCAACTTCAAGGTAGCTCCACCCTAAAGCATAACCTGCTTTTCTGTCTATTTGAAGTGGGACCATCATTTACAAAATGAACATCATGCTGTAGTAAAGAAGACTTGAAACTAGTGACTGAGACCATAAACACATTAGGAAAATGTTTACTGAGGTAATAAACCAAGTGAGAATAAGGGTGATTTTTGCATAAACTGTACAATCTGACTTCTTTTTGCAGCCGGTGGAGTTGTCCCCTGCTGGTCATGAGGAGGAATGCAGGTTTAAGACACTTCCATATTGGCTGAAAATTGTCAGACTGGGAGGTTATATATTATTTTCTTTTTTTTCTTAACTTTTACATAAAATAATTTTCTGTGAAAACCTTGGAATCTTTTGATGCAGTTATTTTTCTACTTACACCTTAAACTAGTTTAATTTAGTTACTTTGATTACTTACTGAATCATTGTAAATAATAGATTGGAAAAGCATTTTAGATATTTTATATTTGTGGTCTTAGTGTACACTGAGCAGGAAATCCGCATTTTGAAGCGAGCTGTACAAAGTGTCTGCTGGTGCTCAGTGACCACTGCTTGGTGCCTGTTGACCCAGCTAATATGTGTGACTCCTCCAGCTGTGGCTGCTGAAGTGTGTAAAGTGATCTGAGTAGGGTGAGTAATGCCATCGATGGCCCTTGATTTCACTCAGTGGTGTCAGTTCATACATGAGGATGAGATTGCCTTTCCTTCACCTTTTTAAGAGGCAGAATAGTTCATATTTTGCCATGGTGGTGCTGTGGAGAGCATGACTTGTGAGGCTCGTTGAACACATGCGGTGCCTTTAACTTGATAAAGAACATTTTACTTTTATCCGCTAAAGAATTATCTACTTGTACCTCCTGCAAAATTAAACCGCTCTGCATGTGTGAGAACAATGGGAGGTGGAACAAAATGAGCACTCACAACCAGCAGCGTCAGTCTGCATTCATTATTCATATTAATTGATTCTGGCAGTTTGGAGACAATACCTTGTAATGCAACACCCATCCAGGACAGGAA
Source organism: Centropristis striata (assembly GCF_030273125.1). NCBI lineage: Eukaryota > Metazoa > Chordata > Actinopteri > Perciformes > Serranidae > Centropristis > Centropristis striata. Next base: position 12,802,903 of record NC_081518.1, read on the forward strand.
GACGATAAACACACACTAATCTCCTCCAGCACGCAAAGTGAACAGGCTGCTTCCTGCTCACGTGACTCCGTCTTCTCACATCAACCTGTGAAGATCGGTGTGACTCAGGTTTTGAATGCTGGAGTGTGATTTGTATTGTTATAGCCTCATTGTGTTTATTGTGTGTCTTTAACTCTATTAAACCTATTAACCCCTTTATGAGGCTTTTGGATGAAGAGTTTCACATATTAATCGAGTTACGTGACTTCTTTTTTATATCTCAAGCAGGTATTTTGTTAAATTTTCTAGCTTTCTGCAATGCTTTAAGCAGATTTATCTCAAGCCTAACGTGTAACAGTTACCACCATCATGCAAAAGAAGCCCTCTTCCACAAATGCAAATTATTCTTGTTGGATACTGAATAGCTTTGAGTGGTCTTCTGTTTATCATTTAAAAAATCTAAATGGTGGAAATTAACTGAGTCCGTGTTTTCCCCAACATCCTTTTATTTAATCTCAAGGCTGTTAAGCTGACAAGAGGACAGGCGAGACTGTACACACTCGCATTTGGTGGAAGTAAAAAAGAGGGAAAAAAGAAGGTCACATGCATCTTGATGTAGATGGCAATGCACTCAGCATCGCGCTGCAATTAAAATTTAATGAGGCCTCTCCATTCTGCTCAACTAGAGCAGTCAGATGTTACTGTGCAGACTCTCTGCTCTTCAGCCTCTCCCTTCCTGTCACCTGCTAGCTCTATTTTTCCCCCCCCGGCATTCAAATTTCAATACAAACCGCATGAAAAATAATATTCAGGCTTAAAAAAATAAATAAAAAGAAGCTCAGATTGATCTCTATCTTTGGAGTCAGTGCTTCTGTTTCATCTGCCGGAGCATGAGATTCCTTTATATTATCAATGTGAGATCTAGTTCACATAACAAGGGATACTTTCAGATCCAAATCTTCTTAGTTTGCTGCAGCTGAGATATATGAGAACATTAGGAGTGTTGATCAGAGAAAGAACATCTTTCCTGGTATTTAGTTTCCACATACAGTCATACATACAGACTGAACACACTTACACGCTCTCACTAGATCCATCTCTCTCACACACATTCACACAGAACGTCCCTGTTTGTGCCTAATCATATTTCAACACGGTGGATGATGTATAATTACATATTTGCCAAGTGCTAATCTGCAGCAGTGTCCTCATGTTTATAATGAGGTGGAGGAGCATTTGACACAGATCTGATAATCTGTACAGTATGCTGGAATTAGGCAAAGAGTCTCAGTTGCAACCGATGGAGCATATTTTCACAGAGCAAGTGGTTTCTGCAGCTTCTGTAAGTTACACCAAGGCGCTATGAATGTCAGTGGATCAGTCGGTCCACCTCTTTGGTTCAGACTGAGATGTCTCATTATTTATTTAATGGATTGCCATGAAATTTTGTATTAAAAAAAAAAGAAAAGAAAAGAAAAGAAAAGCTGAAGCCGATTTCTTTCTTTCTTTTCCATTAGCGCCACCACAAGGTTTATGTTATATCTCAACAACTGTTGGATGGTGTATCAGAAAATTTCTACTAGATGGATGATTCCTAATTACTTTTCTGATCCTCTGACTTTTCTTTAAGCTCCACCAACCACTTATCCACTCATTAACTAGTGATAATATGTGATCCGCTTTACTCTATCACCATCAGTCTCATCTCATCGGACAACTATGGAATTTACTGACACTCACATGTTCACCTCAGTTTGAACTGTAATGATTCAAGTGTCACCAACAGGTCAAAGTTTCATTATTTCCGCTATTTTGACCATATACTGAAAAACGAATTTTATTCCTATCAGCCTCATCTGTACTTCATGGTAAGTGTTTATCATACTGTGTGAAAGAAGTGGATTGAGCCACTGTGACATACCCCTATGGTTGGTAGACTGCTATTGAATCCTGGAGTCTGGCATTTTGGCCTTCTTCACCTTTTTGTAACCAGAAACAGCCATACAAAGGGTGAAGCTGGAGAGGAGGGCACCAAGTTACCAGCTCACGCTAGTGTGAGCTACAGCAGCTACCTTAATTAGCAGGTAGGATATATTTTTCAAAAGGAACAACATGAACAATGAACAATGCTTAGCAAAACAATTTTAGGTGACAAACGTGTTAAACCTATCAAAAGCCCTAAAGCATACCCTGCTTTATCATTTTACTCAAAATGGGACCATAATTTACGAAATGAACATCATGCTGTATTAAAGAAGACTTGGAACTAGTAATGAAGACAATAAGAAAAAAAAAAGAAAAATGTTTGCTGAGGTAATAAATCAAGTAAGAAGTAGGGTCATTTTCACATAGCTTTCTTTACAATCTGACTTCTTTTTGTCACCACTGGTGTCGCCCTCTGCTGCCCCGTGCTGCTAATTAGCAATTATTAGCATGCTGACACTCTAAACTAAGACGGTGAACACAGTAAACAATATAACCGGTAAACATCAGCATGTTCACATTCATTGCCACCAGTGCAATGCTGCCTTCTCTTAGCATTAACAATTAAAAATACTTAAAGTAAGAGCAGCTTGGGATGGCTTCTTCTATGTAACTTGGTCCATTTTTATGTCTGCTTCAAGAGGAGAAAAACAAAACAATAAATCACCATCATCACTGTCTTAATTAATAGAATAAAATTATCTGCGTCTCCACAAAAACATCTTTCACTTGAAAGGCTGTCTTTTGGGTCCTTATCCTCCATTGTCATGGCCTTCACTCTTATTTCTTTGTCAAAGTATTGCCACAGCAGCAGCAGCAGCAGCCATAGTAACGTGATTGACATTCATGAAGGCAACCACTTGTTCCTCTCAGAAAAGAAGCACCATGTCCTCAGTCTCCTGTGAAAAAGTTTCAGTTGAGCTACTCCAAAAAAAAATCACTGCAGTAAAAGAGAAAAGCTGTGGAGATAAATTAAACTATAATTTATCTGGTATCAAGAACTTTTGTAATTTTCACGACTTCTCCCTGTGTTAATGTTTTTAATGTCTGGGCCTCATTTGCATAATTTCTATTATCCCATAAGAAGCTCCATAAAGCTGCTCTTCTTTTTCACTCAAATTCATCCGTTCCTACTCTCATATTATAGGAAATGGTCTTCTCACTAAGTTTTAAAAGGAAAGACAAAGATAATGGAGGGGAAAGGCATATTGGTCATATTTTACACCCCTCTAAGACATTTACATGGGAATTTGGCAGGTCTGCCAAACATCAGGACATCCAGGACCTTGTCGAACCCTACACCCCTGCCCGTCCTCTCTGCTCTACATCAGCCAAACAGCTGGCGACTCCCACCCTGCGTGGGTCAACTCTCCTCAAATCCACCTCCAGACTTTTCTCTGTCCTGGCACCCAAATGGTGGAACGAGCTCCCCACCGACATCAGGACCTCAGACAGCCTGTACACCTTCCGCCACAGGCTGAAGAAGGACCTCTTCCAACAATACCTCGGTTGAATAACCTTAAAAAAAAAAAATCTTCTTCTTCTTCTTCTTCAACGTGAAGCACTCCTGTAGCGACTACAGATGGCTATGTACTTACTTGATTCCTGCACTGCAAAAAAAGAAAAGTTGGGTGAACTCAAAATTTCAAGGTAACAAACTTCGATAAAATTTTAGGTTGGACAATTAAACTAAATATTTTAAGTTTTGTTTTTGAGTTTGCTCAACTCTGAATTTCTCTGGCACGATTGTAACGCCGCTATGAAATGTCAGCTAATGTTGTGACCACAATTTTGAGTTAGCATTGATACGCTAATGGCTACTCTTGTAGCTGTAACAAGCAGCGCCGCTAGCATCAGTTAACGGCTAGCATCAGTTAGCCACTAGCTTTCGCTAATGACCGAATTTCACAACAAAGAAATAAGAGTTAGCAGAACTATTGTCCCTTGTTTTGAACCCCAACTTAAAGATTTGAGTAACAACAACTCACAAACTTGTTTTTGAGCATATAACTGGCTTCCTTTGTTGTGCTAACTTACATTATTGCCCTAAATGTCAGTAATTTATATTTCCAAGTTTTACCAAATTAAATCACTGTTTTAGGCCAAATAATACAAGTTGGCTTTTTTGCAGTGTGTGGTCTAAGGCTAGTACCTTCAGGTTTAATGTACTTATTGTAAGTCTCTTTGGACAAAAGCGTCAGCTAAATGACATGTGATGTAATATACCACGATGAATGTGATGTGTTCGTCTCCTTTTGCTTTGTTTTCAACAAGCTGTTTAATTTTCTCCCAAATGATTCTCTGTTGAAAATTCCCATTTCCAAGAATTTAACAGTAAATAACTGTAAAGGGCCATTTGAGACACCAGAAAGATACAGTGCACCGAATATGAGCACAATGTGGGAACTGTAGATTTTTAATGTCAGCCGTCTGAAAAGCTTATTCTGTCCTGAAACCATTTCTATTTAAATTCTTTAATATATCTTCCTCAATGTGTGCATAGCTGTAACAATGGCAGTGCTCTCCTCAGTACTCTGCTATTCTCTCCAATGTATTTTGACTCCTCCTTACCTTTCACTGTCTTTTGACCTCTCGTCTGTAGGAGGTAAAGACACGGGCAGCCATTGGTAGAGAAATATGTGAGCACTGACTGTTTGCTCACTGCTAGAGAATTGGTACCTGTGCCAGAAAAATAGTGCAATTATAAATTAATCAGCTGTCTTTATTATTTGGCCCGGAGTTTTATGAGAAACTGAATACTTGATGTTAAATAGCATCACAGCAGTCTGTGGGAGTGAGTGGCAGTGTTTTGTTCACTTATAGTAAAAGTTTGAAAAAAAAGTTACAATTATTTTATCTTAAACATATATCAGACCCCAAAAGTTACCTAGGCAACAGCCCGCTTTAACATTAAATAAACATCATGACAGAATGTTTCTTTGACTATTGATAAAAGCATGATTTTTCAATGTGGTCTAAATATGTCAAATTTGCACTGTGAGATTTTTGCCCAAAGTGTTGAACCAGATATAAATACTTTAGAACAATCAAAACAAATGTGGCATTGCACCACTGTACCATCATCAGACTCACAACAGACAGTTAAAAAAAAAAGGTCAGTATGCTGCACATTGCAACTCAATCAGAGAGTTCTGTCTGTGATTCGGGTGAGTTATGCTAGCGGCGTTAGTAGCCTCCAGCAGAGATGAGGAGCAAGCTACAGAGGTCAGGTAAAGTCACTTCTTTTTAACTCCATGCAACAGATTTCTTTTCATTTTCAGACTTGTAGACTTCATCCTTAACTGAAGCTGACATGACATCACTTGAGGCAATTTATCAGGCTTTACAGAACTCCCTCTGGAGCCACAGAGGGCTTTATGTAATGTATTTAGTAGGTTTTTTTTATTTTATTTTAATTGGTGAGGTTCCCCTTTAAACTGGGAAGGAAAACCTTTTCCATGAATAGCTACCTTTTCCCTTCTGCTCTAGACGCACTAGAGGAAAAAAGTTCTATATATATGACTGATTGAAGTAGCTGTGTGAGTCTTTGGCTCTGTTTACCATGAAAATGCAGTTAATCGCCCAGGTCCCTGGTGTGTATCGACTGGTGTGTGTGGGAGGGTGGTGCCTGGTGACAATGAGCCATGGGCTGTAGTTATCCTCCTACCAACCAGCTGCACCACCTACCTCCATTACCAAAGTATCACCTTGGGATTATCAGCAGAACTGCAGCTGTGTCAATGTGCAGACCCCCCCACTCTGCTCCTCAGATTATTATATATTTTGATTTAGTGCTGAGGTAAGACGACACAGGTTGCCGTTGCTGACTTGAGATCAGCTCTCATAACAAGTCACGACAGGTTTCCTTTTCGGTGAAAATGAGGATGATACAACTTATGCATCCGGTGAAAAGTGCACAGACTCAAATTTGTCAAAGCACGCTTTTGCTCCGTGATGGATTGCAACTGAAAAAGCTGAGCTTTCATTTGGCTGTCAGGAGGAGCTGCCTGCTTCAGCAGTTCTATAACCTCTTTAAAAATGAGCAGCTCTATGGTAATTGCCACAGAAATATCAAAGTAACAAATAACAGAAGTTGTTTTTTGGGTAAAGTCTTCATGTTTTCAACACAAAAGCAAGAATTCATATTAATGTTAGCTTAAGTAAGGATTTCTGGATCCGGCCAACAAGTCCTCCAAACCACACAACCTCATATGTTGTTTGTTCCTACCGTAAAATACCACCCAGAGGGACGTTTCCAAATTTAGCGCCCTTACCTTATAAAGGTTATCAACACATCCACGTTAACATACCGGTTGCTTTTTCATTAGCTTTAGGCAATGAAACTACTTCTCCAATGTTGGTGAAAATTATATATATATATATATATATATAAAAAGTAAAATAAATGTATTTAACTGACAGAAGTGCGGTAGTTTCTTAGCTTAGGTAAGTAAAGTATCACCCCTCTGACCCTCCATAAGTAGACCTTTTTGTGCCTTGTACTCCTTTTCCTCGCTTCCTGCTTTTGCCTTCACAAACGTTCTCCTTGCTGCCATTCATAATCACTACGTCCACTAGAGGGCGCAGCTAACTTCAAACATAAACGTGGGTGGTAATTAGCTGCTGTGCAAATGACACGTCTTTCTGCCCCTCACTGCTGGTCACATGCTAGGTTGACTGGTGAAAGAGCAGTGCAAGTTGCCTGCTGAGTGGTACTGTTTGGTGTATTTTCACCATTAAAGGAAAAATCTCTGACCCAGACTGAGAGGAGGAATCTAGTTCACACCAAAAAAGGGACCAGCAGTAATATCAGAATGGTACATGAAAGTGTAGTTAGCATCTTTAGCTTGTTGTGTTGTTACTGGCTGACCCTGTTTCTTTCACGGCTTTTGATTGGCTGTTCGAAGTAGTAATGTAGTGGTGTACATTTGAATCTCAGCTTTTAGCAAAGGGGGTTATGTGCCTTGCTCAAGGGCACTTCAGTCCTTGACCTGTCAGTACTGGGATTCGAACTGGAGACTCTCCAGTTACAAGCCCGATTCCTAACATCTAGGCCACAGACTGTAGAAGAATGTCTATGCTGACTTGCACAGGTACGAGCCCGAGAGATGCTGAGGAATACAGTCAACTTCACAACTAGTGAGCTTGTTTGCAGTAAGAGCAGAAGATGTGGAAGTATATTTACGTTTAAACATTTAAAGAAAGAGAGACTGCTTCTCGGATGCTTTGGTTTTAAAGTGTTTGTTTTCTTCGCTCATCAGCCAGCTTTCTTTCATTGTGTTCTCTGGTTAAACAGAACTTTCTTTGGGTGCTTAGAAAATATTTATAAAAATCAACACACCACTGTCCTCTCTTGGTGTCTGTCTGCAATGCTCTACTTAAAGTAAATAAAAAACACTGGAAGCCACAGCACATGAATCTTTTATGACCTTGAGAGAGCTGATAAAGTGAGAGACAAAAGAAGCTCTGCTCATGGCGCACTCACTGGACGCTCAGATCAATCAAATGTCGGGCAGACGGACTCATCTCTGTGAGGAATCTTAATCCGAGCATCTGTGACTCAGTCAGTGCCTTTGAGGAGAGCATCAAGTGCTGAAGTGCTGCTACAGACTGATATTATATGTTGCTTTTGCTGACTTACAGAAATGTAGAGATATTATTCAACTGAAGCTTTTTTTAACAGCCACTTCCCTACACAAAGTGTAATCAACAGTAGAACATTATCATTATTTTTCTCTTGCATAATGTCAACATTATTTACATTTCAGCACAAAGTAAAACATATAATCAGACATTAATGTGACGTGATTTTAATTTGGAAGAGATTTGTTAATATGTCTGAAGCGATACTCATTATTAAGATCTTCAACTGAAACATTTTGCCCAGGGATATTTTGGATAACTGAGTCGAAATCTTTTTTTTTGTTATCATTTGTAACAATAATAGTGTCATATTCATGATGCTCATGATGAGTGTTGATGTTTGGTTACAAACCAAAATTAGGAACAAATTGTTTAATAGAAAAACAACTCATGGAGCCTTATGTAAAGAAGCAGAATGAGACAAAAAGTCAAATATTTTTGTTTGCTGAGATTAGTATTAGCTAAAAATAAGGTCTCTTTATGATTATTTAAGGGCTTTAAGTATCGTTAATGATGAGTTCCTCTGGAGAGACAAATAGATCACATAAAAGACAGTAAGGGACCCTTTTCATGTGGCCGATTTTATTTGTTGAACTTGGGAGAAAAGAGGGAGGTCTTTGTTTAGAGTGTAATTTCATATGTAAGAAGTTATGTTTCACTGAACTGTCCTCCCCCAAAAAACGATGGAGGATTGTAAGAGTGTAGAGTTTAAAAGCAAAAACTGAAGAATGACAAGATCCACTAAGGTTGGTGCGTCATGCAAACACAGGACTTTCACCTGAAGATCTTACATTATTTATCTTCCCTGTGAAGCCTGTGCACAGATATATCACCTTTATGTAGTGCTTTACATCACCTATATCTACCTCACTTCTGGTAGTTACATCCCTTTATTTTACTTTTTTAACTATCTATAACTATCTATAACCATGTACTCCTCTCCTAACCTTAAACAAGTTGTTTTGTTGCCTAAACTGAAGCAAACTATAATAATAACAATGTATTTTAAATCTGCAACTATTACACTCAGACATTAGAGCGGTTTGATCTCCTGCCAGCAGCAGGGATGCTTATTTTAAGGGTGCTCTTGTGGGTCACATTTAACGGTAGGAACAAATTACCTGGTCATATGGTTTTCACCACGTTATTTTTGGTGTCTAATAAGTTAATGTGGGCTTGACACTTGTACGCACATGATACAATAAATAAAGAATGTAGATACTGCAGATGACACTGTGCTTATTCTCAGTCTAACTTGTGCATCTGTCAAACTCAGTTTTCCAACACTAACAAACTCCCTCAGTCCCTTCTTTTTTTATTTTTACTTGCTGTTGATAAATGCATTTCAATGCACCACTTAGAAATATTATAAAACAAGGCAGCTTGCTGGGAATTAATTTCGAAAGCCAATTGCATCCAGGCCTGTATCAGTTATGTCCCTTGGTGCTTTGTGTGAAAATTAGCATTTGATTATTTCCCTTTGCTCTGTTTCTTCTTCCATTAGCAACACAACTTTATCGTTCTCAAGGACTAAGAATGTAAATTAGCAGTCTAACTAACAAACTGTTATCAATCTGAATGGCCTCTGTGGGTTTTTGGGGTGCTTTTACGAGACGCTGAAACCACTCTTTGTGCAAATTATATTAGACTCAGCAAAGCTTAGTCTAGTGCAAAATATGATGGGGGGTTTTTGTTTGTTTTTGTTTGTGTTTATTGAGATTCATATTGTTACCTTGGCAACAAGCACTCTTCATGGGACCCATAATGTGGCAAACATCCTCACTCAAATCACTGAGTGTCATTCCAAGGCTTTGGAAAATAAATGGTTAGATACAGTCACATTGATAAAATCCTATAAGAGAGTAGTTTATGTTGAATGTCTCCATCCACAGAGAGACCTCCACCCCACCCCCACCCACCCCCGTCCCCTCTCTCCCTCTATCTCTGTCCACATAGTGCTGTCAGTCAGTTCATTTCTCTTTCTTGTGCCTGAGGTTGATGTCAGATACGGAGAGCACCACATTAAAGTGGCGCACCTTCTCTCCTTTTCCAAAAGTTGAAATGAGAAACAGACTTAGAATACCAATAGCCACAGATCAAATGAATGGCAGGGATTTGAGCGCCTTATCTCAGTCAGTCAGTCAGTTTGGAGTTGGCGCCTGCAACAAAGACCCAGAAAGAGGACTATGACCTCAGAGATCCTCGCAGCTATCCCTCTGGCTGAAGGAGAAACAGGTACATCACACATTCAATTTTACCTTAATTTTTTTATTACATTTATTATATTTTGCCAATCCTCTGCTGACAGACGTTTTTGGAGAAAAGTTCATCCGACTCCACTTTTTGCATCATCTTTAAGGAGGGAATTTGATTTTTTAAGACAGAGCATTAAGCGCGCTAATCCCTTTTTTCTGCTGCTGTCGCTCTGGAATGATTTCTGAGGTATTAAAAGTAGGACCAGTGTTTGAAGTTCTTTTTAAAAAAAACTTCTGTAAGTCCACATTTTGAACTTGGAGGTAAGGATAGACATTTAAGAGTCTGAGCCACAAAAAACACCCAAAAATCTCTCCGGCTGTGATCTGTTTAATCAGCCTTTGAACATGAATTTTTAAAAAGGAGATGGTTAATTTCCATTAATTTCCTCAGTTATTCCTCAGCATGTGGGGTTTGACGGAGAAGGCTGCTACTGCTTGTCAACCAGAGATTTGATTAAGCTCTCAAATATTCTCCGTCCATTGAAGAACTCTCTTTCTCATTGTGCATTCTGCAGTGGAAGGAAGGAAAAGGGGAAATTATCTGCTCTGAATTGCCTTTATATAATCCCAAATTTAAATTCTTGGGTCTGTACTTTTGCGAGCAGTACATCTTCCTTTCAACAGTGATAATGGAGAATATTAGTCTGCACAATGGGAATGACTGGATTTGCATGCTGTATGCATGTAGAGCAGAGAAATGAGCTTTACATTTCAATCTGTTATCGGACCCATTATCCTCACACCTGTTATCAATTTAAAATTATATTCTAGTTTATCATAGTTAATAGTGTTTGACTTTATCCCTAATAAGCTTCTTGTTTGTATCAACAAATAGGTTCACAAACATCACAGTATGATCTCCCAAATAGTACAAGTCAAATTACCTTCTGCTCTTCTTTTCCATAACTATCATTTATTATCAGATATTTTAACATTGATTTTGGAACATATTATGTCATTAAAAACTATTTTCTGGCTTTACATTCTTACTCATGCAAGTTAATTTCACAAAGAGCTTTAAGGACAAAAAAGAGGCTCTAATAATGAAAAAAAGGCAAGCTGTACATAATCATTGCACAATACTTCACACAGGAAAAAAAGCTCCACATAACATTGTCCTCCCACAGTCATTTTCACACAATGCTTAAGGGAAAATATAACCAGAGATATCCTTGATGTTGTAAAAGAAGAGTATTATAAGTCTTATAGGAACAATATATTAAAACAATGGAACATAAGGGAAATCTAGGAGTATTTCTGCTTGTAAAAAATGCATAAACACCTCAGTGATCATAGCCTTGATTAACTTTGATGATCATCACATTTTTGTTTCACATCTGACTTTCAAGAACAAGACAAAGAGTCAACAGCCATAGCAGCTCTATGAGACTTTATATGGCAGAGCTAAGTTCTAACATGACCATGCTAACATTGCTTATGTTTAACATGTTCAACATCTTAGTTGTTGTGTTAGCCAAATTGTTTGGACAAATTAAAACTGATGATGGAGCTACATGAGAAGTTAAGAGATCACCACAGTCAAAAGTCCAACTTAACGGAGACACAAGTGTCTGTACAGACTGTCATTGCAATCCATTCAATATGATGTTGATGTTCTATTTCTGTCAGCTTTGAAACAGAATGGTAAACTTTGAATTATTTAAACTTAACCATTGGTTTTGTTACGCAGTTAAGTGATGTCGAAATGTTGCTTGATGTCATGTAATGTAACCACATCACATTTTTTCCTAAACATAACCTGGTAGTACACATTCGAAATTATCACAAGACCGTGATCGTATACAAATTTAAATATAACGGTAAAACATATGAGTCATATTCACAGAGTCGCCTCACAGAGTGCTCACAGCAAGAGGGTCGCAGGTTCGACTCTGGCCTGTGGCTCTTCTGTGTGGAGTTTGCATGTTCTCCCCGTGTCAGCGTGGGTTCTCACTGGGTACTCTGGCTTCCTCCCACAGTCCAAAAACATGCACTTTTACAGGTTTATTGGTGACTCTAAATTGCCCGTAGGTGTGAATGAGAGCATGACTGTCTGTGTCTATGTGTCAGCCCTGTGAATATTGGTGCCAATCAATTGGGTAAATGTTGAGAAGCTAAAGGCAAGTTTAGGGATCACAAAAGTCCCTAGGATTCATCCTCAAGGCACTGTGAATGTTTGCACAAACTTTTATTGCAGTGCATTCAATATCTCTTGACATATTTCAGTCTGGACTTAAGTGGTGGATTGAACAGACAACACTGGCATCTCAAGAGCCACACTGCAATATGGCAAAAAATCATCAACATTCTTTTCTGATCTATTATAAATTATAGGAATGTGTCTTTTGCAGCATGTATAAACAAACCTGAATTAGCTCAAACTCCTCATTCTTCTTTGATCTTAAATTATTCCTCAAAGAAAACCAGTAGCCTGTGGTAAATCTATACCTACTGGTTTTAATGAGCATCATCTGTGAGGATATCAACATTCAGCTTGCATGACAACATTAATATCAGTAAACTATGGGCATACATGGTACTTTAATTCAAAGTGTGAGAGCCCTTAAACAGTTTTTTTCAAAGGCAAAATGTTGCTGTCTTGCATCATGCATGTGCTGTCCCCTGAGTTCACTTTGTCTGCAATGATATGATCTTCTTTTATCCTTTCTTGTGGAGAATTTCACAAGATTAGGCATCAGCATATACTGAAGAGAGGGGAATATCTCAGTTATTTAAGTCTTTGCTGAAAAACCCTCATGCAGCCTCATGAAAAAGACATTAGAGCTCAAAGAAAAGCTTGAAATTGCACTTTATGTAACACATTTCAGCAGTGTTTCCTCATTCCCGTCAAAAGTACTGCAGCACATTCTGCCTTAACCATTAACAACAATGTGGGACCCGTATTTTCTTTCAGGGTTGCAGAGAGGAGTTAGGTACATTGAATAGAAAGTAAAGGAGATTCTGGGTCGGTCACCAGTCTGTCACAGGTCTGATTCCACATTTTAAAAAATAACCAAGCATGAATTAAACTCCAAGCTTCTGTTTGAAATCACAGTAGAAGCAGAATAAGCCTTATTAGCCAAGTATTTTTGACTCCAGTTTCCATTGGCTTCAATGATTCTTACACAAACTGCTAAGAGCAAATGTTACAGAAAGGTACACACAAACATTAAGATAAAACAAGAACAACAAAGCTAAACAAAGATCAGATAAACTGATTTATTACTGTAATTGCTGATGTTTCTTTACCAATGTTAGTCTATGGGGAAAGTCTTTCTGGGCCTAATGGCATGAAGTTACTGACCTGGATATTGTATTTTTTTATTTATTCCATTGTTTTGCCACTATGTCAAATTGGCATCCAAATCCGGCTATCCTGCGGGGGCTTGGTCTAGACACAAAAAGTGTCCAGGGAAAATTTTTTTTTTTCAATAGTTACAGGCCAAAACTCAAACTTTATGGTTATAGCTCTACCATCTGGCCAAAGTGCACCAAACCTGGAAAACTTGGGCAATACACGGCCTTATTAGAGAATCAGGCTTGTAACTGGAGTTGCCTGACAGGTCAATTGCTGATGAGGTACCCTTGAACAAGGTATATCACCCCCTACTGCTCTCCGGGCGCAGAAATGTGCTGCTATCATGGGGTGTTCACTGGTGTGTAAAGGATGGGTTAAATGCATAGGACAAATTCACTGCTTGCTATTTCGGTGCGTGCAAGAACAAATCTTAAAACACTGTTGGATCCCCAACAATAAACCCGTGAATCGTGAAGTAGATTGAATGAAAGGCTCTTAAAATATGCGTAGGACATATTCATGCGCGCCGATTCCTTCCTTCCTTTAGTTTATTACAAAAGGTCAACATTTGCTTGCCACACTGTGTCTTTTCAGCTGGAGGGATGCAATGAGCATGGTTTGGCCTGAACAAAGTAAATAATGCAATAATGGTTAGAGACAAAAGGCAGGACATTAAATAATATCAAGATACAGTATGTGATGCTTCTTAAGGTCAATAACAAAGTTAATGACTCATGTAGGTAACAGGATGTTTTGACTAACTCATTAAATATCCCTTTTTGGACACTTCACTAATTGCAGATGTCATTAAATGTCATGTGATTAAGGCACCAAATATATTCTGTAAAATGATTTGTTTCTGTTCATATCATAAAGCTGTTTCTGACATGATTGTACACAAATAGTTTTTATTTTATTTTATTTTATTTTATTTTATTTTATTTTATTTTATTTTATTTTATTTTATTTTCCACAGAGCATCAACAAATAAAATGCTTGGCTCCAGTCGGCTAATCTGATTGGCTCTTGCATATTTCCGAGCTCTCGTACTATCTCGCGATGCTTCAGATCTTTCCCAGTGAGGAGCAGACCCTGAGCTGTAGTCAGTCGCTGTTGTGGCTGGGAGGCAGCACAGTCAGCCACAGTCTCTTCGGTTGAACCTTGTTTCAGCCTGAGGTAGAAGAGGACTCTTTTAAACTAACCGAAAACAACTACTTCTGGTGTCGCCTGAACAATCTCCAGCTGTGTGCGGCAGCTTTAACTCAGGTAAGGTTGCTAAGGGTAACGTCTTGTTGGCTCCCTCTGTCCAGACACTCGTATGCAGAGCTAGCTGATGTCTTCACAGTTCAGTTTTACACCAGCCAATCAACATTAAAACCCACCAGTCTCTGTTTACTCTTCTGTCACGCCTTAATCAAGTGAGACACTCACCCGTTAAAAGTCTCTAACACAACCTTGAGCTTGTCTGCTTGTGATAACGGAACCGGAGGGGGGATACAGGAACTTCAAAGCTCAGTGTTGACTCTGTCTCAGGAATGCAATACCCCTGTTAGCTTGTATGCTAACGATACATCTGCTTAGTATAAAGTAGCTGTTGGCTGGCTCACTAGCTAGCTGTCTTCCTGCCAGCTCAAAAATGTCAACGTTTTGACATTATTGTCCTGTTGTAGAGGTTGTGATGATGTGTCTACGCGAGGAAGCCATGACAGGTTTTTTTTTGTGAATGGACTAAACTTAACTTGTGCCACCGGTTAGCTAACGTCCAGTCGTCTCTGTGTTTTTAAACTGCAGTTTCGCTGTTTATTTCCGGTGAAGATGTTTTCACCCGTTGCAACCAAATAGCTACTTTTCATTGGCAGTTTACTCTGATGCTCCTCACTGTCTTACGGAGAGTGTCTCTTTCTAATATGCAGTAACTTCTCCATATTCCCACCTACAAGCGCCACGCATTACTGCAGCTGTCCTGTTATTATGGACTGAAGCAAAAGACCACTTATGTGCAATTGTGCTTCTGGGAGAACAGCAGACATTGTTTCAGTGACTGAATTAACTTTAAAGTGGTCCTTAAATTCACATGTTGAATTTTCTATCCAGATCTGTTTAAGTCGGTTCCCTTTATATTTTGGTTACTACACAGCTGTGTGCATTGTTGAGGGATTAGGGTATTTTCAGGACACTGGCATTGAGTTGCATGCCCATATCCTCTTAAATGGCCACCAAAGAGGATATGATAAGAGTGGTTTTTGTGCGTATGATGCTTGTTATACCGTGCATCAGGGTTGTCAAACTGATTCACGAAAGGGCTGATGTGGCTGCAGGTTTTTGTTCCAACCATACAAGAGCAGACCTGTTAAAACAAATCAACTCTGTGAAGACAGTTAAGGTGATTGAAATGAGTCCAGTCAAATTGAGTGTGCTCCTGGTTTAACAGCAGTTTTACTGTTTAATTTCGGTAAAGATGTTTTCACCCATTGCAACAGAATAGCTACTTTTTTACTGCTAGTTTACTCTGGTATACTCCACACTGTCTTACGGATAGTGTCTCTTTTCTAATGTGCAGGAACTTTTCTGTCCTCAAACATCCCCCTCATCCACAATATTTCCACCTACAAGTGCCACGCATTACTGCATCTGTCCTGTTATTATGCACTGAAGCAAAAGACCATTTATGTACAATTATGCTTCTGGGAGAACAGCAGACATGGTTGCAGTGACTGAATCTACTTTTTAGTGGTCCTTGAATACACATGTTGAATTTTCCATCCATAAATCTAGTCTGTTACAGTCTGTTCCCTTTATGTTTTGGTAGCTACACATCTTTGTGCATCGTTAAGGGCCTGATAAAATTCGCATTAGACTATTTTCAGGACACTGACATCAAGTTGCGCTCCCATTCCTCTTAAATGGCCACTGAAGAGGATAAGATGGAGCAGTTTTTTGATACTGATAGAAGTTTTCCTGCGTCTGAAGCTTGATGTACTGTACATCAGGAGTGTCAAACTGATCTATTAAAGGACTGGTGTGGCTGCGGGTTTTATTGTTTCAACCAAGCAAGAGCACACCTTATACAACAAATCACATCTGTGTCGACAGTTCGGGTGATTGAATGAGTTGAGTCAAGTGTGGTCCTGCTTGGTTGGAATGGAAATAAAGAGAGATGCAATGTACCAATGAAGGAATGAATGTGTGGTAATGGTTACAATGTTCCAAATTAAAGGCAAGGAATAAACTGAGAGGTGTAATCATATATATTATAAATGGAAAATGAAAATATAATAGAGCTGTTTTAAAATGGTCATAATAGTTATAGATGCAATAAATTGAGTTTGGGGTTTATGATAATAATTCATTATTAGTATTGAGCAGTGAGAGAGGCATTGTACAAACTTAAAGCCAGTGCACTATTGGTTGTATCTATCTGTTTCTATAGGCACTGTTTTGTGCATCCATAAAAGCTTAAAGGGAGTGAGAGGAAAAGGATATAATTGGGTAATAAACGGTTTGTCTTGGATGTGTCACAAAAACTACATCATTATCCTTTTGAACAGAGGAAATTATTTGAACATTTCCCTCTTCCCTAATGTTTTGCTACTTAACAAGTCTCGCAAATATTGGATTTTTGAAGGAAGGCCAACATAGAGAAAGTAATTTTGGGAATTAAAAAAATGCTCATAATATTTCGGCCAATTAGTATTTTTTTTTAAAACAAACACATAAAACACCTTTTCACCCTTAATCCCCTAGTTGTTGTTGTTCTTGTTGTTGTTTTTAATTGTGACCAACATATGTGCTGAGCAGGACATTTTACGATGAAAGAAATAACTTTTCATTTTCAAATGAGCTCAAACCTATTTTTGTACATCTGTACTGCAGTGTACACAGGCCACTTAACACATTTCCCTTATGCTGTGTTTATTCCCATAGGATTATAATGACAAAGCCTATGTCCCTTAAATAATTTGGTGGAAATAAACATAGTATATGATAGGAGAGTTGGGTGTAGGGTTGTTACGATTACAGAATTTCTTGGTACGATTATTGTCAGAGAAATAATCACGATATTACGTTTATCACGATTTTTTTTGCATTAATTAATTTCACACTGGCAGTATTTAGGAAACGTTACGATTAACTAATTGTAACATTTATTAACTAATAATAATTTTATATTAATAATAGCTTAATACCGCAATCTATTGTGAAAACAGGTAATCGTGACATCCCTAGTTGGGTGTAGAGATGTAATGGTATGAAAATTTCATATCACGGTTATTGTGACCAAAATTATCACGGTTATCAATATTATCAGGGTATTGTTGTACATTTGGTTAATTTGTTCAAAATGTTGAAAAAGTACTGAACATGCACACTTAAATCTTTTAACCATGTTTTATTTGAAAAAAAATATTTTTCTTTACATTCACTGCTCATGACAACTCTGGAGGAGAAGAAGGTGCCGTGATGACCACTGTCCTCAAAAGTCCAGCATGTATTCCCTGTTAAAAAGGTTGCCGCCTCACAAACCGCAGCAGGTGAAATGCACGCAGGACTGACAACCTGCAATCGGACTTAGCTATTATGTCCCACAAACTGATGATAACGAGAACAAAGTCAAATAAGTTGTTTCGGTCCCTAAAGTATCTCCAACTGAAAGCCAGCAGCTTTAAGATCATTTCCACAACAAATATAACGGTGAAGATGATGTTACTGATCAGCAACATGGATGTTCACTTCTTAGGCTGCTTATGATGCTCTATGACCATGGTGAGAATACTGAGGAAAACGGCAACCATGATCACTTGGTCAAAGAGTTTACTGTTGACAATCGTCTTAACTTTTCTCAGGTATGGTCTACAGATCAGTGAAGGATCTATTCTGCCGCCGTCGATGTCATGAGGGTCCACGCCGTTACGTCTGTTGTATCCTCGGTAGCTTCTCTGCAGCCAGTTGATAAACTTGCGACAGAGTCTTGTGATAGCTGCAGCGGCAGCACTCTGCTCTCTGTCCCCAGCTTCATGTTCTCCGAGAACTGGGTGGCGATGACGACTGCGTACATATTCGTCATGATAATGGAGCCCATAATCGATCACATTAAACATGATCACCAACCATCCTTCCAGTGTGACAACATGGAATATGGTTATCCAGGCATAGGCAATGTTGTCAAAGTTGATGGCTCCCATGTGAGGGTTGAGTTCCCCGGCACGGCAGACATTGTTGTACAAGTTCCAGTTCACACAAGTGTTTGCCACAGTAGGGAATAACTCATTCACAGCTGGAACATGATGGAGCAGCCAACGAGCAGATCTGCCCATTCTCACTGTAAGGTGGCACACCATGGCAGTGCTACATCTCGCCCTTGCTGTCAGGCGAACAGATAAATGGGGATTTTTCACCATACTTGGTCATGAAGAATGGACTTAAGGACACGTTGTACATTCTGGGAATGTCCTCTCCCAGAAAGCAGCGGTTTCACAGCTGCCCCACCCACAACTGGATTCCCATCACGGCGAAGACGTGGATGACATAAATGTAGAGGACGAGAATGTTGGCATGGTGTTTATGAGGACAGCCATCATGCCTCTTGGCACTCTGCTGATCAGTCGCATAGGCCTGGGCACTTGACAGAAATGCAGGTGCATGCCGACGGACTCCACTGAATAGTCCAACACCCCTCCACAGTTGAAGAAAAACTCCACTAGCACAGTGCCAATGGGCAGCACAGTTAGCTCTGTAGCAGTACAGTATGTATGTTCTGCAGCAGCATGATTCAGTTCGCGACCTCCGTTTGTTTACCGTTCGCGACCAGGTTAGGTTCTCCGAGTCAGTTACCGCGGCAATTCAGCCAGAGCTGAAGTTACCTCCCTTTCTGGAATGGGTAACTCAGTGTTTCCCTCATTTCATGGTTAACCTACTTAGAGTTTTCAGATTTGTACAGGCCCGAGCGCTGGTGCCTTCAGCCATGTTTTCATAGAACAGACAGTGTCATGCACATGCGCGCCCGCTTCTGAGAGTGAGTACCGTTCAGGTGCTGCTGCTTCTCCAGGAAATGAGCAGTATCACCGTGAATTTTTGGGTAATCAGTTGTGGTAATCTATCATGGTTTTAACAATAATTCAAATTTGAAATGGTAGTACTAACCGTCAGGAATTTTAGCGCGGTTTATTGTCACACCGGTAATCGTTACATCCCTAGTTGTGTGACAGGATTTTCTTTCTTTTTTCTTTTACTTGCAGTGCTTCTCTTTCTGCTCATCTGCACCTTGTTAAGTGGGTGATCTCTGAATCTTTGAATTTCTCTCAAGAGGCAACATAAAAGAGTGTCCTGGGCTGCTTATGTGTCCTCAACTCAACAAATAACCTCATGTCTGTGTTATCAAATAGCCAGGTAAATGAAAGAAGTGAGCAGAACGGCCTAAATTTTATGGATGGTTTAGGGGGGTCAAGTTTCATATAGTAATGATCAAATAGATTTCATATGTCAAACTACACCACAGGCTATACCAAGTATTTGTTTTACTATAACATCTGACTTCCAAATACCTTAATATACCTAGATTTTTTGCTTAGTCACTGTGTTTTTTTCAGCATTTAATTGTCCGTCAGGGCATACAGGCTAATGGTTGGCAAATTTGGACTATATCAACCATTTAATTGTGTGCGGTTAATGCTGTTTATTATGTGTTGAAAAAAATAAGCTAAATCTCCAAGTACACAGGCTCAGCAGTAATCAGAGTAGTATCAGCACTGACTGAGGCATCTTCACCCAAATAAACGAGAAACAAAAACTTAAGAAGCAAACTAAAGATAATGAAGCAGAGGGCAGCTGAGTGGACAGTGGACACCACACTTCAGTCTGAACATGGCAAATTGGACACGTTGGACCTCAACATTTTGACATTCTTGGCAAAAGCTTTGAAGAGCACTTCAAATTTTGAAAAGAAAAAAAAAAACACAAAAGAAAGAAGAAGAATATTCTTCATGCTGAAATGTACCCTTTAATTTTAGAATACTAATTTGAGTTTGAAAGTTCAGCTCGGAATTTTTGTACGCTTTGGTTAAACTAACATTTGTGCTTTGATTCAGTAATTGCCGGTTGTTTGCTGGGAAAATCTGTTAAAGTTCTGACGACTTGAACCTCTCCAATCATACTGTCAGAGGAACATAATTCCCTCTGAACTTCACTGCTGCGAAAAAACATAAGAGGTAGAATAATATGAGCCAGCAATAGGTTGTGGTTATTTTTTCATTTGTTTTTCAGCTTTTTGCTTTGTTACCTTTACATAATATTTAGGTTTTATTTTTAATAGTGTTATTATGCAAGCAAGTCTTTTTACAGGATTTGGAATATAATATGAGCAAAAGTAGCTTACTTTTCGATTAAAAATAATTCTGAATAAGACTTGATGACATATATTTATTTTTATAGAACCTGCTTATCAATTGTTTCAGCTCAATAAACAAATAATATTTGAATGGAATTTCTCCAATTTGTCACGGGAAATGAAAACTTCCAGGAGATGCAGACCAGCACATTTTTCCTAAAGAAACCCTGGTATGATTATACAGAAACAATAATTCTTCAGTTGTTATCTTTGACTTTATGGCAGCCATACTGTCAACTTTGGCAACCAACATCGATGCCTGGCAGCGAGCCTGGCTACCATTTCTAAAAGTTGCTGTCGGGCGCTGTCTGGTTTCAGTTGATGCCCTTTTACTCTTTAACCAGAAAAGCAATTGAGTGAAGCTGATGCAAAGTATTTTTCCCCCCATAGTAGAAGACACTTGCTTTTAGAGGCGAAAGTGAAGAGCGGTAGTGTTCTTGATATGAGTAACAACTGTATTTTCATGTATATGTTAAATATTGCTCTTCATATTCCTTGGTGCCATTAATGTGCTATTTTCGATCCAGAACCCTTGATTAGTGTGTGCTCACACTCTTTTACACTTGAATGCACACCTGAACACATGCTGGGAATATTCACACTCTTAATGACACACTTTGTCCATTGTGCAAAATGTTTTCCATGAATATTTTTGACTCTATATCCCTGTTGAAATATATATGATATTTTCAAATTGTGGTATACATCACTATATATTTTTTCCAGTGCTTTTTAAGTATCAGTTTTTGTTTTTCACAGTACATTAATTAAGGTTATCTAATATGAATAAGGTTGTAGTTTTTACTAGTAAAAGCAAATTTTGCTTTAACTGATTAGACTATTGCTTTTTTCCTGGTTTACATATTTTTAAGCTTGGTTTTGCAGAACAAAGCTGCTTACAATTAACTGTTGCAGCACCAGTTTGTACCAGCTGCCTTGTGAGAAGAGGTGAAAAAGTATGTATATATATTCAGAAAACAAACTTGTGACAATGAACATTAAGAAGTATAAGACTTTTTTGTATGGTCTATAGTTTGGTATATGGATTCATAGCCAGGCAGGGCTCCCAGAAATGTGATGGAAAAGACTTACAAATAAAAACCTTGCTCCATAGTGTACTATTTTTGAGTGGTGGCAGATTGCAATAACTCTGGCAGAAGTTGGCAGCTTGCTAATTAGGCAGTCAGCTAATCAGAACACAGAATTCACAGAAATGCCTAGAAAGGATAGAATACACTTTATCACTCTGCAAAATATCCTATGTGTGAACACTGTGGAATATATAATAAACTACACTTCATTAAGAAGACGGGAGATTCTGAATTAAGCTTGGAATACCAACAACCAATTTAGACTCAAACATTGAGCTTTGAAATCCATAAATCTGAGCACCTGACAAACTAATCCTTTAGTCACTGATATTGATCAAGGCCTTTTTCTACTGTTGTCCAATGTGAAGAACAAGTGACTGAGGGTCTCGTATGCTGTACAGACTGTATAGCCCTTCAAGACAAAATTGGGATTTGGGCTATATAAATTCAATTGAATTGAATTTTATAGACTTTCACTGCCTATTTTGCTACATTTTTATGCTAGTGTATTGAGACACACAATTCTTCAATTTACAACAAAGGCATAAGCACACAGCAGTATAGCTGCAGCTCTGTTTTGTTCGGTGTCTCTAAATTGCAGAGTCTACTTGTCCAGTGCGACCAGATCCTGGTTCTGTGGTATTATACGTCACAGCAGTCGTCCTAAACCCATTTTCCCCCATTCAGTTTGTCATCTCCAGTAAATATTAAACATAGGGCCCTATCTAGTGCTATCTGCTGAATTTGGCAGAGTGCAGTTTTATGTCGCTGTGCTTTGATTTATTGTTGATGTACGTCCTTCCAGAGTCATTTCAGTCTCTTCTCTGATGAGTGCCCTTAATCAGCACATTTCACCACACTGTATGAAACAAGCAGTGTCCTTGTGGCTGAAGTTCTCTTTTCTTGTCGTAAATGCCTGGTCCATTTAGAATATCGAGGAGAACAGTAAACAGAGCTGTCAAATGGTAACAATGTTTTATATTCAACTTGAAGGAAGTTTACCCTTTTCAGTGGTACTTTTACTGCAGCGAGGCAGCAAAGTAGAAACCAGATGTAATGTAATGTGTAGCATGCCCAGTCCTTTGCTGTGTACACTATTGTAATTATTAGCCTTAAACCTGAGACCACTGCTAGATGTATACCTGCTCTCTCTGATGCACATTCATGTAAAACGATTTAATTCCCTATTATTAAAATGTTATGCCAAAGCTTTTATCCAAGTCTGAACATGGCAGTCTCAACAAGAATCTGCCACTGAAATACCTATTTGATTCTGATATCTGATTATATACTTCAATTTGTGCATGACATTTTTTTGCCTCTAGCTTGAATTTCCAAAGCATTGGTCACTATATGGCACTAAAGTCACCTGGGTCTTCTGAGCAACAGCTAATTTCAGGTTGTCAATCCAGTTTCTATATCCCATCTTTCAGCCAGCGGATGGTACCACTGTAGGGAGCCACATTTTGTGCTTGGCTCTAGCAACTACTAGTTTGAAAGATGGCAGCTGAGGTATGTCATTTCTCCCCCCATATTATGTGAGATTCTCTATATTTCAAATTGTGCTTAAATTTGTTTGATTATGCCTCAAGCATGGCAACTGTATGTCCATACATCCTTTCCCATACTCATGAGCACCGTATCTCAGGAGTGCCTTGAAGGAATTTATTCAATGGTGGTACAAACTGATTAGATTTGTGTGTTCAAAAGTCAAGGTCACTGCGATCTCACAAAACACATTTTTGGCCATAACTCAGGAGTCCATACGCTTATTAAAATAATTGTCCGAAATACACTTAATACGTTTCTTTAATAAAACTCCCTAAAGTCTTCACTTCATGTATTATATGAGTCAGGACAAGCATAGATGTAAACTGCGACTCAACAAATCACAAGGGGGCCTTAAAGTCTGTAGAGCATACAGCAACTTTTATCCTGTGACACTCACATCGGATGAAGAAACGTCAGGAAGAGCAACAGAGGAGGGATTCCCCTCCCACGACAGAGAGACATGCAATAGATGTCATTTGTACAGAACAAATAAACAATTAATTATTGTCAACTAATTATACATTTTGAATGATGAAACAATTTGTTTTCTTGTCCGAACTTGCAACGCAAATGTAACATTTATTTTCATCTGTGTATACAAGACCTCTTTTTGGAGTGTGTTTATCATCTTAATTAAGCTTTAAAGGAAAGGTCTGCGTCAGGCTGCGTCTTTTCTCACACTCTTGAGGCTTTCCCATCTGTTTTCCACCAGCAACCCAAAAGGAGAGAATACTGCCAAATTCTGAGCAGAAGACATTTAAATATCGAACATTATATTTCTTTTTATTGTTCTGTCGTGATCTCCGCATTCAAGGACTTTGTGCTCTAGTAAGCAATTTATTCATAAACACATTGTTTTGTATAGATATGGGAGAAAGTCACACCCACAAAGTATGATACAGGGGACAGGAGCCGTGTTCCAAGACCCAAATTTTCACATTTTTATTGTTTGAAAGTTTTTGTTTTTAGTATTTTAGTGTGTTGGCACTTGTTTTTGTAGCTTATAGCAGTTCCAAATATGAAAATAAACAAACAAAAAAAGTTAACCATTTCTAGATTCAATTTACAGAAAATTACCAGATTTTTACAGTCAAAAAATTATAACTGGTTAAAAGAAACCCTCGTTTTTGTATCAGTGTGATTAAAGTATCTTTAATTGTTAGGTATTTCATTCACAGCGTTTGTCAAAAAAGACATTCCTATCCACCTATTTTATTGTTTTTCAGATGGATTTCAAGAAAATGCCAAATGGAGTATATTACCTGATTCACAGTATAGTACTGTTGTGATATATAAATCACATATTCTTAACATAAGACTTGGTGCATATTGCCCACACCTAATGGCAGAAGAGAGATTATCAGATGTGGGTTGTCTGTGACCACGCTGGCAGATGGCAGGCAGCTCTTCTGTTGATACTCCTTTTCTAGCTGAAGATGACCAGAAAATCCTCTTTAAATTAGCAGTTTTTCCCAGTTCCTCACATCCCACCACCTAGCATGGAAGCAGTCAAAACTGCTGTCTTGTGTTTGTGGGTCCTTTGAGACCCTTTATTGCTGTGATTCACTTAAATAGCCCCACTGAGTGGATGTTGGATATTGATAAAACAGGCTACTTTTATATCCACTTTACACCAAAGACCTTTGTTTAGATGGGTTTATTTTTTCTTAGCAGGAGGCCGACCCATCTGGGATTCATTATGACCTGTTCCAGGAGTCTCCCAAATACTTTGAGTAGACAGTCAGATGGCTGGATGGCAGATCCATAAAATGTTTTTTTTTTCACCAAAGTAATTTTAAAAAAAAGCTTACATGTTTGTGAAAATCTGATTTTTTTTTTAAAGCAGAACCTAAATAAAGACTTTATTTCACCTTCTATGTAAAATCATAATCACGTAGATCTTATAGCTCTAGTACAACAAACTGATATAATTCAGATTTGCATAAATTATGCAGTTGTGCTGCTCTTTTTTGTCATTGTTCTATCCACACCCTTAAATAAAAAGTTCCTGATGTTTTCTCCCTCATTGGAAATTAAACCATTCCCTGATCTTGGACCTGCTCGGTGCAGTCAACTTCCCCTTTCGCACAACATTTGTGCTTCCAATTAAAATAAATCCAATTTTGCAATTCAAATCTCAAATGTGTTGAGGCACAAAGGTTAACAGCACAAATGCAACTGAAGTGAGAAAGAACATAATTCTGCCTCTTGTTTGTAGCTTCACTTTACCATCAGAATAACACCTATTTCAAAGAATAGTTGGGAGCTATTGTTGTGGACTGTATTCTGATTCTGACACCAAGCTGTGCTACCATCTTCCTTCAGCTTGCCTGGATGTCACTGATGTCTCTTCTAAAGGATGTAATTTTCTGTGTGCCCCACTGCTATAACTGCTTAAGCTTTCTCATGCTGAGATTTTTGTCTGTTGCAGTGAAAAGCTAGGTCATCCCTTTGCTTAATAGTAGGCTAATAGACAAAGGGCTGCTCTGCCTTGGCTGCATGCATAACACATCTGAAGGCCAAAACCTCTTAAAGCACATTGTTGCACTGCCTGTGATAACTAGCTCATATTGGTGGCAATTAGCAGGCTGGTGGAGGATCATTTGTTTTCTCTATAAAGTTCATGATCTATCTATCAAGAATTCAACATTATATTCTCAAGGAAATATTTATCATGTGATGTTTTGTCTGTATTATGCCAGGGCCAGATTTCACAATATTTTTTTTTCCTATTGAGCTGATAGCAAGCAATTGAAAAAGGTCGCCCTATTCTCATTTTTGTTCCCCCTCATCTGTCAGGTTAGGTGATTATCTGGCTGATATTACAAGGTCTGGTCTTGTCTACTGTGTCACCGAGTTTCAAGATAGAATTTTTTTCTCCTGCAAATAACAGCTTGATGATGGTTTAGAGACACAGTCACCCCCTCCCAGATTGTTCTTATTTTTAGTTGATGTATAAATGCATTACTGCATTTGGCACAGTGACTGCAAATTGTATACATTTAGTCCTCATTTCCTGTATTGTAGATAAAAACTTTAATGATTTGTTATTGCAATGCTAATATTATTGTCAAAGTAATCAACTGCTTGGGCTCAGAGGACCTTCATGGTTTGAAAGTTAGTTCTACTTTAATTTACTGAAGTACAGAAACCAACAAGAACTTCATAATGGCAGCTTTTGTTAGTTTTTCTAGCCTACATTCTTTGTTAATTTTTTGGCAGTGGGTTTAGGGGGTTGGATGAGTCCGGGCTCTCTGTGGGACACTGCTGTTGTAAACCCTTGCCCTGTGACCCTCAGAGTACAGCCAACCATGGCCTGCTTCAAAGGCAACACGCAGACAGCTTATGTCTGCATACTTTGGAGCCATAACCCTCCCCCAGGCACGTTCCTCTATACCCCTCCTCTCTACTAAATACCAACCGCTCCCCTACAACAAAGACAGAGTGGCCCCAGTTGCCCCCAGGCACGCAGACAACAGATATGGCCCTATGCTCCCGTCTCATTATTCCCCATACTTTTTGGCTTTCAGTGAACAAGTCTTGCAGAAAAAAAGTGTGTGTACTACTGATTTTGCATTGTGGATGTAGCCAGGATTAAGAGCTGGTAGGTCCAAAAAGGCTTTCCAAGGAATTGTAACACTCTACAGGGAGCAGGATCCTCTGGTTGGCTGGCTCATGATCATGTGTTAAGGGCTTGTGCCTTCGCCTTCTGTCCTATCTGTTACAGCGTCAGTACCCTTACCCAGTAACAACACCCACCAACCCCTGCCCCTTCATACACATGGGTTCACCACACATTTAAGCCAATCATTTTGTGCTATTATTCTCAGCCACAACTGTCTCTTGCGACAGTCTGCAAGTGTTTATTTAATGGCAGTGAATAGAGATGCCACTGTGTTGTCTCTCCGCTTGTGTTCTGCACAACCAAAGTAAAAAGCGCCCCTTGTGTTGTACTGACAAGCTGAATGCTTTTCACTTCGTTTTTTTTAACTCACTATGGACTTCCTGTGTCATTCACTTGTTCAAACAATTGTCATCCATAATGGAATTGAGTGTAAAAAAAAAAAAAAACTTAACTTGGCACAAGCTACACAAAATGCATGTTTGTCTACTCTGTCCTTGGTTGTTGGTGTTTGTGCCAATAGGGTGTGTGTATTGACATTTCATTGTTTTTTTGTTTTTTTACTACAGCTTTGTATGCATTATGCATTTAAAGTCAAATTCTCAAAGTTGTGGACTATGGGTCATGCTGACTGGGCACTCACCCTCTCCCTCTCCACTGGAAACATGGACTATATGCATATGGGAAAGCAGCTTCAATTTATATATATATATGAAAGAAGTAAAATTACAGGGACAAGCACTTAATGGGTTACTTCCCTCTGATAAAAGATTTCACTCGGAAGAAGCAAACTAATTACATGACTCAGCCGATGACGTATTTGAATCAGCGACTTGTTAACATTTAAGCATTTACCAAAAGTATTTTTGCAGGTGATTTGATGACAAGCTATAAAGTTCTTATGTAACAAGCATCTTTTTAAAGAACGACTGGAAACTGGACATGTTCAGAAATCAGGTGCCTCCTCTCAGTCTGTACAGAGGGTGAAGGGGATGGGCAGCTGTCTGGGAGAGTTAGTGATGCTGTGCGACAAAATACATTTTAAAAATGTAATGTGTGCCTTGCATAATGAGGGGAAAAACCCTAGTCTTAAGCAGAAAAGTCTCTGTCTTTTTCTGCATTGCCATGGCTTGTGTAGGCACAAGACGGAAGTGTTCCTGAATATATGCATGTGTGAATAGAGAATCACTTACCCGGTACGATGGGTGACAGAGGCTTTTCTTCTGCAATAATGAGAATCAGAAAGAGAGTTCTACACATAATATTTAACTTGAAGAAATGGTTATTCAATGTACTCTATGACGATAACTTGACCCATTCAGGTAGATTGCCATTTCAGATTAGACCCTCATCACTATTTAGCTCTGAATGAGCTTTTTATTAAGTTACCTTTCCATAACCTTATTTCAGTACAAATTGAGTGCATAATATTCTTGGACCAAAATATAAATCTCACAGGGAATAAAAATTAGACAGAAAAAACCTCCAGCAAGACAGAAAGCAAGGAGTCAATACTTGCAAAGCTTTTTTTTTATGAAAAAGCAGCTGCAGGAAGTGTTGAGTTTGCTTTTATGTTTGATTAATATTGAGAGAATTCATCATAGAGCTGAAACGAGTCGGGTAATTGATTGGCAGGAAATTAAACTGCGACAATTGTGATAGTCAATTAGTTGTTGGAACCATTTTTCAAAATGCATAAAAACATTCTCTGGTTTCAGCTTCTCATATGTGAAGATCTGACACTTTACCTTGTCTTATATGGTAGTAAACCACTTTTTTATAACCTTTGGTCTGACAAAAGAAGTAGGTTAAGAAATCTTGTTGGTCTTTGTGATGGGTATAACTTTTAATGGACAAAATCATTCACATATAAAATAATTCATCACTCTTAGTAACCTTTGTCTGTTACATGAAGATTAAAGATGGGAACAGAAGAGAAAAAGACTCCAAACAACAGTAACTCCTGCATTATGTAGGAGCGAACATGAACACTTGAATGTTTAAGCAGTTTGCTGTGATGTCGGTGCAGCTCAGTTGAAGACGGTCACACAATCATGCTCCCATGCCAAAAAAGTGTGTGTTGCACTTTACTGTCACTTATTTTATTTTTAGATCTTTTGGTTCTTCGTCAAAGTAGTTCACCAGAAGAATAATTTAAGTCCACAAACTGCTATTATATTTATTAAGTTCTTTTCCATCCAGTTTGATAATTGAAGCTTTCAGTGCATGAAACTTGTGGAGTGAAATGTCTCTGGGCTGCCATTTTACTTCCCTCTCATAAGAGCCATCCACTGTTATTACCCAATGTGGATAAAGGATGTCTTAGTTAATTGTTTTAATAGCCGTCTTTACAACTCAACAACCTTCAATACTGCAAAACTAGACTCTGAAGCGCTCTCATCTTCCCTGAACAAAATTAGCCTTCCACGACCCTCCTTCGCTATGCCTCTGTGACATTCACACTTGATTAGGCTTGCAAATGAAGTTTTCCTTCTTTTAAGGTGGGAGGCGTGACCTTGGCCCCAGAGACCTGTTAAGTCTTTATTGGATTGGCTGGACATATTAAGCGAGGAGGATGTCCCAGCAGTGTTTTGCCGCAGCCGATGCACCTGCTTTATCAGCACTTGTTTCACCTTTTCCTTGTGGCTCTATTGTTGCATCATGTCTGGAAACTTGGAAGCATCCAATAACATGAGATAAAGACAAACTGCTTGGGGTCAATAAAGGCCCCATTTGTGAGTTGATTTACAGTAAAGCTACCCAATCTTTCAGCCGCTTCACTTCCTATAGCTTACTGGAACAACTAAATGTAACCGAGCCATCATTAAAGTTATTAATTGCACCTGTGCTTGCAGTGGTATGAAATTCCCACAGTGAGAAGGGTCTATATTTTATATAAGGCTTTAACAACGTGTTACAAAAAGGCTGATATTGATCGCTCTCACGGTTATCCAACTTTTTCTGTTGTTAAGAGCCTTTTAATGTGAGCAAGGAGTTAGTTATAATAGGCTTTTTTTCACAGGAGACATTTTGATTTGTCATAGTTGGGGAAATAAGCACAGGTTTTTTCTAATAACGACAGCTCTGTTATTTCTAATTGTACCAGTAAGTCATGACAATGTGACAGCGAGCCAACATGCAGAGCACCAGCACCCTGAAACTAAAGCAGATTAATGAAATAATCTGTTTCACTTTTAACTAATGCAGTGTTTGACTGATTCTTTGCATATTGATAAAGATTGCCAATTACGGCAATTTTTTAGGATGTCTTTCATGATTTAATGGTAATTTATTAATAATTTAGAGTATATTAATTGTTCTTTACACCACCATAAGATCTGCATCATATCTGGTCAGTTATGGTGTTGAGCTAAAATTAGGGCTGCACAATATAAGAGAGAACTGACATTGTGATATATGTTGGGTTTTTTTTACATACCTACAAGCATTTTTATGCTTTTATGAGTGTCCTGGGGCATGCTCCCCTGGAAGAAAGTTTTGTTCATTTTAAAGTGAAATATATCAATCTTGTGCATGAGTCCAGTGCACTTTAAGAGCAAATCCTTTCATTCTGAGCAGATGTCCCCCACCAAGTTCTATCCCTGGGGCAGACTCCATGTACCCTATCTATTGAGAAGTCTAAAAGTGTTATATGGACAGTGTACCTATAGATGATGGGAAACTCTGGATTAGTCAAAGAAGATGAGATCCGTGCAAGTTTTCCTTATCAAGCAGCAACAAGTTGCAGCACGGCATGTCTGCGTAAATTTCCATGTACAAACATCACATCCCAGGACATTGTATTGTATGTTGCTGCAGTGTCCATGCTTAGACAATATATTGTGTAGCCCTGGCTAAAATAACTGCCTGGGTTTCTATTTTCCCAAAGACAGCCCACACTTTTGGTAATTGACTTCCTCTTGATGCATCTGAACAGAAAAATATGTGTAATCTGTTAGACTTGTGTTAATTAGTCAGTATATAGCTAATTAGCAGCTTTTGACATTGTCTTAAATCACCAAAGGGATCAGGATGTATTTTGTCTAATTTTATCTGGTTAATTATCTGATGTCTATAAAATGTCTGGGGTTTATT
Source organism: Centropristis striata (assembly GCF_030273125.1). NCBI lineage: Eukaryota > Metazoa > Chordata > Actinopteri > Perciformes > Serranidae > Centropristis > Centropristis striata. The sequence goes on from NC_081518.1 coordinate 12,833,804, forward strand.
TATGTATTTTTCGTCAATAGTTCATTAGCTGTATACTTGCAACTTATCTTCCATTGCTCTCTTCTCTCCTACAAATGACCAGGACTTTTTTTTATAATTCAGCAGGCTTTCTGCTAATGAGCTTTTTCTCAAACTTGCAGGTCAAAGGGGATTTAAGTTGGTGCTAACTGGTTGAATTCAGACAGCTTTGCCCAAATATTATCACAAAATTAAAATACCACTTATGGCTCGACAGGGCAGCTGAATAGCTCAATGTTGGCACTGTTGCATCACAGCAAGCAAGTTAAAAATCTGCTGGTCTTTCTGAGTGAAGGTAGCTTGTTCTCCACATGAGTGTGTCTCCTCTGGGTTCTCCTGTTTCCTCACACATTTGAAAGACATGTAGATCAGGTGAACTGGAAACTCTAAATTGCCCCTCGCAAGAATCAAACATTCAATGAGTTATTAAAGCGTTATTCTGCTTGTAAGTCTCGGCAGAGTCCCAGATGAATGCTGTAAATCAGTGCTGGCTAGTGCGTGGTAGAGGAGATGTAAAATGCCTTTGTTCTCAAAGTTTTGAGCAGGCTTTAGTGGATCAGGCAAACACAAAGGGATCGGCTTCAAAAGAGATGGTTTTAAAAATTCTTCCACATCAGAATTTGGATCAATTTTGTAAAGGAATTTTTCTCTTTTGATCGGTCAAAAGCTAATTTTAATGTGAGTTTCAGAAGAAAGAATAAACTCAAATTCAGTCTCTTTTAAAGATTTTTGGCCAATCCGCAAGAAAAACCCACAAGTATAACATTTCTATCAGCTGGCATGCAGCACCTCCACTTGTCCTCCTATACTAGTGATCTCCTGTGTCAGGCAATTTGAGTGTTGAGCAATGCGTCTAAATGAGCTGTATTTATTTCTGCTTGAGATTTTAATAATTCTCCTTTTTTTCTTAACATTTTTTTTACATCTGTCTTCTCATTATAAATGTTGCTGAAGTCTATAAGCCCTGAGAATGCTGACTGCAGAAAAGGGAGTGCATTTGCTGTCTCTGTAGAGCTCCACATATGAAGAAGTGCAGCTGAATAAATAGGCTTTGCTGTACCATCACAGCACAGACATGTCTCCTCCCCTCTGCCTTTCCATTGCCTGTACCTACTGTATACCAGATCCCATGTCTAAGTAGCACATTTGCCATTCAGCTCAGCTCTGGCAGCCCTGTTAGCAATGACGAATTTGATGGAGCATGGCTATCTCAATGTCATATCTTCAACCTGCTTTATCCATCTAATATTAAAAGGACACAGTGGTTATACGGCCAAGGGGAGAGCCTTGTTTGTGTGGATGATATAATGGAATGATACTGTGCATGCATGCAGGTTGTCATATGTAAAGGGATCTATAGATAAAGGAAGAAAACTAACCAAGCACAGTTGTCACTTAGTGAATTTCAAGCTGTGTTTTGTTGTTCAGGGTTTTGCTTAATGGACCTTTAGAGTCATTTATTTTGTTTAGCATCATTACCTATTACAGAGACAGGTTTCTCTCTTCAGGTAGTGAATGAGGCAGTTAAAATTTCCACCTGCAGGAAAGATGGGCATGCAGAACATCTCTGTTTACTCCATGTAATATACACTCAGTATTGTACTCAAGAGGGGCCAGTATATTGAGATTTCGGACTCTTGTGAACCATCATTATTTTGCATAATAACTGACGAGTGTTGTTTTGTATGGCTGTAAATTTTGCAATTTTCAACACATTGCATTGTGGTATTGCTGATAGTACTGTAGATACCATGTAGACAACGTTTTTGTTGTTGTTTTGTGGTAATTTTTGAAGGCACTATTGACTATAATACTATAGTTATAGTTAAAGGTGCGGTTAAAGTGAACCTACATTTTACTGAGAGGTGTTTCTGGTTATTTATCCTCTATATTTACATACACAAATGGGATTTAAGACTTGTTTTCAATTTTAGGTCGTTCTTAAATACAATTGAATATTGTTTAAATGATGTCCACCAAACACAAGAATGGAGAAAAGAGTTGCTACTCTGTTGATGCATATACACAAAAAAACATGCATACCACATTTCACAGTTATTTTTCATAAAGACAGCATGTGCATTGAGAATGTGTATCTCACACAGACTTCAAGAGCAAGCCACAGGTGAAATGATAAAATGTATTTATGATGCACTTCCTAAAGTGCATTTATGAGGACTGTAAACTAAATCATTGATTACCTTTGGTGTTTGAGATGTAACTGTATACCAAAGGTAGCTACTGTGCATATTATGATTTAATGCAGGAGCTATAAATGGCCATGTTTATGCATAATGACAGCTGCTCAGGCATTGTTTGAGAACCTTGCCAGTGCTGCACAATTAATTTACTATCCTTAGATGTATTTTATCTCAGTTTTTAACAGATTGGTGGAGGAGGCAGACCTATAAATGTGCAAACGTGATTAAAGTTGTCTCTACATACATTTATGGACCCACACATGCATCCTGTTGTTTGTGTTGAGTTTTAATTAGGAATCTACAGAGTTGTACGCATGTAGCCCCATTTATGCCAGTTTGGCTCACATCTCACCTTTATTCATGATAAACACAAACATTTTATGTGTGTGATAATGTTTAATTTAGGCTAACCCTGTCACGGTGTTAACAGTCACACACGGAGAGAAAATTACTTCTTCAGTCGCTTCACTTCTGAAATGCTTCCAGTGGACATTTGGACCATGGCAGAAGTGTTACAGCCAAGCCACATGGACGTTCTGGGTTACAAACTGAGTTACAAGCTGACAGACTTGTGAACAGAGTCAAATAATTGGCATGGCCTTGTTGTACAATCTGTGAAACTAGATGAAGATTCCTGAGTCCCCAAGTATAACAGCCTTAATGCCCTTAACATATTCCTGTGTGATCATATCAACACATGTGATGGAAGGATAAACCGAAAGGAAATAATCTAAAAGCGACAAGAGAGATTGAAGGGGTTTATAGAAGAGCGGACGTAAGATTGACAGGACACAGAATAATAGGTTGCTTGGAAAGGCCACTTGTTGGTAACCCTGCAGAATATAACAAAGACAAGGTCAGTGAGAAAATACCATTTGCTTCTCCTGTTGCCTGACATGTTCAACCTTGCTGCTGGCTTCTGGTAAATTCTTCAGTTTGGTGAGCCAAGGTGCTTTACATATTAAATCTCACAACACTTTGTCTTGATTATTTCTGTTAGGACTCTTTATGTCTTTTCTCTCTCAAAATTGAATGGAAGTCTGATATGTTTTAACCAAAGACTGGATTAAAACCTCAAGGGCAGCAACCTATTTTTTCCGCAAGTGAAGGGAGGACGTATTGCATGAGACATGTTATCAGGCTTAATCTAATCTCTGTGCAAAGAGATGGTTAATTTTCTCGCTGCAACAGGATTGCCTTTATTAAATCAACATGTTTGGCTAAGAGTCGCACCGAGAAGAAAAACACAGTGTGTCTTTACGTCTTTAAATCTTTCAGTGGGAACTGGGTGTTTCTGTAATTATCCCTGCAAAGACCGCTGGTGATCAAATCATTCCATTAGGAACCTGACCTTAGATTCCTCTTGAGAGAACTGGATGAAACTCTTCCTCTCCCACACAGAAATCATAACAAAGATTTCTGTTCTACTTCCTGCCTCCTTTCCCTCTCCTTCGTAGGGAAACAGTATTTTCCCATCGCCACACCCTCGATACTGTTCCCTCTCCAAGTAGAGGATATATCGGAAACATGAAGTAAATCTTGAGTCATCTGTACACTTCGGTGTCCATATCTGCAGATGCTTCCTTATCGGCACAGAGTAAAGAAGCAGTGATACCAGGAGTTATAGCACTGACATGTAACTTACTCATTAATGCTGTAAATTTGCTCTACATTTGGACATTACTGGAAGTGAGACAGCTGCTTTACTTAAGTGTGCCTGTTTTGATAAATGACCTGAAACATTATGGTGTCCCACTTTCCTCTTTTTCTCTTTTTCTGTCTCTCGTGCTATCTGTCTTTTCAGTCAGAAGTCCTGACATTTTAAGAGCAAGCCTCTCTGATTGAGGAATAATGATATATGCATATGCAGAATTCTGAGAAGAGAATAGTAACCTCTGCCACCCTCCTCTCTCAGAAGCTCTTTGTTCCCTTATCTTTATTTCTTCATTCCGTCATATCTGCAGGAGATTGAGCGATATATACCATCAAAGCCTTTTTGAAGCTTCCCACTCTCTTCCAAAATCCTTTTGATTTCCGACAGCATGAGCTGCTTAATATTCCAAACTAGTCGGTGGCCTTTTCAGAGAACTAACAAGGTTCTGAAGATGCAAGTCTTGTCTTCATGTGAAAGGCAGCTGGGGCACAGCCCTCTGCTTTTTCAGAGCTCACATCGAGGTGTCTCTGCTACCAACAAGTTCAGAGCTGTTCGTCAGAATCACAGAGGCCAGTAGGACGTGTTCTCATGTCAGTTGTTTTTCTGTACTTGTTCTACATGAGTGCCCATTCTCTGTCCTTTTTCAAAGACAAAATATGTTTTGATGGACTATGGGTATGGCTCTTTTATTTTTGTTTTGTTTTTCAGGTCATGGGAGTCTGGAAGTCATAATTTTGTTTGTTTTGATTAATTAAAAATGTGAAATTTCGCTTCAACAGACCTACCCCATGAGATGAAACGGTTTAAATTTACTTTAAATGTTAAACAAGAAATTAGGGTTGGGTGATCTTGTAGTATATACAAAATTTAAAAAAGGTATATCATATATACCCTTCTATATTGCTTCTATCATGATGTGGAAAAACAGTAGTAGAACTTTTATGTTTTAAAACTCCCATGTGGGAGAGGAGCTAGAGGCGATATTTTTATTATAGGGTGCCAAAAAATAACCTTGAATTACCAGAAAATATTCTGTGCTTAATATTTCATCATATCAACACATCATTATATATGTAGTTATATGTTACTGAGATATGCATCTACCTGTATTGGAATAGAAGATTTTGGGCTTATCACCTGGTCCTACAGGACATGAATGGCAGGTATTTTGATATTTGATCAATAGTTTTTAATTTTTCAAGCAAACAAGTCATGTTCCAGCTTCGAACATTTGAAGATTTGCTGCCTTTTTTCCTGTTTTAAACATCTGTAAACTGAACATGAACAACACAAGCAGATTGAAGACGTCATCTTGTGCTCTTATGAAATTGTGATTACCATTTTATGAACAGTGCTTTCACATTTAGTAGACCAATCATTCAATCAGTTATGCACGAAAATAGATTAATCTGTAATAAAAATAATCATCAGCAGCCCTCCTCCGTTTAACCAAACACGACATGATGACGATTGACTCTAGGCTAGCAGCAAATGGAAATATCTCTGGTAACTGATATCTCTTGTTGACACTATTCGGTGGAAATAAGTTTACAATTTTAGCTTCCACGTACTTAATGAGATAATGAATAATTCCTCTGCCATATCTGGTTTATTGCCGTTGCTAAAGCTTGTTGGGTGTGTATGTTTATCTGCTGCTTCTGTGACTTATTGCTTGAATCCAGTGGTAAAGTCTTTCCATCGCCAGCTTTTGCCTACAAGCATGAAAGCAGAGTTCACTACAGAGAGCACCACAGAGTCCTGACAGGCACCAAGGGTATTTACTCAGCTTCCAAAAACTTCCAAACTCTTATTTACTTTCATCTTGGCTTCTTCTTGCAAGCTCGCCTTTGCCGCCTCCCACTCCAAGACTTATCCTTTCATCCAGTTTCTTCACTTTAGAGTTGGAGTGCAAAGCAGGAGTGGCTCTCAGAGACGCTTCAGTTTTCAAGTTTCTCTGCTTTGTGCTGCGTTTGCGTACTGACTCCACCCGCCTCCCCAGAGCCTGTTTCTGCTTGTTGCCTCACCCTTTAACTATGACACTCTTGCGCTGATGTTATCGTGTTCTAAAAAGACTAAATGCAAAGTGTATGTTTTTATTTTAAAGGGTTACTAACTTATTAAGCTGCAGGTGAAGTCAGTGTGGAAGTATGTAGTTGTTTGGGGGAATTCACATAGTCTCTGCATGGGAAAGAAGAGGGCAAACAGCTGCACCCAATCTAAGCACAATGAGGGAGCAACAGAGCCCCTAAATATATGCAAAGTACCACTAAATAACGTCAGATTTTACTGTCTATATCCCTGAACACTTGTGACAACCACAACGCATCTCCCAGCATGTGATGCAGGCCCACTGAAACCCTCTTTGTTCACTAAATCCAGTGTGAAAATTACCCTAATGTTTTGAGAGTTGGGAGAGGTTGGCATGGGGCTGGTGCTTTGGGAGTATATGCTTAGCATTGGTGACTAGCTTGGGCCCCATGTTTGTGGCTTTTTGGGGGCTGGATTATAGATCTATATTTGGACAATGTCTTATTGATTTTCATCTATATTTTTCTTAGATTTTTGTAGACCTAAATTGATATGAAAGCATTGTATTCTTTCATTGCAGTCCATTAAATGCACCTCAGATTGCCTGATTGTATTGCCTTTGACTGATCATTATGAATATGTAATGAGTTTCAATTACCTTTTCAAGACGGTATGTTTTATTTAACCTTTAGTATAAAACATGCATGATATAAATTAGCCTGAAAACAGACACGTCCTCTTTTCTTCTTTATAATGACAGATTTAAACTTAAATGTAGCTCTTTGTTCCTTTATCTCTCACACACATAACAAGCATGGACAACACCCAATCTTTTTGATTATACTGTATGTTGGAAGACAGCAACTGGGGAGAGAGCAGGTTATATTCATACAGCAGCTACCCTGAACTGCAGAAAATGAGTTGACTGAGGAAAATCTATTTGAGAAAATTATTTTCTGGTTTCACCTTCTCAATGCCACTTTTCTTTTTTATATTTGACAATAAATTGACTATCTATTGCTTTGGACTGGTGGTTGTACAAAACAAAGTGAAATAAAAGCATACTTCACCTTGGCTTGGAGAACTCATAAGTGGTATTTTTTGGAAGACTAGACGATCAATTCATTGCAGAATAAATCAACAATAAAAAGAATTGTCACTCGCAGCCCTAAACTATAATTGAAAGGATGACCTTAGAACTGACATTTGTATTGAATCTGGAAATGTGTGTATCACAATGCCTCCGGTTTGCGTGTGTGTGTGAATAGGCAGAGTTGATGAAATGCGTGATAAGAAGTGATCACATTTAATCCGACTGCTTCAGCTCTGCAAGCAGAAATCCCAGTTAATTGAGCTCCTTACTTTGCAGACTTAGAGTTCTTGGATATTGCTTTGGGCATCAGATGGTCAACGATGGCTGGCACCATGGAGGCATCAGTGGTGCGACCATTCAGTGTTTTGGCCAGCCATTAAATCCCCAGAGAGTGGATGTATTATGAATGCCCAACAGATGGGTCTCCATCTCTCTTTTTACCCCAACTACAAGTCTTGATAAATGGCTGCTAGTGTCAGGATGGCAGCAAATGAGGAGCAACTAGAATAATTAATGACCTAATATCATTCTCAGTCAAGCTGCCGTAAAAGAAATATCCTCAGCCTAATGTTCAAAATGTATTCACAGGAGAGAGCCATAAAGTTGATGTTCATGATTCATATGCGAGGTGTCAACCCCTTGCTTAGGAAAGGTCGATTGAATGGGACAATATGTAAAGGCTATGAAAATGGTGTCAGCGCAGTGCTAAGCTTTGAGAGCCACATGCTAAGCCACCTTGAAGAGAGAAGAGAGTGCTTCTTGGCTTTCATCGCCCTTGAGAACGCTTCCTTAAGAGATTATTTCTATAACTCATCCTTCACCTCATTTCAACTTCAACTTTAGAAATGAAACTGCAGAAAAACTAAATGGTGCCAGGCTGGATGATGAAGCTCTTCTTCCTGTATTCATCAGTTTTGTTTCCTGCTGTACTGATTGTTAAATATAGTTGATATGGGGGCTACTGAAAGTGCTCATTTGCAATCAAATATGTAAGGACTTATGTACTTTTCTTTAATTGTCTTTTTGGGAAGTAAAGTGATGTTTAGAATCAAATAAGCCCAGACTATTGTTACAATCAACTGAAAATACATTAAACTGACAAAAAGATTTACATTTTTGAATTCAGTCATTTAAATGTTGTTTTAAAATACCTACCTGTTTGCAGGGATTCCTCCAGGACATCGTTTTTTGCAGAATAGTTAATCAATCACTTGCTGAGCTAAATCAGACAGACTGTGATGCATTGCATCTCATTATTAATGTCGTTACAAGACGTCTAAACACTCACCTCACTCATTAAACACATGGCCCTTTTCTGTATGATATAGCACCACTGCTCATTTGTGCTAAGCTTAATAAGCTAAATATTGCACTCAGCTTTCAGTTTATTAGGCACACCTGCAATAAATCCTCCCTCTATGAAGTTTAAAATGTTTTCCAATGAAACATAATTGCAACACTAGAATTTTTGTCTTCATGTCGTGGCTTTAACCATATGCAGATCATCCGATAAATTGATTATTTTTGTTGCATGCAGGGATTTCTAAAGAGAGAGTCCTTATTGAGAACCCTATTGGCACATCCACATTCAACACACTCCACCCCTGTGTAGTGTTTAGTGAAAAGCCGATAGCACTGCCTGTGTAATGGGTCTTGTGGTTCAACACGGATGCATGTTATTTTGAATGGCCAAACATAACAGTATAGATAAGCTTGTTATTTTTGACTAACTGATTTTGGCTTCTGTATAAGTTGATGACTTTGCCTCGGCTTAACTGAGATGCTTCTTTAAGCAGGAGATATCTAGAATGAAATGCTGCCTAGAAAATGCATAGATGGCAGGAGTGGTGCAGGATAAGCTCCAGGAATAATGAGCTGCTCTAGGCTGACGTTTACTCTCATTTTCTACTTTTCACCATCTGCCTGCAGCACACCTGCCTCAAAAAGGCATCAGTACACCCATACAGTAGCCAGGGAATATTGATTAAGACTGCTGACATTTCTACTTCCTTTTCACTCTGTCTGGGTACAACCTGTGCCGTCTCTCAAATGAAGGCAGGTTACGCAAATGCAAACCTCTCTTTGTGCCGTCAGAGCATAATTATATTTAATTTATTTTGTTTCTCAGACCTCATACAGTATATACATAGACTGTGTCGAAGAAGTGGATGATCAAATCAAATCAATCAAATAGCCTTTATTGTCATTCAATAGTCAAATATACGACAGAATTGGGAGTACCGTTGCTTAAGGTGCATAGTTAAAGCAATCATAACAACAAAATAGTAATAATGAGTAGAACATTTATTCATTTATTCATATTATTTATTCATCATCAATTTTGAATCATTTGACACATTGATGCAATTGAACTTTTTCCTGCAACCAGTAGGGTCGCCCTCTGCTGGCCATTAGAAAGATTGCAGGTTTAAGACACTTCCACATTTGCTTCATTTTTTAGGTCCTGAGTTTGCTGCTTTAGTATATATCATATAGGCAGGATGTAGCTACATGTTTTGAACATAAATTACCTTAATAATTTAGGAATTTTGCATATTCAGTAAGTAGACAGTAAGACAGTAAGTAACTAAATTAGGACACTGTGTAAAATGTAAATAAAATCAGAATGCAATGATTTTTAAATCCTTTTTTTCACCTACATTTAATGAAATACAGATATGTAAGATATGTATTCTGACTGATAGTTTTGGTTTTTATAAATATACGTACACTTGAATTCTGAATTTGATGCTTTCTGGTTTTGGTTGCATTTTACACAATATCCCAGTTTTTGTACAAAAAAATGGAAATCTTCCAGTCTCTTCTCTGCACCTTGTGTAGCACTGGGATTAAGTACAATGGCAATGAAAGAATGATGCTTTGACTCATTTAACTTATTCATAATTGGATTGCATTGTATTGTGAGATGCTCTTGATTTCTCCATTTCTCCTTGTCGTATTCTTGCCTTTCTCTCCGTATGTTTTCTGTTCAAGTATTGCAAAACTGCAGGGGGCATGCAATGACAGGGAGCCTAGCTGGTTTTATTTCTACAATATCTAATTTAAGTGCTTTGTCAATAAGCACATTTCATAAAAAGATCAATACTCTCTCTTTGATGTGGCGATTTAGCACCTTCTTTAGTTTAATGGCCTGTTTTCAATGGGGGCTAGAAATACATTGGTGAGATTAATTGCAGAGTAAAGTATCCATGTCACTCTCAGCACATTTGCACTGATAGATTGGTTGTACATTAATGACCCTGCTGTCGGAAAGCCTATAAATTTATCACAGCTGCAATTACAATTATGTATTTGTTTCCTCGTCTTAATTTATAGAGCATCAGTGTCAGAGTCAATGAAGCATTGATTTAAGGTTATAATTAGCCAGTAAAAAATAATTGCAACAGTTCGTAATTTTTGTTTCCTTTAGAAAAGTTCGTATTGAAAAGCTGCTTAGTGTGCAGGAGCAATCGATCATAATTTACCTCTGGAAACGTTCAGCCTGTTAAAGGATTTCATGTGAAGAATATGGGGGCCTGCTTAGACTAAGACACTCAAATTACTGAGGAATTCATTCTTCTACACGATTATACAACACTTTAAATCATGTCAGCCATGTGAATATTTTACATGTGATAGATCAGCCACCTGTCTACTGTTTCTAACTTTCCCTCCACCTGGTGTTTTTATGCCAGCAGGTAGAAATGATGCAGCTGAAAAGGTTTAGTTTTTGGGACTTATATTTGTTTTTCTTGTCCACACAATTGTCCCTATTATGATGACAAAACATAGGGAAATGACTGCTCTATTCATCTCATGGACATGCATCTTGTGAGAAGGTTACAAGTGGATATAGCTTTGGTTTGGGGATGCACTAATCTGACTTTTTCAGTCCCGATACCACTTTCTGAGCCTTGGGTATTGGCAGGTACTGAATACCGATCCTTACTAATGTTAATGTATGCCTCACTGAGTGGAAGTAACTGGGTTACTTCCACTCTACTTAAAAGCGTTCTTTTATGTTTAAAGCAACATCCCGCCTGACTTAAACATTGCTTTTCTAACTTTGTGATACAATATTTAACAACAAAAAAAAGAAATATAAATTTGCTTGATTCAAAATTTTCAAAGTGAACATTTTAATGAACAATTATCATTCTAGTGTAAACTTGCTGTTAATTGCTGCAACAAATTAGACCGGGATTAAAATTCCAGTATATGATATCTTTAATTTATAAACATAGGATTGAATTGGGTAGATCGGTCCCATTGTCACAGGTCCAGTCCTGCTATTTGTTTCTGTATCAGCCTGATATCAGTATTGGATCGGTGCTTCCCTACTTTGAATTTAAGAACACAAGTAAAAAGGGAACCACTGTTCTGGGGTGTGGGAGCTCTGGCTTTCATACTTTTAGTTGTGTTTCACGATAAACAATAAGACATGAATAATCTCGTCCAATGTCAGCTGGGATAGGCTCCAGCCCCCGCGACCCGAATGTGGATAAGCGGTTAATGGTAATGAATGAATGAATAATCTCACCAATTTAAATCCAAGTGAAAAGCATACTTTACATGTGATTACAAAGGCAACAGTCACACAGCATGAACACAGTGGGGAAGGAGAATATCTATAAATATGTTAATTTGTGTATATGTTCACACACTCAGACAAACATGCAGTATCTCTCAATCACATACAGACACTTAAATGCTCTTGCACATGCCTTCAAAATTACAGATATGTATTCATGATTATGTACCTTTTTTATGCATTATCTTAAATTCCACTTTCTCCTCCGTCCTGTAAAGGTTGTAGAGAAACTGCAAGCAGAAAACACCAGAAAAGCGAGCGGTGGAAAGACTCGGTGGTGAATGTCGACAGGATGTCCTGCCAGTTGACCGTTTCTTTGTGAATGGATTAGAGGTCAGTATAAATATTGATACGGTCCTTGCTTCAGGGCAATATTGATCATCAAGGTCTTCATGTCCCAATCGGTATACAGAGAATATTTTGCTCATGGACAACCCCTGGTTACAACCTCACTCACAACTTACTCTATGTGAGATTGGATAACATACTGTATATGCAGCACAACCTCTCCTGCATGCCAATTTGTGCTAGACTACAGTACAAGGACAAATTAAATCTTACATTTTCTGCTTGCTCTTATATTCAGTGTGAAAAATGGCCCAGTCTTGCTTGTGTGATGAAATGATTAAGCATAGCTGTTACAAGGCCCCCTAAGCCTTGCATCCCCCCTCTTGTCATCACTGAATCATCTTTGATAGCATAGGGAAAGATGGAGCTCTTTGAACTAACGCTGGGTTCATTAGCTTGTATAACATAGCTAATTGCGTGTCTGCATGAAGAGACACACACCCCCATAGAGCACTGTTAAACTCTTTAGATAATGGCACAGCACTTTATACTTCTGCAGATATTTAAGACAGCTATGTCACCTGGTCAGTGTGTTATTGTCATTTCTGTACTTTAAAATAATCAGCAACCAAAGTGAATGCACTAATGAACCTGTTGTTTTCTTGGTAACATACAGCGATAATTGCTGCATAACTTCTTGTACAATTAGTTTCAAAATCAAGTTATAATTGTATTAAATTGTACTCTTACAGTTATGGAACATGTAGACAAGGCAGGTTTATTTATGCAGCACATTTCAGTAACAAGACTATGCTTATGCTTTTCATAAAACATAATAGTATTTGATACATTTAAAAGCAATCATTAAAGCGGAAAGAAGAAAAAAACAGATTATCTAAAAAAGAATGGGACCTGTATGAAACATAAGGTAAAAAAGTTTCAGTGTAGTGTAAGAAATGAATGAATATTCTTAAAAATTTTAACAGGAAATGTCTGTGTATTTCACCTTGAGTGCACTCTATCATTCATTGCAGATGTCTCTGAGTCTATAAATAAACCCAACAGTACCTTCTTTTCCCAACCAGCGATAAATGATGACGTTTGGCTAGTTGCACAACATGGCTGGTTGTTTGTTAGTTGTTTGGTGAACACTAAAATCCCCATAATGATGCTCAATGCACAGAAGCAAAAAAAAAAAAAAAAAAAAACAACCTTCAATATTTGCACAAAAGCAGTTATTTTCATTTACAAATAGCACAAGAAAGATGTGGAAAATGTTTTCAGCCTGCCTTCTTATGGGCTTACTCTGATCCTACCTGTGAAGAAAGATTACAAATTATAATTGTGTAAATTACTTCTAATTAGCAGAGACTTCAGTCATTTTTGTTGGTTTTATTTATTAGTACTGAAATTGGTTAGGCTGCAGGCTTCATGCCTCCTTCATTAACTAACAAAAACACGGCATTCAGCACCAATAGAAATCAGTGATATCTGACAACAAGATAATGTTGCCCAGGCCTAAAAAAACAATACAAACATAAATACATATTGCATAGATTACCAACATTACCCTTAAAATGAGTGAGTCAGTCATTTAGCTTAGCTTAGCTTGTTGATTACACCTCAGCACACCAATTGTTGTGAATATTAAATGCTGTGTGAACCTAAAGTAATTAGAATGCAGGGACTAAACACTTGGCATGCAGACTATTAAACCCCAAATTCACAATTAATGTAAAGTGCCATTCCCTCCCTATACTACTGGAACTTACAAATTCCATATTCTGGATGCAGCAGTTCTTTGATTTCCTTTCTTTGCTTACCGCCCCTCCCTGTTTCTTCACTCTGCATTTGTTTCTATGATGTTGTGGGACCAGCAGCTGGCATGACCTGCCTCTTTAAACGATGCAGAGGGCCTCGTTTATATATTTCTCTCTTGTCTCCTCTCCATTTGTCAAGAGTTTGCTTAATCCCTCAGTAGGTCTCAGTTATAAGCTTTTTGGGAACGACCTGCTTAATCCTCCTACTAGAGATAAAATTCACAGGCGCATTAACTTCAAAGCAGTTTACTCACTTCTGGGCTGCCTCTAAACAAAGCTTTATTATTGAGCAGTGATGCAAGTTAACTTGTTGGTGTATTGTGTTTGGGATGGTTTGTTAGCCGAGCATGTGCCATCCTTTGAAAAGGTGGCCATACCTTATTTGCAGGCCTGAAATAGCACAAAGGTTTTGGTCTTAAATGCACGTTTTACAGATTAATGGTGAGTGGGTGGATTACACTCAAAACCTCTGCAGCGTTAGCAGATTTGTAACTGTGTCACTCAAAGCTGCAAAAAAAGTAAATTAATCGATGAGCGTACTGATAGAAGAATTGTCAGAATCTATTTTCATAACTGGTTAATCATTTAAAGTTATTTTTCAAGCACGCATTGTCTGATTGCAGTTTCAGATCCTGGCTATATTCATTTTATGTTATAGTTAACTGAATATTTCAGGGTTTGGGACTGTTGCACAGTGAAGGAAGATGTCTCATTAGACTTTATGAAATTAAGATTTTTCTCAATTTCGGGGCACTTTATAAACCAAACAATGAATTAACTAATCAAAAATAGTTTGTACCAAGTCTTGAAAGTTTGGAAAATGGTTTGTAATATGCTTGCATTTGAATATCCTCTTTGAAAGATCTGTTGCTTTATCTACACAAACATTCATGTAAACCAAAAGTCTTTGTTATATTTCACAAAGGCGCAGAGCTGACCCTGACCCTTAATAAATAAGTAAAAGAACTGAATTAATTGCCTTGAGCAGCACAACATTTTTCTAAATAATTTCTTCTTCTGGCATAATGAAATCATTCTATTCATTTCATCCTTTGTTGTTTGAACAGTTGTCTGAACTTGCTGCTTTATCTGTTGATCCTGTACTCTGAAAATTAGCGAGCATTAAATAACCATGGTCAAAGCATACAATCAAAGTTGATATAAACAGCTAAAATTAAATGAAGTGGAATTTTTTATTGAATGCTGTGGGTATCAAGGACTTTTGTAAACTGTTTTTGCAACAGTATTTATAATAATAATTTAGATGTCTCGATAAAGCCTTCAAAAGGAAATTATTGTTTGAATTTTGCTTCTAAAAAGCTGTATGAACCCTCAAGATAAGATTAATTTATAATGGAAATAACTGATAGTTTCAGCCTTGGGGTCATTAGATTGGATGACATGTAAGACCCTTTTAGCAACTTGATTTTTAAAACGACCCTCACAACAAATCTAGTGGCTGTTGCTGAGACATTAGTTGCAGTGAGACCAGCAGTTTTCCTTGAAGTGAGTCCCCAGTGCTGCTCCATAAATATGCAGACCTCGCTGCTCGCCCTGGCTGCAGCTCTGTGCTTTCAGCTGCAGTCAGCCTGCAGACACAATGGACAGGCTGAAACAGGTAACTGCAGATTCTGCACATTTTTTAAATTACAATGTTGTTACCAAGTATACTTTCCCAACATTTTTTTATTAAACCTTGACTCAATGCCATATTACACAATCACAAGAGGCTTCTGCACCTTGAAAGTAAAAGTGAAAGACTGAATAAATGACAGATCAGTGCTGGCTTTTAAATTATTTGTAACTCAGCCTTGTTGTTAAGCAGCTTTTATGAAAACAGCAAGTTTTATTTTTTTATTTTTTAATCCCTGTGATCCATCTGTTATAGAAATGTTTTAAATGAAGCCTGGGAGGGAGTGTTAACATATTTTGTGACAGACAGATCTGTCTGATCTGTTTCTTTCGATTTTATAATGTATAAAGATACAAGGATGTGAGTGTGGAAAAAGAGATTTATAGCAGTTCTACTCTCATACTAAATGGCTGTGGAATAAAATTGCAAGTTATTTTCTTCCCGTCAGTTGTTGAATTCACCCCGATGCCTACACAGTATCATAATCAGGCTCACAACCACAATGGACACCCACAATACATATGCGCACACACACACATACACACACAAACACAAACACACATGCTCACACTCACACACCATCTCCACAAGAGCTCACATGCCTCACAGCTTCAGCATAAGCTGATAATTTACAGGCAGTCTCAAACCTCTACCTTACTTCACCCGTGGAAGAGAGCAGTGAAAATGTCAGGAGTTTAGTTAGGGCTACAACACCTGCATCTCACGCATACACCGGCTTCTGCTCCAATAGCTCCCCAAGGGTGGCTCATGAGCACTCAGCTTTTATTGCTGTGATGACTGCTCATGATTTTTACGCCAGAGGACAGCATGAGAAGAAAAACAACTCCATTCACCCATCCCTATGCTCGCTGCTGCAGCATTTTCGACATGTTGTTAAAGGTTGTAGGTTCTTCACTGGGGACCAGAACAGAGATTAGCAACTGGCTTGACTTGAAGTGGATTTAACAAGGTCACGATGTCTTTTTGCTGTTTCATCAGACCTTCTTAAAAAAACATTACCCTTTCTCATAATTAAAAAACAATCGTAGTATTGGGTACTTGCTAGATTTTTCCCCAGACTTGCTAATGGGGATTTGTGGGATAAAAATGTCCAAATAATTGCATGTGTTGTCTTTGTCAGGCAGAATTAATACCCGTAGTTTTAAGCCAGGGGATCACTGGCTGCATTTGATGAAGCAACGATCAGGGCACCCAGAGATCTCTCATCTATTACAGTCCATCACAGCTCAAAGGCAAATGCTCACAATCAAAGTCTAAAGCCTTTGCTGATCTGCAGTAGCAGCAAAAAGCTGGACAGCCAAACACCCTGGGACCTCAGGAGTTCAACACTGTGAAGTTGCTCGTCCTGTTAGTCTGTGAAGCTGTCAGCAGTATCATGTAGGACTTGTCAGCCAGAGATCATTAAACTCTTAGTCAGATGGGATTTACTGGCAGATTGTGATTTGTTTAATACTGTACTTTTTGTTCATTACACACAATGTAACCATCTTGGAATTGTTTAATAAAATAGCATTTGTTTCCCTCTAACAGTGACTATCATGCCGTTAATCTTGTACCAATTACAACAGAATGAATTGTTTACGTAGGGATGAGGTAATCAAATGGCCCTAACTCACTTTACATTCTTCCTGATCATGTAAAGAGAGGAGAAAAAAAAAAATCAAGCACTCTTCAGCTTCCTGAGGCGGGACACTGAGAGCATGTTAACTGAAAAGCTTCTTTTGTTTTTCAGTTTCTTTTTCCGTAATCTGTCAAGCATGGAAGACTTTTATCCTCCATCAGGATTGTCTTTCACCTCCTTTCCAGTTACATCTGTCTTTTTTTTAATATATTTTATGTCAGTGTAGTTTTCCTTCCAGATCAAAACGGTGTTATTACCAGAGGGATTACATCTATGAAACACTTCCCGAGTTGAGCAGATAACAAGTGGATTACACAAAGGTCCAGCCACATCTTATAAACCATCCTCATACCTAAACGATAAAAATAAAAATGATGTTCCAAAGCCTTTATAGATCTTCCACCTCTGTGGTTAATGTCTGAAAACTACTTAAAGGTTAGATTGTGAAAAATGGTGAAAGATTGTGGTTAAGGTTAGGGGTAAAAATGCCTTTTTGGTCAATAAAAATCTATATATATATGTGATTAATAGTGATTAATTCTTACACGTTGTACTCTCAGCTATCCACTCCACAGCTTACGTGGTCGTACAACACACCACACAACTCCTGTCTTTGCTTCTGAGTGAGGACAGTCATTATTCGAACAACTGAAGAGGTTTCTTGTCAGGAAAACCGAGCTGTTGAATAAACAACAAGTGATGCACTTGTTTTTCTTGTGAGTACAGACTCCTAATAGATGTAAGTGAATTTGGGTCAAAATGCACCAGAGACAATGTAGCTACTGTCTGAGCAACTAGCTAAACGTTGTTTGTTTGCCTTGTAATTAACTCATGCATAAGCAGCAGATGGGATTTACAAACATCCTCATTTGTGGGAACACAGTAAGAAGGACATTAATAACAATGTTCATCTGAATTGTTTTTGTCAACTTGGTTAACGGGACATAAAATAAAAGATTATTAGTCTGAGTTTATGAGATCTATTGCCTAAACAGGGATTAGATTGAAAACAGCCCTGCATTAAAACAGCATATTCTAATGAATGGGTTTGTATGATTTCCAGCAAAATGACACATTGTTGACACATGACCATTGTTATACCTTACGTCTCAACCACTGTAATGCTGTAAAATGGTTAGTTTTACCCACCACAACCACTTCCTTATGTTTAGGCACCAAAAGCAGCATCCTAAGGTTGGGGAAAAAAGAACAGTTTCGGGCTTAAAAAAACACAATTTAAAGACATAACTTCAAACAACGGGACAAAATTTTGTGGAAAACCTATGAATTCCTATACCTAACCCCTACGAAAACATTGGTCAATACAGCTGCAACAGTAGAGCCAGGTTCAACTTTATTGCCAGACTGTGCAGCATTTTTTTTTGCCTGTGCCCCCTGTGCTGTGTTGCCAGGTCCCATTGGTTAAAACAGTCGTAGACTGTATAAAAGTACTGAATGTAGTCATAGTGACGTCACCCACTGGTTTGGGTTTTGAAGCCACAAATTTGTCATTTTGACCTTTGCCATATTGATATTTTTGAAGCCAAAGGTGACCTTATTTGGGTGAGAGGGTGGAGCTAGGGAGAAGTGTCTTTTAGTGTAACTAAATGCTGAAGAAGACATTTTTAGACAACCAAAATGTTTTTAAAAATACATAAGACAAGCAGGGTCGTTTTCCAAATTACTTTCATAGAAGAAAACTTATTTTAGTACCCAGTGGAGTCGCCCCCTGCTGGCCACTAGAAACAATGCAGGTTTAAGGCACTTAATTTGACCTGAAGATAGCAGCCTATCACTGTCTCAGCATTTGTGTTCCAGAGTCCATACCAATTATTTGCAACTGCCTGCTTTTAGTTCTGTCCTGGAATCTGAATAACATGTTTTCCCCCATAAACGGTATTAAATGTAACTTGGCACAATTTAGTATAGATAAACAACATTATAAAAGGAAGCAATGACCCCAGTTTAGACTGCTTTTAACTTTCTTATTAAAAGCCAACACTCCTTTATAGACATGCCTGGTTTAGGTCAGGTTTGAAATGGGCTCAGGCCAGAATACCCTGCTCTGTCGCTACCTTGCTTTGAGAAGATTAGCCTCCGTGTTTTGAGCTCTTTCAACTGTGTCTTCAGTGAGTTTTGCTGTAATAAACCAGGCGTGATATTTGCAAGACGCCTTGCCAAATATATCACTGTCTGAAAAGTGAACTTTCAACAGTGTGGGATAGTGTGTCCTTGCTCTTTTTAAATGTTGCTGAGTTTTATCTGCTATTTTTAATTTATTGCATTGAGAAATGCAGCAAATTGTCAGATTTTTCTTTAGTTGAATTTTCTTGCTTGCAAAGTCTCTCTTTCTCTTCTTTAAATGAAATATTCATCTTTAGTTACTAGTAGACCTCAACGTTCAACCTTTAGAGCTGGTTTCAACCATGTGGTAAATGAACACATGTCTATTTATGTGTGGATGAGAAATAGAGATATAGAGAGTGATAAATCCTGAATCAAAACATTCATAGTTTTTGATTCACAAACATACTGCATCTTGTAACCCGTGACATTCACTCCTCTCCCAGCATGCTAGATGTCAATTACGTTCAGGAAATGGAACATGGCATTAGACGAATCGTCTCGTAGTGAGTATGAGGCATTAGGATACTCTCCATGCTGAAGTGCTTAAGTCTAAGTCTATCCACCTTGAGCCTGAGCTCCACACAGGCAAAGAATCACTATAAAAAGAACCAATTATTTATAGTTGGTTCCCTGACAAGGCCGGTCCTACTTATTTTTCAGGGTGTCTCCAGACCCTCTCCCTCGCATTTTTAACATTGTCAGAGCTCCCATCAGCCCAGTCTTTTATCACAGCACTAAGCTTTTATTCCTCTAAATATCAATGGTAGTTTTTATTATGTGGCAATAGTTTATGTCTGCGAGACAACAGCAAAAAGAGAGATTATTTTCTTTCCTTTTGTTGTGGAATGTAAATGATTCAGTTGTGTATCATAGAAGTATGTTCACATACACACTACACATCTCAAAAAGCACAACTTAAATCCTGCATTTAGCTTTAACCGTTTTACCTCTAGGCCTTAATTTACAGGGAGGCTATTCTTCATCTTCTACAACTTTCACTCCCTCAACATTTGCTTTTAAAGCGCTCCTGAAGCACTCTTTCCTATTTAGTAAGAGTCGTCTCAGACATTAACTTTGTTCAAGAGGCCACTAGCTCTATAATTTGACTCTGCAATGCTCTAGGACATTGCTATCGTCCAATTAATGCACATTAATTGAGCTGACCTTTTGTAGTGTGTAGTTTAAGGTGGGATATTGAAATGAACTTGGGGAATAATGATTTTTCCTCCCCCTGCCTCTGTCATCTGAGGACCTGACTCTGTCATCACTGTTATAGTGAATTCTTTGAGCAGTGAGATGTAATTAGTGTGGAGGAGGAGACCTCAGTATGTGTATTGATTTCTCAATGGTTTGGTGAAAATGCCAGAAGAACACAGAGGACATGAAAACAAGGCTCCCAACTGATTCATCCAGGATCATGTCTCCCTGTTTGATGACTTCATTCATATACAATTATGCTGCCAGCAAACCTTAAAATTAAACAGGAATTTGTGCAAATGGTGGTGGCAGTAACCTTTTATAAAAGTGAAAATGTTTGTTAAGACTGGATTGAGAAATATCAATATACAACTTAATTGTTGGTAACGGTGTAAACTTTTCAAAATGGTAATGGCCAGAGGATGTAAGGGACCTGCAATTACCATGCAGCTCTAAATTTGTTTCAACACTGCATATACGGACTATGAAAAGTCTGGCACATAACTCCCCTATAACAGTTTTTAAATAGAGACAGATCACAGCACATCGTACTATGAAAACCACTCCCTCTGGAGGGGAAAACAATTGGTGCCACAATATACACATAACAGCTGACAAAATGCTTGTATCTATTTAAAACCATTAGAATTGAGCATGTCAAAGGATCATCGTAGCACCAGAGACGACAAGCCGGCTGAAAGAAAGCTATTATTAGCCAAGTGTTAACAAACTAAGGCACTTGCAACCATGAGTAGATTTCTGATTTATCCACATTCTATTATGACAAGGTAGATATTCTCATAAATGCTGTACAGAACAGAAATAAAGCTAGCCTAAAACTAACATTTAGATTAATGACTTGATGACAAAATGCTTGTTGCACATGTACCGTGCACACTGAGTGTCAGGATCCTGCAGTTTTCACATTCTCACTGCTGATGCCTCAAGTATTATTGCCTAAATGCACTTTTGTGTTCTTAAAGACTCAGTTTTTTTTCTCCGTTTGGCAGCATATACAAACTTAGTAATGGGTTCACCCTGATTGTAGTGTATTCTACCACACAGCAGCTTTTAGACATTTTACTGACAAGGAGGCACCTTCAGCCAATACAGAGTGGAGAGCGATAGATTGCTTTGCCATCAGGTGTTGGCAGGACTTAATTATACTCTGCCTCTATTATTTTTACACTTTTTGTAAGGCCTAAAGAAACAATATATCATTTATTAATTAGCAAGCTTTTAGATTAACTGATTTTACTACTAGATTTTACTACCTTTGGATGGAGCTCTTTCCCTGTCCCTGTTTTTAAGCTGCTAAGCTAACATGCTTGAACTACTCCTTTAATTGCATTGAACCCTGATGCGGGATAGAAGAGTTTCTGAATTGCAATGAGGATCATAAGTGACTTAATGAGTCCAAAAACAAGATGTAAAAAATGATGAACGAGTAGAACAACTGACTAGTTGTGGACTATGGTTTGTTTGTTGGGAAGTAAAGGAGAGCACAATCTAGAGCGTATTTTTGGTCACAAACCTGCCACTTTTTATATATGAGCAATTTTTGTTGCATGAGTGTACAGTCTTAATTATCAACGGACTGTCCTTTACTAACTATGTCCTCATGTGTGTCTGACTCATCTACAGACTTTTCACCAGACAAAAGTGAGCAAAAATGTGTGTTTGACACAAATTACAACCTGTCATCTATTTAGGGAAAGTTGTTCCAAGCAGCACACTTTTGTGTTTATGAAGTGTTTTATGTGAGAATCACTGGATAAAATTTGTACTGTAGACTGCTGCATAGCAGTGTTATTTACCATACAAACCATATATATATATATATATAATGTTTTTGGTTGGTATGGTATTAAATTTAGGCACAATACAGGATGAATAAATTCCCATCCTTGTTATATTTACCACCATCTTGACAGTAAGGCATGTCAATTGAGTTAGATACAACTCTTCTTTGTTTGGGAGATAAGAGGGAGACTTTCCTATTTTTTTTTCAAACCTCATGTAAACCAGAAACCATGTTTTCAGTCATGAAGGTACTACAGATAAGAGATTTTACCCGGCTAGATTTCTCCTGTAGAACGCTGCTGTCTTGTTCATGTGTATGGATTTCTAATCAGCATTTGAAATGCACACGTGCTTGACAAAGACTTCAAACGGTGCTCACTTTGACATAAATGCTGCAGGATGAAAGGAAATATAATTTCTTTCAAAATAATTTTATTTAATGTCTGACTCAAACTGACACTGATACTAAGTGGCCTAGACGTCTAGATAGGTTGTTTCCACTGCTAAACATTCGACCATTTGTGAAATTCAGACCTATTGTTTCTGACAGCACAGACTGCACACACAGCCTGTCCTTCTAACTGCACTGTCGGTTCAAATGCTGCATCAATAAAAAGTGTTTTGTAAAGTCACGGCTCACAGTCAGGGGTGGAGGAGAAGTCTGATGTGCTGCATTTAAAGGCAGAAACCTGGTAAAAATAACATGAAAATGTACTCAATGTAATATGAAAGTTGCACAAGACTGAATTTACTTCACTGCATTTAGATTTTCACCTTTTTCACATTATCCTTTTTTCTCCAATAATCTCAAATAAGTAGGATATGATTAGTCAATACTGTTTAATGGGCTTCAAAAAAGATAGACTGTACGGTCCACAGTGCTCAGACTTGTAGTTTACATGTAAATTGACCGTTTCTCAACAAATGATTGATCGTAAAATGCTTCTAACGTACCCCTTGTGTTTGTGTCATGCAGGCGAGTTGTGACCATGCGCTGCCTGGCTGCTCGGGTGAACTACAAGACCCTCATCGTTATATGCGCCCTCTTCACGCTCATCACTGTGCTGCTGTGGAACCGCTGCTCCAGTGACACCTCCCTGCGCTTCCTGCCCCGTGCGGCTTTGGTGGTGCCAAGCCCAAAGGTGGGGGATGCTAGCATCAGCAGCCAGCAGCACCCTCCACAACCTCCGGAGCCCCCGCCTGTTGCCGGGGTCGTCACAGGGATCAAGTATGAAGAAATCGACTGCCTGATCAATGATGAAAATACAATCAAAGGCCGACGAGATGGCGGGGAGATCTACCTGCCCTTCAGCTGGATGGAGAAATACTTTGAGGTGTACGGCAAAGTGGTGCAGTACGACGGCTACGAGCGGTTTGAGTTCCAGCACAGCTATTCAAAGGTCTACACGCAGCGTGAGCCCTACCACCCCGATGGGGTCTTCATGTCATTTGAGGGATACAATGTGGAGGTCCGCGATCGTGTGAAGTGCATCAGTGGAGTGGAAGGTAAGACTTTCAGATCTTTAATTTTCACATAGTGATGCTTACAGTTTGAGTCACTATGCATCTTAGTATGAATATCAACACTAATTTTAAATGTAGCATAAGCTTTTGGTTGCTTATATTTTGAGTAATCAAGTTGCTCTGCAGTTTTACACAGTTTTTACATTGAAAATATGAAATAAATAGATAAGAATAAAAGCTTTATTGTAGTAACCTAACAAAATTGTAATCTTTTACATTGTTTCAATGGTCAAACAATTATTTGCCTCTAAAACAAATGTTATGTAATGTTATGTTAAAATGTGGTTGCCAAGTTTCTCAAAATGGTTGAGTCTTAAATAGTTTTTAGTACCTTGTACTGTCAGTGTAGATAGTAGAGAAACAAATCTGAATGTCTTAGTGCTTTTGAGTCCATGCTTTTTTAAAAGCAATGTCAAATGTGCGTAGCTACTATCAACAGCCTCATCTCACACTTACACAAAAAATGCCATCGGAATCACTTTATTGCATGCAAAAGGTAACAGGATGTGGAAAATGTCCAAATGAAGTTAATACTCCAGTCATAGGACAACATTTTTAACATTTTTGCCAAATTATTTCTCACATTGTGTCACTTCTGTGCACATGTAATAAATACATTGTTTTTGCATTTTTTCTTATAATAACACAAGATGCAGAACACAAAATATTTAACATTCATATAAAAAGTAAATTAACAAAGTAAACATGGAAAATATTGAAACTAGTATATTTGTCATTACAATTTACATTTATCTAATTTTTCCCTTCATGGTGCCCAAAGCTTTATCAACAGTGTCTTTTATTTTAAACTTTGAATGATTTTGACATGTTTTCTATGCAAACATGATGAAAACATATGATTTACTTAAAGAGGTTTGTTCCAAACTAGACTGCAAAACCTTTCCATGAACAAGATGATCATGTGAGCGCAGATTTCAAACGTTATTATCATAATAATCAGACAAAGATATCTACAGAAGCACATTAATGTAATGTCAATGGTCTCTTGCAGATAGGCAGTTCATTGTCTTGACTTTGATGCTTTTTTTAGGTGTTTAATAATACCTATGTCCCTGAGAAATATATGATTTACTTAATGAGGTCTATTTCAGCTAAGTGATGCATCTTAAATGGTCTATTTTATCTGTGAGGAAGTGAATCAAGACTTGATTAACAGGATAGATCAAATTTCAAAAGCACCTACTCAATCTCTGCCACCTGTTCCCAAATGCTATTAGCCTTTATTTAACACTACAAGCGTGATTTATGTGAAGTCAATTTAAAAATGTATCTTTTCTTCACTGAGACACACTCGGCATTTCTCTAGATATCTTGTTGGATGTCTGTTAAGTGAGTGTTTCCTTCCCTGCTCCTCCACACTTTGAGTCCATCTTTAAAGTTGTTTTCCTTTCAACATCCCTTTTAAAATAATTACCAAGAAGGATCAATAGCTCATTTTAAAAGGCTATTAGTTCAAAGCACTTTGTCATCAATATAATTCCCCGATCGCTTGAAGAAGTAACCCTGTAAACTTGCCTGAAATTACAAAATAGATATTCATTATGCTTCTTTTATTGTCAAAAAGCTAGAGCCACCAGAAGAAAAGAAACACTATCACACCAGGAACCCAAAACAGGGTTTGTGCAAAGTCTTCAAAGTTTGGAAAACGCTTGAATTTGATTTAATTTAAAAAAAATTAAAAAATAAAAATAGATTTTCAGCAGTCTATTGGTGTGTTCATATTTGTTTGTTCTCCTGGAGCCTCACACTAGAAGCAGAGCAGAGTGGACGAGAACTACAGTTATCTGCTTTCAGACTGTGCACACATCCTCTGATCTTTGACATTGTGCGTGCATTATTAAGGGTAGCTTGCTAAATATCACACCTGCTCATCATCTACTAGAGAACATAAGGATTTTAAAATCACTTTAGCAATATGCCAGGCTGACTGATGAAAAAGATAATTAAAAATGACTCAGATAAGTCCTCTTTTGATCCCTGACTCATGAATTGGCAAGCATGTAATGATCAAAACATACAATTAAAGTTAATTTGAACAGCTGATAAACACAAAGTGACAATATTAATTGATTGCAGTGGGTATAAAGGAATTCTTCATTACTGTCGAACTTTAAAATGCGATTAAGACTTTGAGAGTCTGGATATTTTTGGTTGGTACCTTTTTAAAAGTGCTTGAATTTCACTCTTGAAAAGCTGCAAGAACCCTGTTTAAATATAGTAATTTTCTTAAGTGACCTGAAATATTCCTAACATGTTCCAACATGTCAGTCTTATAAGTGAAAATAACAGAAGTAGGAGATTCATAGTTATTCCGCCACTTTAGTCCTTTTCCACTGAAGATGCAGGCTTTTGTTTTGGTCCGGAGATGTAATCAAAGGTGATATATTCACTGGCAAAGTGTCAGTTCCTGAGGTTAGCTTGATGAGGAATGATGGCCAGTGTCTGCAAGAGCAATTTGCCAGCAGTAAATAGGTATTTTTCCTGAGATGGATTGTGCAATTTCCCCACATTGGCTTTTGTGACACAAATCTGCTTTTCTGTCCATCACACAAACAGAACAACACACAAAGTAGTTTGTTTGTTTTTTATAGTAAAATCTGCAAGAAGGGTGTGTTTCATTCTGTTAAGCACTCTTTCGGAGGCTGTAATGCTCGCACGGATGCAGAGAATACTGAATTATGAGGCTGGTCAGAAAGCCTGACAGCACATTTGGACATTTAGTTCCAGTGAGTTTAGCTGATTTTCAATAAATTGCATTGTTTTTATTTTTGTACTTCTCATTACTTTGCAATGTGAACTGTAGTCCCACTTTTGGACCAAGTGCAACACATGTATGGGAGGGAACATATATAGAAGGAAATGGGTCAGATGGGAATCCAGCCAAATCTGTTAGTACCTCTGGGCTGAGCAGCGGGACGCCAAGTTATTCTCACCCTCTCATTTCCTGCCGTTTCTTTTAGTACAAAATAGAGGAAACGCATCCACACTTCTTTAACCACACACACACACACACACACACACACACACACACACACACACACACACACACACAATTTAACAAGGTCCATTAATTAAGCCCAAGGCTCCTTGCTATTTAACACTCCACACGCTCAAGCATACACATCTCTCTTCAACTTAGCATATTTTTATAGGTGAAAATAGCAGTTCATTAATTAGCCTGTCACAGTCCAAGTTACCACAGAGCTGAAACAAGGTCATGGGAGCATTTTACTCCCAACACACCCCGGCTACCCATGGAAAAGTTACTTAACACGACCCTCAACAATATTCATTAAATGTCGTGATAGCTGTGTTACATCACTCTTCGCCTGGGCTCTATTCTGTAGGGATGTAACTTGTGTCAAAGAGAGTCAAAGCTCAAGCAGTCACTCTCTTCTTTAAACCTTGACAATGTTGGGATGAAGAAAAGATCTTTCAATTGAGAGCATTTCAGATAAATTAGTCTGAAATTCCCAGCCAGTCTTTGAATAGAAAAAATGCTCTCAAGGTTTTTTTATTATTAGATAGTCATAAAAGTGCTGCACTTTTATGTGCCATTACTTGTCACATCTCCTGTAGGGCTCGTGGTTTTATAGTAGAGGGTTAGAAATTGAAGTCTTGTTGCAGCAGAGACTCCATCAGACAAAGAACAACAGTTGAGAATAATGAAACTCTAGCAGCCAGAGCACTATCATTAGTGGAAGTAGTTAATCCTCTCTAACAGCACCCTCTTAAATCACTTTCTCGTTTTTTGTGTCTCTAGCTTTTTATTTGAACCGTCTTTATCTCTACTCCCTGTTCTATTGAAGAACGGCGTCTCTTAAACATTTGCACAAACACAGACACACACACTGGTGAAGCTCGTCTGCTAATCTTTTAAGTGCTTGATAAAACACAGAAACTCTAAATTACACTCTTGGTGCAAACACATGCATGACGTGTGATCTCTCCTAACCTCACACCTGTGCACACTCAACCTGCTAAGATGGATGCGGCGCTTCCTAGTGAAAGCAGAGGAGGACTCAGACGAATAGTCTGTGAATCCAGGACACGGTTGCAAACTGTTGTGGTTACAGCTAGGTCACAATGGCAAAACCACAACCTAATTTAAGCAGACAACATTTGGGTTCCAGTTCAACCTGTGTCATGTCAAATAATACTGTGTCAGTGTGCAGACATTATTCTTTTCCTCTGGGCTGTTTTCCAGTAGGCATGCACCCACAAAACATGTGGTATTTCGTATAATTACTAAGGTTTTTCCGTTAGAAAAACTGGTCCTGGAAGATTCAATGCCACTGATAAACAGGAGTAATTGCAGTCAAAACATTTTCTGTGTTTATTAAAAACAATTGATAGGCCAACTATATGAAGAATGAACCCATCGAGGCATGTTGATTTATTTAAATCAAATGTATTTATTTTGTTTATATATTATATTCCAGATTTTTTTTAAAAGTCTGGTCAGTAGACTCTCATGCATAATAACAAGACAAAGAATATATAAATACAACTACATGTACTAGCCTACATATTCTCACATAAAATAAAGTAGAATAAAAACTATTTGAAAACAAACCAAAAAAAACAAACAAAAAATCCATAACTCAAGACACTTCAATTCTTGCATTTTTTTCACAGCAGTGAAGCATGTAGTTCAAAGGGTATCATTTTCAACAAACATTAAGACCGAAGAGATTTAAATATCTAGTACTTCAACAGATCTTCCCAGTAAAAAACCTGTAATTATCCCACAACGGAAACCCTAATGATTACACTCATTCTGGGGCTGGGTTACAGCCAACTGCTGCTGTGCTCAATACCTATGTTCTGTGAAACACTTACGAGCCAAAAGTGGTGTATCCAGTTAAATAAATGACTGTGTTGTTTTCGTGTTTCATGATGTACCCAGCTGCATCACCAAGCGATCATGCAAAAGCTAAAGCTTTATTAAGCTTTTCTGGCCACTAGGATGCAGAAAGACTCCAAAAAACACACAAACAAAAACCCTAATTGGTTATTTGTGGATAATGTGTAAGCAAATTCACCAGTTTACTTATATAGCCAGCAGACGCGAAGCAAAATAAAGATATGTCACCATGTTTCTGACTATTACTGGCCTTTTAGCTCTACTTTGGTTCCCACCAACTGAGGAAACAAAGAAACTAAAAGCTGCAAAGACCTAGTTGGTTCTGAATTCTCAGCACGACAATCAACCCTCTCACCCAATAAGTGAGTCATTCGGTTCAATATTAATATTAAACATATTGCTTAGTGGGGCTATAATGTCTACTCACCTTCATCCAGATGCTCCATTCTTGCCGACCAACTAGAGGTCAAACAAAGCTTGCATAACACTGAGATGGTGTCGTGCTTTTGCGGCTGTATTAACATCAGTGGGCTTAGAGTCTACTGTAATTGGCAGAGAACCTAGTTTTTCAGATTTCTAGAAAGTCAGCTCTCTGGAGTCATGAAAATATGTGGAGGCTTAACAGTCAATTCCACATGGATTACTTAGTGTTATTCAGTGAGTAGCACAGCGTTACAGTGTGAGGATTTTGACAGTCATTTGACTTAAGTTGTCAAGGGAGACACCAGTAACAAGACAAGCATGGAGAAAAGTCTGGCATGGGATTGGAAAGTGTGTGTCTGTGTGGGAATATGAGTGTGTGTGCATGTGCATTTATGAATACATAAACCAAATGCATCAGTTCTCGATCAGGAGTTGTTTGTGACGGCTTTACTACTTAAAAGTAGCTTTGCTCTGTGCTATGTGCTGGTCCCTTTTAAAAAATAAACATTAAAATGAGACATACATTTATGCCCCACTAGTAATGTTGAAACGCATATTTCAGATGCATCACTTCAATGTTTTTGTCATGAAGCAGGCTGCCTTTTGTTTGTTGCTAACAGGGTTTTAATTATGCATAGTGCACACCAGTAACACTCAAACCTCATAGGGACTTGCACTGACAATGTCGGGAAAAAGTTTTCCCTGACATAGACAAACAATAGCTCGTTATACCTAATAATTTATTCGAGCAGACATTTGAGCGCTTGTTGTCTGCTTAACAAAACAGGTCTAATAAAAAAAATGCCTTCAGATTCTTGGCCATTCATTTATACAACACGTGCAAAGGCAGAAATGTAGCTCAACTTCAACCACGACAATGAAGGAATATTACAGGGAGGAAGAACTGCTCCCACAACCTATTGATAGTCATCTGTAAGTCACTTTGTATTGATTTCTTTCCATTTCAAAGTGAAAGATATTAAAAACCTTTGTGCAATGGAATGAATCTGTGTGGATGAATTCTTCACAGTAATGTACATATAGTCAAAGAAAATGAGGGGATCAAGAATAAATGGAGGATTTTGGTGAAACTCCTTGCTTATGGGTTAAAAGTGACAAAAGTATACCAAAAGTAGATGTTCCAGATTTGTAGACAATAGAGGTTCAAATCCAGTGGCCGCACAATATGATATTATCAGGACACTTAAGTCACAGTATGATATTTTTGCGATTTTGAACATTTTACGATGTGAGTATTGCAACTAATGATCTTTTTTCAACTGCATATCTTCTGTTTTACCCTATAAGAGTCTGTTCATCTCATTTCAGTAATTTTTATTGCAAAAAATGGGATTGTCAGGCTGATAGACTGTCCTAAACGCTGCAGCATTTGACAAATTGTACAGTTTTTATTACAGTCTACGTAGTGTCACTCAACTGAATGCAAATGTGTAGACTACTCTACAGGTAATTTTAATAATGCAGCTTGTACAAAAAAATTATGCAACTTCATTATCTGAAGAATTTGAAAATAAATTACTGTTAAATTGAAACTAAAAATAGTAAAATAGTGCAGTACTATGCTGTATCGATTTTGTCCCCGATCCTAATAGACAAATTTAATATAATTAGTAACATCATTTTGCGGTATTTGTATAGTTAATAAATAATTTAATGAAAGACTCAATTTATCATTTTTAAGCTGAATGTTGCTGCATGGCCAGTTTTTATGTGTGCATCTTTAGTTTCACTGCCAAAAATGTTAATAAACGTTAATTTATGTTAATTATCAATCATTGTCATTTTAATTGTAATTTTTAAATCACTTCAAGCTCCATTTTATGTATGGGAGGTGCGATTTAATTTTTTTTTTTTCAATGATTATTATTACACCATAACTGGGTTTATGGTCTCTTAACAGGTTAACCATCACTTGAACAACAACTTGATCATAAACTCCATTAGTTCATTTTCACCTCTGTTTTCAATTACTCACATAAGATAGAATAAAAACCCATTTACATCACTTTCCATGAAGAAAAAGTTAAGCTCCATTCACTGTCTGAGCCCGTACACACGAGAACTGCAAATTATATAATTAGTCTTTTGTGCTTGATGCTTCCTATTGGGGAAACGACACAAATGGCAATAAGAAAAGTGGAACAGAAGTGATCAGCTTTGTATGTAGCTGTGATTGGTTTGAGCCCTGACATGAGTATATTATGTTCTTCTTCTCAGAAGGATGGGGGTTTGGGTTGCACATGTGCTCTCACTGTGACAAGGTCTTAAAGTGAACTATCTGTTAATCAGAGTGATTCTCCTGCCTGAGCTATTTCTGGCTGCGTGAACAGGGAAGCTTGCCTCCAGTGAAACAAAGTAGATTAGCTTGAATTTCAGCACATTGTCCAATCATTTACAAAGGCTTATGGTGGGTTTAATTTTTAACCTTTTTCACTTCTTGTTTTTGTCTTCTGTGCTTAGGAAATTTATTCAGATTTGAGTCTTCCAATCACTGAAAAGTCTTAAGATGTCTGTTTGATACTAACTATTAATTTTAGAACAGTTTTATTGATATGACCATGGTAATTAAGGTTTAGGTTTGTTTATTTGCACAGTTAGAATTACATAAAATGACAAAAATAACAAATAATGTAAAGTGCAGGGAGAGGCAGAAAACCCAGATGGGCTTATTTAAAGCTTCCACCTAAAATGTCATAGTTATAACAATGTAATAACAAACTGATAATAGAAAAAACATATGTATAACATCAAAAAGTTATAATGAGAACTCACAGAAAAAGCTGCTATTACAACTGACATCTGAAAAGGAGCATTTGCTTAAACCAGAATGCTTAAAAGGAAACCCTTTCCATAAACAAGATCATGGTTATAAAATGAATGCCCAAAAAATGACAAATATACAGAAGCATAAGAATGTAACGTTGTAAACACCCCAAATTCCCAAAAAGTTGAAAAAAAGCAATAAAAGCAGAATACACTGATTTGCTAATCCTGTTCAACCTACATTTAATTTGATATACAGTAAAGAAAAGGTATTTAATGTTCCAATTTTTGCAAATATACACAAGCAATCTAAATTTCATGCATTTTCTTATTTCCGTTTTACATCTTTTTTTAGAATGAGAGTTGTATATCGAGGTCATTGTCTTTATTTATTTAACACCAGTCTCTGCTTCTCTTCTCTTTTCCACGCAGGCGTGCCACTGTCCACCCAGTGGGGCCCTCAGGGCTACTTCTACGCCATCCAGATCGCCCAGTATGGCTTAAGCCATTACAGCAAAAACCTGACGGAGCGCCCTCCCCACGTGGAGGTCTACGATACCGCAGAGGACAGAGACAGCAGGGCTAGCACGGCGCCCTGGAGTGTGCCGAAAGGTTGCGGCCTCAGCCGTGTCCACGACAAGACTCGAGCTACCTCCGTGCGTCAGTTCAGTGCTCCAGGTATGTAAAGCTTTCCATGGGCCCAGATGGCCTCGGGGCAAGGAGCTTATCTCCTGTTAACTGTGGCTGTAGGAGGCTCGATATGCAACTACACCCTCAGGATAGAATGATAGTCTGCGGTGAGTCACAGCCGCAGCGCGAGAATACTGGCAGACTGTGTTGGTTGACAGTGGACCCACCACATAATGACAGATTCCTGAATATTATGATGATTAAAGAACCAGCAGACACAACATCACACATTCCATCCTATTTTGTTCACTGAGTTAGACACTGTCACATTAATGCTATCTTAATGCATTGTGAAAAGTCCCGCTGATGCTGCAGACAGAAACAACGCCAGTCTACATTATTTTCCTGACGGACTCCTTTTTATCCGGAGCGTGAATATCAGCGTATCAAATAATAACTGTCCAAATTTTATCAGCTGGAGCCAATTAACCTTAATTCTGTTTGTTGGTCAAGGACAGAATAAATCTCCAGGCGGTTGTCTGGTTAATGTGGGTTTTGCAAGCCATTGTGTGAGCCATATGGGCTTTAATGACATGTAGTTAACTCGACCATTGTTGTTCAATGCCTCTTTTGTTATCTAGTTTTAATCCATAATTTAAAAAGTAAGTAAGTTAATTTATCCATTTTTAAAAAGTAAGTCAAGTACTTGTGATATAAATCTTTAAAAAATGGTCATAAATGTTTAGTGTTCCTTTTCAATAATGCTAAATAATTCCTTAAAACAGCTGAATAAAACCACTTAACAGTACTCAGGATGCACAATTTGAATTTTTTTTAACTGATAATTATCTGCTTCTCATGGAAGGATACAGTTACCAATTCTACATTTTTGTATTTTAAAAAGAAGTTCATAACCTGAGGGTAAGAAAGGATATAGTGAACCAAGATTATTTAATATTCTGTTGCTCTGACCTGACAAAATCTAACTGACATCACTATTGGTAACAAAACAAAAACAAAGAACAGGAAAGAGAGGTGGCTGGATTCTTGGTGTACAAGACTGTAGATCAATCAAGTGTCCGGTTCACTTTGAAAAGCGAAAAAAACAGAAAAGCTTTCAGGCACGCCACATTTTGAAAAAAAACTATTGAAAAAAGTCACTATTAATGAGGAAAGTAGCAGTAAAAATCCCTTATTCTAGTGGCCAGATAATTTGAACCAACATGTTTCCTTTGCTGTGAGTCTTCATCAAAGCGTCAAACAAAAAGACATTTGTTGAAGAAAAGTGTATACAATATCACCAAAATATTCCTTTAAGCATATTATATTCATCATTTTTATATTCTGAACATATCAGCCCAATAGCTCTGGTTAGGGTTTTGCAGGGTTCAGAGCAGCTTGTGCTGTCAGTGTGTGAAGCTCATGTTTGCTCATTCTGCTGCAGTGGAAAGCACTCAGCAGTGTCATTTGATGGTCATCAGTCAGATATCATTAGCCGTGACATTATCAGAAGTGATTTATCTGTCTTGTTATTAAATATTACCTCAATTTGATACTAAATAAACCATGATTATGTTTAATGGGCTGACAGGAGATTTGAACACTGCAGTAAGAATGTAAAAAATACTTTAAAATTGTCACAATATTATCTGTTTCATTCTATGTCCATAATTAATGGGGCTCTTGTAATAAAACTGACTGAAGGATGCACTGTTTGGTGCCATTTTGCACAGTTTCAGCTCTAAGAAATCTAATTAAATCCACCTCACTCACTTTGTATCGCGGCTCGTGTGGTACTGAGGACACCGATTATTGCATGCAGCCCTCTCCCTTATGCATCTAAAATTGATCTATAAAGGAAAAAAAACAACAACTCCCTCTTCACTCCTATCGTCCTTTTCATTATGCTCCAAACAGAAATGTATTCAGGGATGCAGTATGTGTTTATATATGAAAGACCGATTCAGATACGCTTTAAAAGAGTACAATTTTCAAATCCTAAGAGTGAGTTAAAGTTGGATGTGGTGACTGTTGGTTTCAGCAGCTATAACGACAACTGTCTCTTTACTCAGCTGTTGTCAGTTAATGTTAATTCCGTGAGTTGGCGAAACAACAAATAATAAATCTTGGCTGCTGTCTGGTTAATATGCTCACTCTCTGCATGCTGCTGTCTATAGATTTAGGTTTTAGCCGAAGCTGGTTTTGTGGAAGAAGAAGCCCCACTCTGTGTCATTTTTGAGGACAGAACAAGGAGTGGGAAGTTTCTTATTGCTGATCATAAACGACCAACAGAGTTAAGATTTTCCATCTGCGTCAAGGTTCAATGTGTTGCAGTTCAGAGATCAATACACATTTACATGAAGGTATTATCAATATCTTGATAAATATCTAAATATTGTTGTTGATTGATCAATTCTTTGATAGAAAACTCTTTCTCTTTCTCAAAATGACTGGTATTTGGAAACAAAGGACCCCCTGAGGACCTCAACAACAGCAACATTGCATGTTTGATGAGGCTTGTGGTATACTGTATATAGTACACACAATGAATACAGACCTTTAGCTCAATCCACCAAAATATTGTTTCAATTTAACATTCATTGTATTGGTCAGAATAGGAAATTGTTGCAGCCCTACTCTGTTATTTTATTGTGAGTGGTCTAAGTATCTAAGCTATAAATAAAATCTGACTGTTTATTATGATCTAGATTGGAAATCTGGCCTAGTTTTTCAGCTGTAAATGACCAGTGGCCACAAGATAGTTGGCAGAGTTATTTTTGGATTTGGGAAAAGTCAGAATCTTTCACGGAGTGCTGACTGTGAGCTGTCTTTATTCTCCTTTGATCTCCTGCTGATATTTCCAGGACAGTCTCTCTCTGTGTCTTCTGTTGAGCTGCTGCCTCTACTGTAATTTCCTTCTCCTAATTCCTCCGCTTTCAACCTCTCATCATCAACAATTTCTTTTCACTTCACGGCGCTCGACACTTTTCTTTCTCTGGCCGCTCCTCGCTAACCTTGCCTCACAGCTTCAAGATGCTTTTATCGGCTCTCTCTTTCCTCAACATCATCATGTTTTCATCATCGCTCCCCGGCCCTCCCTCGGCAGTCTTCATTCTCCATTAATCTTCCTCGTCCATCCCCAGATTTCAGTCAGTTTTCCACCTCTCTTTACTCATTTCCACCCACTTCTCTCCCCTCACCTCTCTTGTGCTTCCTAAACATTCCAATCATATTATACTTTATCTATTGTAACGCCTCACTCTGCTCTCTCATCCAAACTTTTCCTGTTTTCTTCCTCTGCTGTCAGTTTCTCTTTCCATCTCTTCCTCCCTCCACTTCCTCCTCCTTCCTTCTCTCTTTTTGGGTCTTTTTTTCCTCCTTACTGTATCTGGGGCACTGGTGTTGAACAGCCTCTCAAATCCACTGACAAGTGGATCAATCGCCTGTCCCCTGATAATAACCTACCATCTACCATCTGCACATTCCTGCAAGAACACTGGCCGCCACTGAGCACCTTTCTTTTCTGAATCCCCTCGTGGTAGTTTGATGTTGAGAAATGCAGTTTGTACAAACCTGACAGAATTAGTGAGGTGATCTGTGTGCGGAGACGCAGCGGAGTGACAGCTGTCAGCAAGTGTTCACCAAAGCGGGAACTTTTTATGTTTCATTGTCTCACAACATTGAATAAAAGTAGAGTTAAAGTGGCTTTTTTGACACTTAAAAGTTGCAGCTTAAGATTTCAGTTTTTGTTGATTTGAAGACAGCCACGGTTTCCATGGTAACAGCAACACTCCTTGAGCAGCTCCTTTTGTGACAAACAAAAGGATCGACTGCTGTTGTATTTTATATTAACCAAACAAACTAACATTGTTTTAGTAACATTACTTCAGACTTTAGTCCTGTTATGTAGATACATTTTCACGCCATGGTAGCTACTTGTCAATCACAAGGTAGCCACGCCCTGAAGTGTACCCTGCTTATCGTCTATTTTACTCTAAATGGGACCCTAATTTACAAAATGTACCCCATGCTCTATGGGAGAAGAAGACTTGAAACTAGTATAGTATATATACAGAAAGTGAGAAGTAGGGTCATTTTCTCGTAGACTTGTCGATAATTGGACTAGTGGCGTCTCCCCCTGGTGGCCATTAGAAAGAATGCAGGTTTAAATCACTTATAACATTTTAGGCATGGAGTTTGCTGCTTTGGTACATATCATATATGTAGGTTGTTGTGACATGTTTTTTTTTTAACATAAATTACTTTAAATAATTTTAGGCTTCACAACCTCAGACCCGAAGGTTAAGTCTGCTTCTTTAATAATGGATTTGGTTTTAATGTGAAGCAGCAGCAGTTGGGTTAGTGTGGGGGATATTGCTTACAGTGGATTACATGCATGCATCATTTTTGTTTTGCAATCTGAATCCAGTGTAGGAATGGCAGACTACCAATAAAATACTATTTTGAGAGATTATTACTGAATGTAAATGCATTAAAAATTCTGAGCATGAATAGTATCAAATAGGGTTTCATTCCATGAAAAACCTAATGAATATGACTTTAATGTCAGTGTGAAAACGGATCTCTATTGTTGATGGGACTGAGCACTGGGGGACAGTGGAGACAAAAACCCAGTTGATTTTCCAAGTTTTCATTTAACTAGTGATGCACCAGGTGTGCCTGGCGGTTAAAATAATTGGGAGATGACACAATGATGGATGACTAATTTATTGAATTAATTCATTTACACCCAAAATATCGATGAATAATTAAGAGACTAAATACAGTCCCTTTTCCCTTTACATTGTGCCCAGATTATGCAACGTTTAACCAGCAAAAGTGGAGTTCAAAATGCCCTAAATGCATGTCCCATGTACCTGAGACCATGTGCTATCGATTTTTTTTTTTTTAAAAGGCCGCAGATCTCAATCCAATTGATTTTCTTTGTTGCCGAACATGAAAAAGATTATTCACGCACAAGCTTCATGCAACCTGACAGAGCTCGAGCAGTTTGGCACAGAAGAATGAAAAGTAGATTATCCTGATGTACAAAGTTGCTGAAGACCAACCTAATCACCCAGACTTTAATGCCAAATGTGCAAAATATAAGCATGTATTTTGTTTTTTATTGTTATAGATCACTTCTAAGGGGTCTTTTTATTTTCATCCGTGTCAAAAAGCCAACTTATTCCTATTTTGATACCATGTTGTGAGACAATAAAACATATAGAGCTGAAATAATTCATTGGATAATCGTTTGAATTATTTTACAAGCAAAATGCCAATAACTTAAGTTTTGAGGTTTCAGCTTGTCAAATGTGAGAATTTTATCATCAATTTTAGACTGTTGGCCGTATATAAAAAAAGGGATTTTAATTAGTCACAGTAGGCTAATAATAATAATAATAATAATAATAATAATAATAATTATTATTATTATTATTATTATTATACTACAATAATTATTTTCACAACTTTTCAACATTTTATGGACAATATTATCATTATCATTTTTTATTATCATTTAGAAAATAATTATTGGCTGATTATTTGATTAAAAAAAAAAATGGTTTGCAGCCTAACAACAAAACGTGAATATTTTCTTGCCACTGTGTTTCCTAAGGATGTGGATGAATAATCATCGTGCACTGGCTGCTGTCTTGGATTCTTATGTATCCGCACATGCACAACACGTACTGAACATGTGTTTTCAAGTGTTCGTCACTCGTGTATACAAGCAGTGTTTTAACGCTGACACATTTGCCGCCACATGTCATCTCTGTCTCCTGCCTTATTGCTAAACAGCCAGAGAGCAAAGCAAAGCAGGGCAGAGGAGGAGGAATCTTGTCTATATTCCCTGCCCATCCTTTATTGATGCCAGAGTAATCACGGGGCCAGAGTACAAATCCACTTACTCTCTGCATTGCCTTAAGTAATGGATTTATGAGTGCATTAAAGAGCCGTAGTCATCCAGCGGCCCCTGCCAGACTGGCTCTCTCCTCCATTCTTCTCCTGATCGACTGTCTTTGTGTCTCAGGCGGCCTCGTCCGCTTCTGCTTTCTTAGCTCATGTCATGTGAGATCTGATTCTCAATTGTCTTCTCACTGTTGGCTCATTTTCACTCTCTCCAGTCTCGGGCTGGTGTTATAAGGGCACTTCAGGCGATCCAGCTTGCCATTGCCTTCCTTTTTCTTGACTCCTACACTCTTTCTTCTCTTCATCCTTTCAGTAGCTCTGATTAGAGAAGGTTTTGAGGGTTTTTGTGTGTGTGTCTGTGCAGAACGAGTAACAAGGCCAAAGGAGAGATCCTTCTAGAAGCTGTTAGTGTTTTAGAGGGGTGAAATGAATTCAGAGCAGCAGCTGAAGTGCCTGGCGCTGAGTTGATATAATGTAAGAGGAGCTGTAGCAGTGTGGAAACTGAATATCATCCGAGTTTCTAACTTTGAGCTTTGTAGAGAAGAGAGATGCAAATGGAAAAGTTGCTGCAGTGCATCAACCCTCCCTTCTGTCTTCCTAATTAAGCTCTGTGTGCAGTGACACATCTGTACTGTACATCTCATGAGGCTTGTCTGTGTGTGTTTGAGACTCTCTCTCTCTCACATACACACACACACACACACACACACAGCTAGGCACCTCACTCACGTAATAAGGATACAAGACTCTTGGTAATAAAGAGAAGGGTTCTGACCGCAGAAGTCATCCGACTGTTATTGATCACTCGAGTGTACAACTAGAGTGAATTTTGGGAACATGAGGAAAATAAAATCTTTCATTGAAACACAACATCAAAGGACAGACGCACTCTAAAAGACTTCCAGTCAGAGATAAAAATAGTCCATTGTCATTCAGTATTCGTCAGAAGTTTGTATAATCAGTCCAACGACGTTGGTCGTGTTTTTTCAGAACAAAACAGTGAAAGAATAGCTATTAAACTTTGTTTCTAATGCAATTTCAGTTAATTATACATATGGCTTGGTGATCATTCAATAATATATTTTTATTGTGTTTCATATTGTGATGAAATCATATATTAAAATATCACAATAAACCATTATATCATCTTAATTGATAATAACTGAGAAAAACTCAAATTTCGCAGAAAAACTTTGTTTGTTTGCGACAATATAAATTCAAGATTGTTGTTTTGCTTTTCCACACTTTAAACTCCATTACCCAGAATACAACAGTGCATACAGCACAGGTCAGGGTTCTCTCATAATAATTTTAAGGAATAATGTGTGAAGCTCCACTTGTAACCCAAATGTGCTCTAATGTGTGAGTGGTGTTTTCCAACAGCAGTCTGCAGGTTTTTATCCATTCATTCATTCATTGAGCTTAATTATTGAACTCCTGCATGGCCCCAAGAATTATGCTGATTATGGGAACACTTCGGTGTAGCTAAATCAAACTGTTGTTGTCTTAATCTGTTTTCTCTGTGTTTGTGTGCATGCATGTGAATATTGTCAGTGTACAGCTGGAGATATTCATTTATATTTTTCTCTCTCTGTTGTTAATGTCGTGCCAGCGTTCTCAATTAAATGTATACAAAAACAGGCTTCACCACCATAGGCTATTTATTTATGAAATTGCTTGAATACGTATAATTTTGTGATATACAGTCATGGAAAAAATTATTAGACCATAGTTTTCTTCAATTTATTGTTCATTTTAATCCCTGGTACAACTAACATTACATTTGTTTGGACAAATATAATGATAACAACAAAAATAGCTCATAAGAGTTTATTTTTAAGAGCTGATTTCTAGCCATTGTCCATGGTTTCATTATCAAGAAAACCATGTGAAATAGCTAGATGTCAACTCTTGAATTAAACTCTTATGAGCTATTATGGTTGTCATCATTTTATTTATCCAAACAAATGTACCTTTAGTTTACCAGGCATTAAAATGAACAAGAAACTGAAGAAAACAAAGGTGGTCCAATAATTTTTTCCATGACTATTATTATCAATATGTGAAATGACTGATATATCAGGATGGAAGATTTTGTCTGTATCGCCCAGCCATAATCATCCACAATTTAATCCCCACCCTCCTCTCGCTCCACCACAGAGTCCTCAGACGGCGTGTCGCTCCAGCTGGGTAACTCCAAAGATTTCATCCTCAGCTTAGACATCAAGTTCGTCTCCAACGGCAGCGTGTCCGTGATCCTGGAAACCACAGAGAAGGGCCCACCGTTCACTATCCACTACGTGACCAGCACGCAGCTCATCGCCTTCAAAGACCACGACATCACGTACGGCATCGGGCCAAGAACCACCTGGAGCACTCTGACCCGAGACCTGCTCACCGACCTCAGGAAGGGCGTCGGGCTGTCCAACACCAAGGCTGTGAAGGCCACAAAGGTTAGTTTATGTCACACGATTGGTACGTTTGATAAAATACCTGTGTTCTATCCAAGCAAACACTTTATTACCTATATGAATAATTAAGTCTTAAGTCTTTCAAGCAAAAAAAAACACTTGCTTGTTACAGATTCTCAAATGTGAGGATTATATTCAGTTTTTAATGTCAATGATTCAAGACATTGAATTAAGACAAAGCCATTCATCAATTAATCAATTGATCAATCAGACTTATAAATATTTAAAAGGGAACTCAGAGTGCAGATTTCTGCCAAGGCTGTCCTGACTTGAAGGGCCATTCACATGACTTTTCCCTGTTGAGAACTAATTTTTCCCATTATAAGGTTAAAATATTTATTTTTTTCCCCGCATGATTAAGACCAAAAATTTTATGGGTTCTCCCTTGGCCCATGCTTCACCACTCCAACAAGTTTCATTATAATTGCGACACCAGTCCTGCTGACAAAGTGGAAGTAAGAAAGATAATCATTTATTGCAGCCCTAAAATGGGCCGTACATAATTAGCCATCTCTAATTTCCCATGGTAAGGCTGCAATTCAGTTGGTGTTATGAACAAAACTAACAACACAATAAATACTGCAGCATTATTTTTAACAGATTTTTGTCAAATCTAACTTGTATATTTTTCAGATTAGTATTAGAACTTTGAAGCTCAGTTATTAAATGTAGAGACAATCTACAGTCTTCGTGCCAAATCCTCATTCACGTGTTGAATGATTTTGTCTGCCCTTGCGTCTGTTTTCCAGATCATGCCCAGACGGGTGGTGCGATTAGTCCTGCACGGGCGAGGCTTTGTTGACAACGTCACCATCTCCACCACTGCCCACATGGCAGCCTTCTTTGCCGCCAGCGACTGGCTGATGCGCAACCAGGACGAGCGAGGCGGCTGGCCCATCATGGTCACCCGTAAACTGGGCGAGGGCTTCCGGCCTCTGGAGCCCGGCTGGTACTCGGCCATGGCTCAGGGCCAGGCCATGTCCACACTGGTGAGAGCGTACCTCCTCACCAAGGACCAGGCGTACCTCAACGCTGCCCTCAAGGCAGTCGGACCCTACAAGGTGCCTTCAGCGCAGCACGGGGTCAAAGCTGTGTTCATGAACAAATACGACTGGTATGAAGAATACCCGACAACGCCGAGCTCCTTTGTCCTCAACGGCTTCATCTACTCCCTGCTGGGCCTCTTCGACTTGACTGAGACGGCCGGAGAGAAGCTCGGCAGGGAGGCGGGGCAGCTGTTCAGCCGCGGTATGGAGTCGCTGAAGGCCATGCTGCCGCTCTTCGACACCGGTTCCGGCAGCATCTACGACCTGCGTCACTTCATGTTGGCCACGGCGCCCAACCTGGCGCGCTGGGACTATCACACTACACACATTAACCAGCTGCAGCTGCTGGCATCCATAGACAACGCGCCCGTCTTTAAGGACGTGGTCAAACGCTGGAAAAACTACTTAAAAGGGATTCGTGCCAAGCACAACTAGACAAACTGTGACCCACTTAGTACACAGCTGAGGAGTTGAATTTACTCTTAATGGATGATTGAATGTGAGGCGGGGGCTCACATTGTGTGCGTGCGTCCCAGTTTTGGTCGAGGTTCATAATCTAAAGGATGAGTTTATTCAGCTGCAGCTCTCAACACTAAAAGTTTCTCGTGTGCTCTGTTGCAGGTTTTATATTTTCTGCAACACTGACTGTAGCTCTTCCCTCCTGTTTTTTTCCTTGAGCTAGTGTTTGTAATTATGCACAGACCTAGTTTCAGAGTGTGAGTGTGTGTTCAGGAAGAACACGTCGGTGTGCGTGCGTTTGTGTGTGTGTGTGTGTGTGTATGTGTGTGTGTGTGTGTGTGTGTGTGTGTGTGAGGTGTGTGTGTGTGTTTAAAGTAACAATATCTGACGTTAGAGAAAGATGAAGCTCCTTGAATTGTTCAAACTGAATCACATTCTTTGATGCATCCACCACAAATCTCTCTTCCAATTGTATTTTTTTACCATTTCACCCCAGATTTGCAAAGTTTATTCAAACAAAAAAAAAACCAACAAACAAAAAAAGAATATATTATAAATTATTTGCAGAAGAATGTTGCCAAAACAAAGTATCTTAATAATATGAAATCCATGTTGGATTTAATTCCTCCACTACAAAGTTTTTCATTTAAGTATTTTTTTAGGTAGATTCTGTGAGATACATTAATTTGATCATCCCTTTACAGTAAAGCTGATGAGTCTACTAATTTATGTTTTATAGCTTCCACTTCCTTTCTGAATCTCTTTCCCCTAAAAGAGAGATAAATATTTACACAACATTTTGAGGATTATGTTGTTATGTCTTTAGTGAGCTTAACTCATTTTTAATATTTTTTCCCTTTGATATAAATATCAAATCATGGATTAGGTCTATCTAAAGGGACTATGCACTTCAAACCACCATATTTCAGATGGGCTTGCAGCAGGTCTCTTAGCTGAGCTGTTGTGTAACCACATCTGGTCAGAGTTGACTGCATGACTGCTTCCTGAGTTGATGTGACTGTTGTGCTTCAGGTGACACATGTAAGACTGCAGGTCACACAACGCCACAACACGTTGTCTCTTCCCCAAGATAAACCCATCAGGCCTGCAACAATCTCTTGAAAACATCCTAATTAATAATTCATCCAAATTAGCTGTCAGTGCTGTAGCCGCTGTAATACTCGTACCTTTATGGGAAGTTTTAAGATGACAAACTGAGCTACCATTCTGAGCTGTAAACCCAACTGAAGTCCCTCACTTAGTCACAAAACACTTAATAATTAATGTGCCACTGCAGCTACAAAACGTTAGTTCAAGAGTCACTGTTGCTCTGTTTTTCTCATTTGCACGGTTTTGGTTCAAAGCTGGAAACAGTTACAAGAGTTCAGATTGAGTCAGTCAGCTTTTTAAAAATATTTCACTTTTAATGGGTGTGTTGTCTTGTGGACACAGGTAAATGTGCAGACAACAAATATGATCCAGCTCTCATCATATTATACGGAGATGCACGATATTCATAACCTGTGGTTTATGCACACCTGAGGGTAAGAAAGGCTCAGCTGTAGTGAGTAAAGATGGTTGATATAATATCTCTGATCAAACCTAATCTAACTGACATCACAAAACAAAGAACTGGGGCCTGTTTCATAAAGCTAGTTTACCAAATAAGCCAGGCCTATTTCAGTTAGTCTGACTCATTTATAGTTGACTCTTCCATAAAGCAAATTCAACATAGGTCATGCTCGGTAACTGGCAAAATCTGTCCACAAACTAGTTTTGCTTAGATTTGCTTTATGGAATCAAATCAACTGCAAATGAGTCAGACTCACTCGAATAAGACAGGCTTATTTGGTAAACCCACTCATGGAACAGGCTCCTGTTCTGACTCTTTAAATGTTTATTTTTTTCTAGCAAAGTATATCAAAAAACCTCACAAACATGCTTTGGCTTTCATAGAGCAATTTGCAAAATACACTAATTAAATGTTTTGACATATTAAGACATTTACAAACATTTACATCTCATAAGATTTGTTGTGTTAATACTCAGACTTTTTCCTCCTTCTGGAACATTTGCAGGAACATAAATTGCATTTTGCAGTCGTGTTGTTTTTCCTGTGAAACTGACAAACGTCTGACATGTTTGACCCTCGAGTCAGCATGCCGCCCTTGTTGTTCTTCTTCTCTGTTCTTATTGGCAAATCACAAACTGACTTTAAAGGTGCATCGCAGCATTGTGATGTCAATGAAAGCAATTTGGCTTTGATTTATCAGACAAAAATTGATTGGCTATATTTTAATTCTCAGAATAATGCACAATAAGATAAATTATCCATTATCAGCCTATGATGTATCGGCCTGATCTTACATCCTTTATATTATCAATTATTTCTTCAGATGTTTGCAGGTATTTTTAACTGTTCTTACGACAGATGACTAAATGACTAAATCTCTGTCAACTCTGTCTCGTTAAAATTTCGATCATTGTTTCGGAAAATATGAGGAATACAACTAGAAAAGTCCAATAAAGAGTCATGCAGATCAGTCTAAGTAACGGCTTCCTTCCCCCACATAAGAATTATACAAAAAACATACCCTAAACTAACATTTGTATTTCCATTAAACTGTCTTTAAATGCCAAACTTTCACTCCAATTAAATCCCTCCTCATCATTGTTAAACATTAAAATCGCTTTTTATTTCTCCTGGTTTGAAC
This sequence comes from Centropristis striata, assembly GCF_030273125.1. NCBI lineage: Eukaryota > Metazoa > Chordata > Actinopteri > Perciformes > Serranidae > Centropristis > Centropristis striata. The sequence goes on from NC_081518.1 coordinate 12,878,754, forward strand.
ATCAGCACCATTTGCTACATTTTCATTTCCATGGCCTGCGTTTGACCTTTTTTGGAAACAGCTATTTCTTTTATAACTCATACTTCGAGATGATAATTGCAGGAAACAAGTGTAGGTGGTGGTAGATGTATGTGTTGTGTGTTCGGGGAGAAAGACATGTGGGCAGCCGTGGCACAGCTGCGTCTCGCTAACACGTCAGTTTATAACATTTAAATAGACAATGCCAGGAGTGCTGAAGGTGGAGGTCAATTCTCGACAAGCATAAAGAGGCTGTCGGTCCCAGCAGGCTCTCATTGCTCCTCTCAGTTGCTGCGGGTGCATGAACTCAGCGTTTTTAATCTGAGAGCTGACCTGTTGACCGCCGTACGAGGAGAAAGAAAGCTCGCCAAGACACTAACAATTCACCCGGCTAATAGGCCTGAGAGCCAGCACGCACACAGTACAGTCTGGGATGAGTCAGCACTCACAAACAAAACAAAGTGGAGCCCTCAGCATCAATGAGGCTTTCATCGATCTACCTTAAAGATTATTAATGGAGGAGAATCAGGCCCGTTTGTTCTTCTCAAGGTGTTGATGGTGGGTTTCTGTTTGGTCATTTTCATGTTAACTTTGAGATGAAAACATTTCCCCTGCTTTCAAGTTGTTGTCCTGTGAGCTAATGAGTCTAAATCAAAGAAGGATTGATTCATTTCTGTGTAACAAGTCAAGCTTTCATCTCATCATTAATTCCTCCAAGTGCATATTCCTCACCTCATAGCTTCATCTGTCACTAAACGTGAGGATTTACGACCAAGAATATTATCTGAGGTTTCAAGAAAAAAGTGTGATATTTCAAGAATTAAGTCATAATATTATGATGCAAATGAGGAACAATATTAAAAGGAAAAGGCGTCTTTAGTAGGTGACAATAGTAATGGTTGAATACAGAATATATAGCGATTTTATACTGTATTGTACAGATAGCTAGGGATGGGAATTGATAAGATTTTATTGATACCAATGCCACTGTCATTTCTGCTTGTCGGTCCAATGGTTTATTGCTTCTTTTACTGATTCCTGGTCCGTTCTGTGTGGAACAAAATAAGGCCTACACAGGTGGTTTTCAGCAATTATTATTATTATTATTATTATTATAGTCTGAACACAGCTGGATCAGACAGTTTGGAACCCATTTTTAACTGGAGCCAGTTCTCAATTTATGTTCCTACTACTAGTTCAGGAAAAGCTTAAAAATGCACATGGAATCCAGTCTACTCGGTTTGATCCTGTATATAATATACAGCATATTGTTCTAAAAGCAAAATTTTTTTTATGTGAAACTATGACTTTATGCAGACAATTTGACTTTTGTCTTGAAATATTGTGATTTTTCTTCTCATAAAATTAAGCCTTTTTATGAAAGTCCTGAAAGGCAAGAGGGGGGGAAATGGATCATTCAAATTATTTTTCAAGTCTGATCTAAATATAAATCTCTCTGTGTTTATGATTTAAGAACAGCTTAACAAAAGGGGATCTCAATGTAAATGGTTTTTACGTTTATTTAATTTTTTTTGCCAGATGTACTTTGTGTTTAGAGTGCATGGAGAAATTCACATGTATGAACACAAATGCTTTAAGTCCCATTTGGAACCGAGGGCAGTGGAGCCCTTCAGCCTCTTGTGGCTGAAGTGAGTATTACAACAACAAACACACAAATAAAATTCACCAGCCAAAACTTTTTTTTCCCTTTCCTTTTCTAACATTTTTAAAAAGATTATCCTGGCAAAGCCTTTTTTTTAACATTATTTTTGGCCTATTATTACATAGTACAGCTGGAGATAGACACAAAGTGGGTTTAGTGGGGTACGACACATTTTCAGCTCTTCTTAAGTCATTAACAATTTCTATCAGACTTTAACAACAGGGCACCAGATTTTTTTCCTGTTTCACTTGCCTCTCTGGGCTTCTGTACTTTTACCCCCTAATTTTTTTTAAAATTACTGTCTTTTTATTTCTCCTCACAATAGTTTGACTTTACTCCCAAAGTTTTAGATTTTTTTGTAGAGGTTTATCCTGTGGATGGCAAGAATTACATTGATGTTATGTTTTTGAAGTTAAAAAGATAAAAAAAAAAAAAAAAAATCTTCCCAGAGAAGAGGTATGAGTGCACGTTTTGATAATCATTTTTTTCCCCTGCTGATCCTTGTTTACTTCATTTCCTGTTCCCCCCCATCAACACTTTTCCATTTGTTGACATTTTCACAGGACAGGTAGAAATGTGTAATTTAAATGAAACATTCAGGAATGGAAGTTTTGTGTGTGAATATCTTTATTTTGTTTATACCAAAGTCATTGATTGGAGTATATTTGAATTTGTCTATTTTTGTGCAAACCGTTTCCATTCAGCATTTAATGGTGTAAAGTCTCCTCAGAGACGTCACAGAGAGACACTGCCTTCTGACTGAGAAATGCTAGTTTTTCAAATGTAGGTTGAATAGATTATAGCAAAAATAAGACGTGTAAAACTTGCTTATCGTAAAGGGGATGTGTGCAACTAGAGATTAGCATTTAGTCAGCTACTGTTTTAAAGGGAACGAACCAGTAGCTGTGAATTCTCTTTGAAAGTTTTTCGTTTTTTTATGTTAATTTGGAGTGTGTGTTTGCATCATTCATCATTTGATGGTATAATTTGCAGAGGAGAAAGATTTTTTTGCTAGACCGATGAAAAAAAAGCACAACTGCCGTTTATTATCATGATTTGTGTATTTCTTTTCAGGACAATGTGCAACGCCTTCATTAAGAAAGCTGCTATTATTGTTCACTGTGTAAAACGTATGAGAGCTTCTTTTTCCTATTTTAATGGGTATTTTTTTCTGTCTTTTCCACAATCTGAACAAATGACCAATGAGGTCAAATGTGATTTATGCAATAAAATGTTTACTGGGGTCATGAACACCACAGGAGACCCAGAGCGGACGTACAGACTTTGCAATTCAAGCACAATGTGCAAATGCTACCATTTTTTAGTCCAAGGAAGAGAGGTGTTTATATACAGAGTAAAATCTTTGTGCTTTAAAAATGTGCTTTTTAAAGGTGTAAAAAATAAAAGCATTTTTCTTAAACTTCTGGTTGAATTCTCTAAACTTTGCCTGTAATATTTAAACACAGGATTTTATTTCTGCCACTAGGGGTCTCTCAATCAAAACTAGAACAAAAGACAACTTTGAGGAGGTCATGAAGGAGCGAGGGATCATGGGATGGTTAAATAACTGCGATCACTGACGAAAATCTGACATTACTCAGGTTGTATTCATTACACACTTATTCACGTTATGTCATTTAATGCTACTGAACTAGCCGAAAGTAACGGTAGCCATTAAACATCTAACGTACCATGAGATGACTCGACGACAGCTAACGTTATGTGGCAAATTCAGTCGTGGGGTAACTCTGAGCTGTTATCAGAATCATTTTACTAAAAACAACTTCACAAGCGTGTTGAACATTGTTGTAACGTTACCATACGGTTTAACTTGGTGGACAGTATGAGCCTCTTGTCATAAAGTCAAAGTTGTAAATAAGTTCTCTTTACCTCTGTCCGATTTCTCTGTGTCAATATCCCACAGTGATCTGGTTGCAGGCAGAACCCCCCTAAAGAAGCTGTTTCAGATGGTTCGGCCTGTGAGTGAGCATCTGAACATTGCAAGCGGTTATTTACTTCAGGATTCATTGTTAGTTCATAAGTGGATGCAAAACAGTGCAAGTTTTGTGGGGGATCATGTGGCTCAAATAGTGTTGCCAGTAAAACTTCATCAGTCTGTGCTAAAAGTAGCTCATAATGACTCTGGCCATGCAGGTGTGAGAAAAATGTATGACCGGCTATTAAGAAACTTCTTTTGGCCTCGTATGAAGAGGCATGTATCTGCGTTCATTAACTTGTCATACGTGCCAGCTAACTGATAAACCTAATCAGACATTAAAACCAGCTCTGCTTTGCCCCATTCCTGCTCTCAACCTAGCTTTTGAGTATTTAACAGTTGATTGTGTGGGTCTTTATATTATATTTTATGATTTATAATTACTTTCTGAAAAAACCA